>NC_092874.1:363786490-364418434 GCF_028372415.1 Notamacropus eugenii
CAGGTCTACACACAACGATCATTGTTTTGACCAAGGCCTTTGATACTGTCAGTAACAAGGGTCTGTGGAGGATCAAGGCAAAAAGTTTGTTGCCTGGAGAAGTTCATTAGTATTGTATGCCAGTTTCATAACAGCATGCTTGCATGGGTTCTGGGTAATGGACAATGCTTTTGTGTCGTCCCAGTCACCAACGGAGTGAAGCAGGGCTGTGTGCTTGCTCCCATGCTGTTTTTAGCATGATGTTTTCAGTAATGTTATCAAATGCCTTCACACAAATATGAAAAATGTCAGCTATCACACTGACAATAAATTATTGAATTTGAAAAGGCAATAAGTCAAGGCTAAAATAGAGGGAGAGTTGGTATGTGACTTTTGTTCACAGATGATCATGCTTTCAACACAGCCTCTGTGTCTGAGATACAACAAAGTATGGATAGATTCTCAGCCACTGGTACTAATTTTGGCCTAACCATTAACACAAGGAAACAGAGGTTTTCCATCAGCCAGCATGGCAACATTCAAACCTAGAACCAATGCTTAAAGCAAATAGAGAAATTCTGAATGCTGTGGATAAACTCACTTACCTTGGCATTATACTTTCCAGGAATGTACACATAGAAAATGAAGTTTGCTTACCCATTGCCAGAACTAGCTAAGCATTTGGGAGGATCCAAAAGAATGGGAAAAGAGCCAAGATGGTAGGGAAAAGACAGGGACTCACCTGAACTCTTCCCAAAACCCCTCCGAACAACTTTAAATAATTCCTCAAAACAAATTCTGGAGTAGCAGAAATCACAAAAGGACAAGATGAAACAATGTTCCAGCCCAAGATAACTTAGAAGGTTGGCAGGAAAGTTCTGTTGCAATGGGTGGGAATGCACCACACCCCAGAAAACTGTCAGTGGGCCCTGGGGGTAACTGAATCAATGGTGGCAGTGGCAGTTTCCAGACCTCTCAGTGCACAGACATTAAGGGAGTCAGGTTTACAAGAGTCCCTTTGCTGAGACTGGGGACAGGACTCTATTGCATTGCCCATACTTGGATCTGGGCCATAGTCCTGGGTCCCAGTCCTAGAGTGAAGAGAAGTACTAACACATCAGACCTTATGGCTTCAGGGGAGCTGGAATCCTGGTCACAGTTCCATGGTGGAAAAGAGTGCTTGTAGTCACTCACAGACCAGAGCATAGACCAAGAAAGTAGTAAAACACACCTCTCCCTAAATCTCCCTAAACCTTGGAAGAACTGAAAATTATGTCTAAAAACGATTGCACAAAAATGCTGAAGCTTAGGATGGTGCCTTTTCCACTCCAGAAGCAAAGTTCTAATTTGTCATAGGGTTAAAAGTCAAGAAATAGGCTGGAAAATAAGCAAACAGAAGAAAAATATCTTGACTGTAGAAAGTTACTATATTGACAGGGAAAATCAAAACACAGTTCAGAAGAAGACAACAAAGTCAAAGCTCCTACATCCAAAGCCTCTAAGAAAAATATAAACTGATCTAAGGCTGTGGAAGAGCTCAAAAAGGATTTTTAAAATCAAGTAAGAGAGGTAGAGAAAGAAATGGAAAGAGAAATGAGAGCGATGGAAGAAAAACATAAAAAGAGTCAACAGCTTGGTAAAGGAAGCACAAAAAAAAAAAAATACTGAAGAAAACAACATCTTAAAAACAAAGTAGGCCAAACAGTAAGAGAGGCACAAAAATATAGTGAAGGAAAGAATGCCTTGAAAAGCAAAATTGGACAAATGAAAATAGAAACAAAAATTTATTGAAGTGAAGAATTCTTTAAAAAGTACAATCAGCCAATTCCCCAGTTGATAAATGATCAAAAGATATGAAAAATTTTCAGATGAAGTAATCAAAGCTAGTCTTATGAAAAAAATTTTCTAGCTCACTATTGATTGGGAAATTGTGAATTAAAACAATTCTAAGGTACTACCTCATATCAATTGGATTGACTATTGGACCAAAAGAGAAAATGACAAATGGTAGAGGGGATGTGGGGAAAATGAGACATTAACGTGGTATTAGTGGAGTTGTGAACTGATTCAACCATTCTGTAGAGCAATTTGAAACTATACCCAAAGGACTATAAAACCATACATACCTTTGGACCTAGAGGTCAATACCCCTACTAGGTCTATATCCCAAAAGAGATTTTAGAAAAGGAAAAGAACAAATTGTACAAAAATATTTATAACAGTTTCTTTTATGGGGTCAAAGAATTGGAAATTGAGGAGAAGCTCATTAGTTGGGGAATAGCTGAACAAGTCAGGGTTGTATGATTATGATGGAATACTATTGTGCTATGGGAAATGATGAGTGGGATGCTCTCAGAAAACCCTGGAGAGACTTAAACAAGCTGATGCAAAGTGAAATGTACTGTGTACAAAGTATCAGCAATATTGCAAGATGATCAGCTATGAATGACTTAACTATTCTCAACAACATCTAGGACAACTCTGAAGGACTTATAATGAAAAATGCTATTGATCCCCAGAGAAAGAAGTGATGGCACCTAAATTCAGATGGAAGTATACGGTTTTTTTACTTTATTTTTTGAGGATGTTTTTGGTCTCTGTTTTCTTTCATAACATGATTAATATGAAAATATTTTGCATGACTATACATGTACAATCTAAATCAAATTTCTTGCCTTATCAATGGGAAGGGGGAGGAAGGAAAAGATAGGAAGGAAGGAAGAAAGGGATGAAAGAGAAAAAGAAAAACCATTTGATTACATCTAGCAGCTACATTATATCTCTTCTTCACAATCAAAATGCTTAAAAAGTTCATTTAAACCTGCTTCCTTCAATTCCTCTCTAATCTCATCTCAACTCATTGAAACATGTTTTATCCTATCTTCATCACTCTACTAAAACTGATCTCTCAAAAATAACATATATGCTACTAATTGTTCAAGGTAATGGTCCTTTTTCTCAGTGCTTATCCTTCTTGATCGTGTATTTATTTTTATGTAACATGAACTTATTGTTAAGGTCATACTTGTGTATGTGTATGTATGCATACATACATATATGTAATACACACATGTTGTTTTCTGATAAAATGCAAACTCCTTGAGGGCAGGGACTTTCATTTCATATACCCAATGCCTCATTCAATAGCTGGCACACAGTAGGAGTTTAATATATGATTGTGATTGCTTGATTTACCACACCCTCATACTAAATATTCTCTCTTCCATTAGTTTTCATGTCACAATATTGTCATTATTCTCCTACTTTTCTATCCTTCTCAATTTATTGTGATGACTTCTTCACATTTTTCTGATCCCTTAAAATGAGAATTTCCCAGGATTCTATCCTCAGTCATCTTTTCTTTTCTATCTACATTCTTTGTCTTGGCAATCACATTCACCAGTAACATACTAATAGTCAAAAGCAGTAGGATTTTTTTTTTCTTTCTGATTATTATCCATCTTGACCTATCTATAGTTTTTAACAGGTTTTTGATGACCTTTTCCTAATGGATACTCTTTCCTCACTTGCCTTCAAAGAAACCTCAATCTCCTAGATCTTTTTCTTTTTCTTGAGTCATTAAATAAGAATGAAATTTTAAAGCAAATAATACACTGAATTATATCAGTCTCAAAGATCCTAGAAGCAAACTGTAGTTTCTTGAATAATTAATTCATGAATTCATGTATCTATTACCCTAGTCATGGGAAGAAAAAGAAGTTGTTGGTAAAACAAAGAAGATTTAAAATGTGTGCAAATATTCTGCCCCATTAAAGCAATACCTAAATGTGCATAATTAATCAGAGAATTCAAGTATTTAGGGAAAACATTTTACTCCATGAATTTTCCAGATAATTATCTCAATTATTTACTTGATCAATCAGTCACTAAGCATTTATTAAGTGCTTCCTATGTTCCAGGCACCTTGCTAAGCTGGGGGTACAAAGAAAAAGCAAAAACTCTCACTCTTCCCCCCTCCACACACACACACACACACACACACACACACACACAATCAAAGAAAGATATAACATACTATCCACATTTTGTCAAGATAACTTCCAAAAGATACTTCAATGATCAATTGGGATATCAGTGTAATGTTCCTTGTTAGATTAAATTTTTTTTCAGTAAACCTAAATCTACATAATTAGAATAATCTGCGACCTCAATTAATTTAAGAATGATATAGTTAATAATTGAGAACTCACATCTAGGAAAGTTACAAGGTTTAGTCAACACATCATTTCTACAATCTAGAAGGTAGCGAAGTCAGATGATTTTGTTGGTAGGAGGAACTCGTAAAGTGCAAAAGTAATATGGCACCAATAGTAACAAGAAATACTGAAATTGCTTGTGAAGGCTATTGGTGGTTGACTTTCTCACTTATTGTTAGTACTGCCCTTCTACTTTTTGGAGTCACCACTATGTGTACCCATAGTTCATGTGTCTGAATAGGAACTTTCACAGGACTTTCAGTTCACTGAGCTGGATAAGCATGTGGTTGGGCACAATGAAGATGTATTAGAGAGCTAATACCTAGGTCCTGATTTTTAAAATGTTTTATGGATGTTACCTACAGGGCATTTGTGTTTTTTTTAAATCTCATTGTTTTTCTTTACTTAATTTCATATTTTTTCATACTAATTGAACTGTTGAGAGGAAAATGGAGTAAAGCAAAATCTTTCATCATGCCATTTTGCCAGAAGTTCCCTCTCATTATTTTGAGAGAATTTTGTTGTTTTGTTTTAATCTGTGTTGTCATCACAGAATAAAATGGATTGTAAAATAATTAGTGGCTTGAACCTTCTATAAACTAGATTAAATGACATCTACTATCTCTTCTAATTTTCCATCTATAATCCTCTGAAAATCTGGGATTTGGAAAAAGGAGTTTTGCTGTTAAGTCATACATAACCCTACCTCCCCTTTATCATCTTAAAATAGTAGGAACCAGACAGCATAGAGTGAAAGAATAAGAAAAGAAAGCAAAGTAGTAATAGGAAAAATGCATAATGAAAACAAATAAAAAATAGAAGGGAATAATAAAAAGGAAATAAAAAGAGGATTTAATACAATGAATAAAGATTGTGAAGTGAAATAAATTGAAAATCTAATCCCTGATGAGTAGAAAAATATAATAACAAGCACTAGCAAGGCCCTGACAAGATAACTGAACAACTGCAACAACTTTCAGAATGATTCACAAGAGCAATTACATATTTTGAATATTAAAAGAAGAACCAGGGGTAGAATTTAGAGCTCTCCCAGAAAAGACAAACAGGAGTAATCAACTAAGAACAAGTGATGGATTCTTTTTTTAAAAAAAATAGGCAAGAAAGGAAAAGATTCCATAGATTTTCTAAAAAGAGATTTGGCACTGAAAAATATAGATATGGAAGAAAAAATAGAAGACCAATGATTCTTTATAAATCAACAAAACTGACCTTAAAGTTACCATACAAAGAAATAATTATAAATAATTTAGAGAATCATGGGCAGATTTGTATGGCCTGATGATACAGAGTGAAATAAATACAATCAAGGGCACAATATGTAAAATGTTTACAATAATGTTATTCAGAAGAATAATAGAAAGTTAAGCTATGAGTAATTATAAAATTCAATATTTTTCTGGGAGAAAATAATAAAATATCCTTCCTTTTTCTAAGTAGAAACCCAAGTAATGAGAGATATAAAATGTTGCATGCATTGTAAAATTCAGTCACTATATTGGTTGTTTTTTGGTTACCCTGTTTCGTTTCATTGTTTTAAAAAAAATGCTGAAATCAATTGTATGGAAACATGTGGTATGTGTAGAGATGATTTTCAAAAGGCAACAACAATAATTTCTTAATTTAACACAGAAATACCCTAAAGTTCACAGGTTTTATCAAAAAATGTTGCAATATAAACCCTAAATTACATAATTCAGGAAATTATATAAGAATTTACCCATAAAAATTAATAGCAAGGGCAAAGTACAGATAGACAAAATTCATAGGACACAGAGAAAAGCTCCAAGTTTAACTCACCAAGAAATGTCATAGGCAAGCTTTAAATTTTCAACATGAAACAACAAATCTCCTGAGAAATAGCAAATGATTCATACCAAGAAAAAAGAGATTGAATCATATCAGACTAATATCTCTTTATGAGGACCCAAAAGAGTAATTGAAATACTACAATTCAACAAAAGAAAGGAATTCTTTTTTATCCCCAAATAACATACTCTAAAAAGTTTAATCATGAGTTTAAAATATTCCCTGCTAGAAAGAAGGGATTTATATTTCTTCTTAAACACATTAAATATAAGTTCACATAGCAAGAAAAGACTATGCAGCTAAATCAATGTTTACATGATTCTTTGATTGGACAAGACTATTGTACTTTAAAATTTTGACTTTGTTTGAAGACCATTAAGAGAAGAAAAAGAGAACACAGAAGTGAAATTTGAAAGCTGGTTCAACTAAGGAACTAAGGAGAGAGAAGGGGAAGAATGGAATTTAAGTTTATTGGATTAAAAGCCATATGCCTGTCTTAATGAATTAATATTTCTGGTGGTAGAGATAAAAGGAGATTTTTCAAGTTGGGAGATAGAGAGGGAAGGAATGAATATTCCTGCCTGACTCACACTATGTTTCATTTGTTCTCTTATCTTGATCATTCCTGTTTGATGCAATGTGTCATCATAAGAGTAGAAGAATAGATGCAGAGACCAACCGAAAGTCTCGTCTTACCCTTTTAGCGCAATAATAAAATCCCATTCCCCTCCTTTCCTTCATTGCAGTCTCTCTCATCTCTGCTCTCTCTTCTCTCCTTCCAAGCTTGTTGATAGAGTTAAAGAATTTGTATTCCTTCTCTGCTCACCACCAGGCTTAATGGTGATCCATTTTCTCTCTCTCTCTCTGTCTCTCTCTCTCTGTCTCTGTTTCTCTCTCTCTCTCTCTCTCTCTCTCTCTCTCTCTCTCTCTCTCTCTCTCTCTCTCTCTCTCTCTCTCTCTCTTTCCTCTCTCTGTCCCTTGCTTCTCTTCTTATCCCTCAAATGAATTTCCATCTCTTATTTCTCTTATAAAAGTTAGCGATTCACTCATAGCAGGTAATTTATTTCATGGAATGTGTACTTAGTTCTTTGTTCTTCCCTTCTTCTAAGTTCTTTAATCTTCAGCCCCATGAATCTCTTGTCCCTTGGTCATCTATTTTATTTTTTCTTTTACTCTTCAATTGATTTTTTTTAGAAAATCCTAGAAACATTAGAGAATTTAATCATTAATTAGTCTTCTCCTGATAAAGTTACTTTCTTTAAAAACCTTTCTTGTGATTTTTTTTTTTTTTGGTTTAGAGTGATCACTAGTGGAATGCTCAGTTCACCAATTATTTCTTTGGTTAACAGTCAAATACTTACTGAAAACTCCTTTCATTCGTTGATTATTATGCTTAGCTCAACAACATACGTTATTTTGGAGAGTATCTTGAGTTCCTTCATTTTTAAGGAATAGTTTATTCCCATTTCTCATTAATGCAGTGATCAGGCTCTATCAGATATTATTTCAATGCAATACTGAAATTAAATCACTCTATGTCGTAGAGTTTTTAGCTTAGAGATTGCCCCTGAAGATAATTTGTGTAATTGGTCAATCAGTCCGTTACTGTCTGTATTCACAGGATCTTAGATTTAGGGATAGGAAATACATTGGAATTCATTCATTCATTTATTCAAGTTCAACCCCTTCATTTTTCAGATGGTGAAATTGAAGTCGACATGATTAGTAAATTAATAAAGGTCACACAGATATGAAGTTGCAGAACTGGGATTTAAACCTTGCTTCTCTAATTCAAACCTGTGAGCAATTGTCATATCATTTTCTGAAGTGTTCAGATTTTAGGATTTGTCATATATTTTTCAGAAAGAACTATTTATTCCCAAATCATCTCTATATATTTTGTCTCCAAAGTGAGTCAATTTAGCTTGCGTAGAATTCTTAAATTATGTCAGTTATCTTTTGCTTCTCCAAATTCTTTTTCAGTTCTCTGTTTATGAGTTTCAAATCTATCATTCTCTTTTTTTTTTTTCAGAGAATCTACTACTTTGAAGAGAATCTCTATTATGTGTTCAAAGTTGTCTACTTGGCTGCCTTCATTAATTCCTTCTTAAGAACTTACATTTCTCACCTAGTATCTTCATATCTTGGGAAAGTTATACTTTTTTTTGGAACCCTTCTAAAGTTTCTGCTGTTGTTCCTTGACCTGGAGGAAATCTGTAAAATCTCTTTTCATAGGGCGGATTTTGTTGTTCATTTTTCATTAAAGCATAATACTTTGTCAACATGTTGTGGACTTTTTCCAATTCTTACTCATTTTTTATTCTGCTTTTATGAGTGTCACTATTGGTTTATCTTCTTAATCTAGGCACTCATCCAGCCATTCATTTTTGTCTTTCAGCCTTTTTCTAGTATTTTTGGTAACAGAGCTCTGGCTCACCTCCTTATTCTTTTACCCCTCCTACCAATGCTGAGACATGCTTTTGAAGTTGATTTTAATCTTTGCTCTAACTAGCCAATGGCACCAAGGCAGGTGTTTCAGAAATTACTCTTACATCAGTAATCAGAAATTTCCTGTCTGTCAACTTAGTCAATTTCATTCTTTATGATTTTGTCCAGTACTTGCCATGTTTAATTCCTTCCCATTCAATTCTTGAAATAAACATTTATTATGTACGGAGATGAGGCTTATAAGACACCTAAAGAACTTTGGCCTTTTTCAAACTTTAATCCTGAAATATGTTTTCTACCATCGCCTGTACCAATTTTAGTATTGAAGTTTTACAGTATTACCTAATATACCGTATTATGCTGTGCTATGCTACACCACACCATGTCTTACCATACTATACCATACCATATCACATCACACCATACTATGTATGTTATTCTCTATGTGCTACAGTACTGTACTGTGCTATTCTATGCTGTTCTAAGCTGTCTGCTTTGGAGGATTTCTTCAACTCGTTCATAGATTTTTTTTATCCTTATTCACCATCTGTAATATATTGATGCAAATATTGCAGTTATCTTTGTGGTTTTCTTTTTGTCTATTCTCCTGAGTAGTGCAATGCCACATTACCAACGTGCCATGAAATGAGGTCTCTTACTCCCTTTGTTTGGCTGCACAATCCTATTAACTCCTTGATATGACTCTGCAAGGAGAAAAATGATCCTCTTCCATGTATCTACAGTTTCCTTCTATTTTCTGTTTTCATTTATAGCAACAACATTAATGTTAATGGAGTTTAGCTCCTCTAGTAGTATAACCATTTTATGGTCATTAGGAAAAAAACATTTAGAATGCCAGTTGGTAAAGGAATTTTGATAATTGGTCTAAAAGTTCCATGTTTTTATGTACGTACCCTCCATTTTCTCCCTAACCACTTTGTCACAATTTTCAATGTGCTTTTGTATCACCAAAGGCAAGCAAAGTGTTTTGCATATGGTAAGCACTAAATAAATGCTGTTTGATTAGATTAGATTGGATTGGGTTGAGCCAAACAGGAATGAATATCATTCTCTTGCATATTCTTTCCTCCATCAAGTTTTATGATACAAAATCTCATGGATCTCCTACCTATATGAATGCTCCTTCTTTCTTTTGCTTGACTCCCTACCTCATAAAAAATGCCTCATAGGCATCTCAACCTCAAAATATCTTAAAGGAAAATGATTACCTCCATTCACCTCCTCCCTCCTTAAAAAAATACTTTTCCTTGTTTCAAACCTCTATATTTCTGTTGTGAATACTGCCATCCTTACTGTCACCTAAATTCAAATATTTTGAGTTCTCTTCATTCTCCCTTCCACCCAATATTTACTTAATTATCCAAACTTGTCAATATCTCAGGTCTATTCTCTTTTCTCCACCCCTGTGGATACCTTTCGGTCCCAATCACCTTCTTCCTGGACCACTGTAAAAGTCTCTTTATTTGTTCTGCTTCTAATCTTTCCTATCAGCCAGGTTACACAGTGGAGGAACTGCTGGGCCTGGAGTCGGAAAGACTTCTAATCTATCCTTAGCTGTGTAACCCTGGGTATGTCACTTAACTTATATCTATCTCAGTTTTCTCAGCTGTAAAATGGGCACAACATACTTACAGAGTTCTTGTGAGGCTGAAATGAGATAATGTTTCTAAAACACTTTGAACAGTGCCTGGCAGACAGTAAGCTCCATATAAACACTTCTCCTCTGCCCTTCCCCTTTCCCTCCTCTGCAGGCTTTCCTCCACAGAGCTATCAAAATAATCTTCCTAAAGCATAGACCTGACCATGTCATTTCCCTGCTTAATTATGCTCAATAGCTTTTCATGGTCTTTAAGACATAATTCAAACTACTCACCTTGACACCAAAGGTATATAAGAGAAATAGAGATCTCCCACCTGTCTAGTAATATAATTATAAAATTATCCTTATTTCAGAGAATACTTCCTCACTTCCATTACTTTTTCTTGGCTCATATCACAATTCAATAAGGAAATTGACCATTTTGGTCTTTTATATAATCTACTAAATTCCTATCTAATTTTCTATAAAAAATATATCTGAATTGTTGAAGAAGAAACTGTCCTTAGGCATTTTAGCTACATTTTTCTCCCAGGTGAATCTCACACACTACTTTTTCTGCTCTTCTTTGAGTTCATTTGAATTTGTTTCTGTGTTGTCACTGCTATTGGCATATACTTTATGTTCAGAGATTCCACTTTCTGCATTCTAATCATTAGATAAATGTTCCAGTCCATAGGAGTTAATATTATCACCCTTTATACTTCAATGTATAAAATAGCATCACTGTCCTGTGTCCTTTGAAGAGTTCCATTATCTCTATTTTTCCATAACAGGAAGCTGAAATATGGAGAGATCAAGTAACTTGGAGTCAATAAAGGTGCTGGAAGCTGAAGTCATAGGCTGCTAATTCACACTTCATTGTGCTCCCTAGTAGCTTTTGCTGCTTGTCCTCAAAGCATTATTTCATTCAAGTAATATTTACTCTTTCTTCCAGATCCTTAATAAAGATGTTAAACAAAACCAGACCTCGTATTGACCCCAAATGCAACCATTGCCCTGCATCATTAGAATTTGTTCTTTAGTCTGTCTTCAGTCTATGACAGAGTACATATCAAAACTGGCACTAATTAAGTTGGTGAATAAGATTTAAGATACTGTTCTAAAGACATTTTAAAAATGTAAATATATTTACGTGTAGAGAACATACATCATGCTTACAAATAGTTAAAATTCTATTGAAAAATTTATCAAGCATATGTAGCATAACTTGTCTTATCTATTTTTGTTAATTGCAGAGATCTTTTAGCCTCCCTAATTTCATTATTCTCTTGATATTTCATGTGTGACATTGGTTCCATATGAATTGAACTCACAATGGGACCCAAACACATATCCCTCTTTATAATTTTATTATGAATAACATTAACAGAGATTAACCCCTTTGAAGGGCATTACAAGAAGAACATTTTGGCCAGCCCAACAAGCATGTCAGAGTAAAGAGTAACCCCGTGGGAACATGATATTTCCAATTTCTAGGTACACATTCCAGGCAGGAATTTTCTCGGCACTAATAGACTTGATAAGATTTTCAGGTTCACAACAGGAGTTAGATTAAGCCTCAATACTCTGTGACTTGAGAAGAGAGATCTTAGAAGCCTTCCTATTGCTTGCTCCAATACAGTTGTATTCATTCTTGTCTCCACTTAACCCTCAGCCAGCTTACTTTTTTATTGAGTTACTTTCCTACTGATGATATTTTGCATCAAAAGATCAAATTCAGCTTAAATGTGACAGTGGGTTTTTTTGGTAAACTCTCTTAAGAAAATCACCATTGTGTTTATTCATGTTCAAACCAGTGACAGAATAAATGGTTTTGGCCTTTCCAGATTTCACTAATGGTAAACATTAAGGCCAATGTGAGAGAGAGGGAAGATCACTGTATTTTTAGTCAGAAGTTCTCGGTTCATATCTAGTCTCTGCTCCTTTCTACTTGTGTGAACTTGAATAATTACTTCATCCCTCTGGCTTTAGTTTCCTCATATAAAACAAAACAACAACCAAAAAAACCCAGAGGATTGGAATAAACATAGTTTATTTTCTGTGATTCTTATATGAAAACCCTTTTATTACTCAAAGAAATCCCACTGAAAGGAGCCAAATGAGGTCTCCCAACTACTGACCTAGAGCATATTAGATTAACAATGATCATAATTCCTCAGCCATAATTGCCCAATATCATGTTCAAGGGCCACGGTGATAGCCCCTGAGGAAGCATTTGCCATTTATTAGCCAATATGCTTAATGAACACTCACATTTTTTGGCCTGCCATTACCCAGGATCCATCTGTTAGGATGGCTTGCTGCCTTTTGCCGTAATGCTCTGACCCATTTCCCAAGGGCAGATTTGCAATATGTATCACATGACAGTTTTGTAATTGGTGGTATGTGCAGCACTACAATGCTAGCCATGAGCTTCACTGGATTGCCATAATGAAACAAAGTTATATAAAATTCAAAAATTTTATATCTGAAAAGAACCTTAGAGGTCATTAAGTCATGTCTTTCCTTTTACATGTAGTAAGATTGGGCCAAGAGGTGTCAGTTAACTGCCTGCCTCACCTCATTTATGGAAGATACCCAGAGCTTGTGTATAAGAGGAAGGCTGTGTCTATATAAAAAGAAAAAGACAGGCCACAGAGGGAAACTATGGAGTGGAGTGACACCAAAAGACTAAGGAACAGGGATTTACTGAAACAAAGAGGGAGCCAGTGTCAATTGGAAATGGGGAGGAGCAAGAGATACTCTTCTGTTGAACAGCATCCATGCCCTAGCCCCACCTCCAGAAGTGAAGCAGCTGCCACTAGGCAAGGTCTTTGAACCAGTAAATGGAATGCTGGTGTCAGGAAGAGGTAGGAGGGGCTACCTCAGAATTGGACTGGAAAACATGGAACTGAGTCTAGAGAGAAACCTATGTTGAATGATACTGCATTAGGACAGCCCCAGAGAGATGAAAGGAAAAGGCAAGAAAGAGAAAGTATGTCAATAAGAGAAGGCAGCAAGGGAGATAAATAAAATAAAGGTCCAGAGAAATTGGCCAACAGGAAACCATATGAACCAAGGAGCAAAGAAGCACAAAGTCCTGATTGAGGAAGCCACAATAGTTGTCTTTGTGAGTCACGTAAACATTATAGGTCCCTTGAAAAGATGGGACCCACTAGAGATGGACAGGGTAGTTATTGGATACCACCTGGAAAAAGGAAGAGTTTTCTTGACTGTTGAGAAGTCCTTTCTAAATTTCTGCAAGATTAAATAAAATCAGATTTACAACTAACTTTGTGTTAGCTTGAGTGTTTCTGGGTAACTGATAGCTCTTTTTTTGGGAAACCAAAACAAGTCACATTCCCCTGGGCAGGAGAATGAACTAAAGAAAGTATAAAGCATGTAAAGAGAAGAACCCCTCAAAATTGTACCCAGATTTTTGTGTTAGGAAGAATGTTTTAACACCAGAATTATAGAAACAGAGACTGAAATAAATGAAATTACTTATCCAATGTTATTTAATATGTTAGCAGTTAGAATGAGAATCCCT
Source organism: Notamacropus eugenii (assembly GCF_028372415.1). Lineage (NCBI taxonomy): Eukaryota > Metazoa > Chordata > Mammalia > Diprotodontia > Macropodidae > Notamacropus > Notamacropus eugenii. Next base: position 363,800,112 of record NC_092874.1, read on the forward strand.
GTCTCTGGTATTCTTTCCACCAGTCTTCTGCTAAACCATAATTATCAGATACTTTTATTTGGAGGAAGGGGTATGGAAATCTTTGATTTTTATTGGTCAGTAAGGATTTCCCTAGGTGTAGAATGATTTGAGATTCGGAACATAATCGTTTTAACTGTGTGCACTGGAATCACTTTATGTATAATTACTGGTCATAAATTAGTACAAGTTGATATTGATCTCAATATATAAAGTGCAGTGAAAGTGTTTGGGTTCCAAGAGTTGCATGTGAGGTCCTGCTCTTTATGTTGTGTACGTTCTTTGCCCCAAGGACGGCTCTGTACAGACAAGTTTCCAGTCTTCTTAGATGGTAAAAGCCAAGTGGTATGTTTTATTATTAGCAAGAAAAATGTGTGTTCCCCTTTAAGGCAATCAGCTACATGAATAAACTTGAAAGTCGACTTCTGGGTTTTCTCCCATGATGTGGTAACATCACTGTTTTCTCTAAGCAGACTTTTCTAAGTTTGTATTATGTCATCATTTTTGTCAACTCATAAACAATATTTTAATTAAACATTCATATATTCAGTATAAATGCAGACACAAAAGTAATTGCATAAAGTTGATAATATCAAGAACTGAATCTGAGAATTATTTAGCATTCTGAGGTAACAGTCTCCCTCCTGATTCTGACTGTTTTACTAGTAGAATGAGAACCTAACAGGGGAAAATTATAAGTCTGTGCAGAACAGTGATAGATTAAAACCACGGTAGGACCTTCCATGTGGGAGAAAGGATTATATCGTTAGGATTCTAGGATTTCTTCCCATTTATAGCCATATTTCCTTTATATGTCAGTTTCCATTTTCTGTCTTTGTTGCTGGGGATATTTCAGTCAGCAGGCTGTAGGCCTGGGTTTGAAGGGAAGTTTTGTTCATCTACATGATGCTGTCTCGTTTAAAGAAGGGATGATTATATTGGATCTGTGGTGTTTGAGTCTGGAGTCACAGAGGTGGATTTAGAAGTAGTGAGAAAAAAAATTGGATTGTCTAATATAGGCTGCTTCTTAGGTATGTGATGGGAAGAATTTGAAAACTGCCAACTTAGCCGATGGAAATGAAGGGACATAAGTGGAATTGGGCTTGTTGTTAAGTGTTGTTCTACTTGATGGAGGTTATTCAAGGCCAACGTGCAATAACATTTGAATTAAAGTGTCATGCAAATTTTCTTGCCTGCCAAGTAATTTTTATTAGAGAGCACAATTTTAAAAATTAGAGTTGGGCAGGATAGTTAATGCTACTATTTCTGGGTAGTTGGCTACTTTAGCAAAGAGTGCACTATGAGTTAGGAACAGGTTGTGAGGTATCTGACAACTGCAAAGCTTGAGTTTATTATTTCCCTAGAGCTGAATTTCCTCAAGGTATTTGCAGATAATATCACACTTTTTCATCCAAAATGTTTCTGTGCTTAGTTTTGTTTGACTGTTTAGAGTTATAGAGTGAAGGAATGAGACCATTGGTAACCAAAGAGCTTTTGTCTAATGACTCTGCCCTGGAGTAACCTATTGCATGAATGTAGACTTGGGATCCACCTAGTCCTCCATCCCAGGCACTTGGGTGTTATTTTCACAAACCTAATTAATTCTCATAAATCATATGAGGTCATCTTTGTTTCCTTTACTATATATTGTTTTTGTTGCTGTTGTTCAGGTTTTTTCAGTCATGTCTGCCTCTTCGTGAGCCCATTTGAAGTTTCTTTGGCAGAGATACTACAGGGGTTTGCCATTTCCTTCTCCAGATCATTTTACAGATGAGAAAACTGGAGCAGGTAAGTGACTTGCCCAGGGTCACACAGTGATTAAGTATCTGAGGCCAGATTTGAACTCAGGAAGATGAGTCTTCTTGACTTGAAGCCCATCACTGTATCCACTACAGCACCTAGCTGCCCTTTTATTGTATATAATTCTAGGAAAAGATTAGGCTTCAAAATGGCAGAAAAGGCAGTGTGGGACAGGAGTCAATAGATGCACATGAAGAATAAGACACCTGAGCTCTGGTTCCAGATTGCCACTTATTAGTTGTGTGACCTGAAGCAAGTCTTTTTACATCCCATTTTAGAGATTAATAATCTGAAGCTTAGAGACTCATAATAATTAGAGACTGTTAAAGGCTTACGCAAAGTCATATACAACTTCACAATAGATTAGGGGCTGGAATGAAAGTTGCCTGACTCCTAGAATAGAAGTCTCATTTTTCTACCATAGTACTACATTATTCTCAAGCCTTCCAGGAGGGAAAATTTCCCTTATTTTTCCTCAGTTGCAATTGCTTCCCTCACTCTATCAAATATTATGCTCCATACACACATATTTAAGGAACCAAGAAAAAAATTTACGTATGGCAAAAATGGACACACCTATACGAAATAACTTTTGATGCAGCCAAATAATTGTAAACTTCTAACATTTTATATAGTTGATGTTTGTCCTTTGTACTTGGAGGACCAATTGCATCACAATGTCAAGGTAGTATGTTTGCCTGTGGCTGATCAGTGTAATATGAACTCAGAAGGCTCTACCACAGATTGGGCACAAATAGTTCCTTTGAACATGGAGATGTCTCTACATTTGCACATCTCGTATTTCTTTTGTGTTACTGTAAGTCTTTGTATCTCCTTAGATATCCCATGAGTGGAGCATACTTCCCTGGACAGACTGTACGAACTTTGACCTTTTGTGGAACCATCTTTTAGGATAGATCATAGGAAGAGAAATGGAAGCAACATATACATAGGCCATCCTTGGAAGATTGATCTATGACTATCAAGTAGAGAGTAGTCTGCAGATATTGAATCAAAAATGGAAAGTTCCTATACTTGTCTTGGTCACTGTTCTTTCTATATATTGAGTTGAAAAGGCAAAAGATCTGAGTTCTAATCATGTCTCAGTCACTAATTAGTGGGGTAGCCTACAATAAATCCCTTCTTCACATCTTCAGTTCCATTTTCTCAATCATAAAACAAGGGCATTAGATGACTTTTCAAATCACTTTGAGCTCCAAGATTTTATAATTTTATGATTTTAAGTGATCACATATTCAATGGCATGTAAGTCCCACCTTGCCAAATCCAATATGAATGGCGAATATCTTCATCATTGTTTTTGTTTCTGCAGTTTTCCATATTGCTGATCACTCCTTCCTTCTAAATATTCTCACTGTCCTTCTGTTTTCCTACTTGTCTGGCCATTTCTTTTCCCTTCATTTCCCTATTTACATTATAGAATTGTTCTGAAGTAGGTAGGAGCCCATGCACCCAAAACTACTTAGAAAATTGCAAAGTGCTATAAAAACATAAGATCATAGGATCACAGATCTTCAGAATCAATGTAATACAACTCCCTCATTTTATAGACTAAGTAACTGAAGCACAGGAAGATTAAGCGATTGGGGTATTAAGCTGATTTTTCCTGTGCCTTTCTTGTCCACTGATCTACTTTTCTGTTTTAAAAGTGGAATTAAGCTGTTTGATGATCTTTTGATGTAGTTTTTGATATAGTTTTTGATTGGATAATTTAAGGTTCTTTTGTTTCTAATTTTAAAAATTAATGCCCTTCAGATTCTACATATTCAAATTAATTTTGTTATTGCTTTATCTAGTTCTACAAAATAACTTCTTGGCAATTTGATCAGTTCACTAAATCCTTAGGTTGATTCAAGTGATATTATCATCTGTATTATATCTGAGCAGTCCAACAATTAATTTCTTTCCAATTATTTGTTTTCTTATGTTTCTGAAAAGAGGGGGTGTTTTGGTTCGGGTTTGTTTTAAGGCCCAAATGTGTCTTGACAGGTCGGTGTAGAGATATTTTAGTAGTTTTGCAGTTATTTTAAATAGAATTCCACTTTCCATCATTTCCTCCTGAGTTTTGTGACTAATGCAAGAAAAAATAGTCATGATTTTTGTGAGTTCATTTTGTATCCTGCTACTTTACTCATTATTAGTTGTTCCAATCAGTTTAATTGCTTTTTCTCTAGAATTTTGTAAGTATATCAAGTAACCAAAAGGGAGTCATTATGTGCCCGCCATGACCAGGCATGATGCTAGGTGTTGGGAATATAAATACAAAAGGTAGATGGTCCTTTCACTCAAAGCTTATATTTAATTGGGGCAAAAAGGGGGCGATACAACATATTTGCAGGTAAATAAATGCCGACTTTAGACAAAATAAATATCAAGTGAAAGCATAGTGTACGTTCACAAATAGGGGAATCTGGTAATACTTTTTTTAAGTCACTATTTTAATTTTTGTGAATTACATGTCAAAACAATTTGTAAAATGTTTAAATTTTGAATTGCAATTTTTTTTCTCCCTCCCTTCCCCTTCCATGAGACAGTAAGCAATTTTTATGCATAATCAAGGAAAGTATGTTTCCATATTAGTCATGTTATAAAGAAAAAAAGAAACAGACCAAAAAGCCCGCACAAAAAAAAAAAAACACAAGAAAAATAAAGTTTAAAAAAAGTATGCTTTGATCTGCATTCAAGTTCCATCAGTTCTTCCTCTAGAGATGAATGGCATTTTTCATCAAAAGTTTGTCAGAAGTGTTGTAGATCATTGTTTTTCTTAGTATAACTAAGTTATTCACAGTTGTTAATCAGACAACATTGTGGTTACTGTGTAAAATGTTCTCCTGATTATGCTCACTCCACTTTGCATCAGTTCACATAAGTTTTCCAGGTTTTTCTAAAAGCATCCTGATCATTTTTATAGCATAATAGTATTCCATCACAATTATATGCCACAACTTGTTCAGCCATTCCTCACTTAATCCTTTTACTTTGCCTTTTTGTTTTTAAGGATATAGACCTAGTAGTGATATTGCTGGGCTAAAGATTATGCATAGTTTTATAGTCCTTTGACCATTTCTTCAAACTGTTCTCCAGAATGGTTGGATTATTTCACAACTCTACCAAGAGGGCTTTAGGGTCCCAAATTTCCCTCATCCATGCCAACATTTGTCATTTTCCTTTTCTGTCATATTAACGAATCTGATAGGTGTGTGGTGATACCTCAGTGTTCTTTTAATTTACATTTCTCTAATCAATAGTGATTTAGAGCATTTTTTCATATGACAATAAATAACTTTGATTTCTTCATCTGAAAACTGTGTGTTTTATCCTTTGACCATTTATCAATTGGGGAGTGACTTATAGTCTTATAAATTTGACTCAGATCTCTATACATTTGAGAAATGATGTCTTTTATCAGGGAAACTTGCTATGAAATTTTTTCACAGTTATAATTGTGAAGTTCCTTCCATTCTATATTTCCATTTGTCCTTCTCTTTCTCTGTCTCTCTCTGTCTCTGTCTCTGTCTCTGTCTGTCTCTGCCTCTGTCTATCTGTCTGTCTGTCTGTCTCTCTCTCTCTTTCTCTCTCTCTCTCTCTCTCTCTCTCTCTCTCTCTCTCTCTCTCTCTCTCTCTCTCTCTCTCTCTCTCTCTCTCTCTCTCTCTCCCTCCCTCCTTTCCCCCATTCCTCCTCAAAAAAATATTTTGTTTCTGGTCACTACCTTCCCCTAATCTGCAGTGCCTTCTATTAGCCCTCCCTTCCCTTAAGTCTCCTCCTACTTTGTTGTAGGATAAGGTAGATTTCTACACCCAGCTGAGTATGTATGTTATTCACTCTTTGAACTGATTTTGATGAGAGTAATGTTCAAGTGTTGTCCAACACCCCCACATATTTTACCCAACTGTAAAAGGTCTTTCTTGCCTCTTTTATGTGAAATAATTTCTCCCATTCTTCCTCTTCCTTTTCCCTTCTCTGAGTACATCACTCTTTCTCACCCCTTTATTTTGTTTTTTAGATATAATCCCATCATAGTTAACTGACACCCATTCTCTCCATCTATTTATGTACCTTTTAACTGCCCTAATAATGATAAAATTCTTAGGAGTTAAAAGTATCATCTTCCCATGTAAGAATGAAAACAGTTTAATCTTATTGAATCCCTTATGATTTCCCTTTCTTTTTATGCTTATTTTGAGTCTTATTTTTGAAAGTCAAATTTTCTATTCAGCTCTGGTCTTTTCATCAGGGATGCTCGAAATTCCTCTATTTTCATTCAATATCCATTTTTGCTCTGAACGTTTATACTCAGTTTTGCTGAGTAGGTGAATAGTGGTTCTTGGTTATAATCCTAGCTCCTTTTCCCTCTGAGCCTTTAATGTAGAAGCTGCTAAATCCTGTGTTATCCTGACTGTGGCTCCATGATAAATGAATTGTTTTCCTTTTGGCCCCTTACAATGGTTTTTCCTTGATCTTGTTGCTCTGTAATTTGGTTATACTATTTCTGGTATTTATCATTTTGGGATCTCTTTCAAGAGGTGATTGGTGGATTCTTTCAATTTCTATTTTATCCACAGGTTCCAGGATATCAGGGAAGTTTTCTTTTCTTTTTGATCATGGCTTGCAAGTAGTCCAATAATTCTCAAATTATCTCTCCTCTATCTATTTCTCAGGTCAGTTGTTTTCCCAATGAGATATCTCACATTTTCTTCTGTATCTTTCTTTCTTTTTATTTTGTTTCCATTGTTTCTTGGCTTCCACTTGCCCAGTTCTAATTTTTAAGGAATGATTTTCTTCAGTGAGTTTTGATACATCTTTTTTCCCACTTGGCCAATTTTGCTTTTTAAGGAGTTATCTTCGAGGGATTTTTATGGCTCTTTTATCATTTGGCCTATTTTGTGATTTTGTAAGGTATTATTTTCATCAGTATTTTTTGTGCCTCTTATACCAATCTATTTGCTCTTTTTCATTATTTTCTTGCATCACTTTCATTCCTTTTCACAATTTTTATTCTACCTCTCTTATTTGATTTTTTAAATCCTTTTTGAACCCTTCTAGGGATTCTTTCGAGGTCTGAGACCAAATCACATTTTTCTTTGAAGATTTGAATGTAGCAGTTTTGACTTTGTTGTCTTCTTTTGAGTTTGTGTTTTCAATCTTTTCTGTTAGCAAAATATCTTTGTGGTCAGGTTCTTTTTTTGTCATTTAATCATTTTTTCAGCCTATTTCTTGACTTTTAACTTTATGTTAAAGTTGGACTCTGTTCCCATGGTGGAAGAGGTTCTGCTCCAAGCTTCAGGTTTTTAATGCTGTTGTTTTCAGAGGTGGTTCTAGGAATCTGTGTGTTTTCAGTTTTTTCAAAGTGGTATGACCTAAGAAGAGGTTTGGTCACTGTTCTCTTGGCCTCTGCTATGATGTATAAGCAACCACAAGCACTTTCTTTTCTTGTCCTGGAACTATGAACAGGGTCCCTGATTCCCTGCAGCTAAAGACTTTAAAGTGCCAGTCTCCTCTTCATCCAGAAAGAGCAGCTCAGGACCAGATATGTTCAATGCAACAGACTCTGGCACCCAGTGACAGCAAATGGTCCATGTAATCTCTTGACCAGTTGTCTGACATCCTTACCATCTGTGGGTTGAGATCTTCAGAAACCACTGCTGCCAATTCAGTCACCCCTAAAGCAACCAATAGTTGGTTTGTTAGGTTATGGCTCTCCTTGATTTTCTGGGTACCCCAAAAGGTAGACTGTGCTCTACTTTCAACCCAGTAAGACAAACTTTTCGGGGGTGGAATCAAGATACTGGAGTAGAAATATGCACATACTCTAGCTCTTCCCTCATGGACCATAAAATACTTGTAAAAAATTACTCTAAACAAATTCTAGAGCAGCAGAAGCCAAAAAAACGACAGAGTGAAAGAGAATTCCAGCCCAAGGTAGCCTGGAAGGCCAACAGGAAAGATCTATCACACAAGTCATGGAAAGGAGCACAGCCATAGAGCAGAGCCCAGCCCAACCTTAGTTGCAAGGCACTTGTAGGCACAGGACTGGGACAGGCCTCAGGGTAGAATCCCTAGCAGCAGCAACAGTTCACATATCCCTCAACCCATAAAGTCAAAGACAATTTCAAAGGTCAATGAGAAAGCTTTTTCACCTGGGTGAGAAATGAGTAGGGTCTTCCCTCAGCCCCGGACCCAGGTGACAGTGATGGCAACTGCAGCAGCTTCCATTTTTGGAGCCCTCAGCCTAAAGTCCCTGGGGGAAATGAACCTTTGACCTGAGCCTCAGTCCAGAGTGTAGCCTGGGTGTAAGGAAGAATGCTGACTAGAAGTGGAACTGGTGGAGGCTCTAGAAAGGTAATTTTACTTGCAGATCCTGGGCAGAAAAGCTTTGGTAGCTCCCAGACCAGAGCACAGGCCAAGAAAGTAGTAAACTCCTGTCCCTTGATTGTGCCATCTTGGAGGAACTCCTGATGCAGAGAGCTGAATAGAAAATCTGACTTTCAAACATTAGAATCAATAGGAGCATGAAATGGCAAACAAGAAAGAGAAATCATAAGGGACTTACTAAAGTTGAACTTTTTACATTCCTACATGGAAAGAATATTTGTAACTCTTAAAACCTTCCTCAATATTTGGGTAGTTGGAAGGATTATACACACACACACACACACACACACACACACACACACACACACATAGATATAGATATAGACAGAGAGCACAGGGTGAATTGAATAAGAAAGGATCATATCTAAAAAAACAAAATTAAGGGTTAAGAGAGGAGTATATTGGGAGGAGAAAGGGAGAAATAGAATGGGGCAAATGACCTCTTATAAAAGAGGTAAGAAAAAGCTTTTTCAATGGAAGAGAAAAGAGAAGCTTACTCTCTTCACATTTGGCTTGAGGGGATGTCATGCTCACTCAGTCTGACATGAAAGTATATCTTGCACTATAGAAGGGTAGGGGAGAAAGAGACAAATAGGGTGATGAGGATGACAGAAAGGAGGGCAAATGGGAGAAGGGAATAATCAGAAGTAAATAGTTTTGGGGAGGGACAAGGTCAAAAGAGAGAAAGAATAAATGGGGGGCAGGATAGGATGGAGGGAAATATAGTTAGTCTTATACAACATGACTATTATGGAAGTCGTTTGCAAAACTACATATATATGCATATACACACACACATACACATGCACACACACACACACACACACACACACACACACACACACACACACACATATATATATATATGTAGCTGATATTGTATTGTTTGCCTTCTCAATGGGGATGGGTGGGGAGGGAGGAAGGAAGAGAACTTGGAACTCAAAGTTTTAGGAACAAATGTTGAAAATTGTTTTTGCATACAACTGGGAAATAAGAAATACGAGTAATGGAGTATAGAAATTTATCTTGCCCTACAAGTTAAGAGAGAAGAGGGGGATAAGGGAAGGGAGGGGTATTAGAAGGGAGGGCAGATTGGGGGAAAGGGTAATCAGAATTCATGGCATTTTGGGATGAAGGGAGGGGAGAGATGGGGAGAAAATTTGGAACTCAGAATTTTGTGGAAATGAATGTTGAAAGTTAAAAATAAATAAACACTAAAAAAAAAAGACAAACCTTTCTTACCCGTGTTCTAAATTGTCTTGGCCTAGGAAAATGTTTCACCCATCCTTTTGTTAATTCTACCACTTTAGAATTCATTTTGAAAAGCTATTTTAAAGTTGTTTGGAGGGGAAATTGAGAGAGCTCAGGAGAGTCCCTGTCTTTATGCTACCATCATGAGGTAAATTCTCTTAAGGTGACACTTAAACTGAGTGTTGAAAGGAATTTGGGGTTCTATGAAATGAGAGCAATGAAAGAGGAAACCAGGGGATGGGTCATAACTAAAGAAAAGGCATAGAGGGAGGAGATGGATTGGCATGGATGAAAATAGCAAGAAAGCCAGTTTATCTGGAGGCACAGGAATAGAAATAACATGGAACCATGTTAGAAAGATAGACTGGATTTGGATTGTGAAAGGTTTTCAATGACAATAAGAGGAATTTTAGACAATTCTAAAGTCAATAAAAAGTCACTCAAACTTCTTGAGAAGGGGAGTGACATATTCAGAACTATGTTTTAAGAATAACAATATGGTATGTTGTGAAATATGGATTAGAGAGAAGAGAGGTAAGATGTAGTTAGTTAGCATCTATATCACACCTACTATGTATTAGGCATAGTACTAAGAGGTTTACAATTTGGTCATTTTGATATTCACAACAACCCTGCAAAGAAGGTGTTATTATCCCCCTTTTACAGATGAGGAACCCGAGGCTAACAGGGGTTAGCAACTTTCCCAGTATCTCACAGCTAGTAAGTGTCTAAAGCTGGATTTAAACTCAGATCTTCCTGACTTCAGATTCAGATGACTCTGGAGGAGAAGTGAGGCTGGTGACATGCACAACCTTTCCTCATTCAAAACAAAGTCAAGTGCAAATCATGTCATCATCTCTCTCTTTGGCAATGAAGGACAAATACAATCCTTTGGCTGTAGACCAAAGTGGTCTGGGAGCCTGAACTACAGTGATTGTGGAGAGGAAAGATGTGCAAAACCTTGAGGAGGCAGTATGACAAAATTTGGCAACTGATTTGAATATGAAAGATGAGAGAGTGTTGAGGGTAACTCCAAGAGAGTGAACATAAATAATTCAATCAATCAATAAACATTTATTAAGCACCTACTATTGTGTCAGGCACTGTGCTAAGTGCTAGGGATACAAAAAAAAAAACAAAAAACGGCAAAAGACAGTTGCTGTCCTACCAAGCTCATAATCTAATGGTGGAGACAACATACAAATTAATATATAAAATCAAGCTACATATAGGATAAAGTGAAAATAATTACCAAAAAGAAGGCACTGGAATTAAGAGGGGTTCGGTAAGGGTTCTTGTAGAAGGTGAGATTTTAGTTGGGACTTAAAAGAAGCCAGGTAGGCCACTAGTCCAAGTGAAGGGAGAGCTTTCCAGTTATGGGGGACAACTAGAGAAAACAACTGAAGCTAAGATAGTTTCTTGGTCTAATATCAGCCAGGAGGCTGATCAAAGAGCATGTGTTGGGAGTAAAGAATGAAAAGCCTAAAAAGGAAGGAGGAGGCTTGGTTATGAAGGACTTTGAATGCTCAGCAGAGCATTCTTTATTTGATCCTGAGGCCAATAAGAAGTCACTGGAGTTTATTGAGTGGGGGTTGGGGGTGGTGTGTGTGTGTGTGTGTGTGTGTGTGTGTGTATGTGTGTGTGTGTGTGTGTGTGTGTTTGAGAAAGCGAGAGACAGAGAGAGAGAGGGAGAGACATAGAGAGAGACGGAGAGGGAGAGAAATGATTGGACCTATACTTTAGAAAAATCACTTTAGAGGATGAATTTGAGTGGGGAGTGGGGAGATACTTGAAACAGGCAGATCCACTAGCAGGTTATTGAAATAATGTAGGCATGAGGTAATGAAAGCCTATCCTACAATAGTGACAGTATCATAGGAGAGAATTGGGCATATTCAAGAAATGTTGCAAAGGTGAAATCAATAGGCCTTGTCACAGATTGGATATGGGTAGGGGGCAGTGGAGAAGGGGGAGAGATAATGAGCAATCCAGAATGTTTCCTAGGTTTCAAGACTGAGGGATTGGGATGATGGTATTGCCTTCTACAGTAATAGGATAGGTAGTAGGGGAAAGGAAAGAGAGAATTTAGGGGGAAAGACAATTAGTTATGTTTTGGACACACTGAATGTTAAGGTGTCTATGGACACCTTAAAGATGTCTGAAAGATTTTTCAGATGTCTGAAAGTCAGTTACAGAGGTAATATTGGCAGTTAACAGAGTTTGGGACAGGATAAGTAGATTGGAAAATCATTAGCATAGAGATGATAATTAAATCCAGCAGCTGATGAGTTCACCAAATGAAGTTGTTGTTTATAGTATAAAAGAATAAGAGAAGAGGGTCCAGGACAGAACCCAAAATGACACTTACAATTAAAGGGCATGATCTAGAAAAGGATCCAGCAAAGGAGTCAATGAAGGATCAGTCAGATAGATAGGAAAGAGAACCAGGAGAGAGAGAGAGATGCCCCCAAAACCTAAAAAGAATGGAGTATCAAGGAGGAGAGAGTGATCAATAGTGTCAAAGGCTGCAGAGAGGTCAGGGAGAATGAAGATTAAGAAAAGACCGTTAGATTTGGCAACTAAGAGATCATTAGTAATTTTGGAGGGAGCAATTCTAGTGGAATGATAAGTTTGAAGACAGATTGTAAGATATTAGAAAGGGAGTGAGAGAAAAAAATATTGAGATACCTATTGCACAAGGTCTTTTTTAAAAGTTTGGCTACAAAGGGCAGAAGAGCTATAAGATGATATCTAGTGGGGATGAAGAGAAAAAGTAAGGGTTTTTTTCAGATAAGGGAGACATAGCAATGTTTGTAGACAAGAAATGAATCAGAAAAGAATGAATTGGAAATAAATGAAAGTGAGAATGACAGAGGTAATCTGTTGGAGGAGATGGGATGAAATGAGCTCACTTGAAAAAGCAAAAGGATTATCCTTGGTAAGGAGTAAGGCCACACTCCACTTGAAACAGAGATGAAGTAGGAGATATTGGCAGATGACATCTGAGTGACAAGAGAGAAGGAAGAGGGGAGAAGGAGTTTGTAGTGAATGACCTCTTTTTTCCGTGAAATATGAGGCAAGGTTCTCAGATGAGAGAATGTAAAGAGAGGATATCATAGGAGGTTTGAGAGAGATGAAAAAGTTTGGAAGAGCTGCTGTGGAGAGTGAGGTAGTGAGATGAGAAGGGAGCTATATTAGAATCACCAAGCAGTAGTGAGGGCCCAGTTTAGCAACAAGTTAGCAACCTAAATTTGTAGTGGATCTAATCAGAATGGTTGTGTGATTTTCTCCACTTTCACTTAGCAGCATGTGTGTAGGAACAAAGGTGATGAATGGTGGGAAATTATCCAAAGCTGAGGACCAGCTGGAGTTAGATTGGTTCACCACAGATTCAAGATGGGAGAAGAAAAGAGAGTTGACAGTGCAAGGGAGATGGCCTGGGAGACAACTGAGTGGTCAAGAGATTGGAGATCACAGTGTAGACAAAGAGTAGGATTTGTAAGAGAAGGTAGGGGGAGAGGTAAAAAGCCAATAGATTATGGTAGGTTAAGAAAATTTAAGAATTATTGACCAGGTGATACATTTTTGAGATGTCATCAAGGATATGATCATCTTTGTTTACCATGATTTAAGAAATGATATGTATGTAAAGAAGCATGGAAAGATTTTCATGAACTGATTAAGAGTGAAATCAGCAGAACCAAGGAAAAAACATACACAAATAACTGCAACAATGTGAATGGAAAAAACAATCACACCAAAGTATTAAAAATGAATTAACAAAATTATAAAGCTTAAGCATAACTAAATGAAAAAATATGGGAAGACACTCAAACCCACCCCTTTGTAGAGATGGGACATCCAGAGGTGTTACACATCACACATGTTTTCAGACTTTTTCAAGCTGTCAGTTACTTGTGCTGATATTTTCCCTTCCTTAAAAAAATACTGTTTTATTTTATGGGGTGGCCCTCTGGGAGGGGAAGGGAAAGGATGATGAGGATAATTGCGATGATGTAAGAAACAGAAGCCATCAATAAAAATGTATTTTAACAAAAGGACACTGAAAATGTAGCGTTGGGGATCATCTACACACAGATGAGAATTGAATCTATGAGGGTTAATACAATTAGGAGGAGAAAGACTGTAGAAAAATTCCAGAATACACTCACACAAAAGGGGCAAAACAATAATGCTAATATTTCAAAGAAAACTGAAAATAATATTTCAAATTACTCAGAGGTAGAGAGTGCCCAGGAGGTATGATCAATAGTGTTAAATACTGCAAAGAATTCAAGATGAAGACTGAGAAACAGCCTTTAGATTTAGCAATAAAGAGAACATTGGTGATTCCAAAAAGAGTTTTGTTTTTTGTTGATCCAGATGGAAATCAGATTGTAAGAAGTGAGAGGGAGGTGAAAAAATGGAGCTAATAAAAATAAATTTTTTTTAAACATAGATATAGTGATAACTTGAAGGGATTGTAGGATTAGGTGAAGGTTTGTAAGTCAACTGATACATCAGCATTTATTCAGGGCTTTATATGTTCCAGGGAATATAGTAGGAACTTAAGGAAATTTTTTTTAAGGGTGGTGGAGATTTGTGTATATTTGGAGGGAGAACAGAAGGAAACAGTGGATGACCTGAGTAATAACTAGAAATGGAGGAGTTAATTAAAGGAACAACCTTTTAAAGGATATGAAAAGGGATGCCTTTAAAGGTACAATGAAAGGGTTAGCATAGGCAAAGAGAAAGGTAATGCTCCCAGATTAGAGCAAAAGAAGGAACATGATGGTGGGATGATCTGAAGTATAGATCCGGGGACAGAAGTAAGTTTGCAAAAGATAACCTCAGCTTATTCAATTAAGTACAAGTTGTTGTCCTATCCTGAGAGGGAACAGTGACTATTGGATCAACCACATACCAAAATATCAAAAATACCTTGAGGAGAGAAGACAAGACTTGGAATGGATGAGGTAGAGTATATAATAGAAAGCCAATCAGTGAAAAAATAAAAGGAGGGGCAGCTAGATGACCCAGTGAATAGAGCATCATGTTTGGAGTCAGGAAGACCTGAGTTCAAATCTGAACTCAGACACTAGCTATGTGACCCTGGGAGAGTCACTGTTTCTTCATTTGTAAAATGAGGTGGAGAAGGAAACAGCAAACCACTCCAGTATGTTTCCCAAGAAAACACACAGGGTCACAGAGACAGACATAAGTGAACAATAAATTCATCAGTGGGTTCCTAGTTGAAATTAGAAAAATTCCTTTTGCTAGGGACCCAACTGTGTGTGATTTCTCCTATCGCTGTTCAGCAGTGCGTAGGAAGTAGTGGAAAAGGCAGATGGTGAGATTAATCCAGGGCTGGGGCTTAGAAAGAGATGAGCAACCATAAGACAAGGAAGCAAGGACTCAAGGATGGAGAATAATAGCAAATTTATACTGATTAACTATAGGGTAAGGATTTTGAAGGGAGGAAAGTAAAAGTAGAGAAGGGATGATGATAGAGAAAAGCAGTGGGGAGTAGAGAGACTAGAGATTTAACCTATCAGAGGAGATTGAAGGATAGCCCTGAGTATGGCCTCTCTCTAGAGATGGAGACTTCCTAATTCCCCAGCCTGAAGAAGGGATTAAAACTAACCCACTCTCATTTTCTTTTGAGCCTCAGTCAGGAAAGAGTGAAAGAATTATTATAATTCTCTTCTGATCCTTCCCTTCCTTGACCCCTAAAAGACCTTTATCTGTGTTTTCCCTTCCTTCAGAAATGTTATTTCTCAAATGAAGAAACCTGGATTCTAATTCACAAAACATTGGTTTTCTCCTTTTTTAAAACTACATTTTTATGACTACATTTGAAGTTTGGCCTAAAATGCCTTCTTTTAACAGTCCCTCTGTGATTTTTTAAAGAATCTTTCTCTTCTCATACAAGCCTAAAAATATTGATTTGACTCAAAGCATTGATTTTTTTCTTTCTTTTTAAAATACATTTGCTTGCTAGTTATTATTTTCCCCTTCTCAACTAAATTCCTTGAGGAAGTTATTTACACTAAATGTGTCCACTTCCTCATTGTCTTCTATACTCTGAAATCTGGTTTCTGACCTCTTCTTCCAACTGAAACTGCCCTCTCCAAAGATACTAATGATCCCTTAATTGCCAAATCGAATGGTCTTTTCTCAATCCTTATCCTTGATGTCTTTGAAAGCATTTGACACCATTGACCACCTTCTCTTAGTGAATACTCCCCCTTTTGTAGGTTTTCATGACACTGCTCTCCCTTCATTCTCATATCTTATCTGACAATTCATCCTCAGTCTCCTTTGCTGGATCTTCACTAAGGCTCTATCCTGGGTCCCTTCTCTTTTCAAGCTATGCTCTCTCATTTGATGTTATCCAAAGTTACTATGCATCTACTTCATGCCTATAACAAATATATCTAATAAATGTATGTGTTGCCTCCTGAATTAAACTGCTAGGTCCTCAAAGACAGAGGTTATATTTTTTTTTCTTTTTCTACAAAGCACTGTGCTGGGCATAGAAAACATAGAAGATGTTTAACATATGCCCATTGATTGATTGATTACAAATACCTTTCTCACCTCTTTTTTTCCTATTAAAATAACACAGAAAAGTCATTCCTCTTACAGAAATTCCATCTTTTTTTCATCTATCAAGTACAGTTTTGTGGCTGTTTTATTTGGGGATGGTTTTCAAAATATCATATCCCAGTTTCTCCTTTGATTTCTCATAAACAAACATAAACTCTTGCAGAGTTTAACTTGATTTTCTTTCATATATAAAGTTATTTTCCTGGCTGCCAGTAATATTTACTATTTGTATTAAAATTTCATATTTAAGAAATTTTACAATTGATGAAACAGAACAAAAAGTATAATACTTCTACCATCAGGTTTTGTGTTTTTTTGTTTTGGTTTTTGGTTTTGCTCTGCTGAGGACTTCTTTCTCTCATTTGCCTATTTATTTAAAATTCGCCTCTATTTCCATGACTTCTGGGTAATATATCAGTATGATTTCCTTAAGTTGGCATTCATGAGTTTTATTTTGTTGATAAGTTATCTTTATCTCTGTCTTAGAACTCAGTTCCCTTGACTGAAAGAGGTCAGCTAGGTTGTTTCACTCATTTTTTATTGTGTTCAATTAATTTTCCTTCTGCTATATTTATGCTCAAAATCTGTAATTTTTGGTTTTTTATAGAATCAATTTTGAGAGCTTTTCAATCATTTGTTGTAAATTCTCTATCCTTTCATTGTATTATCAATTTCTTCTTTGATAGATCAAATTCTGTGCTAATTTCCTCCCTTATTTCTTTTATTTCTTCTTTTATCATACTTCTGAATTATTTTGGAGGATCTTGCAGTTGTTCCACTGTTATTTCTGGGAATCTGTTTTCCCTTTCCTGAGAGGTTTCCTTGTCTCTGAAGTATTTATTAAATACGTTGGCTCCTTTTCTTATTTGTTAGTTTATTTCCATTCTTTATCTGACCCTTTGCTGGATTATCTGTGATGACCTTCCTTAGAGGAATTCTTTCATTCATTCTCTTTTCTGCAGGTTATGACTCCTTTATGATGGTGATTTTGCTTGTCACCTTACAATGATGAATGGGGTCTGGACTTAACTTCAATTCAAGACATCACATCAATGGTAATGTCATCCATCCTATTCAAAAATGAAGGACAAAAAAAAAAAAGAAAAGAAAATGAAGGACAAGCAAAAGTAGCAGCAACAACAACATCTCTCAGTTATTTTTCCAGAAATCTCCTTCCTTCCTCCTCTTGGAATTTTTATTTTTTCTTTTCTTCAGTTTCTATTATGTCTTCTAAACTGTTTATAAGTGCTAAGTAAAGTCTGGATTTATACCCACAATATTACTCATCTTTCCTAACATAGGATACTTGCCTTGTTTTAAATAGCATTGTTATCTGCCCTGCACTTCTGAGGTTCTCCCACAGCCCACTTCCCCCAGTGTGACTGCCACTCCTTTCAGATCACAAGGACAGTGTCTTTTAAGGGGTGGGAAACCCTCCCTAAAGACTCTGAAACGCACACAAAAAAGAGCTCAAGAAAAAAATACACACATTTTCCTGAAAGCACACAGTTTGGTGCAGTGTTCATCACATAGGTGGTTGGCAAACACGTCTGCCTGCTTCAAGTCTTTCCCAACTCCAATCCATCATTCAGCTTTACTGTCGTTGTTCAGTCGTGTCTCACTCTTCGTGACCTCATTTGGGGTTTCCTTGGCAAGGATATTGGAGTGGTTTACCATTTCCTTCTCCAGCTCATTTTACAAATGAGGAACTGAGGCAAAGAGGATTAAATGACACAGCTAGTAAGTGTCTGCAGCCAGATTTGAACTCAAGAAGGTAAGTCTTTCTGACTCCAGGTCAGGCACTCTATCCACTATACCACCTAACTGCCCATCATTCAGCTACTAAACTGATTTTCCTACAGTTGCAGGGCCAAGCATGTCCCCACCACCAGTCCCACTCAATAAACTCCAGTGATTCCCTTTCACCTTCAGGATCAAATAAAAATCCTATGCTTGGAATTGGAAAGCCCAGCTCCATCTTTGCTTTCTAGTCTGCTTAGACCTTACTCTTCCCCACATGATCTTAGCTCCAATGACACTGACCTCCTTGCTGATCTGAGAACAAGACACCCCATCTCTCAGTCCTGGGCATTTTCTCTGGCTGTCCCCCATGACTGGAATGCTCTCTTTCCTCAATTTCTACTTACTGACTTCCCTGGCTTCCTTTAAGTCCCAACTAAAATCCCTTCTTCTTCAAAAAGCCCCTTGTGCCTATCCTCTTCCTATTTATCCTGTATATAGCTTGTTTGCACATATTTGTTTATTTGTCTCCCTCATTAAACTCTGTACTTCTTGAGGTCAGAGACAGTCATTTGCCTCTTTTTGTATTCACAGAGCTGTACCTGCACATATTTGTTACTTCAGAAATATTTGTCAACTAACTTAATGCCAGGCATAGCATTATAAATCTAGGGTGCAATCCCCTTTTTCTATTTTTTGCAGAACTTATCTTTTTGTGGACTTGTACACCCTCTCCCCCTCCTTAGTTTCATTAATTTGGTGCATTTCTTGTTGTTCATATGTGGTGGAAAATAGATCAATGTTAGAGAAAACTTCTTACAACCCTGTTGTCCATACTTCACCTAAGTAATCCGTAGTTTTATGGAAGTCTGACAAAACTTCTACCAGGAAGTGTGTTCAAACATATAACTACATTCTTATTGACCATAAAAGCAAACTTAGTGGATTTACATAAATAAAGAACTGATTTACCTTTTTTCTGAACAGCGTTTTAGAGTCTGACTAAGAAGAAATAAAATATAGCCAAGTTACCAGCCAACTCCAAAAGGCAGAGGTTCCTGAACTAATGGATGGGCTCTCTTTAAGTCAGGTGATCCATCTTTTTCATGTAGCCTAACATTTTCTATAAACTGACATTTGTGCTTATTTTCCTAAAAGAACTTGACATCTTGAAAACAAGACAATCATTTAAGGCAGTTGTATCTCAAGACTAAAGGACTATTGTCATTTTTATCTCAAAATAAACCTTCACCTCAGGCCTTATAAGGTTTGCTTTGATCTTTCTTTCTTCAAGTGGTTAAGTCAGCTTCTATGTTTGCCCCGTGAAGTACTGAGATAAATGTGTGTATAGTGCAATTGATATGGTTTGTCATTCAGAAATTCATAAGTGAGTAAACCTAATATTCTCAGTAAGAAAAATATTTATATTTTGCAGGACAAAACATCTGTCCCTCACAGTAAAATCTAGATTTGAGTGACATCCTTTAGGAACATCATTAAAACTGAATAAAATTGCCCTCAGTTAGCTAGATAAAGCACTTATCAAGCACCTACTATTTTCAGAAACTGTTCTAACCAGTTATATAATAAGAAATGTAAGTCTATTAAATCTATAAATCAATTGGAAAAGGTAAATGTCATATTTATCAGTAGCCCACAAGAAGGTGATACCATTGTAGATTTCCTGGTGTGTGAGTTGCCTGTGCGTGAGTGTTTCGTTAAATTAATTGAGCATATGCTGTTGACTGTAAAAAGCAAAATGACAGCCCATCTTGCATTTCAATTTAAACCAGATCACTTGAAACCTTTAGTACATCTGAGCCCCAATTAAATGGAGTTAGCTGTGCCAATTCCTTCTCCACCTACCCTTGACTTTCTCCCTAAAACCTTGGTCAGCTTAAACACATCTGTTCCTGGACTATGGAATATGTGACTGACTTAGGTAGCAGGGGAAGAATTACCAACTTAACACAGCTGCGGCCTTGTAGGGAACTCTTTGTGTGGTCCTGGGAGAGGAACGTTCCTGCAGTCTCCACAGCTGTGCTCCAAGTGGAGGAAGGGGGAGGTGAACCTTTGAGAGATCTCTCTTTCTCTCTCTCTATTTGCTCCCCACTCTGAACATGGATGGGTTCGAAAACAGGCTGGACTGAAAAGTTCAAAGGCCAGTTTATTCCCACTGGGCTGAAGAAAAGGAGGGTTTGCAGGGAAGGGCCAAGCAGTTGCTCCTCTCAGGTTCCCGAGAAAGAAAAGGCCAGTAAATGAATGAATTATTCATTTAGAGGCTCTGTACAAGGCTGATAACTTTTTTTAATCAGAACTGAATGTATGGAGATATAAGATACATGATTTTCTTTTCTTGATGTGTCCCTACCTTTATTACTAAGTCTATTTCTAAATAAAAATAGAAAGGGACTTCTATGAAACTCTGGGGGGGTGCTAGAGAAAAGAGTAAGGGCAGCATTTCATTTCTGACTCCCTAAAAATTAACTTTATTTTAATGCATATAGCATATAGCCATTTGAAGATCATCAGAGCTGATAGGGTGCATAAATGATGATAAGGCATTTGTTCAAAAATAGTTCAAGCAAAGTACAGGCTTTTGTATTTCTCTACTGATTCATGATTTATTTTAAGCAGTTTTAACTAGCGAAAAATTCTGCAACCTGTCTCAAAATCACAGCCAGCTCCTATGTCTTTCCCAAGCAAAACAAGTCTCCAAGTTAAACACTAGAATTTTGATTCAGAGGGTAGAAGCCACACTGGCTTTTAGTTCCATACTTTGACAGTTTATAACAACATGTAGGCTTAAGGGTTGATTTCAACCTTATCCAAAATAGACTGCTTGTGATTGTGATTTGGAAATCCTCCTAAGAATTCCAATGGCTCTTAGAATATGACCATACAGCATCTTCTCCACCCCCGTCCCCTGAGTGTCAAAGGCCCTAATGTACAAGCTCAGCTGCATTTTAAAAGAAAAGTAGAAAAAAAGTCTAAACTATTTTCTAAAATGTCCTAAATTATCTTGATCCACTTCTGCCTGTCTTTGAGTTCATTTAACTTTATTTTAATTTCAAGATTTATAATTATTGTAGAATTATAGTTTATCGATCATTGGCCAAAGGATGGCTAACTATAACTATATGAAGTATTAATAATAGCTAGAATTTATATAGTATAATTTATATATAAGTTATAGAATTTATAATCTATATATTTATATAGAATTTATATATACAAATATATTTATATCTATTTTATATATATTCAAACCTTAAAGGTTTGAAAAGTGCTGTAGAGATGACATCTCATTTAATATTCATAACAATCCTGGTAGTTAGTACTATTATCTCCATTTTACACATGAGGAAACGGAGACTGAGAAAGGTTAAGTGACTTGTCCAGGGTCATTCAACTAGAATGGAGCTGGATTTGATCTCAAGTCTTCCTCACCCCAAGTTCAGTGCTCTTGCCTGCCCAGCCACCTCGTAAAACTGAAATGATTTCTTTTGGAATCAACAAGCATATGTTCAGTGCTTACTACGGGCCAGGCATTGTTCTAGGTATTGGAGGATCAAATACCAAAGAAAGGCAGTCCCTGGAATTCTTGCTTCTGTCCTGTTGGAAATGAATGTATGCACAAATAGGATATACCGTACACAATAAATGCAAATTAACTTTTTTGAGGGAGAAGACACTAACAGCTGGCAGGATTAGAAAAGACCTCATATAGAAGGTATTATTTGAACTTTGGAAGACGCTGAATTGTTTATATGGAGGTAGGCTGCAATGTTTTTGATTGTAGATGAAAATAACAGTGTATATTATTTTCTGGTTCTGCTCTACATGTTCACTACAATTTATTTTATTTTTTCTTCTTCTAGAGATTCTGCATCTATTTTCATAAAGCAGTTATAGTTGAAAAAAATCTCTCATTCATTACTAAGCAGGATATAGTTCAGTATGCAGTTTTAAGTTTTCACTGAAGTAAATACTGCAAATGTTTGGTAATCTAATGATACCTTGTATTAACAACAATACTAGCATATGAAGGCAGCCATACTGGGATATTTAACAATGATGTGCTGTTCTTTTTTTATGGTATGAAATGAAAGATGAACTAAAAAATAGTCTGAAGCCCCACCATTTCCCAGTGTTTGGGGAGGAGAGACAAAGACAGAGAGAGAGAGAAAAACCGAGAGAGATATCATCTTCAAATCCTTTTTGTCTGTGGCTCTTTATTTTGTACGTCCATCTTTATCTGCTAGATAAAGTGAGGAATAACTATCACCATAAAGTGAGGTACTCACACACATGGGCAAACAGAAAAGAAACCTAAAATGAAATTCCTTGTTGTTTTACCAAAGGAGAGCAAGGACGCTTTCATTATTATCCTTTTTATTCATTGCACCTAGCACAATGTCTGACAAATGCTGTTCAGTTGTGCAGTCTTATCTGATTCTTCATGACCCCTATGCGGTTTTCTTGGCAGGGGTACTGGAGTAGTTTGCCATTTCCTTCTCTAGTAGATTGGGAAAACAGAAGTTAAGTGACTTACCCAGGGTCACACAGCTAGAATATCTGAGGCCACATTCGAATTCAGGTCTTCCTGACTCCAGATACAGCATTCTATCCTCTGAGTCACCTAGCTGCCTCCATGTCAGACAATACTAGGATCTTATCAAATTCTTATTTTAATTTAATAAACAATGTGACTTCTACATGTGGGTCCTTAAACTTGGCTTTTGTTATGAACTTGGCTGTATTTCATTCCTCTTGTAATGGCGACCTTTCACTGGAGTATGGGAGCAGGATAGATGGAGGAAATCAGGCAGATAATGTTGTCTTAGCAATGTCTGCAGTGATAGGAGGTGATACTGCCTCATATGCAGGTAGAAGAGGAAATGCACAATCTGTGTGTTCCCTTTGGTGGCTTGTTTTATTTACATCCGCTTTCTTAAACCAACTCTGCACATAGACCAAAGGATGTGAAAAAGACTTCTGTTCCACAAAATTTGAATCTGAAGAAGATAATTTTTCACAGTCTATCAGAGCAATCCAGATAATTATAAAGTTTTGTGTGGTCTTCCTTATTACCCTATCCATACTCTAATGATGTATGTAATAAAGAAACATAATAAAGAAATAGTTTATAATATCTAAACAAAGGGGTAGTCGTTTCAGTTTACATTTGAACACCCCTTTGTTGTACAAATCTAACCATGGCACCAAATTGTTGTTTTGCTCCAACTATTAGACTTTATCACATACTTCTATATCTATAAATACTTCCATAAATATTATAATATGAGAAGACTGAGATTTCAATTGCCTCAGAGTTACAAAATCCAGGGTTAGGACAGCCAAAGTAACTTGAACTCTGCCTTCTCCTACCATGTCCCGTCTCCCACTATCCACCATTTGGGTAATATAATAGTGGCTTTCATTTTATGATTCATGCCATCTTATGTAATGTTGCCATTACAAGGAGCAGCATTACAAAGGTTAGGCAGAGAGGAATAATTGAAGGAGGGATATGTTCTCTTTGCATCCTATTTTATCATGCTTCATTCACTTGGGGTTTAAAAAAAACCTGAACTTAAGCACAGCAAAAAAAATAATAATAATTTCTCTCTATATTATAGAACACAAAAAAAGAATTGCATATGAAACCATGAATCTTCACTTCATAAGTCCAGCTTTAAAAAAGAAAGTATATAATAGATTGCCCATATTATTTTCAAAACTATCCTATTATTCTGTGTTCCCTTCTGAATTTCTATCTGTTCTCTTCAATGTATTAAAAAAAAGTCTGAATGGCTCTCTTTTAAAAAAACAACACTATTACTAATCACCCTTCTCCCCTCCCACCACCTGCTCTTTTGAAAAACAAAGAAAACAACTTGTAAAAAACAAGCATAGACAAGTAAAACAAATCCACATAGTGTCCATGTCCAAAGATAATTTGTCTTTTTCTGAACTTTAAATCTATCAGTTCTGAGGAAATATATAACATACTTCTTTACAAGTCCTCTGAAGACATGGCTGGCCATGACTTAATTAGAATTCTAAAGTCTTTCAAATTTTTCTTTAATGTTTTCTTCTTATAAGTTATTCTGCTGGTTCTGCTCATTTTATTGGAAATTTTTCCATACTTTCCAGGAATCTCTGAAATAACCTCTTTTAATCATCTTACAGTGCAATAACATTCTATTATATTAATATAATACAACTTATTTAATTTATGAATACCCTCTTGTTTCTAGTTCTTTTCCTCTTTCTTTTTTTTCTTTTTCCTTTTTGATATTCTCTTCAGGCTCAGGAAATTCCCTAGGTGATTCAGTGGGCCTGGAGTCAAGAAGACATGAGTTCAAATCCAGCCTCAGACACTTACTAATTGTGTGACCCTAGGCTGGAGAAGGACATGGCAAACCATTTCAGTATCTTTGCTAAGAAAACTCTATGGAAAAATAAATGATCTGTGGGGTCACAAAGAGTCAGACAGTATTGAACAACAACAAATTCCCTCTGCAGTATAATCCTACTTATAATCAATCTCACTCCCACCATGCTCTCCAGATACAATTTCCTCTTGAGCTTTCTTTTAGGAGGTAATCAGTAAATTCTATCTTCTCTTTGCCCTCTGTTTCTATTATACATATATAGGCAATTTTCATGTTTGCTTTCTTGAAATATAGTGTGTTGGTTTTGTGTTTGTTTAAATCATGGGCATTAGCGAGTCCATCAAATCTTAAATTATTTCTCCTTGTCCTATTTTCTAGATAATTTTTAATAAATATCTTAGAATTTCTACTATTTTTTCAGTCTTTTAGCTTTGTTCTAATATTTCTTGCTGTAATGTGGAGTCATTGCTTTCTGATACTTTTATCTACTATGTATATATCTTCTTTGCTCCTCTTTATTTACATGTTCCCCAATAGAATGTATACTCCTTGAGATGAAGTATTATTTCTGTTTTTGCTTCTCTTTGTATAGAGATACAAAGCCTTTAGCACAGTACCTGGAACATTGTGCTTAATAAATTGTTGACTGTTTGATATTCATTTTAGGGAGTCTTTTACTTGGATAAGGTTTATCACTTTTTTCCAAACTGTTTATTTTCCTTCTGATTCTTCCCTACATTTTAAATTTATTTTTTACTTCACTTAATTTTTTATAGTTATTCATGTGGTTTTTGTAGAAACTACGTTACTTTTTCCCTTTGAGTTTCTGTTTGGAATTATGTGGTTACTCTCTTCTTCTAGACTAGATTTTGCAGCATTTCTGGAGCTACAATAATTTTCTGTAGTGGTCTCTATCTTCTTCTTGCTACATTCTTCAGACTTTGTTCTTGAATCTAGATTTTGTAACAGGGTCAAGTTCTGCTCTTCTGCTGCATTTGTGAGTGTCACAGCTGGCCTTGCTTGGTCTCCACATTGGACACCTGTGTTCCTGCACTGACTGCCACCTCAAAGGTAACTCCCACTCCAACACCATCACCATCACCTCCTTCCCTTTTCATATCACTGGACCTTGAAGATCTTCTATGACATATTAAAAGAAAAGAGGGGGACAGAAAAAGCATTTATTAAGTACCTACTAAGTGCCTACTATGTGCCTCATTTGATCCTCACAACAGCCCTGTGAATTAGGTAGAATTACAATCCCTATTTTACAGTTAAGGAAACTGAGGTACAGAAAGATTAAGTGATTTGCTGAGAGTCTCATATCCAGTAAATATCTAAGAACAATATGAAGTCAAGTATTCCTGCGTGGAGGCCCAGAAACCTATTCACAATTCGCAACTATCCACTGCTAACCCTATGTGCTTCCACCAGCACTGGCACACTGTACTGTGCCTCCCACTCCTGATTACTTCTGGTATCCCTGCTGTTGAGTTGTGTATTCCTATCGGGTTTTCCTTTTTCCTTCTCTCTCTGTCCCGTTCCTCTCCTGGCTCTGTTCTCTTTCTCTGGACTTCAAAACTGTGCCTCTAGTTTTGTCTCATTCCATAACTTCCCTCAGTTCCTTTGACCTTTCCTCCCCGGAATATCCTTTCCCAAGGCCCAGCCCCTTCTCTTCTTGATAAATTCTTCCTGAGGCTCTCGTTTTGTGGAGGAGTCCAAGCTGGGCAACCTTCATTTCCCTTCCTGACCTGTTTCTGACTTTCCAGACTTCAAAACCATGCCCCTTCCACCGTCTTTCCTTTCTGAATTGTCTTCCTTCGTTAGAAATTAGGGCAGACATTCCCAGGTCAATGGTTCCAGTTCCACATCACCAACTACCTGCTGGACATTTTCAAAGATGTCCTATATAATCTAAGATTCAACATGTCCTAAGCAGGATTCATTATCTTTCTACTCTCCCCACCCCAACCCCACCCATCTCTCCTCTAATTTTCCCTTTTTCTATTGAGCACACCTCCATCCTTCTCCTCACCTAGGTTCACCATCTCAGCATCATTCCTGACTCTTCCCTTTCCCTTACCTGCCATATCCAATTAGCTCCTAAATCTTATTAATTCTACTTCTACAACACTTTTTTCATCCACCCCTTTCTATTGACTTACACAGCCAACACCCTAGTTCAGGATCTCATCATATAGAATATAGAATATATTATAGAATGTTTCAATAAAGTAACCAAATTCCTTCTATCTAGTCTGTCCTTTATTTAATCCTTCATTTATGCAGACACCAAAATTATCTTTCTAAAGCAAGGGTCTAATGATGGCACTCCTCTGTTTCTTTAGCAACTTCCTATTGCCTCTAGAGGGACAGATAGGTGACTCAGTGGATAACACACTGGGCCTAGAGTCAGGAAGACTTTTCAAATCTGGCCTTAGACAGTTACTTGCTGTGTGACCCTGGACAAGTCACTTAACTGTGTTTGCCCAGTTTCTTTATCTGTAAAATGAACTGAAGAAGGAAATAATATAACATTCTAATATCTCTGCCAAGAAATCCCAAATGGGGTCATAAAGAGTAGGATATGACTGAAAAGACTGAACAACATTGCTTCCAGAATGAAATTCAAATTCCCCAGTTTAGAAGGTGGCTCCAGACTACCAGATAAACTTCCTTCACTTTACTCCCTTTCACACACTCTGTGTTCCAATCAAGCTAACTTTCTTGCTATTTTCTCTGAAGCTGGCATTCCATCCCCTCACCAGCATGACTTTTCGTTGATTGTGTCCCATACCTTGAATGCAATCTCTCTCACTTCTTGTCTCTGAGTTTTTAGTTTCCTGCAAGGTTCAGCCTTTCTTATTCTTTCTATTTGCTATTGTTCTCTCCCCCCTAAAATTATAGTTATCTATTTTAACACTACACTATATAATAAGCTCCAAATGAATATATAACATAGATATAAAAGATCATATCACAGACAAATTGGGGAATTAAGGAAGGAAATATGTTTTTGTAATTATGGTTGCAATTTGGTCATGAATATGAACCCAAAAATGACAGAGAGGTTCAGAGAAGATGAAATGGGCAATTTGTATTACATAGAATTAAAAAAGCTTTATAACAAACTCAACCAATTCAAATTTAATTAAAATTAGGAGATCAGGTAACTTAAAAAAATCTTTACAACAAATTTCTCTAACAAGAGTCCAAGTTCCAAGCTATATAAGGAACTGATCCAAAAACATAATAATGACTGCTATTCTCTAATGGATCAAGGTATATGAACAGGCTCTTTTCAAAGGAAGAAATTGAATTTATTGATATACATTTCAAAAAATTATCAAAATCATCAATAATTATAGAAATACAAATTAAAACAATTCTGAGAATCTGCCTCACATCCATCAAATTGACAAAGATGACCAAAAAACAATTATGATTGTTGAAGGGGCAGTACAAACTCAGGCACATTAATGCATCCCCAATGGAGTTGTAAATTGTTCTAGTAATTCTAGAGAGCAGTTTAGAACTACGAGCAAATAGCACTTAACTGTGCATATCCTTAAGCCCATCAATATTACCACTAGGCTTATTTGCCCAATCAGATCACAGAGAGAAGATGTACAAGAATGTAGGAACTCTTTTTGACATAGCAACAAACTGGAAACAAATGAGTGATCATAAATTGGGGGAAAGAGTTGTGATATATGGGATATATGCCGAAAGAAATAATGAAAAGGGTTATTTCAGAGAAACCTGGGAAGACTTGCATGAATACAGAGAAAAATATGTAAAACCAGGAGAATACTCTGTGAAAACAACATTATAAAGAAAAGCAACTTTAAAAGACTTTACTGTATTTGATGCAATGACTAACATTACTCCAGAGGACAGATAGTGAAGCATGCTTATTCACCTTTTAATGGACAATTGATAGACAAGGTACAGAATAAGATATACATTTTTGGATACAATAATACAGTCATTTATTTTACTTAACTAAGTACATATGCATGAGCCTTGTTTCACCCCCTCCCCAAAGGGGGAAAGGTGTTGAGAGGAAACGCAAGACTATGAATAGGATAGGATAGGATAGGATAAGAAGGAAGGAAGGAAGGAAGGAAGGAAGGAAGGAAGGAAGGAAGGAAGGAAGGAAAGAAAGAGAGAAAGAAAGAAAGAAAGAAAGAAAGAAAGAAAGAAAGAAAGAAAGAAAGAAAGAAAGAAAGAAAGAAAGAAAGAAAAAGAAAGAGAGAGAGAAAGAGAGAAAGGGAGGGAGGGAGGAAGGAAGGAAAGAAAGCAAGAAAGAAAGAAGGAGGGAAGGAAAGAAGGACGGAAAGGAAGGAAGCAAGAAAGATAAGAAAGAAAGAGAGAGAGAGAAAAAAAGAAGAGAAGAGAACCATAGAATGATTTCTAGCTAAGATGATTGCTTCAGCAGACGCAGGTAGCCCAGCTCCACCAAATTATCTCCAACAAAAACTATAAACTTTAGGCAGATTAAAAAATGGTTAAGAAATCAAATGAGAAACTACAGTGACTTATTTCATTCCAGAATTGAAAAACAAAGTCATCCAGGAGCTCATGAGAACTAGAAAAGGGGTCTCTAGCAAAGCCAGTAATAATAAAGGCAAAAAATGTGTAGTCTCCCATCCCCCATCCCTGCCAGAAAATGGTCAGAGACACATGCAACCTGAAGGGCTCTCTGTCCAGAGGTAACAACAGTGCAGTACTCCACTTAGAAAACCCTGGGGAAGTTTTAAACATATACTTGTTGGGGGTTTAGAGAGTCACAGCCATAGAAGCTCCATAATACAATAGCAAATGGTGTGTCTATCAGCAATCATTTGGATGCACAGCTCCAAGTGAGATTCAGGCTTTGAGATTCCTAGCATCCTGTCCTGAAATGCCATAGAGGGCTCTGACTCTCCAGTACTCTGAACCTTAAAAATCAAGGGGCATGTGAAACTGGAAAGAAGAGGTTAGCACAGGAAACCAAATTACTCAGGGGAGATCAAGCAAGCCCAATAACCTCATGCAAAACCTTAGCAGGGAGGGGAAGTTTGGGAATTCAGAGAGCATACTTTTTTTTTTTTTACCACTTTCTTTGTTATTCTCATTTTATTTTAGTCTGTGTTTTCTTTTGCAACATGGCTAATGTGGAAATGTTTTGCACAACTGCACATTTATAATCTATAACAAATTGCTTGCCTTCTCAAGGAAGGGGAAAGGAAATAAAAGAAAGAATTTGGAACTCAAAATTTAAAAAATGTTCAAAAATTGTGTTACGTGTAATTGAGAAAAATAAAAATAAACAACTTATATACAGAAGAAAAAGGAGGAGGAAGAGGAAGAGGAGGAGGAGGAGAAGAAAAGAAAGAAGAGAAAGAAGAAGGAGGAGGAGAAGAGGAATAAGAAGGAGAAGGA
The DNA here is from genome assembly GCF_028372415.1 of Notamacropus eugenii. NCBI lineage: Eukaryota > Metazoa > Chordata > Mammalia > Diprotodontia > Macropodidae > Notamacropus > Notamacropus eugenii. The sequence continues at coordinate 363,829,752 of NC_092874.1, forward strand.
GGAGAAGGAGAAAAAGGAGAAGGAAAAGAAGGTGAAGAAAAAGAAATAAGAAGGAGGAGGAGAAGGAGAAGAACAAAAGAAGAAGAGGGAGAAGGAGAAGAAGAAAGAAGGAGAAGAAGAGAAATAAGAAGAAGGAGGAGGAGGAAGAGAAGAAGAAGAAAGGAGAAGGAGGAGGAGAAGAAGGAAGAGGAGGAGGAGAAGGAGGAGGAAGAAGAGGACAAGAACAAAAACAGGAACAAGAATTGTGCCATGAAAATGATAACTTCCATAAACCACCCTTTGTTGAATTGGTATAATTTTTATATATGGAGGTTTTAGTGATCTCCAGCCCCCACCCCCACCCAAAGGTTGTAATTTGGGAATTGTCTAAAAACTCTACAGAAGGAACCGATTAGGATTTTTTATATGGCATTTGGAGTTATGTCTTGCTTCCGTCACCAGACTGATACATCCTCTTTTTCAGTTACACCTTTCTCTTACCCCAACATCTATTTGGTTTGTATAATTCTTCAGTGACAATGTGTCACAGACTATTATTCCCACTCTACATTATCTCCACCACTTTTTGGATAACCTTGGATTTTAATTTTTCTCTGTCTGTGGTATTCCATAAACATATCCATATGGCATCACCAGAAAGATATTAGAGTTATACCTCCCTCCTCATGGCAGAAAAATGTGATTCTACTAAGAGAGATGATGATGCTACATCAGGGTTTTACTTAATTGTTTTTGTTTCAGCAAAGGATTTAATTAATAGGGTTTGGGGTAAGGTACAGTTTCTAGATTCCTTTATCTCTTCTTTTGTGGTAATTTATAACAGTTAAAATGATAATAGTCTATGATAATAGACTTAGAAATGATAATAGTCTCTGCTGATGCCTGCTCTTCTGTCTATTTCCTGTTTTCCAATATCAATAGTTTGATTGACAGCATTAGGAAAGGCTTCCTGCCTGAGATATATCTGAAAAAAAAGAGAGGGAATGTAAGACGTGGTAAAGGAGGAATCTACTACAAAAGCACTGAGATTATGAACCTGAGACACTGGAAAAATGGTGGTGCCTTTAATAGAAATGGGAAATTTAGAAGAGGGAAAGGTATAGGGAGAAAGATAACGAGTTTCGTTTTAGACATGTTGAGTTTAAGAGATCTCTGGGAAAGTCAGTTCAATGGATAACTTTTGATGTGGGATTGAAGCTTAGGGGTGAAACTGGAGCTGGGTTCTAAGAAGGCACAAACACAGAGATGATAGTTAAACTAATGAGAACTGAGGACATAACCAAAATAAAATACAGGGACAAGAGAAAAGATGTTAAATACCGAGCTTTAGGAAATTCTCAGTTAGGAGGCGTGATGTGAATAATAAGCCAACAAGAGATTGAGAAGGAACAGTCAGAAAGGTAGGAGGCAAACCAAGAGAGGGTAGTGTCCTAAAAACCTAGACAGGAGAAAGTAATCAGGAGAAGAGGATGCTCACAATGTCAAATGTAGTAGATAGGTCTAGAGGGATTTGGATTGAGAAAAGACCATCAAAGTTGGCGACAAAGACTATTCATAATCTTGGAGAAAGGAGTTTCTTATGAGTGATGAGGTCAGAAGCCAGATTTCAAGAGGTTCAAAAGTAAATGAGAGAAGTGGAAGAAGATGCAGAGAATATAGACAAATTTTTCAACGAGCTCAGTTGAAAAAGGTATAAGAAATATAAAATGATAGTTTGAGAGGATGACAGTATCTAGTTATAGATTTTTTTAAGAATAGAGGAAACTTGGGAAAATTTGAAGCCAAGAGAGAAGTAACCAGTGGATAGAGGGAAGTGAAAGATTTAAGAAAGTGCAGTGAGGGCTGGGGAAGGTAACTGATTGAGGATACAATCTGCTGAAGAAGATGGGAGGAGGTGAGATACATACACACACACACACACACACACACACACACACACACACATAAGTGTACTGATGGGGCCCAGACTCCAAGAACCAAATAATTCAAAGGTTCTTCTCTCAGGCCCTAATGTTCTAAATGACAATGTAGCTTCCAATAATCCTGTACCTACAAAGTCTAGGTGTATGGAGACAGTCTAGTGGATAGGTTATTGAGCTAAGAGCTGCATTTAAATCCCTTCACAGACATTTACTTCATGACCTTGGGCAATACACATGTATGTATGTATATATGTATATACAATGAACATGTGTGTATGTGTAGATATGTGTAGATAGATGCAAATACTTTTCCCTGTATCTGTTGTTCACTCTCAATAAAATGTAAGTTCTTTGAAGGCAGGGATTGTTCCATTTTAGTGTTTGTATCCTCAAGTGCCTAGCATACACCTAGCACATACCAGTTGCTTAATAAATGTCTGTTTGTTGAAGTAGAATACTAGGTATACTGGTAGATATCTTTGCAGCCCATTGGTTATTGGAAATATGACCTTTTCTCCAAATTAATACATATAAGATTATTCTATGAATAGAAGAGACTCAAACACTAACCTCTGGATCATTATTGCCATCTGTGATTTATTACTCCAGTTACTGTAGATTGTAATTTAGAATCTAGCATCCCACAGTTCAGTTACAGGAATAAAACAATCCAAGCCTCTGGGTAAATAATGGAAATTCCAGGATTCTTGAACAAGATGTGATCATCACACTAATAGGATGACAGTTCATCAGTGCTCAAAGCAGCAACTGATTAAAATTAGTTAAGTACTACTGAAAAGATATATTCCCCAATTTGGTGCAAGATGAAATAATATAGTATTTCTAGATATTTCTTTAATCTTATTAGGTCGTAGTTTTATCAGGAGAATTTTGCCAAGACCAAAAGTATATGCAAAAGCTGAATAGATCATTTAGCACACTTAGGGCCACCTTCAGGAGATTCACCTAAGCAAATGATATTTTATGCTTTGTTTTGGTGGTGTAATAGTTACATTGACTTTTCTTTTTGAAAAGCAATTATGCTACTTTTGTTCTCTTTTATTTTTACATTATATTTGTTTCTGTATTGATCCCTCCCCCTTTCTCCTACCCAGTGAGCCATCCTTCGTAACAAAGATTTTAAGAAAGGGGGAAAAGAATAGTTCAGCAAAACTGATCTACATGTTGACTGCTAGAATATTCAATATTGCTCACTCATAATCCCCTACTCTACAGCCACATTAACTTCAATAGACAGACTTCCTTAACATTTCCTTAGAAATAAACCCTGGCAATTTTCTTTCTTTCTATTGATAAAATACATTAATTAGTAATTAATTAGGGGAATTACCAATGATCTCAATTGCCAAATCCACTGTTTCCACCTGAAAGTAAAAACACTTTTGTCATCTTACTCACACACTCCCCAGACATCCCATGAGTGGGATTACTTGGTGTTATGGATAAGGACCAGCAAACCTAGTCTGTGTATGAAATTTCCAAATAGCCTAATCTCCAGGGTGCCTGAATTCCAAGTTTAGAAGACCCAGAACATATTCATCTGAACAATTCAAAGATACAGAACTAGATTTTCTGCATGCAAGAAAGAGGAAGGATAAAGACAATTTTAAGAGCTACTTCATTTCATAATGAGAAATGTTCCCAGATAATAAAATGAAAAAGCAAGTAACAAGTATTTAAAGTACCAGTATTTTGCCTGCCTTGTATGAAAGTTCTGATGCCTTAGAAGACTTCAGATTTTATGGACCAAAACATCATGCTTATGAGTATATACCCAAAGGGACCTCCAGGCTGAAACCTTCTCTATGAGAAAGCATCATTATTGGAAACTTAGCAGATTTTTTTTTAATAGTTAGGCTTTTAAGGTGGATGGGTAATCTGTTGTAATGGAACATTAACTTCACTTAAAGATACATTTGCAGTTCTATTTTTATGGGACCATTATAATTTTTACTAGTATTATTGTTGTTCCTAAATCAGAGTGCAAAAATACTGCAGAGATAACTTTGTTGCTGGTTTGATAGGAGTTTAATAGAAGAGTCATTTACTATTAAATTTAGAATGTATCACACATCACACACACACACACACACACACACACACACACACATACACACACAGGAAGCCATTAGAGGGCCCTGGAAAAGCTGTATATGCTATGGGCTGTTTTTAAATGTAATTAAAATAAATTCTAATTACAATATCTTATTTGATTTATTATCTCTTTTACTTTTGCTCTAAAGAACTGAAAAACCAATGGACTGTTTTCTCCCTCTCTGACCGTTACATATTTATCTGATACTGGAGATACTAAGTAGTCAGGTTATACAGTGGTGAATTGATGACAGATCACATAGAGTGAACACAAGAAATTTCATTCCCTCTCAGGAATTTGGCAGGTATCATAAGGTGTAATAGTTTGCATATCCAGGCTTTCCCCCACAATTTTTCTACTCTTTGTTTTCCTTTATTTTCTTTGTCTTTTCAGTTCTCATACTTGGAGTTTTCTATGTCACACTTTATTTTGATGTAGAAATGTATTGTTCCATTGGATTGTTAAATCCTTCTTTCCACTCCCATTCTGCTTGTTGAGTTCTAATCTTGACTTCATAAAATCATATATTCTTAGAATTACCTTGTAGGTCATATAATCATCCCAGAGGGGTTGTGGGCTAAACCAAAGGAGAATATTATCAACCAGTCTTGGAAAGTAGACACCATCTCATCCTCACTATAGAAATCAATACTTGGGCCTATGGCAAGCATAATAACAGTCCCCCTTAACCCCTAATATTCCACTCTTCATGTCCTCCCTTATCTGTGCAAATGCTGAATCTTCCTCCTGAGATAGGTGTTACCACCTTGTGTTAAAGTAATTATAACCGAAGCTAACAGTTATGTACAACAACTGCCAGATACCATTTGGAACCTTCTGCTCCAACTCACTGCCTCTAGGTTTCATGGTTTCAGAAGGTTCTTCTTGGAGGACCAAATCTGTGCTTAATGGGGCAGTAATTGAGCCTTGTTACTTTTTGCTTTGGGTGGGACAGAGTCACACAGGGATGAGCAGATATTGTCAGATATCAGTATCTCATCTTCCCCTCCTCCTCCCAAACCCACCCAGTTTTCAAATTCCTCTGACTCTTGAAGGCACCACTATTCCTCAGTAACTCAGGTTTTCATACTTGATACCATTTTCTGTGTCATCCTTGACTTCTCACTCTCTACAATTGGATACATCCAATCAGTTGCCAGATCTTGTCAGGTTTAAGTTTCTATCTCTCACACATATCCCTTTCTTTCTATTTATACAGCCATACCCTTTGCTTGGGTCCTCATCACCTTTCTCCTAGAATATTCCAACAGTCTCTGATTTAGACCCCTACCCTCAAGTCTCTTCCTACTCTAGTCCTGCAAGTCATGGCATCATCTCCCTGATGTCACGGTCCTCTTCAAAAATGAAGGACAAACACAACCTGGTTATTAATTGGGAAATAACTGAACAAGTTGTGGCATACGATTATGATGGTATATTATTATGCTATAAGAAACGATGAGCAGGATGTGTTCAGAAAAACCTGGAAAGACTTACATGAATTGAGGCAAAGTGAAATGAAAAAAAGTGAACCAAGAGAATATTGTTCACAGTAACAGCAATATTATATAATGATCAACTCTGAATGACCTATCTGTTCTCAATAATACAGCAATCCAAGACAATTCAGGAGGAAGACTTATAATAAAAAAAAATTGATTCAGAATGTAGATTGAAGTATACTTTTTAGACTTTATTATTCTTCTTGGGGTTTTTTTTTTGCCTGTTTTTCTTCTGCAACATGGCTAATGAGGAACTATTTTGCTCGATTCTGCAGGTATTGCAAATTGCTTGCTTTCTCAATGACGGTGAAGAGGATGGAGAGAAGGAATGAATTAGAAAGTATAAAATATTTTTAAAAGGATGTTAAAAATGTTTTTACAAGCAATTGAAAAATAAAAATAAATAACATAAAAAAGAAAAGTATGTCCAGTGTGAATTTTGTAGCTCCTGAAGAGATCATTAAAATTTTACTAACACACCGCTGCTCACAATCCTGTTACTAGGTGCTTCTCTCACCTTTACCTTTAAAATGTTGTCAGGGCCCTCTGGATTTGCCATGTAGGGTAAAACTCCAATCACTTTTTCCCTAACAAAATCAGAAAACAAAACAACCTCCCCCGCCCCAAAATTGCTCAACCCACTTCATAGTTTGGTACACCAGTGATGCGCATGCGAATTTGCCCAGAACAGCCTGAGAGGGATTGAGGAGGTGACCTTTCTACCATTTATCCAACTGTCTGCCCAATCTATATTTGTCACTACCAAATACATTATATTTTTTATTTTTCAAGTATGAAAGTATGGATGAGTGTGTGCCTGCACAGGCATATTAAGATATGATCAACCATACCTCCTAACTGTGCCATGCTCAGTTAAGAGGGTTACCACATTTTCATCTCAACGTTTCACATCAAAATTTCAGAAAGTAAACTTTTAAAAGAGACTTCCGGATATACAAGATATATCTCTAAAGCACAAAAATTTTCCAGTGTATTGAATGAAAAACAGTGTTCTACAGGAAAGCTTAAGGCTAGATTCTTTGCTGATAAAAAAATGCCTCCCCTGATATGAGCAGGGACTATGAGATCTAGGGACAAACATAATTTTAGGGTGTTCTTATTTTCTTTTACAAGAAAGCGTTTCAAACATCATCAATATGACATAACTTAGTGAATAGAACATGGTATTTGGAGTCAGATAGCCCGGATTTGAATGCTGCTTCTGCCACTAACGAACTGTACTACTCTGTGAACTTTTCTGCAACAGGTATAAAATAAGAGGTTTGGACAAGATGCTTTCCAGGCCCCTTCAAGCTCTAAAACTAGTGAATTTTCTAGACTACTCTAGTTTCCACAAGTAGTTACTAAGAGCAAAATGTTTTACTACTGAACATCCCATTTTATTGGTTGTTTGAAGATACATTTGTTTTTCTTCCTTGACTCTACTTTTAAATCATTAGGCATATAAATATAAATTGCAAACATCGTCTTCCTAATTGTCAAAATATTTTAATGTCAAAACTTTAAACTAGTGAGGAAGCAACTGTTTATGCGGTATGACTTTGTGAGGCCGTAATAACAGAGGGCAGTTTCTTTAGGGCCTATAACTTTGTATTCAATATATATTTGCTTATATGAAAACCGTGCTTATGATACTACAAGGAAGCCATGAGTGACCAACCTCATTGCTATTTTGATAACTATATTTTATTTTATTCATTTAAAATATTATTTTTGAGAAGAGGTCTACAGTTTTCACCAGACTGTCAAGAGTCCTTGACCTCCCATGCAGTTAGTTGTTAAGAAATTAAGAATTTCAAAACATCAGCTCTATTTTACAAGAGTTGATAGTCTCTGAAAATAATTGGAAAGTAATGTTATTACTCTTGCTCTTACAAGATGGTCCACTTTTTAATAGACACCACAAATAGAAAATAAAAAACCTATGCAATTCTAAGAGATCTAATATGATTTGGTGGATAGGGGACCATTGTGGGAATGCCGACTACATTGGTGCAAGTTCACCTTTGTCTCTCTGACCCTGGGCAAGTAACTTACTCTCTTGGTGTCTCAGGTAAATCTCTAGAGCTCTAAGTTCGAGGCCCGATGAAGGAAATTGCCACAGTACAGAGTACTCTCACAATGATGAAATCATAAATTAAGAAAACACAATTATAACAATGCCAAACATTTTTGCATCAGGAAATTGAATTAGCAACTCTATATAATGAAAAGATTGAAATGTGCACTGCATGAAGAATAACTACACTGTATTAATATTTGCTGCTTTAATCTCTGAATTTTTAACTAAGCTTTCTTGCCATCTGCTTTTCATATTTAGTCTCTTTTTATCTGACTCTTCTATGTTTAATTTATTTCTCTAAACTAGATATTAATAAGCTTGCTAGAATTTCTCTGGTATCATTTTCATCAGCAGAGAATGCAAAAAAAAAAATGACCTTCAACATTTGTCTTCCACAGTTATAATTGGCATGTAAACTGAAGTTCATTTTTTGATTCATCAGGAAACCAATTCACCATCATATTTAGCATTTTTACCTGCTTCTTCAGTTCCTTCATAATGGCACTCATCATAATGGTGATGGAATCACAGTGAAGATTTTTGACTGATACCAACCTGCTGGGATAAATTAGTATTCACACTGAGAGAGTAATGGGCTGAGAGCTAGCCTCTTAGTGGGAAAGGTCCAGAGTCTGCCAGATACAGGCTGTGTGACCTTGGCCAAGTCATTTAACTTCTCAGTGCCCTAGCTACTTTGGAGACTCTAAGTTGCAGATAAGATAACGATTTCATTTGTTGGAGGGAGTTTCTTTCTTTCTTGGCGATGCCTACCAATGAAATCACAGATTCCATTTAAAAAAAAAAAAAGGTTACTAATTAGAATGCAGGATGATGTAGACATGAGAGGGTCTCAAAGTTCGCAGCACTTCAGTTCAGTTACATAGATAAGTCTGCTTTTTTTATTTAAAAAACCCTCTAATACATTTTTGACATTAACATGATTTAGCAATTAGCAAGAATTGATGTTTGTAATCCATATCCCTCTGCCTAAGGATTAGGAAACAGAGTTGGGATAAAAACAAACTTAAATCTTCAAACAACCATAAAGCGTGATGTTCAATAATAAAATATTTTGCTACAAGTGACTATTTGTAGAAACTAGAGTGTTCTAGAAAACTCTAGTAATTGTATTTGCTTCATTAAATAACTGCATAATTAGTAAGTGCTTAAGGGAATGTAACATTTTATTTAAAGCCATAAAAATCAGCAGTTTTTTTAAGTGCTTTGGATACAATTTGTCAACAATAATGAGAAACACCAAAGCAAGATTAAAATAACTTTTTAAGTTTTGCTAAATAAGGACATTTCTTTTGAAGGGCCAAGAATACTGTTTTTAACTGAGGAAAAAAAAGAACATAAAAATTAAAGCTACAAAAAATGCACTTTTATTATACAACTCATGGTATCTCCAGCAACATCAAAGCAAAAAATAATTCTCCAAAAAGTTTATCTATACAGTTGATAATTCATATTGAAAGCATTTTTCAGAAACTTCCATTGATGTCATCCAGGGTTCTGATGAACAAATCAGACGCTCACTGCGGAAACTTGATTGTGTTTTTTTTTTCCACCTTGGCCTTCCATCTCTGACCTTTCAAGTCCTCCTAAAATCAAATTGGCAGATCCTGTTTTCTCTTAGCAGAGCATCTCCTAATCCTCCTAATATAATTTAGAATGACAGGGCAGAGCTGCAATTTTCAATAATATGTCTGCGGATGAAAAGGAGGCTGGCCCTGGGGGCAACTCCAAGTAAGCTTCTAGTTGGCCAGTTAAGGATGGATGTGGCCCTAGATATTGTGTCTCCAGGGGGTCTCTTATTAACAGCCACCAGTTGCTCATCTCTTCTGGTACTGAATGCTATGGTTTATGTCCACACAGAGGAAAAGAGTAACCTGGATGCCTTCTGCACTGATTGAAATCCACAGAGCTTCTTAGTGGTCTAAGCAGAAAAGAAGGGCAAAGACAATGCTGGGGTCTATCTGAGTTGGGTACCAATTAACAAACTAAATGAGTTACTTCTCTGAGGTCTTCATTCACCTTTAAAAATTCAATTCAGTTTAATTCTCCCCAGTGGTAATGAGGGCAGAGGGTCAGAAACAATATCCAAAAGAAGCTTATGTTGACATAACCGTAAAAATGACAATTTATTCCTATTGTATAGTTAAAGGACCTAAAACTCTTTAGCTGTAAGACATACTTTGGTGACTAACAGAATGGATTTGCTCACTTTCATAAAGCCATAAAGATCATCAGTATCAAAGACTCACTGTGTGCTTTTCCCCAGGATGTGCACTGTGTGGACTGCCTTGCCCTTTTGTTGATGTACCTAGTACTCAACTTTGCACAAGTTAAATGCTTAACAAATGCTCTTTCATTCACTAGTTCATCCTAAGACCAGTATCCAATATTCCCTATGATGGTTTTAGTAATATTATTTTCTTCTCTGGGAAAGAAAACAAAAAATCTAAATAGAGAAATAGGAAAAGAATTTATAGAAAAGAAAACAGTATTTTCCCCACTATTGATACATCAAAACCAAAAGCTGCCAATACATGGGGACAATGAATATTAAACCATGTTGAGTCCTTGCACAGAAGAGCACAAAGATAACACTATAAAAATGCATTCAACATATAAAATTAGGTTCATTCTCATATGTAAAACTAGAAAAGTCTTTAGAAATCTTTAAATTCAGAGAAGAAACACAGACTTCATATCTTCATGCAGTTACTGTCAAATTAACCCTGTATAATGCAAAGATTGATCTGAAATGTCACAACTGGATGCTCAGCACCTCCAAAAATGAAAAGATAAAAAGAATACAGGATTCTTTCCTATTCTCTTCTTCTCTCTCCAAATAAAATAATGTATTGAACTAGAGAAATGTCTCCTCCTCCTACCCATTTTATTTCTCCCCTTCCTTGAAAGGAGAACAGACAAGGGTGATCAGGAATGAAAATGGAGAGCTAAGGGAAAAATAAATTTGAAAAAAGAGTATTTACTTTCAAGACAATGTAATCTGAAGCTACTCTCCCAACTGGCAGTAGCAGGTCAAGTCCCTAGCTACTGAGTCTTCCCTCACCAGTCAGAGGGTAGACCTTAGGGGTTGGGAGTGTCTTTCTGGTATTTTAACTCAAAAGCCCCTATCAGTGTACTTCCCAGATGACTGTCAGTTGATATAAATCAGTTATCTAGTCTTCTTAGCTTTTAGAAGTGGGCATTTTCTGTATGGTATAACAATGACAATCAAATACACACAGAGTCCAAAAGAAAGTAGAACATGTTGACAAAGAGAGTTAACTCCCATCTCCTGGAAGCTCTTTGGCAGCATTGCTCAATATTTTCACCCTGAGTATGGTTTAGCTTTCCTTCGGGGCTCTTGTAGAGCCTTGGATCAATCATCATGTAGTCTATTCTTGCCTCCCAATGGAGCCACTACTGACTGAGGGACACTCCTAGGATACTGATGGAAAGTCCAAATCCTCCAGTCTGCTGGAAGGTTTTGTCATGAGTGGGAAAACCCCAGGGTTGATCCCTGTTAGCTCCTATAAAAAGGGCTTTGGAAAAGGTACATGTGTGAATAAATATCACTAAAATGCAGCAGGAATGGGAAAAGGATCAGAGTTTGTTTTCCTCAGCGTGGGGGTGCATCCAGTCAAAAGTCTAATTAGACAAATTAACTCATTATACCCTTAGATTCAACAATGCTATTCACAAAGGGACAGAATTAGGGCAGGAAGGAAGCCAGGTCCAAGTATCTAGTATCTGGTGGAACAAATAATGGCTGCAAAGAGAATAAAATTGATAGCAATTAGTCATTTTTACTGAACACAACCAAGTAGTTTGCTCCAGGTTATTAAGTGGAGATATTATACCCTACCCTCATACTGAAAAAAGTCAAAATGTTGAAAATTATTTTGCATAGGAAATTACGTAGATAATATGAAGTTCATCATTAGGAGACTCTCACTATGAAAAGAACCAGCATTTTTTCACATATTTTTTTCTGATTTTTTAAAAATTTAATAATGGATTCCAATTTGAGATGAGATATTAATATTGTAATTAACTGTATCAAAACATGTGAAAACAAAATCTCTTCCTAATTAATATTTTTCAAAAGTAATCATCCCCTAATGTAGGAATCCTTAACATTTTTTTGTGTCATGGACTCCCTTTGAAAGCACAGTGAAGTCTATGACCTCCTTCTAAAACTAATAGTTTTGAATGTATAAAGTACAAAGGGAACTAATTATATTAAAATACAGTCATGAGTTATCAAGATATTTTAAAAGTCCATGGACCCCCCAGTTAAGAACCCTTACAATGATAACTACCTTTTACTATAAACAAAAGAAAATAAATAGTACATCTTACAATTTTCACCAATAAAAATTAAAACAAAATGAGCTTTATCTCCCTAAAAGTTCTTTTCTTTAAAAACCTTTGTGTATGTTCATCCTTTGTTGCCGAAGAAGATCATGCCATCAGAGAAATGATGACATGACTTGCACTTAACTTTGTTTTGTTGAGTCAGAAAGGGCTTTGCAGGTCACCAGCCTCACTTCTCCTCCAGAGCCATCTGAATCCAGTGACCAGACATTCATCAGGATGACTGGAGAAGACCCAGGATGAGGCAATTGGGGTCAAGTGACTTGCCCAAGGTCACACAGCTAGTGAATGTCAAGTGTCTGAGGTGAGATTTGAACTCAAGTCCTGATTCCTGCACTGGTGCTCTATCCCCTGCACTACCCTCTTTAAAAAACCCATTCCCCATTGGAAGGACATTGACAGAAAATATTTGTGACATTTCTAATTCCGTTCCTTAGTATATGACAACATAATGTTAATTTTAGTTTATCAACATTGCTCTCTTTGATGTAATTAAAGAAATTTTTTAATGATATTTTCTTTCTCTTGTTATGATTTTTCATATTTTTCTGTTCTTGGGTATACTCTATCTTCAAAAGAAATAATAGTGGTACTAAATACAATGAGAGAAAGAATAGTACTCAACAGTATTTTACTGAAATAAACATACATGGGAATTCAGTAACTGTGTTGACTCTTGCTTTTGTGTGATATTACATCTAAATTATTGAGAGGCATTATCCTATTTTGAAATACTTCCTTAGTGTATTTATTTTCTTTAAGAATCTTTCTATTCATGCCTGCTGTGCTTACAACACATTCATTTCTTCATATATCTTCCTTCGCCCTCACCCAGTGAGCATTCCCAAATACATATTAAAAGAGGGGGGAAAAAACAGAGCAATAGATTGATTATATTTAACAACACCCATAATCTTCCACATATTTGATGAAAGGAGGAAATGCATTTTCTCATCTTCTCTGGAACCAAGGTAGTTTACAACAATTACACATCCTTCAGTTTCATTTATTATTCTTTTCACTGTTGAAAACATGGAATAGATAGATAGATAGATAGATAGATAGATAGATAGATAGATAGACAGATGATAGATAGGTACCAATATATCTAGATGGAAATAGATATATATAGATATATAATTTTCCTGTTTCTGCTTAGTTTCACTGCATCAGTTCAAAGAAGTTTTGAAATGTTTTTCTGAAGTCTTCTTAGTCATCATTTGTTACAGTACAACAATATTCTATTAGATTCACCTGTCACAATCTGGTTAGCCATTTCCCAAGGTGCGCACCCATTTTGCGTTCACCTCTTTGCCACTACAAAAGAGCAGTTATGAATATCTTAGACTATATGAGATCTTTATCTCTTTGAGCTGTCCTATTGATCAATAATCAGAATATCTGATTCTGAGTCTTTGATCTGTTTGATATAATATGCAGTAGGACTTCTGGTTCAAAGCATATGGCCTATTTTAGTCACTTGTTTTACAAATGGTTTTCCAGAGTGGTTCCGCCAATTTGAAGCTCCACCAGCAGTGCATTAAGTACCAGTCTTCCATTTTTTGTCATCTTTGCCATTTTGCTGGGCATGAGTTCAAATCTCTGCATTGTTTTAATTTGTATTACTCTTAGTGATTTAGAGCCATCTACAATTGTTGATATTTTGCAATTCTTTTGAGATCTATTCATATAATTTGACCCTTTATCCATGGAGGAATGGCAGTTGGCTTTTCATATGTTATTCAACCTCAGTGTATCTTAGATATCAGACTTTTTATCAGAAATATTTGATGCAAAGTCTTTCCTAGTCAACAATTTCTTTCCCGCTTCTCCCCCCAAAAATCTTTGCACTTTAAATTCTCTATTTTTGTTTCTTATAACCTCTCCATTCCTTGTTTGGTTAATAACTCTTCTTCTTAGCCACAATTGTAAAAGCTGCCTCCTTCCATTTTCTCATAATATTTTAAATTATAAAGCTATTTATGTTTCGAATGTATACACCTGGAATTTATTATGATATGTGGTGTAAGCTGATTGGGCTTGCTTGCATTGCCCAAAAAGTCAACTTGAGGAGTTGCTATGAGCTCTTTACTGTAAACAGATGCCAAGAGCTGAAGAGATACCACAGAATCTGTGGTATCTGACTGGGCTCCTTAGGCTTTCTAAGAGAGTAACTTGAGTTTTGTAGTTCTCTGGCTTTAGTGAATTGCTTAGCACTGTGATAGCATACTGTCCTTTTAAAGTGATTGTGAGTTGAAAGAGCTTATAATTGTTTTATTAGTTGTGAGTGGAAGAGGAGATTTGCCCTCCAGGCTAGGGAATAAGCATTTATATAGCATCTACTACATGCAAGTTACTGCTCTAAGCACTTTAAATAATATGTCATTTCATCCTTACAAACAACCCTGTGAGGCAGGTGCTATTATTATCCTCATTTTACAGATGAGGAAACTGAGCCAAACAGAGGTTAAGTGATTTGCCCAGGATCACATGCTAATAAATGTCCAAGACTGGGTTTAAAATCAGATTTTCCTTACCACAGTCCCAACAACCTACACACTGTGTCACTAGCTACCCAACTCTTCTACAAGAAAGTAGTAAGAACCAAAGAAGGAATAGTTAGTAAGAAGCTGAATTGTATGGTTCAGATTGTTCCTGAAGGAATCAAGGACATTAGTGTTTGCATTCTGAAGTTGTGAGTTGTCTGAGCATGTAGGTTTTTCTCACACATGGATCTCCTTGCTAAATTTCTGTGTGTGTGTGTGTGTGTGTGTGTGTGCGCGCGTACACTCTTCCCCATTGGCACTATTATGTATTGGTGAAAGAATGTGACCCAGGTTTATGTTTGGACTGAAATGCACTGATTATTTTTCATTTTAATTATACTGAATGTGATATTTGAATTTTCTTATTTTTTCTTTATTGTTAAATAAATGCTTTGTGTTTAATGGTGTCATGTTGAATGATTCTGTGTAAATGGAAAGCATGCCAGTTGGGCCTCTTGAGCTACAGTAGAGAGTATACCTTTCCCCAATTGGGTTACATCTAAGATTGTAAGAGAGTTTGAGTCATGACTACAAGGTGGTAGTCCATCTCTGGAAACTACAGATAGGCCAGTGTAAAGACAGGTTGGGTTAGTAATCCATTTCACAGGGAAAGAAGGTGGAAATCACCCAAATCACAATTACTCAGGAGAACTCATTAGCCCAGGCAAGGAGTCATAGGAAGAAAATGAAAATCTTCTCTTATACATTCTTCACCTTTGGGGCAAAGAAGAGAGTTTAGGGAAATTTCAACTTTTGTAAGATGAGAAAAAAATTAAGCAAATACATTCTAAACCTCTAACTATATTATTATGGATGAGTCACTTAAAAACAGTTTCTTCATCCATAAAATAAGGGAGTTAGATTAAATGACTTCCTGGGTCCCTTCCTCTGATCCTCTGATTTCTCTTAAAAGCGGCTTATGAGAGAATGGATAGAACACTGGACCTGGAGTAAGGAAGACCTGAGTACAAATAGGACCCTAAATACTTACTAGCTGTGTGATCCTGGATAAGTCATTTAATTGCTGCTTGCCTCAGTTTCCTCTGCTTTAAAACAGGGATAATAATAACACCTACCTCACAGGGTTGTTGTGAAGATCCAATGAGATATTTGTTGAAAGTGTTTAGTACAATGCCTGACGCATAGTAGGCACTATTTAAATGTTTATTCCTTCCCCCTTCCCTCTCTTCAGTACACATATAGGATTCCAAGGATGGGAAAAGTACACTTCATACCACAAACTGCCTACCCTATTTCCTTCCCAGGAGGTTTAACCTTAAGTTCCCCCTCCATCTGTTTTGTCGCTATGTCTTTTAATCCTCTGCATTAGTGAACATACCTAGCAATCTTATTCTCATATGGCATTTGTTTCACTGAAATCTCTTAGCAACTAATTCCATGTGTATCTGATTACCAAGTCTAGGCCATCTTTCACATGTAGAACAACAGTAAAAATTGCATTTTCCACTGTAATCTGTTATAATTTCCATGCTGCCATTCTAATAAGAAGTTTGATGCATTTTTCAGTTGTATAGAATATTAAAAATAAATAAGACAACAGCATATCTTATTCTAGAAGAGAGATTTTTAAAAATCTATGCTTCTGGGATACCAAGTAACACTGGTAAGTAGCTCTGATAGACTCATTATAAAATGGAGCCATGGGGAGGAATTCTTTGAGTATCTATAGCTTGGTCTGGAACCAATCTCAACATCCGCCACTCCTGGTTAAGAGTCAACTCACTGAGAATTAAACAACCTATGATCAGGTCCTTTAGTGACATGTAGGCCTTCTAACATTTCTTTTTTTAAATTCACAGAAAAATACAACTGATCTGGAAATTCTGAGGGACACTGAAACACTGAGATTATTATTCATAGTCTACAGGGAATTCAAGTTTTGATTCCTTATTTTTGCTTTTGGAAAGGTAGCGTCATGTACTAAAAAGACTGCTGCATTTGAAGTAAAAATATCTGAGTTTAAGGTCTGATTTTATGAATTACTGAATGTCTTAGATCTAAGCTTAAGCTTTTCTCACATGTAAAATAGGGGTAATGATATTTGTACTAGCTCCCTTACAAAGTTGTGAGAAAAGGACTTTGTAAATTGCTACATACATTTGAGCTACTGGGATAAATGATTTAAAATATAGTGCAAATTAAAGAAAAGAACAGTAATTGAAAAAAACATTAAAATGGGAATCAAAGGATCTGTGTTCAAGTCCCTGCTATGCTAACACTGAGAAGTTACTATGCAACCTAGGCCTTAATTTCTCCATTTGCAAAATAAAGGAATTAGCCTAAATTATCATTTTTATTTTCCAAATTCAAACTTCAATGATTCTGTATTAACTATCTCAGATTTAAGCTACTCTCTCTACATATGGCTGAAGGAGGGAATAACATGCTCACTAAATTTGGTATGAAAATCTATCTTACACTACAGGAAAATAGGGGAGGAGTCAACAAGTGGGGTAAGGGGAATGGTAGAAGAGAGGGCAAATGGGAGAAGGGAGTAACTAGAAATAAACATGCTTGGGAAGGGACAAGGTTAAATGAGGGAATAAAAAAAAACAAGGGGGGATAGAGTATGATAGAGAGCAATATAGTTAGTATTATACAATATGATTATTATGGAAGTCTTTTGCAAAATGACACATATCTAGTCCATATCGAATTGCTTGTCTTCTCAGTGGGGATGGGTTGAAGGGGAGAGAAGTTGGAATTCAAAGTATTAGAAACAAATGTTGAGAATCATTATTGGCATATAACTGAGAAATAAGAAACAAAGGTAAAGGGATATAGAAATTTATCTTGCCTTACAAGAAAAGAGAGAAGATGGGGATAAGGGAAGGGTGGGGTGTGATAGAAGGGAGGATTCATTGAGGGAAGGGGTAATCAGAATGCAAGGTATTAAGGGGTAAAGGAGAGGAGAAAAATGAGATGAGGAGAAAAATTGGACATTACAAAGTGACGTAAGAGTAATAAGTATTAAAACAATTGATTCAATTAATTACTGAGACTAAATCAGAGACACCTTTAGTTTGGGGAAAAGAATTTTAGTCTAAGTTTCCTAGATGCAGGTAACCTTGGGTAAAATTTGGCATTGCTGGAAAAGTTAAGGTTTTAATGGTAAATTGGATTTTATGATTGCTGTTTAATCAGGAACTAGAACATGTATAGAAAGGCATGTAAGCCTCTTAAGACTTGCCTTAAAACATGTTCCTTAGCCAAAGTGAAATTATAGTCATATCTGAAAGCTGGTTTGTGGAACCTGCTATTTTAAGATGCTGTGGGACTATTAAGTGACTGTTCTTCTGAGTCTAACTCCAGGTATGGATAGCAAGAAAGGCAGTCCATGATGCCAGTAAGTCTGTGAGATGAACTGCAAAAGGTGATCTCATGGGAAGGGTGAGAGAGCGGCTGTTCAGCCTGGGCTGAGGCAGGATTCTCCTCACTCAATTTCCCCACTGACACCTGGCAGACTTTAAGCCTGGCTGAATGCAAGTGGACAACCTGCTCCTGCTTGGAACTGACATGAAGTTGGGGAGATATTGGTTCCCTGCAATGTCCCTACTCTTAGTGGCAATTTTCTATAGTCAAAAGGTTTGTAAACTTAATACCAGATCTATTCAATTATAGATTATGGGTAGAGGAACATCCAAGACTGGCTAAATTTAAGCTATTAGGCATAGGACTTTAGACCAACAACAATAAGTTAGGGTCCTTGAATTCTTAGCAATAGTGGAGAGACAATCAGATCAAGAGCTTGTGAAGTTAGCATATGTAGTTATCATTTGTGTCTCAGTTGGTTAATGTTAAAAAAAATTTGTTTGTGGTCTATATTGTAAATGCTTTAAGAGAAGTATCACCTGACCAAAAGTTGGAATTGTTTTATGTGATATGAACTGTGTTAAAAATGAAAAATAAAAAATAAAAAAAGAGTGGCTTCTGAAATTTTCAGGTCCTTACAAGACAACAAGATACATCCAGTGGCCCTGATGACAGTAACAAGGTCTTGCCAATATCATTGATCCTAATAGGAGTCCTCTAACTCCTATTAGAATAAATATGTCTCCTTAACACAATAAATTTTCAAATATCTAAAGTAGTTATAACACTTTTTTAAAAATTCCATGCCTAAAATTCAAGCTTTTCTAGATTGCTGAAAAAACATAAAGCTTCATTCATTGAAAGGTATTCAAAGATTTATGATTCAAATGAATTGCATCTTCTGACTGACACAAGGTAAATACATTGGTAGAGGCTCATGAGTAATCATTTTAGTGAGCACATATTCACAGAATGCTTTGAACCTAGAGTTGCCTTACTCTGTTAACCTTTAATAGTCAACTAAAAGACATAGTTAATTCAATTCAGAACCATTTAATGAAATAGCATAATAAGAAGAGTTGAGTGGTACATTTCTCCTACAAACTTAGGACATCTTCTCCTGCAACTGCACACCCTATCAGTGAAAAGAATTGATACAAAAAGAAGACATGGACAGAGAGGTCCATGGGGACACAGGGAACATGTGAGAAAATATGGAATAATTTCTGCAGCTTATTAGTCTTCAGAGTTGTAACTACCTATTGATTTGACTTGTTGACCACATTCAGACAGCGTAACATTGGAGAACAGTACTGTGAAAATATAAAGAATTTTGCACTTCATAATGCTATCTATCTTTTGTTTGGTCATAAATTTCTCCATTCTCCATAAATCTGACAAACACCCTATTCCTTACTCCCCTAATTTGTTTATAATATCAGCCTTTATACCTAGATTATGCATACATTTGGACTTTATTCTCATGTATGGTGTCAGGCATTGGTCTATGCCTAGCTTTTGCCATACTGTTATGCAGTTTGCCCAGCAGTTTTTGTCAAACTGTGAGTTCTTATCCCAGAAGCTGGGGTCCTTGGGTTTATCAAACAGTAGACTCTTATATTCATTGACTACTGTGTCTTGGGTACCTGACCTACTCCACTGGTTTACCCCTTTATTTCTTAGCCAGTAACAAGTGGTTTTGATGATTGATACTTTATAATACAATTTAAGATCTGATATGGCTAGACCACCTTCCCTAGCATTTCTTTTCATTAATTCCCTTGATATTCTGGACCTTTTGTTCTTCCAGTTGAAATTTGATATTATTTTTTCTAGCTCTAGAAAATAATTATCTGGTAGTTTGATTGGTATGGCACTGAATAAGTAAATTTTTATTATATTAAATGGAAAAGTTTTTGCACAAACAAACCTACTGCAATCAAGATTAGGAGGAAAGCAGAAAACTGGGAAATAATTTTTTGCAACTAGTGTCTTTGATAAAAGCTTCATTTCTAAAATATGTATAGAACTGAGTCAAATTTACAATAATACAAGTCATTCCCCAATTGATAAATGGTCAAGTGATGTGAACAGGCAGTTTTCAGAGGAAGAAATTAAAGCAATCTATGCTCATATGAAAAAATGCTCTAAATCACTATTAATTAGAGAAATACAAATCAAAACAGCTGTCAGTTACCACATCATACCTATCAGATTGGCTAATATGACAAAACAGGAAGATGATAAATGTTGGAGATGTGGGAAAGTTGGAACACTAATTCATTGTTGATGGAGTTGTGAGCTAATCCGACCATTCTGGAGAACAATTTGGAACTATGCCCAAAAGGCTACAAAAATGTGCATACCCTTTGACCCAGTAATAATGCATCTAGGATTGTATTCCAAAGAGATCATAAAAATGGGAAAGGGTCCCGCATGTGCAAAAATATTTATAGCAGCTCTCTTTGTGATGACCAAGAACTGGAAATCAAGGGGTTGCCCATCAATTGGGCAATGGCTGGACAAGTTGTGGTATATGAATGTAATAGAATACTATTGTGCTATTAGAAATGATGAACAGGAAGATTTCAGAGAGACCTGGAAGGACTTATATGAACTGATGCTGAGTGAAATGAGCAGAACCAGGTAATGTTATACACAGTAACAGCCACAGTGGACGAGGAACTTTTTTGGTAGACTTAGCCCTCCACAGTACTGCAAGGACCTAAAACATTCCCAAAGGACTCCTGAGGCAAAATGCCATCCATATCCAGAGAAAGAACTATGGAAGTGGAATGCAGAATGAAACAAAATATTTTCTTTTGTCTTATGTTTTGTTTTGTTTTTTCTCATGACTTCCCCCATTCATTTTAATTCCTGTATCCAATATTACTAATGTGAAAATGTGCTTAATAAGAATGTATGTATAGAAACCAAATGAGATTGCATGCCATCTTGGGGACAGAAGGAAATGGAAGGAGGAGAAGGTCTAAGACTTATGGAATTGATTGTAAAAAACTGAAAACAAATAAATTAATAACAAAAGAAAATATAAAGGATTGCAATATGCCAGCTCATTATTCTTGAATGTATATGTTCTCTTGGAGAAGGGAATTTTTCTAGCAAATTTTATGGAAACATTTCCATCCTTTCAAGTCATAGCAAAAGTTCCAAGGTGATGCTGATCCATACTGTCTAGTTTCATAGTTAAACAATGATAACTTATGTTTCTATTAAAAACACATAACATTTATATAATTAATATTGTGTGGGTATCCTAAGTAAAGATAATAAATCTAGGAAGAAGCCTCTCACATGTTGGATGGACATTCCTTGAAAGATCTAGGGGAGGACATAGACAAGATGTGCACAGAAGTGTAGATTGGTTGTGATGCACAATGAGTACTCACAATGATGAAACTGTGGCATGATTTAAATAGTTGATTCTTAAAACAACCCTTTGAAATGCTTTGGAAATGTATGATTATCTCCATTTGATACTCTGAAGCTCAGAGTTTGAATCAGTTGCCTGAGGTAACATAGCTAATAGAAGGTGCACACTGAGACTCCAAAGTCAGGATTCTCCTGGCCTCAGCATACCATCTCCCAGATCTGGCAGATAGCAAGGTGGTGGAACAAACAATGCCTATGTGGTCTGGGCAAGTTCTTCTAGGTGACCTGTAAGGCCCCTTCTGATTCTAAATCTATGATCCTATGAAATCACGTCAACTCTGTGGATCTCAGTGTCCTCACTTGGAAATTTATAAGTTTAGACCAAATTGATCTTTAAGATCCCTTTCAGTTTTAAATTCTATGGACCCCAGAAACCATGATTTTCTTTTGGAGACTAAAAGAATAACAAAGTTCTGCCATTCAGTTATTTCAGTTTTGCATGCCTTTTCATTCCTTATTTGGGCAAAAGACAAATGAATTTTGAAAATTAACAAAATTAAAATAGAATCTGTAATCTGTGCACTGTGTACAAGATATTAGAAATTTCACAAGACTATTTTTCATTCCTAGTAGTGTGAAAGATAGACTGCTTAAATTATAACTAGCCAAGGCTTAAGCTTGCTTTTCTTTTTTACACTTTCTCATTTGGTAAGTTGTCATTTGTAAACAGAAGATGAAACTTGTTGAATATGGAGAGTGAGAGAAAGTAAGCAGGATGAGACCTAGGTAATGTGCCTGCCTGACTGGGAGAATGGTAATGCCCTGAATAGTAATCAGTGGGGAAAAAAAGGTGAAGGATGTGAAGTTTAGGGTTCAGGTGAAATTTCAGTTAGGTTAACAGCTCTATGTTTCAATCAATTACCCTAAACTGCCTAGTGTGTTACCCAGATTGATTGATTGATTATGACAATGAATAATTCATTAATGAAATATAAGGCTTATTCCTCTTGTTTGGCTACACTTCTGTGCTCCTAGGAAAGAGATTCGCAAAATTTCCAAATGACTGAAACAAGAAGATACTTTCAATGGAAATAGCATACTTATGTTAGCCCTTATTTTTACACAGTAAGTTTAGGGGGAAATGAAAGCAAATGTAAACAAGTGCATTAAAGAGCTTTTTTTTAACAGAAAGGAAATGTCTAGAAATAATCAATCTTCAAAATCCTCACAATGATAGATGATATGTTAGAATTTCAGTCGTTGGTTCGGTTTTGCTCTGCCCTAAATGGCATCAAAGAAGTTTACACTGGACCTTCTTCAGAAGCACAGTGAAGCATGTTACATATTTAAAACCATTAATAGAAAATATTACAATTATTACACTTTAGAGCTGATTGTCTTTAGATAATCAGAATAAATAGCAATAGATTTTTTTTACATACTTTCCGCCACTTGCTTTCTATGGGGCTAACATGTGTTTTACCTTTTCTACAGGCTGGTTAGAAAATGGTCTGATAATTCTTAAGTACCTTCCAAAGAGGTAAGAACTAAACCAGAATATTTCACATTCGGAATCATTTTACACAGATACCTGGCTCATGGCCACTACTGTGGAATTTAAGGGTGAGAAGAAATTTACGAAAGAAATTCACAAAAAGCATGCAAGCCAAAGGTCTTTTTGCAAGCACCAGTCTTTGCTGGACCAGAGAAGATATGACCTTCATTTTACAAGCCTTCACTACATGTAGTTTAAGTTTAACTATTCACATAGCTTAGCATTCTTCTCAACATCTTCATCTGGCACTATTGTTCTTTCATTACAAAAGCAAAAATTGAAAGAGGGTGTTTAGAGAAAAACATGCATGAATCTTTTCTTGGTCTGACTGACAAAGCATTTTGTCCTTTGGAATAGATATTTGCAGTCAGATAAGTTTCAAGGAAATGTTTTTGTTTTGTTTGTAAATCTCATTCCACATGGTTTGACTTCTGTTTGTTTTCCTGTCACCCTTCTAGAATTACCCTTGGCATCTTTCCTAATCAGCAATGTTAGGAGCTCCAGGGGCCACAGTGGAATGTAAACCTGCAAGTCAGTTGAGGTTAGTCTGGCCACCGGCTCCCATGTTAGGATTTCCTCAATGACAGTCAACTTAGATCGGTCCAGTGCCAAGCATTCAAAAATAACCACATGATTTCTCATTCTGCCTTCCAGTTGTGGTGACTTTCTAGTTTTTCTTTTCCTTTCTAAGGGATTTTGAAGATCAGATGTCTAGTGTCAGCCCTGTAATTGTCCCATTGCTTTGGCACAAGAGCAAGAGAATTTTTGTCAAGGTATAGTGATGTTTTTCTAGAGTTTTCAAATTTCTGGGGACAACATTTTTCATAAAATGGAGGCCAGACCCAGAAAAGTTAGCAAGATTAATCAGTGTCTTCTCTTTCTCTTTTTTTGTTGTGTTCCTACATATAAAGGGGGAAAACTACCATTGTTTCAAACGTGTATGTCCCTGGACATACTTCCAAGGTAAATGAACTTATCCACACCATTCAAGTATTTCCTTTGTGTATTGCTATATCAGTCAGTCAACCATCATTTATCAAATACCTATTATGCACTAGGTATTATACTAGGTTCTGGGGATGCAATAACAAAAAATGAATAAACTAATGTTACATTAAAAGACAGAATCAGTTCATAGATCCAGAGATAAAAGGGGCATTACAGGACATATTGTCCCCTTCATTTACCCAAGGTCTAGAGAAATTAAGTTCAATAAGTGTGAACCCAGCAGCCTTAGTTTCAGAACCAGTTCTCTTTCCCCTGCACATATACACATACAAGTATATAGAAAATAAACATAAGTTAATGTATTATGATTAAACTTTCAAGAGGAACAGAATTGGAAAATGTTTTCAGTAAAAAAAATGACAACTTTCCATTTGACAGTAACAGCAATGAGAGGACCCATCAGCCTTAAAATTTAGCACAGATCAGGCACAAATAAGTCTATGTGAACATTTGGATAGGAAATGTCTACATTTGTGCATCTCATGTTTCTTCTGAGTTATTGCCGTTCTGCTTTGCTCACTGAGTACAGCTCCTTCTTTGATGTAGGAATGCTTTACCAGTGTCTCCCATGTATCGCAATAGATTCCAAAATTCTTCAGAGAGACCTTGAGCATGTGCTTGTACAGCATTCTCTGACCACCATGTGAGAGTTTACCTCACGTGAGTCGTCCATAAATTAATCTTTTAAGCAAATATGACTTTGACATTAGAATAACATGGCCAGCCCATCAGAGTTACGCTCTCTGCAGCAGTTTGAAAGCTTGGCAGTTTAGCTTAAGAAAGGACCTCAGTGGAGGTGAAGCCAAGATGGAGGAGTGAGAGCAACTACTCACCTAAGCTCTTAGACAAACTCCTTCAGATACCTTCTAAAAAGAGAATCTGACCAAGTTTTGGAGGTGTGGAATCCAATAGGAGACAGACTGTGGCAGATTCACAGCCCAGGACAGACTGGAAGATCAAGAGGAAGGATTTGTTCCTCCAGGGTGAGCCCACAGCACACAGCGCAGTGCGTCCCCACAGCAGCGTGGCTGAGTGGGGAAAACCCCAGGACCACTGCAGGCAGCAGCAACACAGCAGAAAGGCAGAGTGGCAGCCCAGATCAGGAGACCATCGGAGCCCAGTGAATGACAGTCGCTGAGCCCCAGGTATCAGCTGCAGCAGCTCCCAAGGCTTTCAGTCCACAGATTAAATGTCTATAAGTCACCTACTTGATCTTCTGGGAGCCAAAATGGAAGAGTGATCTGTAAATGCTCTCTCCCCCTCCTCTCATTGACCTCAAAAGAACCATAAAATATTTCCCCAGAAAAATCCTGTATCACTGGGAACAGCTGAAGGGGCAAACAGTCTCGTAAAACCTGAGGCTAGGAAAATAACTAAGGGGGATTCCTTACTGAGGAGGATGCTGACCAGAAGGGAGCCCGAGAGAGGGTGGAAACTTGCACTAGGACCCAGGTGTGCCTCAGTGCTAAGAGAGGTGCTCCAGAGGTGGTGAAAACTCTCACTAGGACTCAGGCATGACTCAGCACTAAGAGAGGAGCCACAGAGGGGGTGGAAATTTGCACTAGGACCCAGGCGTGAACTGAGGCTGCCTTTGCTCTAGCGCAGCTGAGGAGATCTCCCATGACCAGACCACCCCTTCTCCACACTTAACAAGCTAGCCCCAGGGCTAAGCCAGGAAACACAAAACAAAAGGAAAAATAAAAGCAGCTACCCTTAGTTTTCCCACACCAGCAGCTCAACAACTGATTCTCCAACTTCTAACTGAAAAAACCAGAGGCCACAACACACCAAGTCTCACCATCATGAGCATGAACCAAAGGAGGAGGGAAAAGATCATAGAATCTTTCTGCGGAGAAAAGGACCAAAACATGATTACCAAAGAGGTCAGTATTGAGACTGCACTCCCATCTGAAACTTCAGAAGGGAATATGAACTGCTCACATGTACAGAGAGCACTCCTGGATCAGCTGAAGAAGGAAATAGAAGAAAAAATGGCCAATAACTTTCAAAGTATGCAAAAAGAATTCTCTGAAGAGAACACCTCTTTAAAAAGAAAAATTGAACAAATGGAAAAGGAAGCACAAAACCTAACTGAGAAAATTGGACAAATGGAAAAGGAAGTACAAAAACTAACTGGAGAAAATAATTCCTTAAAAGGAATAATTGGATAGATGGAAAAAGAGATGCAAAAGTTAATTGAAGAAAACAATTTGATGAAAATTAGAATTGGACAGTAGAAGCTAATGACTCTATAAGGCATCAAGAATCAGTCAGACAAAATTTAAAGAATGAAAAGATAGAAGAAAATGTAAAATATCTAATTGGAAGAACAAATGACCTGGAAAATAGATCCGGAAGAGAAAATTTAAGAATCATTGGCCTACCAGAAAGTCATGATGAAAAAAAGAGCCTGGACAATATCTTCCAAGAAATCGAGGAAAACTGCCCAGAAGTGCTAGATCCAGAGGCAAAGTGGTCATCAATAGAATGCACTGTTCACCTCCCAAAAGGGGATCCCAAACTAAAAACACCAAGAAATATTGTTGCCAAATTCCAGAACTATCAAGTGAAGGAGAAAATACTATTAGAAAGAAACCATTCAAATATCAAGGAGCTACAGTCAGGATCACACAGGACCTTGCAGCTTTGACATTAAAAGATTGAAGGAATCTAATATTCTGTAAGGCAAAGGAGTTGGGACTACAACCAAGGATCAATTACCCAGCAAAGTTCAGCATAACATTTCAGGCAAGGAGATGGACATTTAACAAAATAAGACATTTCCAGACCTTCCTGACAAAAAGGGCAGAACTTAATAGAAAATTTGATCTTCAAACGCAGGTCTTAAAAGAGGAATAAAAAGGAAAACAAGGGAAAAGAAAAACTTGTTACTCAATTTGGGCAAATTGTTTACATCCCTATCAGGAAAAATGATACATGTTATTGTACACCTATCATGAAGTATAAAAGGGAATGTTTTTGTTTTAGATAGAGGAAATGGGTATAAAGTAAATGATGGGATGATAAAAATATGATTTAAGCATGCGAAGGGATTGTAGCAGGAGATGTAAAAAAGAGGAAGCAGAAAATGATACATTACATCACA
The DNA here is from genome assembly GCF_028372415.1 of Notamacropus eugenii. Lineage (NCBI taxonomy): Eukaryota > Metazoa > Chordata > Mammalia > Diprotodontia > Macropodidae > Notamacropus > Notamacropus eugenii. Next base: position 363,856,708 of record NC_092874.1, read on the forward strand.
GGAAGAAGTACAAAATTATAGTAGTGGGAAAGAGGGGAGGAAGAGGAGCATTGTTTGAGAGATACTCTCATCTGATTTGGTTCAAGGAGGGAACAATAAACTTAAGTATATACATCTAACTAGCTCTATAGGCAGTAGGAGGGGAAGCTAAAAGCAGGGGAAGAAGTAGTAAGGGTTAAGGGGGGGTAAAAGAGAGCGGGGCTAAAGAAGAAAGGGAAGACTGCAGGAGGCAGTGGTCAAAAGTGAAAACTATTGGGGAGGGGAAGGGAGATGGGAGAACTAAAAGCACAAATGGTGGGAAAGAAGATGGAGGGAGAAACACAGATTGTAATCATAACTGAATGTGAATGGAATGAACTCTCCCATAAAACAAAGATGGATAGCAGAATGGATTAAAAGCCATAATCCAACAATATGTTGTTTATAAGAAACACATTTGAAACAGGGGGATACACACAGGGTGAAGGTAAGAGATTGGAGCAGAATATGCTGTGCTTCAGTTGATGTAAGAAAAGCAGGTGTAGCAATCCTAATCTCAGACAAAGGAAAAGCAGAAATAGATCTAATCAAAAAAGATAAGAAAGGAAACTATATCCTTCTAAAAGGCACCATAAACAATGAATCAATATCATTACCAAACATGTATGTTCCAAGTGGTATAACATCCATATTCTTAGAGGAGAAGCTTGGGGGAGTTGAAGCTAGAAATAGACAGCAAAACTATATTAGTGGGTTACCCCAACCTCCGCTTCTCTGAACTTGATAAATCTAACCTTAAAATAAACATGAAAGAAGTTAAGGAGGTGAATAGAACCCTGGATAAGATAGGTATGATAGATCTCTGGAGAAAAATGAATGGGGATAGAAAGGAATATACCCTTTTCTCAGTGGTACATGGCATATATACAAAAACTGACCATGTTCTAGGACATAAAAACCTCACAATCCAGTGCAGATAGTCAAGAGATAGTCAAGAAAGGACCTCGGTGTCAAGTACCATAACTTGTCAGCTGATCTTCAGAACCTTCCTAAGACAATTTAAAATTTAAGTGATTAAGTTTCCTGGCATGACCCTGGTGTACTATACAGATTTCACAGGCAGACACCAATGAAGTCTCTCATGACTCTCTAGAGTTTAGGTTGGTAGGCAGCCTAATACCTCTTCTCTCCCATGTTTTCCTTCAGAGACTCCCAAATACCAAGATAGTTCTAGTAATGTACACGTCAGCCTCCTCATCTACGTGTACATCCCTGGAAAGTATACTTCCAAGGTAAGTGAACTTATCCACACAGTTCAAGATCTCTCCATTTGCTATAAGTGATGATTCCACATATGGATGGCTCAGTGCTGGATGGTGGAGAACCTGTTTTCTTGGTATTAATTGTCAGACCAAAATTAACACAAGCACCAGAGAATCAATCAGTACTCTGTTGATTTTGTTGTTGTTGTTAAGAACAAACAACTAAATTAGGACAGTAAATACTTTCTTTTCAGCAAAATTAAAATGCTGGAGTTATCTGCAGTCAACATTTCCAGAACCTTGGTCTGTAGGCATCTTAAAATTGAAGCTTCTCCTCCATGATTCCTTGAATATCTAGTGTTACAACCTACTAACACCAACTCTGTGCATTTTTATTACCCTTTAGCAATAACTCTGCATATTTCTGAATGTTTCAGGTATGATCATGAATGAATGTAAAAGAAATGGACTACTCTTACATTGCCTTTCATAAGCTTAGGTCTATGATTTAATAATTCTCTTAAAGCTAAAGTTCCACCATACTTCTGATACAGCGTCTAACATGAGTCATGATCTAACCTTGATTATGTTATGATCATACCTAGCCTTGATTATATTGTGATAACAATGGAGAGATGGGAACGATAAACTTTTAATATTTGATAAAAATAATTTTAGTATTAGCCTGGAGGGATTCCTTAGGGTTTCTAAGATCTACCAAAAGAAGTAATACAAACACTAGACACTAATATCTTTCTTTGTCAGCCAATTGATTAAGCCAGTATATTAACCCACCTCTCTGCCTATCTAGAAGACTGAGTTCCATTCTCAAACTAATATTGCTGAATTTAGATTAAAGCAGTAAGAGTCACTGAACCATCTTTCTCTTTACAGCCTGATTCATAGAAGGAGACAGTCTTATTCCATAACTGTTTCTTGCATGTGAAATTTGTGAGCAATAGTCTTCTTAATTCTTCTCCTGCATCTCTAACTCTCAGTTCCAATTAGCTTCTTTGACATGTTATAGTAAGTTGAAAGTAGAGTACCATACATGGAAACATTATTTCAAGGTTGTTAATGGAATGGTTTAAAATGTAATTTAAATCTCTGTTCTTTGTGTTTAAAATATAGGAAGCACTATATTGGACTATATTATTCTAAAAATAAAAATCAGCAGAAACCTATTAATACCTTTTATTTAAAACCCCAACTTCCTATCTAACACTGACAGAAAAAACAACTTAATGCATTTCTGTCTGTTATGCTGTGATGAAGGTAAGAGAAAACAGCACATATATCATTGTAATTGATTGTAAATGAGAATTGACATGAACATGCTGTGCTTTTCATCGTTATGAATTCAATTCCACAGGTATTTTTTTAATCATCTGACATGATCAGAGAAATGTGTTAGTTGGTAGGTATAGAATTTATAATAACAATTCACATGTATTATAGCACTATGGAGTACTTTCCCACAATAATTCTATTAAGTGGGTTATACAAATGTTATCAACTACATTTTACAGAAGAAGCTTTCAAAGAAGCTGTTATTTAGTAAGATTAAGTGACTCAGCCAAGGTCACACAGTTAATAAGTGGAGGAGTGAGGATTTGATTGGAGAGAGTATAAACCACAGAAAGCAAGCTATACATGGTGTTGTCAAAATTTTGGGGGGAAAAAGGGGGCAATTACTTACATCTGAAAGGATCAGTCAGGCAGTCAACTAGCATTTATTAAGCACCACTATATTAGGCACTGTGCTAAATTCTGTGATCTGGTAATCCCTTATGGAGGAATTGGTACATAAATTGGACCTTGAATTTAGAGATTAGTTCAGTGGATTCAGTTGAGAGAAAGATGTTGTAGGGAGGGAATCTGTTATGGGCAAACTCTCTTCCCGGACACATTCTGCTTTCTGGTTCTTCCTGCTAGTGGTCTCTCTTGGTTCTCCTCCTACCTGCCTGACTGCTCCTACTCAATCTCCTTTGCTATATTTTCATGTTATACCCACTGACTCTGGGTATCTCCCAAGGATCTTCCCAAAACTCTCCTCTCTTCTTCTCTTTACTTTCTACCTGTTCTCATGTAATGATATTACTGATCAGCTCCCATGATTTATCTTGTCTACTCAAGTGTCTCCCACATATAGTTAGACAGTCCCTTATCCTAGTTTCTCTCCTAAGCTCTAGCCACAGTTCACAAATTCTCTTTAGGATATTTCAAAAGTATATTCTGTAGGCATATTAAATTCAATATATCCAAAACAAAATACCCTCCCAAAACTTCCTCCCCCCTCAGATTTCTCTCTTCTGAACTTCCCTATAATTGTGGAAGATCATACCATCCTTCCAGTCACCCCAGTTCACAATCTCAGTGGTATCTTCATCCTCTCGTTCTCATTTACTTCATATAGCCAATCAAATACCAAATCTTGTTGCTTCTATCTCTACAATTTCACTCATATACATCCCCTTCTTTCCATTCATATGGTCATCAACATGGCTCAGGCTCTCATCATCCCTCAGTTGGACTATTATAATAAAATTCTATGTGTTCTCCTCACCATAAACCTCTCTTCACTCTTGCCACACAACCACCACAGAAATTATCCTCTACGTAGTTATTGAAATGATTTTCTTAAAGCACAAGTCTTACCATGTCACATCCCCTACTCAATGAATTACTCCCACAACTCCCAAGAATGAAAAAAGCCCCTCTGTTTGACATTCAAAGTCTTTCACAACTAGGCACCTTTCTACTTCTCTGCTCTTACACAACTCCTCTCTGTACACTCTACCATCAAGCAACACTGTCCTAGTTGCTCTTTCTTATACACAATGATCCCTATTCCACCTCCATGACTTTAGCCTATCTGTCCCCATGCCTGGAATGCTTTTTATGCCTCTTACAGTCTCTAGTTTCTTTCAAGACTCAGCTCAAATAAGGCCGGCAGGAGGCCTTTCCTGATCAACCTAGCTGTTAATTCCTTCCCCTCTAACGTCTTGTTCTACATTGTCTGTGTCTCTCACGTGCCAATATATGCACATTACAACTTAAGCTTCTTGAGGCCAAGGAGCATTTAGTTCACTTTTGTCCTTGTGTCTCTAGAGCCTAAAAGAGAAAGAATACTTATCGGCTGACTGATTATTGGGTGTCTTTGGCTGTGTCCAATGCCAAAACCTTCAGATAAATAATGAAATGTATAATTGTCTGAGTTTGTACCAAATGTCCAGATATGAGTGTAATGGCTAATGGTTGTTGGGCTTTTTTTTTACTCAAAAAATTCATCACTACAGGGTATCACAGATTCATAGAAACTCAGAATCTCAGTTTGTAAGTGACCTGAGAAGACATTCTACTCCCAGTACTCTACTGTCCAGTATCATTGTCGTAGTGGCCATTCTTCATATCCAACCCTGCATGAAAATTCCCTCTACAACATCCCAAATGAATATTCCTCCAGCCTCTGTTCAAAGACTTAAAATAAAGGAGAAACTCACTGTCTCATGAGGGAGTGGAGTTTATACTAAAATAGTTCTCACTGTTAAAAAGCTTTTCTTTACACTGAGCCAAAAGCTATCTTTCTGCAGCTTCAGTCCTGTGCTCCTGGAAGAGAACTCCTCTGGGGCCAAACAGAAGGAATCTAATCTGTCTTCTACATGAAACATTTTCAAATACTTTAAAGACAGCTCTTCTACTCTACCCTGCCTCCATTAAGGATTTTCCATTCTAGGTTAAACATCCCTAGCTGTGATTAATAAAATTTATTAATTTTTAATTTATTGTTATTATCATTGAACTTTGTACTGCTCCCACTATCCTGATCATCTTCTTCTGGACACATTGCAGTATGATTTGTTTATATAGTTCCTCATATGTGCCAAGAACTAAATACAATATTGTAGCCATGGTCTAATGAGGGCAGAGGAAGGAAAGAAACATTTATTAAGCATCTTCTTTGTGTCAGGGGCTATGTACTGAACGTTTTGAAGATAGTGGGGTTTTTTTATTTTCATAATAATCCTGGAGTTAGGTGTCATTAGTATTCTTATTTTACAGATGAGGAAACTGAGGAAGACAGAGGTCAAGTGGCTTACCTAGGGTCACACAGCTAATAAGTGCCTGAGGTCAGATTTGAACTCGTCTTCCTGACCCAGTGCTCTATCTACAACACCACCTAGTTGCCTCTGACCCAGTGCCAGAACATAATGGGACTATTATTTCCCTTCTTGTAGACATTGTTAATGCAGACTAAGATAGCATTAGATTTTGGTTTCCATTTCAATCAATTCATATTTGTTGAGTACCTACTATGTGCCTAGTATGTCATATTGTCATTTCAAATTAAATTTGTAGTCTACTAAATCTCCAGATCATTTTTGTACAAACTCTTATTTAGCCATATGCCTCCACTATGTTTAAAATATTAATTTTTTGAACCCACGTAGAGAGTTTTACATTTAATTTTCACCTCATTTTATTTGACTTTGGATCCTGACTTTTGCCCACCAATTTACTATCTCTTTAAAGTTGCGTCATTTGCAAATTATACAAACATTTCAACTACACCTACACCTAAGAGACTATTGAAAATGTTAAACAGCATTAAGGCCAATGAAAGATGTCTGGGGAAGTGCACTAAAATGACCTTCCAACTTGACAACAGTGAATTAATTACTACTTTTTGGATCTAGACTTTGAATCAGCTCTGAATGCTTGGAAGTAGACTACTATATAGTCCATAACTCTCCATCTTTTCCATAAGGATAGTATTAGAATTTTAATTAAATACCGTACTGAAATTTAATCTTACTATGTCTATAGCATTTCTCTATTCTACTTGTCTAGTTACTCTAAAATAAACAAACAAAAGGAATCATGCCGATTTGACATAATTTGTTCTTGATGAATCCATGCTGATCTTCAATGATGTCCTTCTCTCTTCCCATTCGGTAATCACCAGATATCAAGCATAGCTCCCTTTTCTACAGTTGTCTTTAGGCCCTTAACTTCTTTCTTATTTATTTTTTTCTGCTAGATTTATCTGCATCTGAAAGGAGAATATTAAGGTGCTCAACCTGTATAGTTTTGCTATTTATTTCTCCTTATAATTAAATTAACTTTACCTTCAAAGGCTTAAATGCTATTTCATTTAGTACAAACGCATTACAGATTGATATTCATTATCTATGATGCCTTTTAGCACCATGATGCTTATCTCTTAAAATCATGTTTAATTTTACTAATACTTTGTTTGAGATAATGATTTCTGTTCTTGCTTTTTTAAATTTAGCTGAAGCATAATAATTTCTGCTCCATCCCTTCATTTCCTTTCTGAAGACATCCTGATGGATAAATAGGAGAGATGGCCTGTTTCAGATGCACCAAACGACTGATACCATCTTGATGATCACTTTCCCTCAACAGGTCTCTAGGCTGCATATTATCCAATACCTAAGAGATCTGGGAATAACCCTACCTATTTCCATGATGATTTTAATACACCACTTTGTGTCGTTGTGTGTTCATCCTTCCTTTATTTGGTTCAGATTAGAGTGAAGACTTGAGAGAACCACTCCCATCATCCCCTTCTCTAGATTTTATAATCTTCTTTTAACACAGCACATTTATCCAAAATAATCACTGAAAATCTCCCTGTAACCTTTGAAAGATCATTGGTAGTGACTAAGAGATCCATCTGCTGATTCTATCCCTATCAATTCATAGGATTTATGATAGCAAGGAAACCTAGAGGTCTTCTATTCCAGTCTCCTCATTTCACTGATGAACAACCTGAGGCCCATAAAGGGTAAAAGCCTTGGGATTTTAATCCACCAAGGGTGGCTAGGAAATCTTTTTATTGTGATATTAGGTGTATATACACATATATATGTATATATATATATATACATATATATGATATATACACACATATATATGATATATACACACACACATTATATAGATATATATATATGGTTGAGATACCTAATATATCTAATATCTAATATAATAAGGATATTTAATATACTAGGATATTATATATGTATATAATGTATATAATATCCTACTATATTAGGTATCTCAGTCATATTTTTACAAATTTTCTAGTTCATAGAAAATTGTTTTTGGAAAATAAAAAAGAAGTCAAATATAGGTTGAACAGCTCTGTATTGGTTTTCCATCTATTCTCATTCATCTATTCACCCTGAGAAGTAGCCATATCCTTGCCTTGATCTCCCTTTCCCTCTAAGTTTTTAAAAGACTTTTTGATTTTATTTTTATTTTCTTCTCTTTTGTTTCTTTATCTTCTTCCTTCTACTCTTCCTTTCTTTTCTTTATCTGTTTTAATTTTCATCAGTGTAGGTACCTACTGGGTGAAAATTCTTTTCTGATACAAAAGTGAAATTTAAAATCCAACTCAACTCTAGTTTTCTTTCACTGTCCCTTTTCAGCCTCATTCTTCAGTCTACTGAAAAGGGTCATGGTTCTTCTTAAAACAAGTAGCTCAGCATGTATTTAAGACAGCATAAAACAAACAAAATAAATAAACATATAGACCAGCAATAATGTAGCAGTTTTTGTAGAATCCACCCTTACTTTAATTAATTTCACATATAAGCCTAATAAGTATTTTTTACAAATACAGAAGAAAGAGTTGTTTTCATTAAATCATCCAATCAGTTTAGATTGGACTCTTCAGCTTCCTAAGACACAAACCATGATTTTTGTCATGGCTTTTGCTTTTTTGCTTTTTATTTGTGTGTATGTATGTTTACGAAGCAGAATGCATTTTATTTTTTTCCAAATGTTTCTCCAGGGTGAGAAATTCAATGAATTCCCTCCCTGGATGCATCTTGGCATCTCACCTGTAACTTGTAAGATGTCTGAGACATCAAGAAGTAAAGTGACTAATCAATGACCACATGTGTATCCCAAGATGCATCCATGGAGGGATTTAGAGGCAGGACTCTTGAACACAGCTCTTTCTAACTCCTAGTCCAACCCTCTATCCACTATGCCACACTGCCTTTATCAAAATTTTTAGTCTTATAAATTGGGGGGAAGGGGGGAGGTGGTGATCAGGCAAGAGAGTGACTCATTTGCTTACTTATGAAGAATTCCCAGTCCGGCATTCTGTTGATGCTAAATAAATGTCAAATAATAACTCTAGAATTGAGATAAGATTTCATAATTTTAAAACAAAAATTTTAAAGCAACATTTTTAAATAAATAAGAAATCTCTAAAAATCATCACATCTCTACTCAGTAGAAGTTGTTCTGTACATATATTATCACAAAGGAGGAAAGTGCTCCTGCATCCTTCTTATAGCAGGTGGACTTGAAGGTAATTTCTTTTTTTTATTTTTTATTTTTAACACAGTTTATAACAGATAAAGCAGTTCAAATTTTTGGTCAGGTGATACATCTTTTTAAAGCATTTACAACATGGACTACAAAAGAATTTTTTTTAAACATAAACCAACTGATACACAGATAATATTTATGTTGCTCACTTCATAAGCTCTTAATCTAATTGTCTCCACAGTATTACTAAGAATTAAAGAACCCTAACTTATTTTTGTTGGTCTAAAGTCCTATGCCAAATAGCTTTATTTTAGACAACCTCGGATGTTACCCTACCAATAATCTATAATTGAATAGATCTGGTATTAAGCTTACAAACCTTTTGACTATAGGAAATTGCCACCAATAGTAAGGAAATTGCAGGGATACAATATCTCCCCAACTTCATGTCAATTCCAGGCAGGATTAGATTACCCACTTGCATTCAGTCGGGCTTAATGTCTGCCAGGTGTCAGTGGGGAAATTGAGTCAGGAGAATCCCACCTCAGCCCATGCTGAACAGCCACTCTCCCACCCTTCCCTTGAGATTACCTATGCAGTTCATACCAGCATCTCATGAGCTTACTGGCATCATGTAATGGAGACTCAGACTGCCTTTCTTGCTTCCCATACCTGGAGTTAGACTCAGAAGAACAGTCACTTAATAGTCCCATAGCATCTAAAAATGGCAAGTTCCTATAACCAGGTTTCAAATATGATTATAGTTTCACTTTGGCTAAGGAACATCTTTTAGGCAAGTCTTAAGTGGCTTACGTGTCTTTCTATACATGTTCTAGTTCCTGATTTAATGGCAATCATAAAATCTAATTTACCATTAAAACCTTGTCTTTTCCATCAATGCCAAATTTTATCCGAGGTTACCTTCCTCTTGGAAAGTTAGACTGAAATTCTTTTCTCCAAACTAAAGATGTCATTGATCTATTTTCAGTAATTAATTCAGTCTATTGTTTTAATACTAATTGCTTTTACATCACTTTGTAACATGTCCAATTTTTCTCCTCATCTCATTTTTCTCCTCTCCCTTACCCCCTAATACCTTGCATTCTGATTACTCCTTCCCTCAATGTACCCTCCTCTCCATCACACTCCACCCCTGTCCTATCTCCATTTTCTCTTTTCTTGCAGGGTAAGATGAATTTCCATACCCCTATCCCTGTAATTCTTATTTTCCGTTGATATGCAATAAAAATTCTCAACAGTCGTTTCTACTACTTTGAATTCCAACTTCTTTCCCTCCTCCTCTCCCTCCCCAGCCCCACTAAGAAGGGAAGCAATTCAGTACAGACTAAATATGTGTTGTTTTGCAAAAGACTTCCATAGTAATCATGTTGTGTAATACTAATTATATTGCCCTCTGACCTAACCTATCCCCCTTATTTCCCCCCCTACAGTTGACCTTGTCCCTTCTTGAAGGTGTTTATTTCTAGTGACTCCCTTCTCCCATTTGTCCTCCCTTCTAACATTCCCTTCGCACCACTTGTTGCCTCCTCTTCTACTTTCCTGTGGTGTGATATAAATTTTCATATCAAATTTAGTGAGCATGTTATTCCTTCCTTTAGCCACATGTGGGGAGAGTAGCTTTATTCCCCTGCTCCGCTTCTCCCTTATCTCCTCCATTGAATAAGATTTTTCTTATCTCTTTTATGAGTTATAGCCTGCCCTGTTTCATTACTTCCTTTCTCTTCCCAGAGTTTTCCTGCTTCACCCCTTAATTTTTATTTTATTTTATTTTTGTGTGTGTGTGTATGTGGATATCATCTCTTCTGATATAACACACACTGTACTCTCTATCTATGCGCAATCTCTCCAACTACCCAAATACTGAGAAAAGATTCAAGAGTTAAAAATACTTTCTTTCCATGTAGTAATGGAAACAGTTCAGCTTTAGAGAGTCTTTTATGATTTTTCTTTTTTTCCCTGTTTACCTTTTCATGCTTCTCTTGATTCTTGTCTTGGGAAGTCAAGTTTTTAAATACAGATCTGGTCTTTTCCTCAACATGAAATCTTCAAATTTGTCTATATCACTGAATGACCATTTTTTCCCTTGAAGTATTATATTCAGATTTGCTGGGTAGGTGATTCTTGGCTTCAATCCCAGTTCCTTTGACTTCTTTATTCCACTTTATCCCACTCCAAGCCCTTCAATCTCTCTCAATGTTGAAGCTGCCAGATCCTGTGTTATCCTGATTGCATTTCCACAGTACTCAAATTATTTCTTTCTAGCTGCTTGCGGTATTTTCTCCTTGATCTGGGAAGTCTGAAATTTGGCCACAACGTTCCTAGGAGTTTCTCTGTTTGGGTTTCTTTCAGGGGGTGAGCGATGAATTTTTTCAATATCCATTTTGCCCTCTGATTCTATAACATCAGGGCAGTTTTCCTTGATAATTTCATGGAAGATAATGTCTAGGCTCTTCTTTTGATCATGGCTTTCAGGTAGTCCAATAATTTTTAAATTATTTCTCCTAGATCTATTTTCCAGGTCAGTTGTTTTTCCAATGAGTTCTTTCACCTCATCTTCTATTTTTTTTTTTAATTTTTGGTTTTGTTTACTAACTTCTTGGTTTAACTCATAGTCATTCTTTTCCCTGGACTCAATTCTCTCTTTCAACAAATTATTTTGTTCAGTGAGCTTTTGAACCTTCTCCTCCATTTGGCTAATTCTGCTTTTTAAAACCTCCTTCTCCTCATTGGCTTTTTGGACCTCTTTTTCCAATTGAGTTAGCCTTTTTTTTTTTAAAGCTGCTATTTTCCTCAGCATTTTTTTGGTTCTCATTTAGTAAGCTGCTAACTTATTTTTTAAGGTCTTCTATTGCCTGAGCCAAGTTTAAGTCCCCTTTGGAGGGAAGGCCCTTGACTTCCTCTGACAGTATGCCTTGTTCTTCCTCATCTGAAAGGATGGGGGTAGACACCTGTTCCCCAAGAAAGTAACCTTCTATGGTCTTATTTTTTTCCCCCTCTTTTGGGCATTTTCCCAGCCAGTTACTTGACTTCTGAGTTTCCTCTCCACACCCACTGCCTCCAGTTCTGCCCAACCAGCTCTTGGGGGATGAGATTCAAATGCTGCTCCCAAGCCTCAGGGCTTTTGGCGGGGTGGGGGTGGGAGGGCTGCTATTCAGTGTGAGATTAAGTTCAGGTGCTCAGGTGGAGGCAGGGCAGCCACACAGAGCTTTGTTCCCTCAGGGGGTTTCCAAGGAGATCTTCAACGATGGATCTGAGCTCCTCCCTGCTTTGGGAACCCCTGTCTGCTGCTGCCTCCACTGCTGTCTCCCGAGGGGGCCTGAGTCATGGGAACACCGCACTCCCCTCTCAGCCAAAAAAGACCCTCTCACTGACCTTTGGCGCCTATGGGTTGAGGGACCTCTGCTGCTGCTGGAGATTCTGCCCCTGAAGCCTCCTCAGATCTGCTCCCCTCAGTGCTGTGCAGCCAAGGCAGGGCTGGGCTCTGCTCTGTGTCTGGTGTGCAACAGACCTTTGGTGTTGATTTTTCAGGTCTCTCTGGAACAGAAATCTCCTCCACTTTGTTGTTCTGTGGTTTCTGCTGCTCCAGAATTTGTTGGGAGTTCTTCTTTACAGGTGTTTTATGGGCTGTGGGGTAGGAGCTAGCATATGTGTATCTTTCTACTCCACCATCTTGGCTCCTCCCTCTTGAAGGTAATTTCAATTGCAATAAAGAATACAAAATCCTACAGATTGTTAGAAAAATATGAAATGAATTATATCTATAAATAAGCATGATTTACTTTCTCATTAAAGTAGTATTTTCTTTTTCCTTTTCTTTTTTCTCTTTCCTTCTTTCTCCTTACCTTCCTTTGTTTTTTTGTGTTTTCCCTCTATTGCTTTTTCTTTCTTTCTTTCAGACTGGATCTATCCCAACTTTTCTTTTGTTTCTCTCTTTTTCCTTTCCTTTCTCTTTCTTCCCCCCTCCTTTCCTTTGTATTCTTTCCTTGTTTTCTTTCTTCCTTCTTTCTTTCTCTTTCTTTCTTTGCTTCTTTCACCATATTGGTCTTTGATTTAGTAAGGACCCTTGATTAGCTTAATACCCTGCAGCTTAGATCTCCTGAGCTTAAGCAATCTATTAGAATCCATCTCTCCAGCAGCAGGAATTACAGAGAAATGCCACTACAACCAGCCAAGAGTAGTATTTTCTGAAGAAAGCAATATTAGAGATGAATTTCTTGGCATGTTCTAACAATCTCCAGTAATTCCTGTCTTACTCTAGTAGATACCATTTCTTTAAGAAAAGATACTTAACCAGCATCATGCACTTGTAGTCACTTCCCTGTCCTGTTCAACATCCTTGCCCTAGTGATTATATGAATCCACCCCACTGGGCAGAAATACAGAGATTCAAAGTTTCTAAGGTCCTAAGTTGTAAGAGAGTGACAGACCTTTGATCCCTTCGCTCCCCCACTCTGTAAGGTAGTGTGGACTGGCTATCTAGGGAGTATGGAGTTTATTATGAATTTACCAAATCAGAATTGGGTCTCAGCTCCTCAACTCTGGAAAACCTTGACTCTTTCTTAGTTTTATGTTTTCATGAGCCTCCTCACAAGAATAAAGCACAGGCATGACTATGTCATTCCTTTGCTCAGACTCTTTGCCTTTAGGAAAAAATATAGACTTCTATTTAGCATTTAAAGTCATCCACAGTATGGCCCTAAGTGATGTCCCCAGGTTCATTACACATTTCTTGCTTCAAAATCTCTACACTACAAACAGGCTTGCTTGCAGTTTTCCATCCACAATATTTCATCTCCCATCACTATACCATTGACATAGGTTGTCCTCCATACCTGGAAGGCTCAGCTTCTTCATCTATACCCCTCAGAAATTCCTAGATCCCTTTTAGATTCAGCTTCTTCAAAACGTCTTTTTTAATTCCTCTGGTTGTTAGTCTACTTGACCAAAGCATTTTGTATTTATTCCATCTATGTACTGTAATGTAACAGCAGCACAATGTAATATATGGAGTGTGTCTTGAAACTAGGAAGATCCAGGTCCTATCTTGATATATACTGACTGTATAATCCTGGATGAATCACTTAACCTTTCAGTTCTCTAGGCAACTCTTTAAGACTGTATGTTGCAGAAAGGTGCCAATCTCCACCACTAAAAGGAATGTCTTCATTCGGGAGTTTACTATTTCAAAGAAATAACATGTCCAGTCCCAATCCTATTCCTTTATGTATTTATCTATGAATAATTTTTATCCCCCAAGTAGAATGTAAGCTCTGCTTTTGAATCTCATATACCAACATGGTGCCTGACACATAGCAGGCCCTGAACAATGCTCATTGATTGATTAATTTTTTAACTGATGACAGAGTAATGGAATATACTTTCCACCTAACAGATATATTGAGCTATACTTTCTCTTGGCATGGAATCAATAAAGCAGTAAGACAATACCTAATAGCAGCAAAACAACATACAATAAACTATGTGTCCCTGAACTTCACCTCCAAAGCTTCCCCAGGAATCCAGAACCCTCCTGAAAGGACAAAAGATTGCTCTAAACCTAATAGTTATAGGAAATTCACAATTCAGTTTGCTTAGCCTGCATTGTTAAACCTCCTATAAATGTGCAAAGATGTACAGATAACAAAACAATTCTCACCTGATACTTAGCTCATAGATCCCCAAGCTAAGATTTAGAGATTCTGGACATTGGACCTCTCTCAGTACAAGTCATAGATTCAGAATCTGGTATGAGATGGAACTCCTGAAGTCCCAGGCAAAGCCCATCATAGTAGGGATCTCTGTCTCATGCCATGGAGGAGAAAGATGAGAGCTTAGTGGAAGGCCCTAGAAAGGGGCAGCAAAATTATTCTGCTCACTTGTCTTTGATCTTCAGACCCCTAGTCCAAGCCACCTCTTTCCTACAGTAAAGTATTGACATTTCCTGTGATCATTTTCTCAACATATGAAACCCTGGGGTTGGAGCAGAAGAGAGAAACAGAAATTTACTACGTCCTATCCCTAGAAAATATTTGTGGAACCTTTCAAGTACATGGGATTCTCATGAATATCTGTGAACATACATCATCATCATTAGGATAATCATTTGGCAAATACACAGTTGTGAGTGAACATCTCAACTATAAAGTACAATGTGCACGTAGGTACTTCGTATATGGCATTATCTCTATAACTAAATACAACTAACATTATTATACACAACCAACAAAAAACATAGTTTAATACACTATTTTGGACACAGTGATCAAATATATAGATCACATTCTGAAGCATTCTGTATGTACAAGATATACTTGTGTGTGTTTGTGTATATATATGTGTATGTATCCACATACATACATCAGAGCATACTACCATAAAAAAACAAAGAAGCAAAATCCAATGAAAAAGCACATTGTATAGCAAATATTCAATACTTCACTGGCTATGCATTGATCCTTTACTCCTGCTCGCAAGGGAGTTCAACTAATTCTTCAGCAGATGTTGTGGTGCATCATATTCTCCATATTTCCATAAATTCACTATCTTGTGTGTGTGTGTGTGTGTGTGTGTGTGTGCATGTCACGCACAAAAGTATTCTTTTGACAGAACCCTAGAATATCTTGCCAGGGAACTCATCTTTATTCTGCTATCTTTCAGAGGTCTTCTGAAATGAGTCCTAGATACTACAGACAGTTAAGTCTCCATTCAGCCAATCTTTCAAACTGGTTATAAGTCTTTGCATCTTTTCCAAAGCACAAGTCAATGGGCAAAAAGTTCTCACCCAAACATTAGCACATGCAGTGTAAAGTTGACGGCTTCCTTCCTGGTTGTATGCACCAAGAGCCATTTGTTGTTTTTACTGAAACATTTTCTCAGGCCTTAAGGCTCCCAGCTTGTTCATCAGTGAGCAACTGAAACTCTTGGGCTTACAAGTCTTCTTGATGGTGCTAATGTATGATTCTGGACCTTTTGGTTTTTGCTAAGGTCAATACTTACTAAATTGTTTGCTTTATCAGAGTGAATTCTGACAGGGAAGCAGTTCATAGAGAGATACTTCTCTCACAATATCTTTGCAACTCTCAAAGCTCTCTGGCTCCTCATTGTATATGACTGTACATATGTGAAATGTTCAGTGACCACTAGGTTGTGGTTTATCTACATACTGAAATAAAAAATAAATCAATGCACAGAAGTTCTAAAGGCTTGCTTGTACTTAATATTCTTTAAGTATGTGCAATATGAGTTGACCGCACTTTCTTTGAATACATTGAGCATAACTCTCACGTCTTACAGGCATTTGCTGACACTTGATGCCAGTAATTATTTCTGCTAGCATAAGAATCTTCTCTTTACCTAAGCATACAAATTCTTCATGTAGAGCTGACAAGTCAATAGATTAAAATGTCTTGGACGATACCAACTATTTCCTGGTACCTGGGACTGAATCCATTATACAGTTTCAACTTCTGCTATTGTCTCAACGGTGAAGTGTCCTTTGTTTGAGATCCCAAGGGATGCTTATTGCTTCTTTATTTGTATCATTTCTTATATCTCTTATATTTCTTATATATCTTACATTTCTTATATCTCTTCTTAATGAAATTGCCATCAAGAATGATCATCCAAAGACAACTGAGGCAAAGAAAAACTTGTTGAACGCAACCAAATTCACAAACACTGACAGCATCCAACCAGATGGAAGACTTAAACTCTGCTGTACTTTCATTTGATGAAAGTTCATCTCTTTACATGTGATTACCTTCACTTCTCATCTTAGTTTTGAACTCATGACCTTGGGAAGAAAGCATCTACATCCAAATTTTACTAGTACCAATCTATGATGAGGAGCATCCATTCAAGATAAACCTGGTCAAAATGGAAATTTATTTCAAAGTTAATCAATTAATCAATAAACATTTATTAAGTACCTCCTATGTGTCAGGTACTGTGCTAAATGCCGGGGATACAAAACAAAAGGCAAAAGATAGCCCCTGCCCTTGAGAAGTTTGGAATCCAATGAGAGACACAATGTACAAATATTACATATATACAGGATAAATAGCAAATAATTAATGGAGAGAAGGCAATAGAATTAAGAGGGGTTGAAAGGCTTCCTGTAGAGGATGGAATTTTAGTTGCAATTTAAAGTAAACGAATGATTCCAATTGGACAGTATTGGACAGTAACTTTCAATATCAGTAAGTCCACTACTAGCAAATGCAATCAGTGGCTGGTAACTATATCTCTCCTGGCACGTGATTACACTGAAGCCCCCACAGGTCAACACAATATGCCTATGTGAGGTAGTAGATCAAATCTATACTCATTTCTTGTCCTAATAATTTCCAAGTGATGTCAAAAGAATCAAGTTATGTTGCCCTTTCTTATTCTTCTAGCAAGTGGGGGTTTGGCTTTGTTGTTCCTAGAAACCACTTACCCACAAGTGAGACAAGACACCAGATAGTTAAACTCAAATAACAAGATAATTTAGGGACAAAAATCTAATTGTTTTACTCAAGTTAATGTCTCAATACTCATAGTATGCAGAATGTTTTGGGTTTTTTTTTAAAAAGACCTACAATATCATACCTGATCCAGTGGCTCTATCACTTTATAATAAAAACATCTTATACAAAGCCTAAGTTAACCACATTTTAAACTTGTAAAAATCACTTATTGAAAAATGGAACAGTAGCATTGGGGATAATTGCCTTTGGAGGTATTCCATACATTTCCATTATGAATATGTGATATCAAGAATATTAGTGGCTTGTCATGACTAAAAATTATGACATTTATTTCTAGAGACATAATGATAGTGATGTGAAAGTATTCAAAAAAATCTTAATTAACCTACCTTCATTCAAATCAGCAAGCTTTAGAAGGTATCTATCTCTTGTTAGCTTAGAAAAATAGCAAGAAGTGAGTGCCTTGCTCTAGTTTCCAAATAATGCACTTGATGAGCATGGACAACAGGAGAGATGATGATGTTCTTTAGGTCCTATTGGGTACAGACACATAAAATTTATTTAAGATATGGTCACTGTTTTCAGGGAGCTGGCAATCTATTGACTTCCAATTAAGGATACTAAACTTGGTTCTCTCGGTGAGCAAATGGACCAGGTCTACACCTTAAAGCAAACAGACCCTGAAGGACCACAGACTGATCAATTCACCTAACCAGATTCTTCCTAAATGACAAGTACTCAAGGTACCACATTACTCTCAAGAGATCCAGGGTTTTCATGACCCAATAAGCACAATTGGTCCTCTGAATTATCAACCCACCAAGCAATGGCAACCACCAGTGAGTGACTCTGGCCTACATCTCTTCCTACATCTAGCAGACCTCATTCAGGAAAAGCTCAAATCTTTGACTAATTTTCACAACTTTGAAGTTATTCCCTTTGTACACTTGCCTCTCAGAATCTAATCTCATTTTGTCTGTGTTCCTCTTTGTACTTGGTAGCCATCAACCTAAAATGAAAAAGCCTAAAGTTGCTGCATCTTTTCAATCAATGCTGTAGGCTGTCAAAGCTAAAATGATTTAGAGGAAAAAAATTAACAGCATTAACAAAGGTAGTGAGGTAGAAACATACAGTGAATGATGTGTAATTTAGTTGGAATATAGTACATGTAAGAGGGAATAAAGAAGAATTAAGTTGTAAAAGTTAGTTGGAGCCCAATAGCTGGGCTTGAATATTTGGGTTCCATTTGTGAATCACTAAGGAACCACTGAAGATTTTTGAGTGATGGAGTGATGTGATTAGAACTGATCATTAGGGAGACTCAAAATCACAAAAGGTATCATACGACTTTCAGTTATATTTACTGTATAAGGGTAAGCTAGGGTGGGTACAGTGGATAGAGCACCAGTGCAAAAGTCAGGAGGACCTGAGTTCAAATCTCGCCTCAGACACTTGACATTCACTAGCTGTGTGACCTTGGGCAAGTCACTTAACCCCAATCCCCTCATCTTGGGTCATCTCCAGTCATTCTGATGAATATCTGGTTACTGGATTCAGATGCCTCTGGAGGAGAAGTGAGGCTGATGACCTACACAGCCCTCCCTCACTCAAAAACAAAGTCAAGTGCAAGTCATGTCATTATTTCTCTAATAGCATAGTCTTCTTCAGCAACGAAGGATGAACTCACACTGTATAAAGGAACATCATCATCTCTCCTGTTATCTCTCCTATTTGGAAACTAGAGCAAGGCACTCACTTCTTGCTATTTTCCTAAGCTAACAAGAGATAGATACCTTCTAAAGCTTTATACATGCTGTGTTTTCTCTCATAGCTGCAACAAGAAACACCATACTTTTTAACTTGACTCCTTTTGAAGAGGGGAGTCAGATATCTTAATGGCCTCTCAAATGATACTTGGCACTGAAACTTCCAACAAATATGAGATTAAAAACTGCTTGGCACAAAGAGTGTACTTGGCAGTGGAAGAAAACATCTGCTTTAGCCATGATTTCTATTCACCATCCAGATCCTTCACTCTGAGGGTCACTGATAACACTGATCAAGAGGTGATTACAATTCTCAGACCATTGATATGTACCAACTTCTGGTGCCCTCACTACCTACTAGACTTAGAAACTCAGGACTGGCTGCCACAATAGTTGGTTATCTCATATGGGGACAGTACCCTTTCCTTCCAAAGTTTGTAATTTAAAATGAAAATTTTGAAAATTGTAGGTTCCTATGCAACATGTTACTGTTTTGGAAATGTTGACTTTGAGGTTAAAACCATTAATGAAAAGATAACAATTGGGAAGATTTCAAAGTATTAGTCAAGATTTGTAACTGCTGTTATCATAAATGCTGACAATTTTGGGATACACATTCCTGCAGATTTAGATGTAAAAATTAAAGTAGCCATGATTGAAGCCTATTTTCTCTTCAACTTTAAGGGTTTTTTGAACATTCACTGGCTGGACTATATCAAGCAAGATGATAGAAATGACAAAATATGTAGACCATATTTCAAAATCCCTTGGGCTCAGCATTTCATTTCTGAAATGCCTGAATATCATATTTCTTTCTTTAAAAAAAAGCATTAATTATAGCATTTGATAAACTATAACTAAACAAAGCAGAAATACATCTCCAAGACATTTTGATAAGGGCATGAGGGCCCAATGTGTCGAGATCACCACCATCCTCTTATATGCCTATGCATTAAATCTTTCACTACCTAGTTTAGTTTTTACCATAAAGTTCAGATAAGATGAAAGTACAAAGGCAAAGTCACAAAGAAAGTTAGTAGATGAGTAAATTACTTACATTGGTACCTTTCTATGTTCTTAAACAAAACACTATAGTGAAAGAGAAAGTTTTCTAAATGGAAGGCTTCTTAAGTTCCCTTTGAAAAAAGGGAAGGTGAATAAAACAAATCCTGTTTACCCAACTATGACTTTTCTTTATGTTCTCAAAAATCTTTCTTAATCCTTAACCAAAACTATTTTTGGATAACTGAACTTTTAAGTATTCAAAGTCCTCAAATATGCAAGTGAGATAAAATGAACTAGAGGTAAAATATGACTGGCTTCTTTCTTCTAAGGACAGCCTGGCTACATTATCTCCATCAGCTCACATTTCTGACCTTTCATCTATTTAGCATCCTCTTTCCCTATAACCTTTCCTTTGCTGCCCTTGAGATGTGTCTAAATTTATTCCTTACTTGGATTAGCTGCCTAAGGATTAGGTTGATTCTAAAGAATCTTTTGTAGCTTCAAACCTTTCAGTTTATTGACCTTTATCTCAGAATTACCATTCTCTATTATGGGCATCACCAAGATTTCTTCTTCACGTTTCAAAATGTAGAGAAGAGCAATTCTATGAGTCTTCAAATTGAATTCCTTCCTAACTCAAATGTTAAAATCAGCTTTGGCGGTGAAAACAGCTGTTTTTTCAAATCACAGAAAAGTTGAACCAAGTTCTTGATCCCAAGGTTGACATTTTCCTAAAAATGAGGTTTGAAGGTGACATAGGTTCCATACTGTAGTTAGGGGAACTGGGACAAAGATTATTGTGTCTCTGAATTTGTTTACAATGTTTACAACCTTATGAAATAGGCTGTCCTCAGCTCTTGACCTGATTTATAGTGCTGAGGTCAACAAGAATATAGAGGATATAACATGAAAGAAAATATTCTCGGCCACATATGTGCATGAAAGCTGATGAAACATTCACTTAATAGTTAGCTGAAGATGCAAAGGACATTTATTCTTCTCTAAAAAGAAGGAAGAAATATTATTGCTTAGTCATTCAGTTGTGTCTGATTTTTCATGACACCATGGACCATAGCACATTATGCCCTCCTAACCTCCACTATCTTTAAAAGTCTGTTTAGGTCAGTGTTCATTGTTTCCAGAATATTCAGCTCATCCTCTTCCATTCCCTTTTCCTTCTGCCTTCAGTCTTTCCCAGTATCATAGTGTTTTTCAATTATTCCTGTCTTCTTATGTGGCCAAAGTATTTATGCTTCAGTTTCAGTATTTGACCTTCCAAAGAATAGCCTGAATTAATTTCTTTAAGTATTGAATAATTTGATCTTCTTGCTGTCCCAGGGACTCTCAAAAGTCTTCTCCAGCACCACAATTCAAAAGCATCAATTCTATGGCACCCAGCTTTCCTTTATATTGTGACTCTCACAGCCATACATCACTACTGAAAAAACCATAGCTTTGACTATCTGGACCTTTGTCGGCAAGATGATGCCTCTGATTTTAAAAGTATGCTGTCCAGATTTGCTATATCTTTCCCTCCAAAGAGCAAGCATCTTTTAATTTCATAGCTGCAGTCACTGTGTGCAGTGATATTTGAGCCCAAGAATATAAGATCTGACACTCATTCCATTTCTTCTCTCTCTATTTGCCAGGAAGTGATGGGACCAGTTACCAAGATCTTAGTTTTTGGTGTTTTGTTTTGGTTTGGTTTCGTTTTTGGTTTTGATTTTTTGTATTGTTTCAAGTTAGCTTTTACACTTTCTTCTTTCATCTTCATCAAGAGACAGCAAGGTTATGCTTAATATTCTACAGGCTAAGTTTCAGCAGTATGTAAACGAAGAATTACCAGAAGAGCAGGCCAGCTTTCCAAGAGACAGAGGGACGAGACAGAAAATTGTCAGCATTCACTAGATTACGAAGAAAGCAAGAGAGTTTTAGAAAACCATCTACTTTTTGCTTCATTGACTAGTCTAAAGCCTTTGACTATGTGGATCACAACAAAATGTGGCAAGTCTTCAAAGAGAAGGGAGTACCAGCTCATCTTTCTTGTCTCCTCAGGAACCTGCATGTGGGCCAAGACACAACAGTTAGAACCGAACGTGGAACAAATGATTGGTTTAAGATTGGAAAAGGAATATGGCAAAGCTGTTTATTTTCACCTTATTTGTTTGACTTATATGCAGAGAATATCATGTAAAATACCAGGAGGATGAATCAAAAAAATCTGTATGAATTATATGAAATCTGAGTCTGGGAAAGACTGTCAGGGAACATAGGAGTTTATGTACTTCATGCAGGTTAAGTCACTGATCTAACTTACCGGTTCTTTTAGCTCATTTCCCATACTGTCGCTGTAGAGGTAATCATTTAAATCACTGGACCCTCACTTTCAGGATCCAGGCTTTTTCAGACCAAATATGAAGAAATAATTAATGTTAGCCCCAAGGATACTAAATAAGAAACTACCAAATGGACACCTTTTTTCCCCTGAGAGAGAGCCATCTCCAGCAAGTTTGTTCAAGTTTGCCCAGGATCTCAGGGACAGCACTCCAGGGTTTTTGCTCTTCTCTTTTGCTCTCCACCCTCAAACATGCACATACAATTGAATACCTTTTTCATGACTTTTTTCAGATTTAGTTTGTGGTACTTGCACCTGATATAAAATCCCTAACTTTATTCACAAGGAAAGGTTTAGGGAGATTCAAATGAACAGAAATAGGATGTGCAAAGGCAATTGATCAATCAGCAACAAACAAGTATTTGTTAAGTACTTTCTATATTCCAAGAAATTAATCAATAAACATTTATTAAGTGCCTAATATAATGTCCTCTCACAGAAGAAATATCTGAAGGAATTTCCAATTTCTCTTCGATTTGCCCTTCCATAATAGTGGGCAACACTTTTGTTGAGAACATATGTCCTTTATTTATGCCTCACTTAACATGATTCACTTTGATTATGAAATCAGAGAATTCAAAGAAGATGGTTACATTTTTTGAGGAAACTTCTGTAATTCTAACATATGCATGAATCATATCTCAAAAGAACACATTTCAGCAGCTGTTAGAACACTGACCTGGAACTCAGGAGTCAAGTCAGTAACAAAAACTTGGAACAATATAAATGTAGTAACCATTATAACTTGAGCTCCTCTCATATGAGAGAGGATATCTCCCTTTGCAATAGACTCCCTGTGTTCTACACAAGTCCCACTTCTTCCTGCCCTTTTCTGGACACTTCCATGCTGTTCATCTACGTGCAGAACTGGGCCTCTCCAGAATATCCTTGACTGGGACCTTAGAGATAGGAAATCAATCAGATGTACCCAAGCAAGGCCCCACCCCCTTCCCTGTAGCAGCTGGTTTTCACCAGTCTCAGTGGGCCACCTTAGTTCTGTCACTTTCCTGATCCTGGTTTGGTGGTCTTAGACATTGCCTTGAAGTGGAGGGGTCAGCTCACTAGTCCACCCACTCTTAACCTTTCTTTGTGTTCTTCACTACATTTTTGCCTTATCTCTCCACCTCATAGAATCCTTCTTTTCCTTTAAGATAAGCTAAAGTACAATCTTTTGCACAAAGTCTATCCTGGCCCTCATATCTAGACTATCTTGAACTTGCTTTTATCTATTCACTTTATAGTTTTACTTAGTGTACTTTTATTAGTTCTTGTCTTCTCTAATAAGTTCATTGTGAGGAGG
The DNA here is from genome assembly GCF_028372415.1 of Notamacropus eugenii. Lineage (NCBI taxonomy): Eukaryota > Metazoa > Chordata > Mammalia > Diprotodontia > Macropodidae > Notamacropus > Notamacropus eugenii. Next base: position 363,880,215 of record NC_092874.1, read on the forward strand.
AATTTTTTATTCTTTGAACTTGTATCTTCAGCTCCTAGCATAATGTCTGATTTCCTTTAAATTCCAACTAAAATCATACTTTCTATAGGAAGCCTTCCCCTGTTCCTCTGAATTCCAGTGCCATCTTTCTTTTAATTATTTCCTACCTATCTTATATATAGTTCAGTTTGTATGTATTTGTCTACATGTTGTCTCCTCATCGCATTGCAAACTCCTTAAGGGCAGAACTATTTTTTGCCTCTTTTTGTATCCCCAGTGCTTAGTACAATGCCTGGCACATAGTAGGCACTTAATAAACATTGATTGATTAATTGCCAGAACATAGGAAGTACTTAATTAACTTGGTTATTATTGATTGTCTTTACACACCCTGTTTCTGCCCATTTGGGTCTCCCTAAACTTTTCCTTGTGTGTAAAATTAGAGCAAGTACACCAAACTGAACCTAAAAAAACGTCATGAAGAAAGTACTTAATTTGCATGTGCACGTTTGAGGTCAGAGAGCAAGAAAGAAGAGCTATTGTCCCTTGATGGATGGCAAAAAATAAACAACCCTGGAGTACTGTCCTTGAGATCCTTGGCAACCCTGAACAATCTTGCTGGAGATGGCTCTCTTTCGGGGGAAAAATGTATCCATCTGGTAGTTTCTTATCTAGTGTTCCTGGGGCTAAAGTTAACTGTTTCTTCATATTTGCTCTAAAAATGACTGTGTCCTGAAAGTGAGGGTCCAATGATTTAAATGATTACCTCTACAGAAAAAATATGAGAAATGGGCTAAAAGAACTTTAAACCTGTTTCCTCTAAACCTTTCCAAAAAGCATGATAGAATATTAGAACTTGAAGGGATTACTTAATTTAACTCCTCCAACTTGTAGGAATTGAATCAAGACCCCCTGATAAGGGAACTCATAGGTGGTAAGGTAAAAAGGATGTTAGAAGCCACCTTGACTAAAGCCCTTCTTTTAAGAAGAAGATAATAGCCTAAAGTTTGTATCAGAGAAGAGAGTAGAATCCAGGTCTCCTGAGTCCTAGGCCAGTATTCTATTAGTCAAGTTGCTGAAATGTGTTCTTTTGAGATATAACTTATACATATGTCAGAATTATAGAAGTTTTTTCAAAAGATATAACAATCTTCTTTGATAATTCTCTGATTTTGCAGAGTGACTCATATCTAGTGAGGCATAAATAAAGGAGACATTTTCTCAACGGAAGTGTTGCCTGCTATTATAGGACTATGGAAGAGCAAATTGAAAAGAAATTGGAAATTCCTTCAGATATTTCTTCTGTGGGAGGACATTATACTGTTTGTAACAAGCCCTGAAACATGAAGAGTGTTGTCATTGTGGTCCAGAATCATTCAAAAAAGTTTGACCTCACAACACATATAGAAAAGATAAAGTAGATGAAGGATATATAATGTAAAACCTGAAGTTGAAGAGGAGTAGACTGGATTGCCTTTGGAAATTATACAATAATTTTAATAAACTAAAGCTTCCCAGTTGTTAATAATATTGTTACTACAATTGTGCTTCATGAGTGTGAGTTATGGAACACTACAACCTCTGCCCCCCAAAGTCAACAAACTCTGCATGCCTTCTGATTCAGTAGTCCTAGGCTTATATTCCAAAGACCTCAGAGAAAGAGAAAATGATGTATACATGCAAAATACGTATAGCAGTTCTTTTTTTATAGTGGCATAGATTGTAGAATGGATAAATAAAATATGGTATGTGAATGTGATGGAATACTATTGTTCTGTAAGAAGTAATAAAAGGTACAATTTCAGAGAGATCTGGGAAGACTTATATGGACTGATGCAAAGGGAAATGAAAAGAACCAAGAGAACAACTGGCATAACAATATTATAAAACCAAACAATTCTTAAAGACTGAAGAACTATGTTCAATGCAGTGAGCAATCACTATTACAGAGGACTAATGATGAAAATGTTATTCACCTGTTGAGTGGAGAGATAATGGACTCAACATATAGAATGAAACACATATTTTTTGGATATGCACATCTTGAGAATTTGTTTTGCTTAATTATACATCTATCTTACAAGGATTTGACTTTTTTCCAAATAAGGGAAGTCACGAAGGAAAGAAGTATATGTTAATGAAAAATAAAATATAAGTATTTTTAAAACCCTATAATATCTGAAGAATTGAGGTGAAGATCACAATGGACAATGGAGAGGCCCAGTGGGTATGAGTAGACTATCTCATATTACAATTACAAGATAGAGGCAATGTAATAAAAGATATAATTAAAGAAAGGTTCAATCAAATAGGGTCGTCACATGACAAAAAAAGAGCAGCCTATGAGCTCTGCTGGTATGCTGAGAATGCTAGGAAACTTTGAGGAATGCATCCAGCCTGTTCATTGGGTCCCTTGTAATGAATGTATGGAAGGAGGTCAACAAGAGTCCTACAGAATGGATAAGAATGAATAGACTGAGATATGTATCATTGGAGGGAATCCCAACATCAACGAAATCACAAAACAACTTGACTTTTTAAGAGAGAGAAGAGGAGGGAGGTGGGAAGAAAGAAAGGCTGAAGTTCACTCAGGGATATCAGGCCTTCTGAAATCACTGGTTTCATGATATAGAAAAAGGAGTTCAAAAAAGAGTCTGCCACACTCAATGGCCCTAAATTTACTAAATACTCCTCCAAAAAGAACAGTTTCCTGGAACTGCTCCCAGTCCAATGTTGGTTGATCATGAGGAATGGGCAGTATGCATACCATTCCCACTTAGGATCACTGCTTTTGCACTGAGGGAACCATTTCACTAGATTGAGCTGCCCCATACCCAAGAAAGTTATGAGTTCAAGTCATTTCATATACCATCCTTAGCCCTCTCTCCCTCCTCATCCAGAGTCACATGCTGCCAGCTCAGCGGCTTCTAGCAAAGCTGTTTCTGCTGTCTTCCACCATGCTGTCTGTCACAAGGCTCCACTTTACCACAGATCTACTCCTCTCTAGCCTTGCATCCATCTCCTTCCTTAGGAGAGGATGAATGCTATCAAAGTGCTCTAAACGATGAGTCTGGGAGCAAATTCCCACCCAGGACAAAGTTCGATTCATTTCAACCTTCTTCTGGTCCTGCTTATATTAGCTAAAAGGCATCATACTAAGTACCTATAGTGGCAGTATGATGTGGATAAAGATTATCCTTGAATCTAGAAAACCAGATTCAGTTTCTGTGCCTAACACATATTAGCTGTGTGATCATAGGTAAATCACTTAACGTTTTAGTGTTCCAAATTTCTGTCGAAGACTATACCAGCTGCAAAGGATTTGTGTTCGTGAAAAAAGTCTTCATACTACCAACTCCCTACACTGATGAAGTGATCAGTCTGGGGGAAAATAAGGGTCCATTGCTTTAAGAATTTACTGATTCCTTTGTGAAACCTCTTTTAAGTCTGAAATTGCTGTAATTAAATAAAATGTCCTATTTGTTCAAAATGAATAATGAGTTAGGAGGAAGCTTTTTAAAGAACAGTGACATTGAAAGAAGAAATTTTAACTTTGGGTCAGGACTTTTAATATGTTTGTTTTATTTTTTCCAAACAGATGATATATTTATATAATTCTATTTTACCTTAATAATGTGAAATGCTTAGAGGTTTGGGTTTTTTTTCTCCTGCTGGCAAAGGAGAATGGGTCTCAGAAAAGGTGTAAATCCTTCCAGCATATGACTATATCTATGCTAACTGGTAAGAGAGATTACAATCTATTTTTCAAAAACATGAACCATTCATCAAGATAATAAGATATTGAATTGGTCAGCAGAGGTTAAAAAAGAATAAGAAACCCTCTAGCTAATGTTGGCTTAGGCTATCAATTCATGCTAGTCAGAAAACAATTGAAAAATAAAAGGACAAAAATGTGGAATGGGTTGATTCATGTCAAAGATTCCCACACTCAATCCATCATTGTATTCCATCTTCGATTAAAGAAAAACAACAACAACCAATTCCACACAGTTAAGACTCATCCATTTGTAAAAGTATATACTTGTGTTTCAATGCAAATCAGAAATTTCTACCACCTCTACATAGCTAATAGAAATAACCAAGTTCTGGTCATGCAAATACTTTATAAGGTAGATTGACTGCTGAAGCAGAGTAGCTCCAAGAGAAAACAGAAGACTCCACCCTCATTAAGGTTTTTCATTCCACAAATATTTCAATATCTCCTATGCTTAAGTCATTGTGTTTAACATCATTATTATTAGGACCAGATTCACCAAGATCACAGTAAGAACTAGCAGCAGACAATGGATATCTTTACCAAGACTTTTGAAGGAATAATTGAACAGTTTTGGAAATACAATGAAAATATTAAAGAATCAAATACATAAAATGCATGTGTGCACATATATGTGTGTATTATATATTTGTGTATATTTGTGCACATACACTCAGCTTTTCAACACCCAGAATTCAACACAATATTTAAAATATTGTCTGACCAGAGCAAAGTACATTTCTATAACCCTCAATTCTATGCATTTCACAGTGACCTAATATGTTGTAGAAAAAATATTCTGCCAGGTAGAACAGATAAGTATGTATGCATTTATGTATATATAGATACATACATGTACATACATGTATACCTAGAAAGCTTAAAGAAGATATATGTATGCTTCTATATATGTGCTATATATATATACATGTATGTGTCTAGATATCTAGACTTTAAGTCTACATATAGACTTAATGGAGATATATGTATACTTCCATATACCTAGATACATGTATGTGTCTATATATCTAGATACCTAGACTTCAAGTCTAGATATAGACTTAATGGTGATATATCTAGATGTACATATATCTAGATATATAAAGGTCTACATGTATCTCTAAGTTTTCTAAATATATGTGTATATATGTCTATATATATAAATGAATGCATACATGCTTATCTGTTCCAGCTGGCAGAATATTTTATGTATTAAAATTAACTTTACTCTCTTCTCCTCTTAATTCACCTTCCTTCATTGAACATAGTTGGTATACTTATCAAATCCACAAATTACATAAATGTAAGAGGGATAAATAACACATTGGATAACATAATAAAGATCCAAAAAGGTCTTGATGGGCTGAAATGTTTTGTGGAATGCAAAAAGATGAAATTTAATAAGGATCAGTGTTTAATCTTACACTTAGAGTCAAGAAGATCATCTCCATAAGTATAAAATAGAAAAGGCATGGTTGAATAGGAGTTATTTGAAAAGGACTTGGTAGATGATAAGCACTACAGGGGTCAGCAGTGTGATCTGGCAGCCCAGAAAGCCAATAAGACCTCAGGTCACTGAGAGACTCATAGCTTTGAGAGTCAGAGAAATGTACTCTGCCCAGGTCAGACAATATTTTTAATATGTTGAGTTCTGGGTATTGAAAGGCTGGCACACATGTACAGATCAAAAGAAATGGTGAAGCATCTTGAGTCCAAGGCAAGTGAGGATTGGTTAAAGGAACAGAAGAGTTATAATTCGCCACATGAAATCTGTCTTCAAAAATGTAAAAGACTGTCACAAGAAAAAGCGATTAAATTTGTTCTCCTTGGTCCTGAAGTATGGAATTCAAAGCATTCAGGAAAAGGGACAAATTTTTAAGTTGATGTAAAGGAAAACTTCCTACCAGTTAGAGCTATGCCAAAGTAGAAGGGGGAAGTAGTGGGTTCCCCATCATTTAAGGTATTGAAAGAAAAGCAATATTGACAAATTTTGTTGACAAACTTGTGAGGTATGCTGTAGAGAAGATTCTTGTTTAGGATTAGACTAAGTAACCTGAGGATCTAATCCTTACAGCTGATATTCTCTGTCTATTAGTCATCTAAATACCAGGCCAGCCAAGTTGGAAGAAACTTATCACCAGAAGTTTTACCAAAAGGTGTTGAATTTTTTTCAGCCACCAGCTGTCTCAGGACTTATTCTTCAATTTAAATTTTATTATTGATTTATCTTTATCCAATATCAGTTGTTCTTTTATTTACTATTTTCACTGATAGTTTTGGTCTTTAGGTTATCACTTTGTAGTTTCCTTAATTGTTCTTTTCATGTGTTTTAATTGATTTAAGGTGCTCCTTTAATTCTTTCAATGTGTTTACTACTCAGTCTAAATTTAAGTACATATGCATACATATATGTGTGTATATATGCATGTGTGTGTATGTATATATATGTATATACATATATATATGGATGGATATATGGGTATATGTTTGTGTATATAAAAGAAGGCTGCAGACTCTGGGAACCTTGTGATGACATGTAATCAAAGTCCTCTGAAGAGACATTGGAGCATGCATAAATATTTTGTGATTGATTCTGGTCAGCTAATCATGTGGTAGGCCTTAGCCTCTTTAATTGGCTGTATTTGTCTTACCATAACTGGGAATACCTTTAAAAGGCCTTAGTGGGCTTTGACCCTATCTGGGTGGATCTCTCTCCTGGGATATTGGTTTGACTTCTTCAGTGATGGAATTATGGGAAAGACCATACTGTAAGGGGACAGTCATTGAGTCCTTTCCAGCTGAGGCTTACATAGCTCCATGAATAAAGGTTTGGGTTCTTTACCTGCTTCAGCATTTATCCTTTCCCTAATCTATTGACTCACAAAGTCACAGGGTCTATACAATCCCTTCACCTAAAGCAAAAGAACAAACATCAAGGGCTAAGGTTTCTCCCTTTACAGCATAGTCTCTCCTTGGCCCATTCATCAAAAGAATGAAGGCAAGAGAAGAAATTTATCACGAAGCTAGGCTCAATATGACTAAGAATTCCTGAAGGTACCCAGTTCCACATCTACAGTGGGAAGCTTAGGATATGGCAGTGAGGCCCATGTAGCCTTAGCTTGTTCCTCAAAAAGGTGCTGAGGGGAAGAATAGAAAAGGTGGGGGAAGAAGGGCTACTGTTGATGGATTAATGAAGAGAAAGGCTTTCTAGTCCTGACAAGGCCTACATGGACTGAGATAATATGAGGACTTCTACCTCAAATAGGCATAGACAAGACTTAGGGAAGAAGAGGTCTTCTGTTCCTTACAAGGAATAAACAGGGCTGAGGATATGGTGGAGACTTCTACCTTAACCCTTAGAAGGAAGAAAATGTGTGTATCTAGTGAGATACAGAGGGGAACTAAGGGTAAAGGAAGCTTTCACCCCTGTTTGGGCATGGAGAGGACTTATCAGATCAGGATTGAGATTTTTAGCTTGAGTCAGATACAGAAAAGACTGAGAGTCAGGGGAACTTTCAACCCTGGATGAATAAAGAACTGAGGGTCAAATGGAATTTTAAGAATGAAATTCAGTATAAAAAATATTTATGGCAGCTATTTTAGTGGTGGAAAAGAATTGGACATTGAGGGGATGCCCATCATTGGGGAATGGCTGAACAAGTTATATATGATTTTATTGGAATACTATTGTGCTATAAGAAATGATGAGCAGGATGCTCTCAGAAAAACTTAGAATGACTTACATGAATTGATATAAAGTGAGATGAGCAGAATCAGGAGAATATTGTGTATAGTAATAGTAACATTCCATGATGATCAACTATGAATGGCTTTGCTGTTCTCAGCAACACAATGATCCATGATAGCTCTGAAGGACTTCCAATGAAAAATGCTCTCCATCTCCAGGAAAAGAGCTGATGAACTCTGAATGCAGATAGAAGCATATTTTTCCTTTGCTTTCTTTACTTTTTGGTTGGGTTTTTTTGGGGGGGAGAGGTCTGTTTTCTTTCACAACATGACTAATAGGAAATATGTTTTACATGACTGCATATGTAGAACCTATATCCAATTGCTTACCTTCTCAGTGAGGGGGGATGGGGGGAAGAGAGGAAACAAGGGGAAGAATCCTGAACTCAAAATTTTAAAACAAATGTTTGAAGTTGCTTTTACCTATAATTGGGGAAAAAATAAAATATAAAATTTTTAGAAGAATGAAATTGTAATGCCAAAAACATAAAAAAGGACACATCTAAAAAAACTGATGTACATGCACAAAATTCATTATCCAACTTAAGTTTTTAAAAGACATATGGCAGACAGAAGCAAAGGTGAATACAAAAGAGTGGCAAAGCCCAGTAAGAATAACATTAGCAATTAACATAATAATAAAGCTCGGAATAAGCTGAAGGTCAAGATGAATATGAATAATATTTTTTTAAAAGAGCTTTTAAAAAAAACACTTACATTGGGACAAGAGGAAAATTAAAGAAGAGATAGGACCACAGTTCAGATTTAATGGAATGATCACTCAACCAAGCAATCAGGAAACATCTATGAAGGGTTTATTATGTGCCAGAAAATTTTCTTAACACTGAGAATACGAAGTCAAAAACAAAACATCTCCTGTCTTCAGAAAGCTGACATTCCTATAGAGAAGAAAAGCAGCATATATATACATTCATGCATATGTGTGTATGATACATATAGATACTAGGGAACCTTAGAATAAATTGGGAACATCTCTATTATTATGTGAAGAAGTTCCTCCAGTGATTTGGACCATTCACAAACCTTGATTTCAGACCAAACACTGAATCTTTTCAGTTTTTGGTACATTCAAAGTTCTGATCTTTTGTTGTTGTACGTATGTCATTCCTTCTCGAAGAGGACCAGGACATCAAGATCATGACATTGGACTTTGATTTGAGTGAGGGAGGGCTGTGCAAGGTCACCAGCCTCACTTTCTCCTCCAGAGTTATCTGGGTCCAGTGGCCTGATATTCATCAAGAGGACTGGAGATGACCTAGGATGCAGTGTGAGACCTTAGCCCTTTTAAACTAAGCTCTTATCACATTCTCACTTTAAGTGAGATACACTCATTCAATCAATAGGCCTTTTAAAGTAGTTACTCTAGGGATAGCCCCTTTTAATAAAAAGAAAAAAAAAAACACTGGGAGGGGAGAACCCTCAGGGTAAAAGAGAAATAGCTGCTATTTAGTATTTACATTTTCTCTGGGCTAGGTAGCAGGGACCTGTTGTCCAATCCAGGAACTCCAGAGTGAATTAGGTTTAAGGTTTGGTCTGTGAGCAAGAAATTCAGAAGAGGTGAGGAGCTGCTACTCACTCACAGGTTGTGTTTGTCCTTCCTTCTTGGAGAGGACCGTGACATCGAAATGATGACAGGACTTGCAGTTGACTTTGATTTGAGAGAGGGCTGTGCAAGGTCACCAACCTCACTTTCTTCTCCTGAGCCATCTGGGTCCAGTAGCCTGACTGGAGATGGCCCAGGATGCAGGGTGAGACTAAATACTAAATAGTAACTGTTTTTCTTTTCTCAAAGTTCTAATTTAGAAGACTTTTAGAAACCTCCTGGAGAAAAGAGTGAGGCTAATGACTTTACACAGCTTTGTATCTCACTTAAATCCAGTTCACATGCAAGTCAAAACATCATCCTCATTATGTCATTGATCCTCTTTGAGAAGGAAGGATGAACAACAAAAACAAAAAAACAGAAGACAACACTTGAGCTGAGTGTTTAAAGAATCCAGGGATTCCAAGAGGCAAAGGTGAAGATGGGAGACAACGAGTAGTCATAAAATCACAGATAGTGGAGCATTATGTGTGAGGAACAGCAAATAAGCCAGGAGGACTGGACTGTAGAATATGCAGAAGTATATGTATATGTATGTATATGTATATTCTTTTCTATATGTATAGAATGAATCAAAATGTAGAAAGGGGTTAGGTAATAAAAAAACTATATGTCAAAGAGAGGGGTTTATATTTCAAGTAGAGATAATAGGGAACTTCTGGAGTTTATCGAGGAGGGAGATCACATGATCAGACCTACATTTTAGGAAAAGAACTTCGGCAGCTGTGTGGAGCAAAGACTGGAGCAGGAAGAGATTTGCATCAGAGAAACCAATTAGGGAACTATTGCAATTGTCCAAGCAAGATGAGATAAGGACCTGAGCTAGTGTGGTGGCTATGTGTGTGGAGAAAAGGGAGTGTATACAATCATATTGAGAAGATGTAATGGTAAGGTTTGGTAATTGATTAGATACATGTGTTAAGTGAAAATGAGGAATGTGCTAATGATAGTAATGAAGTTTGGACACGATAGGGGGTGTTGGAGGAAAATAGGTGATCTGTTTTGTACACGTTGAATCTGAAAAGCTTCCAGAACCTCCAGTGTGAAGAGTCCAATAGGCAACCGGTGATATAAGAATGGAATATGGAGCAAAAACTACAGGTATATTTGTAGTCATCTAAATAGAGAAGATAATTGAACTTATGGGAACTGATAAGATAACCACTTGAGAGTACAGAGAGAAAAGAGGATAGAATCTACGATTGAGCCTTGGAGTACTCTCACAATTGGTTGGCATGAAATGGATAAATATTCAACAAGGAAGACTGAAGAGTGGTCAAATGGTTAGGAAGAAAAATGATAACAGATGAAAGAGAAGATAAAATATATACCATCCATCCCCCAGGATTATTTTGAATAATGTAAAATGTAATGTAAAATTAAAAGTACTTTTAAAAAGTGAACTATCATTATTTGTTATTATTACAATAACAAATTTTAAATATTGTTTGAGGTCCAATGGCTCCAAAATGATTTACGTTACTCCCTTTCATTCATTCTATGTGTCAGACCACCAAGTCCACTACCTATACCATGAAATATATTTCTCCTTCTGTCTGATGCCTTTGCATAGGTATTCTACTTACCTCCAGGACTCAAAATCCATACTCTTCAAGACAAAGCTAAGGTCCCACCTCCTACATGAAACCTTTACTGAAATAACCAAGTTGTTACTGTTCTTCTTATTCCAAAAATTCTTTTGCATTTGTTTATCTTACCCATTTTCCCCCTCTCTCCCTCTGGACTCCATAGAATGTAAGTTCCTTAAGCATAGGGTCTATGTTGGGGGGGGAGGGGTTTCTTTGTGACCCTAGAACCTACCATAGTATTTTGTACATTTTGTACTTTCCTCTTCTACATGCTTAATAATTTTAAATTACAGTACATGTAGTACTGTATCTCTGGATCATGTAGTATTTCCTATAGACTTTCAATAAAATATACCTACTCTGTATCTAGGTTTCCCATTCCCCTAATTAATGATAACATCTTTATTCTTATTACCACACAAGAATATTATGAGTTAATGACATAATATATGTGAAAATATGTGGGCCTTTCTGGAAGAATGGCTTTATATAATTTCAAGATATTGTTACTAGTATTAATTTGCTATGTTTTATTTGGCATTTTCTGTCTCTAATTTTGCTAAAGTTCTGTGAGCTAAGGGCTGCTTTCACCAATTTGATCTGAGTTCCTGTCTGTGGGTACTTGAATAAATCATTTTGGTTCTATCTGCTCCAATATCCTTATCTGAAAATGGTAAATAATACTAAATTAACTTAGAATCATAGAATGAAAGACTGAAGAAACCATAGATATCCAATGCTATTATTCCCTCCTTATTATAAACAAGAAAATAGAGAGGTAAAGTCCCTACCCCAAAGTCACACAAGTACTAAGTAACTAATTCGAGGATTAAATTTAGGTGCTGCAACTACAAGAATTACATGAAATCCAACTAGCAAAAAGGATTGCCTATTAGCAAACAGGCAAAATTTCAGGTAATAGTATTATTGACAAAAGTTGTTATATATTGTCTGAATTAACTTTGGCTTCTAACTCAAATATTGGCATTTTTTTCATTCTTTCTCATACTCATCAAATTGTTTTCTACATGAAGCTCTATAATAACATATTGCTATCAATATGCCATGATAACTTTTGAAGATTTTTTATTGTTTTTGATGAGTATGTCACTTAATTTTTAATTTATGGATTAGCCCACCATTTTAAAACAAAATGGTCACCTATTAATGTTTTCACCTTTAGTAGATTATACCTACTAAAACTTCTAATAAATTTCTATGATATTTACTATATGGATATAGTTGAGAAAGACTCGAGGTTATACTGAATAAGTTTATAGTTCATAGCCCACATAGTAGTTTAAAAAATGGATTAGAAATCAGAAGGTCTGGATCTGCTCCTTACTATATTCTTGACTGATTATGCATCTTTGCATGAGTCATTTAACTCTACTCTCCTGCCCATAAAATTAGGCTAATAGAGCTCAATTCTTCCTGGCATGACAGGGGAAGACACATTATGTGTTCTTTAATGGAGGAAACCCTATCTCTGCCAAACCTTTTAAATCTATGCTCACCCCAGGTTTATGGCAGGTCCAACTGTCACTGTGCCAGAGCCAGCCCTGATACTTCTATGTAACCTCATACAGGACAAAGGAAACAGTGACTTGTGTGGGAACAGTGCTCAGTTTAATCATCTTTTAGCTGTCTCACATAAATACTATAAAAAAAATAGACTTTGTACATAAAACTTTGCTTTATTTCTATTAGGGAGAAGTTTGGGTATATCTTTACACTTCTACATCCTTTAGGAAACTTTCTCTGATTATATCTAAAACATCAAAACAAATATCTTTAACACACTCATTTTTTATCTCTGTTTTGGTTGATAGTATTTGTCTCATCCCCTTCCATTCTCTAAGAACCTCCTTCAGGTCAGGAAACACGCCTATTCTTGCCCATGTGTCTGTAAGAATGTGATATAAAGCTTTCTTCTTTATGAGAATTCAATAAATGCTTTTTGAATGACTGACCTAACACATTACACTCAAAGGTTTCCAGTGATCATTTTCTTATCTTAGGTCCTAATTCTAGCAAGATGTCCTTGCCTTTCCTGAAGACTACAGCTTGCTCTCCATTTTCAGCGTTCTTGGCTCATGGTTATAAGGACTCTTCCCAGGTAATTCCTTGAACAAGGTCTATTGGGCTTTTCTCTTCCACATCAAGGGGGCAAATAAAGGTGATAAGGACATGAAGCATTGAGGTTTCTGTGGATTCAGACCAAGAAGTGATCATCTTCTTTCATCCTCCCCTACTCCCATTCCACATCATTTGACAGATAAGAAAAAACTTGGTGGGCTTCACAGGAGAATGGCAATAGTCTCAAACTTTCTATAACCCATGTTTATGCCAATAAGCTAGGTTTACAAAGAAGTGCAAGTAAGAAAATGAGAAAGCAATAATTATTTTCCATCTGTCTAAATGTCAGGGAAAGAGGAGTATATTAAAACTCAGAGGCAATGGTTCCCAGGGAAAGTAGTGGAGCAAATTGGATAGCTTAGCAGATTTCAAGTATTCATTTCCTCCAGAGGATGGGCAAATTTTGTGACAAGTGATGAGTGAATATGAACTGTCTTTACAGCTGTCCTGTATATTTTTGTAAAAACCAGAGGGATTTTGAATAAAATTCTTTTATTCATGATATTATCATGGCTGTAATGCTTTCACCTGCATTTGGCTCAGACAAACTCTGAAAGGTCTTTGCAAAACATTAATGGCTAGATGGGCAATTTCCCTTGCCAAGTTGGAAAAATGAGCGTAGGTCCAGCCTATGAATGCTTGGCAGCATTGAGAAGGTAAATGATGTCCAAAGAGCCTTGTTTTTGGAAAAGGAAACATTCTTTTGCTGTTAGTGCAATTAATTGCCTGTGAACTCTCTTCCCCCATTCTCGACTACATCTACCTCCAACCTACTGTACAAATAAGGCCTCCATTGAAATGAAAGATTTTATTTACTGTATCAATAGTACAAATGAAAATTACATACTGCAGAACTGTAGAAAAGTAATTAGAAAAAGCAGAAACAAGAATCTGTTGTTAAAATGAGAAATGTGTATTCTTTTCCTCTAGTGAGACATCTTTGATATGAATTTTTTTCTGCCACAACCCATTAAACTGTCTTTCCACATCCATTCTTTTGATAAACTATCTAGTTACCTTGTCTATTCCCCAAGAGGAAGAGAAAAACTTGAATCAATTTTCTTCAAAGTTTTGACTTTCTGCTAAAATGGTAATGATTATTTTCAGTGAATATTTATGGTGTAGACCCTTTCCTGTAATCAATCAATAAACATTTATTAAATGCCTACTCCATTCCAGGCACTGTGCTAAAAACTGAGGATGCAAAAAGAGGTTAAAGGCAGTCCCTGCCCTCAAGGTGCTTATAAGCTTAAAAGGGAGACAACATGCAAATGAATATATAGATGAAGCAAGCTACATACAGGATAAGTAGGAAATAATTCTCAGAGAAAGGCATTCAAATTAAGAAGAGTTAGAGAAGATTTCCAGTAAAAGAGGGAATTTTAGTTAGGACTTAAAAAAAGTCAAGGAAGTCAATAGGTGGATCACAATAGGGAGAGTATTCCAGAAAAAAAAAATGCCTTGAGCTGAAAAATGGAGTATCTTGTATACAGTACATAGAAAAGCCAGAAAGTCAGCAGTTTTGTATTAAAGAGTGCAGGAGGAGAGTAAAGTGTAAAAAGGTATAAAGAGAGTAAAGCATAAAAAAGATTGTGAATGCCAAACAGAGTATTTTGTATTTGATCCTGAAGGCAATAGGGAGCCACTGGAATTTATTGAGTAGGTAAGTGACATGTTAAGACCTGTGCTTTAGCAAAAGCATTTTGGTGGCTAAATGAAAGATGGATTGGAATGGAAAGAGACGTGAAGCAATTATTAGGCATCTAAGAGCACTGTTCTATGTCCTGGGAGCTACTCAAGGTTCACCTAAAACAGATCCTGCCTTCATGGAGTTTATGGTCTAATAAGGAAGCATAGGATATACACAGGTAATTAAAATGCAAATTAATATATGAGGTATACATTAGAAAGTTGTAAAGCAATGCATTTTATGCTACTCAAAGGAAAAGGTTATAACTGACTCAGTAGATCAGAGTGAGCTTCGTGGAGGAGGTAGTATTTAAGTTAAGCTTTAAAAGATGGCTAGGAATCTACCAGGTGAAGAGGGGTTAAAAACACCTACCAGACACCGGAAATAGTTTCCAAGGTGTGGAAAAGAAAAATGTGTATTTGGGGAACATAATCCCTATGTAGATAATTCATATACACACATATACATATACGTACATACTTGTATTATATGTGTATATATAGTATGTGTGTATACACATACATTTATTAAGCACTTGCTTGGTGCCAGGTATGGTACTAAGTACTGAGAAGAAAAGGAAGGAAAAAATAGGCCCTGTCCAAAAGGAGCCCTTGGAGTCCTCCCCTTTGGATAGGCCCAGATGGCATTCTAGGAAAATTCTTAGAAGCTTGGAGTAGACTTCCTTCTGATTATACATGATGAAGAGGCCTTTCCCTCCCCACTCCTGAGTATATGCAGTATTCCCTGCCTAGTTTTAATCCAATTCACAGACACTTTGCAAACCTTTTCCTGATGATGAGGAACTGACAAGCTGGAGTTATGGAATGATTCTTCTGGTTGAGTAAGGAGACTGGAGAACTGATGCTAGCTAGCACAGAAGAAGCTAAGTGGAAACGGAGTGTGCATGCAAAAGTTTCAAGTAGACAAGTGATTGACTTTCAAGGGTTGAGAATAGAAGCAAATCGAATTCTTCCTTCTGGTCCCATGTGTCTGTGAATATGTGATGGCTTCTCTTATCCTGTTTGGGTTTTTTTTCTCCCAGTTTCCAGTTATTGAGAATTCTTAGATGGGAGAGACTAAGTGAGCAGTGAGAACAGATCATCCATCAAAGCCATCCGAAGTCCCATTGACCATCATACTCCCAGAAATGGCAGAAATAGCAGCCAACTCAATTTATGAGCCATCACAATAGTCAATAAACCTGCTTGACTTTGATCTATCAGTGAATTAACATAACAGCCAGGACACCATACCCTGGAAAGAGCCTGTCCAGATGAGTAATGGAGTAGCTCTCCCATTGCTAAAGCCATAACCCAAACAAACTTGGAGAGAACCATTCGAAAGAAGGAAAAGGATTTCTAGCTCTATGAGTCATGAAGTACCTGCAATCCCAAATATTGTCTAAACATGTGCCTCACTAGCATGGTACCTTAAATTAGAGCCCATTGTCCTCAAAGACCTTGTATCTGAATGCAAAAGGAAAGTGTATCCTCTTATTGGGGAGAGATGAAAGATTATTTTGTAAGTACTATTCTTGTTACATCTTCTCAGTATATTTTCTTTTGTAAAAGATAATTGATATTCATTGGTTGTTTGACGTAGGAGAAATATCAGCTACAAGATTTTTAAGTAACATTCCTAGAATACTCCATTCCTTTGGGGTTACCTGATAGTAAAACGCTAAGGATAGTAGAACCCAACTTACATGAGATAATAGGAGTTGAGGAAGGAGAGTACTACACAAACCATAGATAATATAACCTTAGAGGGAAACAACTAAAGCATGGGGCCAGGGGTGCTATGAGATGGAGGTGAGAACACATCATACATCCTTTGGAATTGTCTTGGATCGTTAACTTTATCAAAGTAGCTAAGTCTTTCACAGTTGATCATCATTATAACATTGCCATCACTCTGTACAATATTCTCCTGGTTCTTCTCACCTCACTTTACATAAGCTCACATAAGTCTTCCAGGTTTTTCTGAAACCATCCTACTATAACAATTTTTATACAAATGGATCCCTTTTAAAAATCTCTTTGGGATAGTAGTGGTACAGTGCTGGGTATACAGTTTTATAAACCTCTGGGCATCATTTCAAATTGTTCTCCAGAATGACTGGACTAGTTAACGCTCCACCAACAATGCATTAGGGTGATTATTTTTCCACATTCTCTCCAGCATTTGTCATTCTCCTCTTCTGTCATGTTGACCAGTCTGAGAAGTGTGAGGTAGTATATCAGAGTTGTTTTAATTCACACATCACTGATCAATAGTGATTTAGAGCATTTTTAATGTGGTCCCATAACCTACATGTTGATAGTTTTAACTATTTATTAATCAGGGAATAGCTCTCATTTTTATAACCTTAATAAGAAATTTATTACTCTTAATTATAATAAAAGGAATCTATTCAATAAGCATTTATTTATTACTTACCATGTTCTAAGCTCTGTGATAAGCTCTGAGATTACAAATAGAAGCAAAAAGAAAGTCCCTACCTTCAAGGAGCTTACATTCCAATGGGGGAAAATAGCACATAAAAAGAAGCTGAGAAGTGGAAAGGATAGAGGGTACCACTATGGGGACATGGTGGAGAATGAAGTCTGAAGAGTCAGGAGCCCAAAGACAAATAAAGGAATGAACACAGATGGCATAGGCCCCTCTTGAAAATGCAGTTTGTGGAAAGATCTCACTAATTAGAGGAAGGGGGTATAGGGCTGGAGGGATGTTCCAGGAGGATGCTGAATTCTCTATTCTTTTAAGTAGCTTATGTATCTGTAAAGATATGATCCCATACCTAGTATTATTTACAGAAACCTTCCTGTTCTGTTCCCATACCTTTATCAAGGATGCTCTTAATCCATGTGCAAATTATTCTCATAAATTTTCATGAGAAAGTAGAAATTTTGGTGAATTGCTACTGATATTCTTTTGTTTTTATTGGTAATAATGTCTGATATTTTTCCCTCTTTCAGATACCTCGAAAACAGTTCCACACCTCCCTCAAAATTATGCTGCTGCATCTGGCAGAGATCTTAGTATTCTTGCTCTAAGACAGTTGTTTTTCTCATCTTTGTTTTCTTCAGCGCCATTTTCATTTTTTTTTCATTCAGGACATCAAGAACTCTGATGGTAGAAATTTAATGTGGCTCCACTGTCCTTGATAATGAAAACATTTTGCTTATAGATATTTATAATTTTTTGTCTGCTTATTGTCTTCCTGTTGTGAACCTCAAATGACCTCTAGATTAATTAGTTTGGTCTATGGCCAAGCTTTCTTTACATTTTTCCCCCTCATTAATTCTCACTGTTTTATGAGGCACTTGATTTTCATAATCTTCTGCCATCTTCTTTATAAGTTATTATAAATAATCTTATTTTTGTGACCTCAGACCTAGGACTCTTTCAAGACCTTGGATTTTCACAGATCATGCTCTATCTCAGGAGCAACCAAAAAGATCCCTTTTGATTGTTGCCCCTACCATAATGAGATACATAACTGAAAGATATAACTGAGATAACTTTATAACACTCTGATTATTACTATCAAATAAGGAAAAAACAGGAAGAAATACTTCCTCAAGGTGTTTGTCATACCCCTAATACCTTAATCCAAGCCCTCATCACCTCTTATCTTCAATGATGTCTTTATTGGTACCCTGTTTTCAGTCTTTTTCCCTCTCTAATCCATTCATCTTACATCTGACTAATTGATATTAATAAAGTACAAATCTGACAATTTCCTTCCCCAGCTCAAGAAAGTTCAGTGGCTCTCACTTGCCACTAAGACATTATCCTTATGCCACTAGGAAAAGATTTAAATTCCCTATTCAGCATTTAGATTGCAGAAGAAGAGACAATTTGGCCCCAGCCTATCTTTCAAAGATAATCATGTATTTTTCCCTCTATCCTATGCTCCAACTAGTCATCTTGGTGTTCCTTCTATATGACATTCTGTTTCTTCCCTCCTTGACTTCCACACTTATAATTCTATCCCTTGTCACTTCTGCCACTTGAAACCACTGACATCCTTCAAAGTTCAGCTGAGGTGATATTCTTTTCCAATTCCCTGGAATTGTTATTCCCTGCCCCATTTCTAACCAAGTCTCTAATCCCAGGAAAAGGAAAACAACCAAAAACACTATATATTTATTTTTAATGTAGTATGGATATTTCAACCTCCTCTGTCAGAGCTTTATAATAGAGGGAGTACACCAAAAAAACTGAGTGTCTTCTCTATAGCCATCTCTCATGTCCCTACTGTCTTTATTCTTTGCATTGCTAAGGGCCTGGGACTAGCACCCAAGCTCCATTTAATCACTTAACATCAATTACTTTTTACAAGGGAGGTGGGCAGCTAGGTGGTGCAGTAGAGACAGCACCAGTGCAGAAGTCAGGAGGACCTGAGTTCAAATCTCACCTCAGACACTTGACACTCACTAGCTCTATGACCTTGGGCAAGTCACTTAACCCAATTGCCTCATCCTGGGTCATCTCCAGTCATCCTGATGGTGATGATGATGATGATCACTGGATTCAGATGACTCTGGAGAGAAGTGAGGCTAGTGACCTGCACAGCCCTCCTTCATCAAAACAAAGTCAAATGCAAATCATGTCATCATTTCTCTGATGGCATGGTCTTCTTCGACAATGAAGGATGAACACACACGTTTATAGCAAAGCCATAGTAAGAACAGAAGTACAAACATATCCTTCAATGTCATTGGGGCATATCTCTCTCTACACCAGCTTGGTCTCTGGAGGAGTAAGCTCAGTTCCTATGTAGCGTTCATGTAGTTCACGGACAAAGGTGGTAACTCTGCAAAAGGAGATTTTTGTGTCAGCTACCACAAGCAAGTGGGCAATGGGCTGGTTCTAGAGTTAACTAGGAAAAAAAGAGACTATATTGCCCTCAGGAAATTTCACCAGTGCCTTTAATGACTCCAAGTTTCTCTTTGAAACATATTGGCTCCGATTCCTCACCTCCAAAGTGAAAGACTAGATCAAACTATATTTATGGTCCTGATAGCTCTAAACTCTGTGATCTGTATTATGATTTGGATTTAATGACTTTATCAATGTATGCCTTAAATTTTCCCCCCTTTTGGGAAAAACTATAATAATGACTTATAATTGGGCAATATCTTTTACTTTTCAAAGGCACCTCAGTTTTTTCATCCATAAAACGTGCATGGTAGGAGTTATACTACATATCTCATGGGGATTTATAATACCACTGCTCTTCCATTGATACTAAATGGCTATAAGTCATGGAATACCATAGTCTACAAAGTATTGAGGTTTAGGGGTTGCAAAGGAAAATGGAGAGATACATGGTGACAACAGCTCACTAAGAGGACATAACAATAATAATAGTTAATCCTGTAGTAGAAGGAACTGAAAGAATACTATTGGCAAAGTATAAAATATGGGGGAACAAAATTCTGTCTCTTAGCCAGAGTGAGGAACAGCTATTGGCATCTAAGCAGTATTAAAAAGAGGAAACATCCCAACATTAATATGGACCTTCTGTCATGTATGGGATATATTAGAATATAGACAAGAATTGCCCGGCGTACACAAGCATGTGTTATGACCTGTATCACTAAAAGGAGTATCCAAGCCAATTTATAGTAATTTCTATTGAACACCTATTATGCTGAAGGCATTTTGCTAAACACTGGGGAATTTTAAAAACAAAAGAAAACAAATAACATCCCTGCTCTCAAGGAGTGCACAGGAGACCACATAAAAACAACTATGTACGAAGAAGATATAAAAACTGAAGATAATCTCAGAAGGAAGTCACTAAGAGGAAGGAAGGAAGGAAGGAAGGAAGGAAGGAAGGAAGGAAGGAAGGAAGGAAGGAAGGAAGGAAGGAAGGAAGGAAGGAAGGAAGGAAGGAAGGAAGGAAGGATGGAAGGAAGGATGGAAGGAAGGAAGGAAGGATCGGTCAAGTGCCTACCATGTGCTAGGCACTATACTCAACATTTTACAAATGTTAATTGATTTAATGAAATCTTATGAGGTAGGTGCTATTATTATCTCCATTTTAAAACTGAGCAAAACTAAGGCAGACCACATGAGGTTAAGTGACTTTCCCAGGGTCATACATCTAGTAAGTGTCTGGGGCCGGATTTAAACTCAGGTCTTCCCTACTCTGGGCTCAGCATTCTATATAATTTGCCACATGGTTGCCCAAAGTTCTGGCTTTTTATAGAGATGAGACTTTAGCTGAGTCTTGAAGGGAGCCAGGGAAGCCAAGATACTTCTTTCAGAGGGTGGGGCATTAGCTGAAACTTGAAGGAAGCCAAGTGAAAATTCCTGGAATCAAGGAATGGAGTTTCCTAGGTAAGTTACAGCAAGAAGGCCAGAGTCACTGGGTCACAGAATAGATGGAAGGGAGTAAAGAATAAGAAGAATGGAAAGGTAAAAGGAACCATTTTATAAAAAACAAACAGAAGGTATTATATTTTCTCCTAGAGGCATTAAGGAGTTGATGGATTTGATTCAATAGGGCAAAGATATGGTCAGATTAATGCTTTAGGAAGATCAATTTGACAGCTAAGAGAAGATGGACTGGTATGGGGGGAGATTTGAGGCAAGAGACCAATCAAAAGGCTACTGCAATAATCCCAGTGTGAGGTAATGAGGTCCTGAACCAAGATGGTAGCTGTGTTAGAGGAGAGACAGAGTATGTACAATAGGGGAAAGGAAGAATTAAGAAATAAGCATTTATTAAATTTCTATTATGTGACAGGCACTATACTAAGTACTTTACAAATAATATTTCATTTGATCCTCACAACTAGGTAGGTGCTATTATGATCCCCAGTTTATAGTTGAGGAAACTGAGGAAGACAGATTAAGTGATTTGCCAAGAGCCCATAGTTAATAAATATCTGAGGCTGGATTTGAACTCATCTCTTCCAGACTCCATGTAGTGTAGGCAAAGCAAAATTGACAGGCTTTGGCAACAGATTAGCTATGAGAGTATGAGGAAGAGAGTAAGGAGTTGAGGATGACAACTAGGTTGTGAGTCTAAGTGAGTGGGAAGATGGTGGTAATGTCCACAAAAATGGGGACGTTAAGAAGAGGAGACTATTGGGGAGGAAAGATCATGGATTCAGTTTTGGACATGTTGAGTTGAAGATGTCTCCATGACATCCAGTTCAAATCCACAATAGACAGTTGAAGGTATAAGATTAGAGGTCAGCAGAGAATGAGGTTAGGACAAGACAAATAGATAGGACAATCATCTCCATTAAGGTGATAATTAAATGCATGAGAACCAATGAGATCACCATGAGAACCAGTAAAAGGAGAGAAGAGGATCCAAGACAGAGCATTAGAGGATACTCAACCTGAACAGGCACGATCTAGAATAGTTGAAGATTCAGCAAAGAAGACTGAAGAGAAGCAGTCAGATAAATAGAGGGAGCAGTGTCACCAAAAAAAAAAAAATAGAAAGAAGAGAATATTAGGAAGAGGGTGACAACAACAGTGTTGAAGGTTACAGAGAAGTCAAGAAGAATAAGGATTGAGAAAGGCCAGGAGATATGGGAAGTAAGAGGTCACTTGTAACTTTGGAGAGAACAGTTTCATTTGAGTGATGAGGTTAAAAGTCAAACTGAAGAATTAAAAAGAGAGTGAAAGGAAAGGAAATGATTGTGTCACTTCTTAGCCTTCTCAAACAATTTAGCCACAAAAACATAAAAGAGGTATGAGATAATGGCTAATGAGGATGAACAAATCAAGTAAAGTGGTTTTTTGAGAATGAGGAAAGATAATAAGCATTTTTGTAGAGAAGGAGCCAATAGACAGAAGAGATTGAAGACAATAAGAAAGTGGGAATGATAAATGAAACAGCCTATTCAAGAAGATGGGAAAGAATTGGATCACTTGGGCATGTAGAGGTGTTCATCTTGATAAAGAAAAATATTATCTCTTGATATGAAGTGGGTGAAGGAGGAGACAGCAGTGGAAGGGCATCTAAGAGAATTGAGATGGAGAGTGGGAAAGAATGAAACTCTCAGGGAATGGTCTCAATGTCTTTCAGAGAATTTTGGGCAACATTCAAAACTAAGAATGTAGAGTAAGAGGAGCTATGGGAGGAACAATGAAGGATGAAAGGATTTGAAATAATTGATGGGATAAGTGGGATAGTAATAGAATATGGGGATATAAAAGAATTGCCTTGCCACAATGAGGGTCCATTATATTACATAATTTTGTAGTGAACTCAGAAACACAGTTGTTTTTTTTATATTTTTTCCAGATTTATTCAGTAGCACATAGGTAGGAATATAGGTAGTGGTTGGTAGGAATAATCTAAAGCTTAGGTTTGGCAGGGCAAGATTGGTGCTAGGATAAAGGGACACACAACCAACAGGAAGATAACAGGGTAGAACTGAACTGGTTCACCAAGTGACCTAGAAAGGAAAATCAGGAAAGTGTAGCTAGTGCACTAGTGATGGCCTAGACTGGAGGTGACTGGAAGAAGAACACAGTATGTTTTGGGAAGGCAGAGGGAAAAGTAGAATCCTAATAGATTGATCCAATAAGGGAATTTCAGAGTTCATGAACAAAATCAAAGATATCTTTGTGTATAACTGGGGTGGGGTAAAGGAAGAAATTATGGGAAATAAGTAAGTTGAGGAACTGGGATGTCAGGGTATTTGAGGGAGTATCAATATATATGCTGAAGTCCCTAAGTACTAGGCAGGAGTTGGGGGCAAGGAAGGGAGGGAAGGAAAGGTGTAGAGAAGGATTGTGGGCCAGGTACTGAACTCACTGAGGAAGAAGGGTAGTACTTTGGAAGTCTGTAAGACAACAGCTACTAAGATATTAGTTGGATAGCAGAAATGGATTGTGTGAACCTCAAAGGAGAAAAGGTTACTTAGTGATGGTGGTCGGGGAAGAACATGGATATGGAAACTGGGAGCAAGTTATATTCCAACTCTTCCACCACAACCAGTGGCAGGGTAAAGGATGATATGACCAGGGAAGCTGGGTCATCAGGAAGAATCCAGGTCTCGTTTAGTGCGAGAAGATGGAGGGATCAAGAAAGGAAAAAGTATTTGTTTGTTTTTAAGGAAAGCTAGTACATTACCCATAGAGTAGGCATTCCAGAGAACATTGTGGGGTTGGGTTGAGGGGAATAGGAATAATGGAATGATCTATGGGAGACAGAGTACAAGGTTTGAACAATGACAGCCAGGGATTCAGAATCACTGGAATAGGGAAGGAATGAGATCACAGATCCATTGAAGTGTTTGTGAGCTGACTCTAGAAAACCACCAACTAATTCTACAACATTGATAATGGAATAATTAAAGAAATATCTCCTGGGACAGACATCAGTCCTGAATAAAAAATGTCTTTTCTGAGGAAACAGAGGAAAGGGTCATTTCATAATTTGATGAGCAGTGTAGCACAATGCTGTCTGCTGAATTATTTTAAAGTAAACAACACAGGCTGAAAGGTTCATGTTTATGTCAAATCATTTTCGCTGATGAGCAATTCCAAGCTGATGAATGACTAATCAAGCCAGTATGGGCTACTAAAGAGTGTGTCATTGTGATGAAATAAACTTTTCCTGGGCCATATGAGGCCCTCAGTCAATCAGATGTGTGATTGCATCATGTAAACGACACCCTCTGGACTTGCTTGATTTGCTCTTATAAAATCCCTGTTAGTTTTTACACATAAATAATTCAAGCAAATTACTTTGGTCACCAGAAGCTTCCAATTATCATAGTGGTACCATATCACCCCCATTTTTTTTGGCCATGTTCATAATTCTGAAAACAGAAGCTAAATTTCTAGATTTAAAATAGGTTCTGATTTTAAGCTCTTTCTTTTCTCACCAATTTTTTTCCAACTAATTAATGTTATGTGCTGTGTTATGTGCCGGTTACATTTTTTAGGAGTGGGTTGAAAGGAATAGAACTTGATTATTTAGGATGCCTTTTATATACATGTGATTCCTATAAACATTCATATCTGGAGTTGGGCATTACTTTGTGTGAGCAGTAGGTGCAAATAGAGAAAAACATTTTCTATATTTTTTTTCTCAGATCACAATCACTACATTTAAGAATACTACTAAGAGAATAACAGGGCTTGCATCATCCTGGAAACTGAAATTAATCCAACAATACCATTTTAAAGCCTTTAAGCCAAGACAAAAGTGGAGATAAAGCCAACTGAGGTACGAATATAGGGACTGAGAGTTGTGATTTTCCATAGAGACTAAATAAATTTTAGTAGGTACAAATGATACAAGGTATGTTTCTCAGTCATGTAACTGTCACATTGTATTAGTCCTCTGTGTACCCCCAAAGCTGATAACAGTGCCATTTCTGTCCCTGCTATGATTTTGGCATAAAAGCATTTTAGAGGGACATGTATTTCTGCTTTCTTTTCTCTTCCTCTAATTCTGCAGCAAGTAAATGTATTTGTTAGTATTTGTAAGACTATTTCCTTTTACTCTTTTATCTGACACTAAATACTTTAGATTCCACTTACTGATCTGTGTGAGGAAAGAATATTTAAAAATTATTGGCACTTTTGATTGATTTGATTGACATTTTTGTCCTTTTTCCTATATTCAAAAATGTTTTAAGGACTCTGTAAAACAGGTGGGGGGATGCAGGGGAAATCAAGGCAATATAAAAACAAAAGCTATCAATAAAAATCTATTTTTAAAAGGATAGAAAACACTATTGGCAGCGTTACAACTTCTCTTTTAAGATGAGCCTTTTGCATGATTGAAACACCAGCTTTGGCCCACAAAGATATTTCTTCTGGAAAAATAAAAGAGTTCAGGGTTATAAATTAGACATTGACCTTTGTCCTGAAGCTTAAATTGCTATTCTGTGGTAATTGAATGAGGCTTCAAGGGCCACTCAGCTAGAGTCAATCAATAAGCTGTTGGTGCCATCACCATTGTTGTGTCACCACCCAGGCCTGGATTTTGTGATTAGTTCCATTATCAAAACCTTAATCCATACAGTCATAGATTTAGATCTGGAAGGGATCTTTGAGATAATCAAGTTCACTCTAAATGCCCCCCTCCATACAGGTGAGGAAACTGAGGCACAGAAAGGTTAGGCAGAGCAGGGTTACTCACCTAGTTAAGTGTCAGAGGCAGGTGTTTAAACCAAGTCTTCTTGATAAGAAACCAATGAGATATTTACAGTGCCTACAGAAGCCATGAATATCCCAGCACAATTCTGAATCATGAAATACAATAGGCTCTCCACATGGAAGACAGAACCAAAACCTTTACTCAGACACCAGAAAGCCAAGTCCATCATAGTAACAAAGAAATCCATACACAATAACAATGCGGAGGGCAACACCATACCCAGGCCATCCCCCTGTTAAACTTCCACAAACTAGCTCCATTAAACAAAATCACAAACAAGCTCTGTCACTCATGATAGCCAGCTGCCTGCTTGCCTACATCCTTCCTAGTTCTGATGCTCTCTAACCAATTTCTTCTCAGCTTCTGCTCTAGCTCTGCCTCTTCCTGTTCGACCCCTCCTGCTCCACCCTTTCCTGTTCCATGTGACTTAGACTCATGTGCTCATGTTACTCAGGCTTCTCATGTGACTTAAACAAGTCACACAGGCCTATTAATGGATGGGAAAGATCTTCCTCATTAAGAAGCAAAATTATATTGACAATAGACAAAAAAAGTGCATTATCAATACACAAACCCAGTACCCTTTTTAGTACCTCATGCTACTTCTCCTTAGTCAGCCCTGGGAGAGCATATATTAAGTTTCTAGGAAGACCACAACACAAATAATTTGTGTGGTCTTCCCCACAGCAGCAATTCCAAAGACTGATTCTTTTACCATATTATGTTTTGGACCTGAACAGCTCACCCCTGATCATCTCACAATCAGAAGTGGTAGTGATTCTCAACACAGAAAATAGAAGAACTTTCTGTGGAGGATCAGGTTACAAATTAAAGGCATTCAATAATCACATATGCTCCTTTTCTCCAGCTGAAGACGGGAAATGTACTGGGCATGCAGGTGCCCCCTGGAAAGGCAAAGGAAAGGAAAGAAAGGCATCAACTCTGTTGGTAAACTGATGTGAATCAGGACATGAAAGGTTCTTACTTCCTTACTGGTGATGTTTTCAAAGACTAGTACTAACAATAATTAATAATAATCATCATCATTACTTTATCTCTTTATGATTTAAGAAGTGGCTTATATGTGCTTTTTTAGGTAATCCTCACAATATCACTATGGAGAAGATTATGTAACTCTTGTAATTCCCATTTTACAGATTAAAAAAAAAAATTTGACCTGTTGACAAGCATAAATAAAATAGTTCATGAATATTAGACATTATTATAGTTCTTCCCAACTGGAAAAACACAGATATCTATGAATGCAATCACTTAATCCAGTCATAATGAAGATCAGAGAATCAGAATATTTCAAGCAGAAGGGACCTTAAAAACCATCTAATCAAATCCCATCATTTGACAGATGAGGAAACTCAGGCATTGAGAGAGAAAAAAAAGAAATCTGAGGTTCAGAGAGAAAGGTACATCTAATAGAGAAAAATTGAAAATTACCATTTAGTTTGTTTTGATATGCATACTTCATACATATTTAGCCTATCACTTTTAGCTTCCACACTGGTAAAATGGGGATATTATTTGAACCTTATAGTGATCTTGTGAGCCAATCTCTTAATAAACCTTAAATCTATGTATAAATGTGAGCTATTATCGTGATTTATTCAGAGGAATAAAATCAGTGTATATTAACTTGGGTACCAGAACTATATGCATTTGGGAAAATTATCTTCCAGTAGTTTCTTAACTGCAATTTCAATTATAGATGTCATTTCAGAGCTGGGAAGGATTCTAGAAATCACCTGGTCCAATAACCTTACAAAAGAGTAACCAAGGTCAAGAGAAATAGAATGACTTGCTCAAGATGATAGAGTTTGTGAGTAGAAGACCCAAGCCTAGAACCTTGGTCTTATGATTCCAAAGTCAATGTTCTTTCCACTACAGTACATCCATTCTGTTGCCAGTAGTACATCTTTGCTAAATACATGCATTTGCTCACCTTGAAGTTTCTATCATTCATGTGACTGAACTTATCAGGTCACTGTAAATGCATTATAGCATCATAGATTTAGAGGTGGAAGAGATTTCTGAAGTCAGATACTCTAAGATTCTCATTTTACAGATGATAAAGGTAAGGGTAGAGAAATTAAGTGACTGGTCCAAAATCAAAAAGTGATAAGTAGCAAAGCTAGAATTTTAACATGTGTCATCTGACTCCAAATCCAGTGTTCTTTAAATCTGGTTCAAAAAATAATAATAATTTCTATCCCACTGAGCTTCAGTGATCATTTCAGAAAATGAA
The DNA here is from genome assembly GCF_028372415.1 of Notamacropus eugenii. Lineage (NCBI taxonomy): Eukaryota > Metazoa > Chordata > Mammalia > Diprotodontia > Macropodidae > Notamacropus > Notamacropus eugenii. Next base: position 363,908,170 of record NC_092874.1, read on the forward strand.
TTACATCAACTATGTTGTTCCTCCCCGCAATATTTACCTCATGGTATACTTTGTACCCTTGGAAACATCCTTAGGAAGGGAGATTTTCAATGATAGAGGTTAGGAATGTCATTTCCTCTCCTTGACAGATGGCTAGAGGCAGGAAGGCCTAAGTTTAAATCTGGTCTGAGACATTTATTATCTATGTCACCTTGGGCAAGTTATTTAACCCTGTTTGCCTCAGTTTTCTCAACTATAAAATGAGGATTAAAGGAGATAATATTTATAATGCATAGTACCTGCTACTATAAGCTCTTCCTAAGTGCTTGTTTCATTCCTTTCTTCCCTCCATTAGTTGTTTTTATTTCTCTTAACTTATTGTCCTATGACTGAAGCTAAAAGGCTGGCAGGGGAGACATCAAGAAGGATGTGAGGGAAAGAAAAGTTAGATGTGAACTATAATAGACCAGGGCTATCCAAGTCAAACTGGTAACTCAGATTTGAGATTAGAGCAAAATGACACTCTCATAGTCCACCCGCTAGTTAACAAAATGAGGTTTACTTAGACATAATAAGGGAAAGATGATAAGTGGATAAATGTGTGTATTATATCTGTGAGGATATAGCATTGGCTCATTTAAAGAGTGATGATCTACTCTTCCATGGTGGTGAATTCTGGAAGATGTTCCTACCAAGATAGTCCTAGAGAAGGACTTTGTAATTGACATGACTAAATATACCCTATTTACATCAAGTCTAAAAGGTTAGGTTATGGCCCTTCCCAAAAAGTATGACCTGCTATCTTATTATTGCCCTGGAATTCACCCCAATGAGGGATTTATCTGGAAGATGATGAAAAAAGAGACAAAACTTCAAAATTGGTCCAATCCCACACACAATAATCAACTGCTATTTTTAGTCCCTAGTGAGAAAGAAGGCAGATCCATGTGTCACTTTGGGAGGTTTATTAAAATAGGAAAATCAATGTGAATTATACTCACCCTCTCATAACTCTTGAGAAGCCAATCAGAATCCCCTAGTAAAAATCAGACAATGTTTACCTGCTCTCCATCTCCTTTCTCTCTTTCTACATAATGTGCCTCACTGTCTCTATCTCTTTTTATAATTTGCTAATCACCAAAACTAAAACACAAAGATCATAAACAGCTATGATTGATCATTTTATATAGCCAGCAAATTCAAACCAATTAAACACAATTTGTTAGTGTAACTTTAAGAAACAAAGTTAAGCTTTTGAATGGGAACTCTTTTACTCTCTCCCTGGGAAGGGGAAGGGAGAGAAATGAGAAAGGGGATGGTGTCATCACCACCTTTCTCGAAAGACTCAAGAATTCAGTCTCTCTCATCTGAATCCCACATGACATTATAGTGGTGACAATTGCTCATCCCATCTCTCTCAATTCTCACAAATCAAAAATGAAACCGTAACTCATTTTAAAATCTCAGTATTTCTGAAATCTTTCCAACCTAGCAAACCCATCTACATCCTCTCTCTCCCACAAGTCTGTCCCCCAGACAGAGGACAAAATAATAGCTAATAGTTGTCATTTAAATGGTGCTTTAAGGTTTGTCTACTGTTTTATACATATTATCTCACTTAATCCTCAAAACAACTCTGTATGGTAAGTGCTATTGTTCCCATTTTTTGAAGATTAGGAAAGTGAAACTGGGATAGGTTAAGTGACTTGCCCAGGAACACACACCTAAGTGTCTCAGGTGGGATTTGAACTCGGGTTTTCCTGACTTCTACGTCCATGCCCCTTTCCACTGAGCCAGCTAGGTTCTTTTTAGGGCATGCACTCCCTCTTTTGTCTATAGATCAATTCAAAAGATTTCATCCTTGCCAGGAGGACTTCCACTCTCTTTGTGCTGTGTCAGAGAAGTACTAAAAGTGATATAAAGAATTCATATTTTCTCTTTGTGCAGAACTCTCCTTAGTCTTAAGAGGGATTGAAAGGGATTATGAAAACTCTTAACAAGACTCAGGCCACAAATTGTAGCAGATCATGACCTCAAAACTTCAGAAAAGTCAGTCACTAAACCGTGGCATAATTGTCATGGTTCTGTTTATAAAAATTGAACTTTCCACCTATTCTATCACTTATCTAAAAGGCTTTAACTGTTGACCTCATACAAGATCTGCTGCTTCTGTTCTTATCACTCTCACAAAAGGGTAGACAAGGGTTACCTTCTACTCTATTGTGTATGAAAACATTGGATGGAGAGGACTGCTGCTTTTCTTTGTTGGTTTTAACTAATAACAGTTTAGCTCTCCTTGCACATAGAAGCCTAGGAAATCTGTCACAGACGGCCATATGGGTTACCCCTGAGAGCAATGCTGTCATCCAGGGAAACTAAAGTCTCTAAGGCAAATATTGAAGGATATAACAATGTCTAAAGAACAGGTTTTTCAGAGAAAATCATTTTTTCATGTCTCTATGTACATTGTTTAGTGAAAAGAAAATGGATGTAGAGACTTTTTTTGTAGATGTTGAGTTTTAATAATAAAATTACAACCTCAGTTCTATTAATATCAATACACCATTTCTAGTAAGGGATGATAGATTAGATCTGAGTAGGAACTAAAAGGTCAATCAGGCTAACCTTTTTTTTTATTTTAAAGATGAGAAAGCTAAACTCTAGAAAGGTGAAACAAGTAACTTGTTCTAGGTTACACATGAATAAGTAAGGTTTTTTTTTTTTCAATTATATTAATTTTCTCCCTCCCCAACTACCCCTAGGAAGGAAGGAAGGAAGAAAGAAAGAAAGGAAAGAAGGAAGGAAGGAAGGAAGGAAGGAAGGAAGGAAGGAAGGAAGGAAGGAAGGAAGGAAGGAAGGAAGGAAGGAAGGAAGGAAAGAAGGAAGGAAGGAAGGAAGGAAGGAAGATTAACTTTTACAGAAGAATATTTACTGCAAAAGTAGAACAAAAGCAAACATACAAACATTTCTCCCCAATACCTGGGGCATAATCTTCCCTATATTAACTCAATCTCCAGGGTGCTAGGATTCTCAGAGGTCCCCTAAAACATCCATTTTGCAAACCTGGACTTCAAGATCCCTATAGTCTGAGCTCCCAGGTGTGAGACTTCACTAATTGAACCTGGAACCGAAAAGTAGACATGAAATAGACCAAAATCCCAAACCTATTTCTCAAGCTGCCAGGCTCCTCCATGGAACTTGCTATGTGAAACCTTACTGTGAATGGATGAGACTTTCACCCTTAGATGCCACCATAAAGAGAGAGTGACTATACCTCAGTAGGGTAGATACAGAGATGCAGTCAATGTTTAACACGCAGCTAATAGGAAGAAGTTTCTTCCAAACTGTGTGGTAGAACAACACAGAATGTCCATATATCATATGGGTTCTGTGTTTGACTTTCTTTACTACATTTGTAATCCTTGAAGACAGTGAGATTCTAAAGAGTCACTTGTCTCTTCGACTCATTCGTTATCATTTATCTTCTTCCATTTGCTCAGATGTATTTACCTTTCTATCTTTCTCTTGTCTCATTGGTTTGTATCTCAAAAATTCTACTGAGCACTGTTATTTTCATCATTAATGTGTGAAAGTCCTCTCTTATGTTAAAAACAATTTTTCCTTGTAAGATTACACTCTGTTTTGCAGAATACTGACTTACAGTAAGCCTTTTTTTTTTTGGCTTTTTGTAATACTGTATTTGAAGATATTTTTTCTCCTTTAAATGTATCATCGCTGATAAATCTTATGTTCTCCTGACTGTCAGGACCATTTTGGAAAACATTTTTTCAACTTTCCTCTTTTGAAGAAGATAAATTTTATCACATGAGAGATGACGATCCAAAATATAGAGCAAACTTACAAATTCCAAATATTTTTTCTGTCATGAATGTTTGAATTATTGTTCAAAGTAAAAATAGAATTTACACTTTAAAAAAAACTGTGAAGTTTTACACTTGAGAATAGATAGAGTATATAGCAAAACAAAAAAAGGCCTCCTAAAAATGTTTGTGGATTTAGAGATGTAGTAAATATTACTAGGATCAGAGAAATTGGAGCCTAATTAAATTAAAAAGCTTTGTTTTGTTTTTTTACGCTTCTTTGGAAAAACCAAACAAACCATACTGGGTGAGTCGAGTTGCCTTATGAATATATTAGCAAAGATTGAAAAGGACAGTGTTTAGAACAATGATCAAGAAGACCAAAGGAAAACATCAGTAAGCTGCAACATCTAGTCTAATATTGCCCTAGAAACTGGACAGAGGCCTGCATGCACCAAAGGAGGTGGAAGCCAGAGTGAGCTTCTGTAATTAGGGGCTGAAGTCAGAAGGATCTTAGCTCTGAGCTATGGATGCAACAGTAGGGCATAGAGTAAACCCCTTAAAGGTCACTACTCAGTGAGATAAGGCTAATCGGTAAGTATCTGGGATACTCCAATAGGCTGCAAGCCTCACTTGTGCTTTTACTCATTATTTCCTTTAAGATTCCATGCTTTTATTCTTCTAAATAAACTTTATTACTATTTTTCCCAGTTCTATAAAATACCCTCTTGGTAATTTTACTGGCAAAATACCATATCTGTAAAATTAATTTAGAAAGTATTGTCACTTTTATTATATTTGTATTATTCAACCATGACAGTAACTAAAAACATTTCTTTAGAAAATTTGTTTAAAATAATTTTATCTTGTGATTTTTCATGAAGATTTTCCTAATTAAATAAGCTGTTTTCCCTTTCTGTGACAAAATAGATGTCAGCAATGTGCCGATAACAAAAGACTTCCTAGAGATTCCTAGGTGTGTAAAAAGTGCCTTGCAAGTTTGAAAGCAAGCATTATGTAGGAATCAATAGTTGTTGGACAATTCTGTGTATCAATTTGTAATTATGAAAATGAAATGATCAAGCTGTTCATGTCCTTTGACCCAGTGATACCACTATTAGCATTATACCCCCTAAAGAATTAAAAGAGAAGTTAAAGGTCCACTATATGCCAAAATATTTATTGCAGCCTTCTTTGTATTAACAAAGAACTGAAAATAAAGTAGATGTCCATCAATATGGGACTGACTAAAAGAAATGCAATTGTATATGAATGTAATGAATATTACTGAGTTGAATTGAAAACTTCATAGTGAGCATTTTATTTCCAATCTGCTAAAAATGTGTATGTCTCTGAATTCTAAGCAACTTTATGAACCGCCAGATTTTCATTTATACCCTCAGACAGAATATATGCTAATGAAACTTTTTATAATATAATTTCCAAAGAAACTGATGCTAGAAAAGAGTAAGAAGCTTTCCTCTAGTTCACCTTTTAAAGTTGTTGGGGTTTGTTTGTTTTTATTCTAAGTTTTACCAAGAGAAATAAGAGAAAATATTTTAAAAATCAAAATCAAAACTCAGAAAAAAGAAAAAGTCTATGCAATAAGAGTTTCTGGGTTATCTAGACCCTGGATTCAAACTAATCTCTATCTAGCCATACTTATTTGTGGTCTGCTCAGATGCTTGGCTCTTATAAGGTAGATTCCCTCAGGCAAATACATAGCCCCAGTTCCTTTTCCTGTACTTTTCTATCTCACTGTGTCTCTACAGCATGCTTTTTAGTCACTGCCTATGGCTTAAATTACTGCTTTGGTTACTCAGACCTTCTTACTTATTGATCTAAGTTCTCATTGACTCTTGGCCTCCTGAGTAATATCTTGATTAGGACAACATGCATCATCTTTTCCTTCCTCACCACATCTTCCTAGTTATATTTATGCTGTAACATCATTTTCTTCAATGTGGCAACCAAGTACCCTCTTTGTTATGGTAGGACTTCTTCCCACTCTTCTAGAAGGTTAGCATTCCCAAAGAAATCATGAAAGTTTAGGGTAGGTTTGCTTGTTGCATGAATGATGGAGAGGTCCTTTCCACAACTTCAGAACATGTGCAGGTATTTTCTGACAGCTTCCCATTAGCCATGATAACTCATGGTTTTCTACAGTGTGGTGATGAAACTCCTTTTAATTGGCTGCTGTCCGCTGTCAGTTGTCATCATCATGATCATCATCATCATCTGCAATAATAATGTTATAAATATAAATAAATAAAGCATAAACTTTATCATTTTAAAACTACAAATGCTAGCATTTATTTTGCGTTTTAAGGTTCACAAAAGATTTTGCAAATATAAATTATCTTAAGCTCACAACCCTGGAGGTAGATCTTTTTATTATCCCTATTATATCCATTATATAAATAAGAAAACTGAGGCACAAAGAGGTTTAATGACTTTCCCAGGATCACACAATTATTAACAGAAGCATTTGAGGCAGAATTTGAACTCAGATCTTCTCAATACCAAATCCCAGGTTCTATACCACCGACCTGCCTTATATGCTAAAGGAACAATTTCTTCACCTCAGCCTGTTCTTCCTTGGCAACTTTCAAAAGAGGAAGTCTGCTGGGATCTGCCAGATGGGGAAAGGCTTGCCAGCAGTCACCATCTGTCTGTAAATATGACTCCTTTGTGTCTTTTGTGTATATTCTTTTCTGATCTTAGGGAAATGAGTATATAAAGAAGGAATCCAATAGGTTATGACCACGTGCATATTTTTTATTAATTAATTTTATTTATTTTCATTGTTCTACAATAACTACCATATAACTTAGATTATTATTTTCCCCTCCCCCCTCCCTTCCCAAGACAGCATACAATTTTGATAGATTCTACACAAACACTCCTATTAAATACATTTTCACTATAGTCATGCTGTGTTGAAGAATTAAAATGAGTGGGAGAAATCATCTAACAAACCAAAACACAATGCACATACATACACACACAGACACACACACACAGACACACAGACACACAGACACACACACACACACACACAAACATGATCCGCTACAATCTGCGATTGAATTCCATAGTTCTTTCTCTGGATGTGGAAGGCATTATGCCTTAGAAGACCATTGGGAATTTTTTTTTTAAGTCCTTGCATTGCAATGAAGTTGCCAGAAAAAACTCTCGCACACTGTGATCATTGCAGTGCACAAAGTTCTCCTGGTTCTGCTCCTTTCACTCAGCATATAAGTCTTGCCAGGCCTCTCTGAAGTCTTCCTGTTCATCATTTCTTATAGCACAATAGTATTCCATTACATTCATACACCATAATTTATTCAGCCATTCCCCAATTGATAGGCATCCTCTTGATTTCCAGTTTTTGGCCACCACAAAGGGGGACGCTATAAATATTTTTGTACATGTGGGACCCTTTCCATTTTTATGATATCTTGGGGATACAGTCCTAGAAGTGATATTGCTGGGTCAAACGGTGTGCATATTTTTGTAGCCCTTTGGGCATAGTTCCAAATTGCTCTCCAGGATGGTTGGATCAGCTCACAGCTCCACCAACAGTGCATTGGTGTTCCAACTCTCCCACATCGTCTCCAACATTTATCATCTTCCTGTTCTGTTATGTTTGCCAATCTGATAGGTGTGATGTGGTACCTCAGAGTTGTTTTGATTTGCATCTCTCTAATCAAAAGACTTCATGCATTTTGAATGGTTGGAAGAGGTGCTGAGGTCCTCTTGATAACCAGTCAGTAACAGATATCATCAGAACTGTTTCTGGTAGCAACCGCAGTCAAGTCCAATGAGGAGCAAACACAACAACTGAGCAACCTGCTTGGATTGTCCTGTCATTCAAAACATTGCATCCTGGAAAGAAGCTACCCAGGTGAATGAGGGAGCAAATTGCCCAGCACAACATACCCCAAACAAAGCTGATGGGACTTTGAGAAGGGAGAAAAGGACTCCCAGGTCCAGAAATTGCATAATATCCCTCAACTTCATGTCCCCTACCTATGGATTACATTGCCTTTTTACTTCAAATATGAGCCCACTATCCCCAAGAACCAAGTGTGTGTGTAAGGGAAGAGTTTGCTTTCTGGCTTGGTTTTTTTTGGGGGGGAGTCATTTCTGTCATTACTTTTTCTAAGTGGATGTAAATTAAGTGATTGATATTGGGAAGTGGACTCATGAACAAGAGCATTAGAAATCCTAGCTCCTTGGGGTTACTCCCTTAGAACAATGAGGAAGGAAAGAAAGAAGGAAGGAAAAAAGGAAAGGAGGGAGGAAGGAAGGAAACAAACATTTATTAAACACCTATTAAATGCTTTACAAATATCTCATTTGATTCTCACAACAATTTTGAGAGGTAGTCAGTCAATAAACATTTATTAAGCACCACTAGGTGTGCTTAATATGTGCCAGGCACTGTGCTAAGTGTCAGGGAAAAGAGAGAAAGAGAGACAGAGAGAGAGTGAGAAAGAAAGAAAGAGAGAGAAAGAGGGAGGGAGGGAGGGAGGAAGGAAGGAAGGAAGGAAGGAAGGAAGGAAGGAAGGAAGGAAGGAAGGAAGGAAGGAAGGAAGTCCCTGTCTTCAAGGAGCTTACAGTCTCATAGAGGAAGGCAGCTCACAAAAGGAAGCCAAAAAGTGTTGGGAGTGAGGCAGAAATGAGGAATTATGGAAAAGTCAAGAGTCCCAAAGCAGTGCAGTCAAGTGAGAAATTAGGAGGTAGGTGCTCCCCTTGTCCTCATTTTAATTCGGAAAGTTGAGGCAGATATAGGTTAAGTGGTGACTAGTCCTGGGTCTTATAGTTAGTAAGTGCCTAAGGCCACATTTGAACCCACGTTTGATCAGCTTCATCCACTGTGCCACCTGGCTAGTATTCCACATTCCTGCCTTTCTACAGACATATTAACATGCTCTGCTCCTTTGTTACCCAAACATCGTTGGCAACCTGAATCTTGTCTCAACCACAAAGAGGCCAGGGGTTAATTAGAGATAGCAATGAATGTAAATTAAGGAAGAGAGCCAACCTTTACCTAAATGTTAGTAATTTTCCTAACTGAGGGTTCAGTACAATTGTGAGTGTACTCATAATTTTTCATTTAAAATAACTCCCTAAAGCTCCATAGGAGGAAACTGGATAGACCTTACAAAGCATTTTATTGCCCTTAGTATTAAAATTGGATAATTATTATAACAGAGATTTACACTCATCTTATTTGGTCATATTTAAAAATAGAAAATCTTCAAAACATATGCTGAAATTTTCACAGAATTTCTGTCTTCAGAAAAGATATTCTGTCATAGCCTGTTAATAGCTCTGGTTACCCCAAAACTACTTCTATTAAATATGCTTCTTTTAAAATTAATTATAATATGGTATTTCCAAGATAATAACTTAAATGACTGCAAATCATCACATAGTATTTTTCCTATTCATCATCTCATTTGATCCTCACCAACAGCCCTATGAGTTATAGGTACCATTATCTCCATTTTACATATATAAAGTACGGCAGAAGTACCTAGAAAGCAAAACACCATAATTGGAAAGATCACTGGATTGCCTAGCGTTCAAAAGACCTGGGCTTAAGTATACGCAGTATATAAAGGCCTACCTTTATAGGATCATCTGTATGACCTGAGATAATGGGGAGTTGGACTAATTTCTAAGGGAAAGCATATCTCCCCTAAAATGCTTTGTATATGAAGAAAAGATTTATCAAAAGAGTATCTTTAAAAATAATAAAAATATATGATGCTGGAGTAAGAAGAAACACATTTATGAGAATGATACATTTATTCATTGTTTCTTAACAAATCCTTCAGTATATTGGTGAGAAATCTTTATCTACAAAAATAGAATTTCTTTTTTTAAAAAATTAACTTGGAATATTAGGTTTTGTTTCTCAAAAAAAAGCTAGGTTCAAGTTTAGTTATTTCTTAGGTAAGGAAAAAAACACATTGAACTATTTTATAAGGATAAGACTAATAAAAAAAGAAAACTAAAGATAAGAAAAGTATTGAGAGGAATGGCCAATGAGGAGACTAAGGCAGGGGAAGAGAGGAAGTACAGTATAGTGGAGAGAGAATGGGTACAGAGTATAACACCTTGATTCAAGTACTTCATCTGAAATGTTCTCTAGATGACCTCTCCCTGTATTCTAACCCCTCCTCCATACCTCACAAATTCTCTCAGTGTCCTATACAACTAAGACTAGAATTTACAGGAGAGTCACCGACCTACATTGGTGTGGACCATGGGGAATTCCTAAATACCTATGAAATCACCAATACACACACACACACACACACACACACACACACACACACACACATACAATTATTTTTGGCCTATATAGAGAAAAGTAATGGACATAATACAATTTTCACTTTAAAACTTAAATATTAATAATCAGATTCATACAGCATTTATAACTTTCTGTGATCACAGTTTACTCTAAGTTGTAGATTTTATTTGTAATTTTGTCTATAATCCATTGGAATTATTTTTTAATGTTGGTATAGGGAAACATAGCTCCTCTTGTAAGGAATACCAAATGAGAGCAAAAGGCTCTGGTGAGTCTATGTGGTTATTATATGCTAGGGCACAGACCAAAGAAGGCCAAACATAGGCTAAGTCTTACAATCAAATATCTCTGAGAAGAATGATAGATAGATTTATTGATCAATTGATAGATAAATAGGTGGCAGATAGGTGATGCAGCAGATAGAACAAAGGGTCTGGAGTCAGGAAGATCTGTGTTCATATCCAGCCTGAGACATTTACTAGCTGTGTGACCCAGAAGTCTCTTAACACTGTGTGCCTCAGTTTCCTCTTCTGTAAATTAGACTGGAGAAGGAAATGGCAGACCAATCCAGTACTGTTGATTAGGAAATGTTAAATGGGTCAAAGAGTCAGATATGATTAAAACAACCGAACAATAAAAAGTGTATGTATGTGGGTGGAGGGTATGTGTGTGGAGGGAAGGCTATGGTAGGCTTGATAACAGCACCTTGTGAGTTCGTATTCAATACTGGGGTAAAATGAGGCACTGGTAAGTCATTGAAAAGTTAGTAAAAAACAAAAAGGTTAACAACCATAACACAGCAAAGATATACGACAAGGAAACACAAACTGTCAGGATTATGTCTATATATTAGATTATATAGCCAGCCCTAGGCTATCAGGTAGAGGTAGGAGCAATCAGGTCCCAGGGACAGCTTTTTTACCTTTTAGGGAAAACTAATCCATTGTGGAGAGGAGGAATTGAGAGGGGAACCTTGTCCCCCTCCCTTTTCATCTCTCTTTCCCAGCTTTTTCTTCTCCCTGATATGAAGCCCTTGGAATTACTTCTAAAACCAAGGAACAACTTCAGCCCTGAAGTTATCCCTTTATAAGTGGGAAACTGAGGTGTGCTTTCAATCAATCTATCAGTTAGAATTTATTAAGTATCTACTATGTGTCAGGCACTGTACTAGGCACTAGAGATACAAAGACAAGATGGCAAGAGTCCCTGCATTCATGTTTACATTCTATAGGACAAGACAGCTCACATACATATAAATATATGCAAAAGAAATGCAGGATAATTTGTCAAGGAAGCACCAGCAGTTGAGGGGAAAGGGGGAAAGAGAAGAGGATCAGCTCTAGAATGGTGACAGCAGAGGGGGAGAGGTCATATAGGGGTGTTTCAGAGATCTTATTGAATCCATACCCATTCTCTATGCACTGTACTACACTCACTCTCTTCACCCTGCCTTAGTCTCCACATTGGCCCCTCCTATTGGTGCTGCTCTCTGAATGAAGCTAGGGATTCTAATAATTAGAAGAGAGGAGGCCATTCTAGGAATGGGGGCGTGGGGGTGGGGAGACCATCCATGCAAAGGTATGGAAGCAATGTAAAGAGAATAGCAGGTAGTTAGTTTGACTGAAATATGGAGGGTGTGAGGAAAGAGAGGACAGAGACAGCATTATTAAAGTTTGCATTTATCCTATAGAAGGTAGGCAGCCTGTGAAACACTTGAGCAGGGAGTGACATGGTCACAAGAGCTTAGAGAGCTGGAGGGGATTTCAGAGGACAGTGAGGTGGTGCAGGATGTGCAATGTTGGGCCTGAAGTCAGGAAGACCAAAGTCCAAATTCTGCCTTAGACCCTTACATTGACCCAGCTAAGTTGGGTCTTACACTGACCCAGCTAAGTGGGGTCTTACACTGACCCAGCTAAGTGGGGTCTTACACTGACCCAGCTAAGTGGGGTCTTATACTCTCTAAGCTTCAGTTTCTTGATCTGTAAAATAGGGATAGTATCACCTACCTCACGAGTTTGTTATGAGGATCAAGTGAAGTAATATAAGTAAAGCACTTTGAAAACCTCAATCAACTTCATAAAAGCTAGCTATTGTTGAGTACAGCCCTTTCATTTTACAAACAAGGAAGCCAAGACACAGAGACAGTGACTTGCTCAGGGTCACTCAGCTAAGAAGCATCTGGAGCAAGATTTGAATTCAGGTTTTCCTGATTCCTAGAATTCTACCTAGTACACCACCCTAGACCAGTGTTTTAAAAATAATAATTATGGATTATTACTGGTATATTTTAAAACATACAATGTCTTTCAATCTAGGTATAATTTTGGAAAATATTTACAATAAAATATTATTGATTACACATAAATATTCAAAAGACTCCACACTAGTTATCTCTTTGTTCTAATATAACATCAAAAAAACAGAATATGGCAATGAAAAAAAAATATTATTTAGGATGGTTTTGTTTTCCCCTTCATCTATCTAACACAAAATGGCTAAACTTTGAAAGGTCATTGAACATTTAGACTGACTGAAAACATTTTGCTTCAAAGACAATGGTTCTAACACACTATGATGATATTCTACTACCTACATTGACATCATGTTGTGCGGAGGGCCAAAATGGGCCTGTTGATGAAAACACAACATTAACAGGCACTGACACTGTACTATATCCAAAGAGCTCATTCTGTTGCCAAAGGAAACATCTTGTGCTTTGATATGAATAAATCATTAGCTTTTGCTAATGTTATATCGTGTTTGGAGAAACAGATATTAGTGGAATTGCTAGGCCAAGCAATGGGTGTTTGATCTTCTCTTGAATTTTGTGACATTGAGTCAAGGGGAATCTCCATGAAAATGGCCCCAGGGTGAGAGAACCCTTCCCCTTGTTTGCAACTTCCCTTCTAAACTTAGTCAGTGAAGGTCAGCTCACAGGAAAGTCTTCTTTGTAAGGGTAACAAATTGACTCTTGTCCACCTGTCAATAAATTGCCCATTTGGGGTTGGAGAAGGGGGCAGCATTTCTTTTCAATATTTGATAAAAGTACATTATTTTGTGATACTTTCCAATAAATTGAATCACAGCCAACTGAGAATTCCAAGAAGAAATCACCAGTTTGAATTGATCACAGCTTCAACTTGCCAGATCTGTGAACAAGGGTTGCTAGAGTAGTGGGGCTATATTTCTCCAGCTCTCTTCTCTTATGTAGGTATGCATAAAATACAGGCAATGTAGCAAGAAAGAAATTTGGGGAAGAGAAGGCAATAGTAATGAGGAGGGGAAAATGATCAGGAATGATTTTATGTACTATAGAAGATGGCTCCAGATGAGTCTTGAAGTAAACCAGGAATTCCAAGAGACATTAAAGGATCACATTCTAAGAAAACAGAATAATCAGTGAGTACAAAGGTATAAAGATGGAATGACAACATCAAGAAAATAAGTTTAAGTGGTCCATAATAAAATATGAAGCAGGGTCATGGTGTAATAAGGCTAGAAATCTAAGGTGGGAGCATATTGTGATGAGTTTTAAATGCCAAACAAAGGAGTTTATATTAGGTCCTAGATATGATTGGAGACCACTGGAGTTTATTGAATAGGAATATGACATGATCAGAAGAGCTATTTAAGAAAATCACTTTGGGGGCTGTGTGGATGAAGGATTTAATTGAGAAAAGAATTGAGTCAGGGAGACGAATTGAGGAGGCTGCTGCAATACTCCAGAAGAGAGGAGATGAGAACATATGAGTGGAGAGTGGTCAGATTTGAGAAATGTTGCAGAGATAGGAATAATAAAATTTAGCAACTCATTCCATATGCAGAATAAATGAGAGTGAACAGTAAAAGATAACACTGATGTTATGAGAATCCGAGTGACTAGAAATATGTAGGGAGATTTGGAAGAGTATGCGTCTGAAGGCAAAAATAATGAGTTCTTATAATAGAAGATACTACTCACCTCCAGAGCTAGAGGTATATATTAAAACTTTTTTTTTAATGCCCGATGTGGGGATTTAACTTACTTGACTATGCATATCTGTTAGATCTTTCTTCCCAATGGAGATAAGAGGTAAAAGGAAGAAAAAGGTAGATTTTTGTTCACTGAAAAAGCAAAATTAAATGAACCAAACATAATAAGTTCTGTTTGGGGAATATTGAATTTAAGATGCCTACTGGACATTCAGTTTGAAATAGGCAGTTAAAAACACAGGACTAGAGCTCAAGTGAGAGACTGGGGAAGGATACATAAACATGAGGATCATCTGAATAAAAATGATAATTGGACCCATGGGACCCAATGTTATCAACAAGGGAAAGAATAATAAGAAGCCAGTGGAGTTTATTGAGCAGGGTAATGCCATGTTCAAATCTGTGCTTTAGGAGAATCATTTTGGCAGCTCTGCAGAGGGTGAATTGGGAAAGGGAGACATGAGGCAGGGAAACTAATTAGGAAGCTGTCATAATCATACAAATGAAAAGTGATGATGATCTGAAGTAGAATGGTAGTTATATGAGAAGAGAGTAGAAGATGGATTCCACAGATACTGTGAAGGATGCACTTTCACATGTGAAGGATGTTTGTAAGATGTGAAACTGCATCAAGAATTAAATTCTGAGAAAGAGTCATTACTAGGCAGCTAATCTGGCAGTGCATATGAGGAAGAGGAAGCTTCAGATGCTTAACATATATGTGAAGATCACTAGTGAGTTGGAGAAGATATCCAAGTTAGAAAGCTGCAAAAACCTGAGACATGGATTCAAGAAATGTGACAAGTGTATGAAAATAAATTGCAGTTAAAAAAAAATGTGTTTCTCTGACATCCTCTCAGTTAGACATTCTAAGTCAATTCTGGCAATTCTCCACCTTTAATTCCTGATGCCCTATCTCAGCAATCGGTACTCTATGGTTAAAACAACTTGATACTATTTCTTTTCTTTTTATCCATCCATCCCCCACTTCGAAATTTACCTATCCTGATTCTAGTTCATCCAGATAGGATCAGCCCCAGACCTTTCAAGGTAATAATTTTCAAGTCTTAAAAATGCTTTCAAAATGCAAATTTCTCCATTTCACACTTAAAGCCTTTCATAATTTGACTCCATTCTATGTCTCCAAACTGATTACAAACTAGCTCCTTTCATACAATAATTCAAAGCGACCTATTTACTGTTACCCTTGGATGATATTCTGTCTTATGTCTCTGTACCTTTATAAATGCTATCACTGGATCAAGGATGCTTTCTTTCCTCACCTCTGTCTCCTGAAATTCCTAGCTCCATTCAGGGTTCATCCTAAGTATGACCTCCCATAATAGACCTTTCCTGATTTCTCCCATTGTAAAAGCTCCTCCCCCACATCATAAATTAATTTGAATTTTTATAACAGGTGCTATGCTTAAACATACACTTAAGTCATTTTTGGTGTCATATGGGTTCTGATCTCACACTCTGGCAGGAGTGTCCAGATTTCCAACTAACCCATCTGAGTGCCATTAACTAGGGCTGCATCAAGAATTATTGGCTATTGGGTCAGGGAAAACATTCCCCTTAAATAGACTTTAAATGGAGGTTTCTGTCCTCTCTACATAAAATGACTAGAAATATCTCTACACAAATGCCCAAAGTTTAGGTGACCAACAAGATGAATGAGATCCTAACTCAGAGACAAATTTAACCTCCTCAGCATCACTGGGGCTTGACAGGATGAAATATAACCCTTACTAAAAAGAAGCTAACCAGGTGGAACAGGTCAGAAGCAATGCCTGTTAAGAAGGAACACTCACGTGAAGAAATCCAGAAGCCAGAGAAGGAAGTATGGCATAAAGCATGAGTTGAAGGTAAGTGAACATAGAAACAAACAGAATTTCAGCACTGCTGTAGTTGTAAGGAGGGAATAGATGGTGAAGCTTACAAATAACACAAATCTGGCACAGAAGCATGATGTACCATGAATAAGGAACTTTAATCATAAAAACTCATCAGCTGAATTTCTCCATCTCTCTCTCTATCTCTCTGTGTGTCTTTTTACTTCTGGTGGGAAGGAGGAGTATAAAAAGGGAATGTCTCTCACTTCACCCTTCCCCAGGGACATCCATGTGGCAGTAAACAATGTGCTTTTCTGGGATTGGATACCAAGTTCCTAGCTGCCTTTTCTCTTTTCTGTTTCTTTTTCCTGAATACAAACACTGAACAGCAATCCTGAGAGATTAATGTTTCCAACCTTGGTGGCTAATGTAGCAGCAAGCACTCTGACAAGTGCAGGTTGGCCTAATTAGCACAGGTTCTTAGATCTGCTTTTCTAAAAGGAAAGCAACTTTTGAGGCATCAACAATCTTCTTTAATCACATATACCGTCGGAGAAAATACAAGCAGAGGAAATAAAGACCAACAGACAAGGCTTGTAAATGTCTGACCATAATCAATACATACATCACAGATCAATAGACAGATCCAACTGTCTGACTATTACATACATACATACATAGTTACTAGAGAGAGAAGTACCAATATCTGGGTTTTCAAAGTGGGGTGCTCCTTAACAACTACCCACAGTCTCATCTGACACATGAACCTTCTTCCAAAGAGCAAGCTCCAAAGCAAAATCTCACCTCAGAGTATGTATATTCAAAGCCAGAGGGTATTAGGACCCTCATGATCCAGTCCTTAGTAATTAACAAAAGGTGTGGGCCTTCCTACAAAACAAGCCTCCCCTAATCAAACAATTATTTATTAATTACATCAACATTATAGCTACATCTTGCATCTAAGATCAGATGTTATTGAGAGGTTGTAAGGGAAAGCAAAGTAGGATATTTTCCTGGTTTTTTGTTTTAGTATAAAGTGCCTCTAATTGAATCTTGCCTTTATCAACCAAGAGTTCCTTTTGTTTATTTCAGCATCTCAAATTTTACTTTATTTTTTTAACACTATCACTCCTGAAGTTTTCAGATTTTTAAATTCTCTAATCTTCTTGCAAGTTGAAATCTGGTTGCCAGGCCTTCTGAAGTAGTGGATGGAATTTGGAAGAGTCAGTGAGAGGCTCACTCGAAACCGTGCAACAGCTGTTTCTACCACTTGTCAATGTTGATTTCTGCATCCTTTTCATGCTTCTTTTGATTCTCGTGTTTGAAAATCAAATTTTCTATTAAGCTCTGGTCTATTCATCAAGAATGCTTGTAAGTTCTCTATTTCATTGAATGACCATTTTTTCCCCTGAAGTATTACACTCAATTTGTTGGGTAGGTGATTCTTGGTTTTAATCCTAGTTCCTTTGACTTCTGGAATATCATATTCCAAGCCCTGCAATTTCTTCGTGTAGAAGTTGCTAGATCTTGTGTTATCCTGATTGATTGTATTTTCACAATACTCAAATTATTTCTTTCTGTCTGCTTGTAATATTTTCTCCTTGAGCTGGGAGCTCTGGAATTTGGCTACAATATTCCTAGAAGTTTTCCTTTTGGGATCTCTTTCAGAAGGTGATCAGTGGATTCTTTCAATATTTATTTTGCCCTCTGGTTCCAGAATGTCAGGGCAGTTTTTGTTTTTGTTTTTTTTTATAACTTCTTGAAAGATGATGTCTAGGCTCTTTTTTTATCATGACTTTCAAGTAGTCCCATAATTTTTAAATTGTCTCTTCAGGGTCTATTTTCCAGGTCAGTTGTTTTTCCAATGAGATATTACACATTGTCTGCTATTTTTTCATTCCTTTAGTCTTGTTTTTTAATTTTCCTGATTTTTTATAAAGTCATTAGCTTCCATCTGCTCCATTCTAATCTTTAAAGAATTATTTTCTTCAGTGAGCTTTGGGACCTCCTTTTCCATCTGGTTAATTCTGCCTTGTAGGGCATTCTTCTCTTCTATTTTTTACAGTGTTATTTTCTTCAACATTTTTTGGGGTCTCCTTTAGCAAGCAGTTGACTCATTTTCCATAATTTTCTTGCATCACTCTTATTTCACTTCCCAATTTTTGCTCTACTTCTCTTACTTGATTTTCAAAATCCTTGTTTGAGCTCCTTCATGGCCTGAGATCCATTCATATTTTTCTTGGAGGCTCTGGATACAGGAACATTGACTTTGTTTCCTTCTGTTTGTATGTTTTGGTCTTCCTTGTCACCAAAGTAAAATTCTATAGTCTGATTCTTTTTTTGTTTTTTTCTCATTTCCCCAGTCACTTACTTGACTTTTAAGCTCTTTGTCAAGGTAGATCTCTGTTTCCAGTGGGGGAGGGGTGTACTGTCAGTAGCTCAATTCCCCCCACAATCTGTGAGCCTAGAGCTCCAGAAACAGTTGCTGTCTCTGCCTCTGCTGCTGCTGTGGCTGCCGTGCCTCTGCTGGCATCCCCTCAGCCACCATGGGGCTTGGGCCAGACCACTCCACTCTCCCACACTGGTCCCACAGCCGTTTTCCACTGACCTTCCAATCTGAGGTCCTGAAGTCTGGAAACCACAATAGGCACAAGAGATTCAGTCTCCCCAAGACCTGGTCCAGTCCTGTCTGTGCCAGTGAGGCCCACATTAGACTGCACTTTGCCCCCTGTGTGGTGCAATAGACACTTCCCGGTAACCTTCCAGGCTGTCTTGGACTGGCAATTTGCTTCACTCCATCATTCTGTGGGTTCTGCAGTTCTAAAATTTGTTTAGAGCCATTTTTTACAGGTATTTGGCTGGGTCTGGGGAGAGAGTTCTAGAAAGTGCATGCTGTCACTCTGCCATCTAGGCTCCACCCCTCCCCCCGAGTTTTTTTTAACTAGAAACAATATACGTATTTGTATTGTTAATTATTTTAATGTGATTGAATATCTTCCCCACCCATTAATGGGCCTGGGAAGATTTCTAGGAAGGCCCAAACCTTTTATTAAGGAGGTACTGGTTCTCAAGAGTTGTGATGCCCTCTGGCTCTAAAAAGTATATAAAGACTCTCAGGTTCAGTTTTACTTGGAGGCTTCCTGACTGGAAGTGTTTGTTTGGCCAGACCAGACTCTGGGAAGCAGCTAAAGAGCACTCTGGCTTTGAAAACCCAGATGTTGGTGCTTCCCTCTCTGGTAACTATGTATGTATGGTCAGACAGTTATCTGTCAATCTATGACATCATGTCAAACAGTTTGGAAGCTATCTGTTGCTGTTGATCTTTGATTTCTCTGTATTTTCTGTGAAGTTCAGGGTGCTGACTTTTTCCCCTGAACTAAATGAATGATGTATGTGCTTGATTAAAGTGATTGTTGACCCCTCAAAAGTTGCCTTTCTTTCTATAGATGCATATCTAAGAACCTGAGATAGCAAGCCCCCCTGTGTATGTCAGGGTGCTTGCTGATAGAGAGGTTCATGGGCTGATTGTCCTGTAGAATATGTTTCCTCCTCAGAAGACATGACTGACACCACATAGATAAACTATGCATGCCTGCCAAGATGAAAGATATGGACCTTGAGTGAGTTAGAGCATAGATCTGGGGTAAAAGTAAAATGCCTGTTAAGAAGTTCTACAAATTTCCTGGAAGTCTTACTTAAGAAACTGTAATTGGAGCTATGGGTTACTGCTTCATGTTTTAAGCACATATGAGATTTTTTGTGTGTATTTAATTATAAATTTTTTGCTATAAGAAATAAATCTAGCTGTCCTTTACTGCTTTGTACATTGATTACCTTTCTATAAAGGACTCTCATAATCTCTTATAGGGAAACCATATATATATATATATATGAGATATTCCTAAACCTTTTTTTAAAGATTTTTCCCTGAAATTCCTCTCTCAGATGAGATAAAATGAGTCTGAAAATATAAGAAGGCTAATTTTCTTTATTTCTGCTTGGATTCATATCTAAAGTTAGTTGGCGAAAAAAAGGGCTATGAGAGACATCTGTCTACATATTGGATTCCCTATCCCCTCCCCATTTTGAAATCTCCTTGAGAGCAGAGAAGGTGCCACTTCTGCATTCCTATCATTAGCACTAGGCACAGTGTTTTGACAGTGCTTAATAATGTTTGTTAAATGATTGATAGGGAAATTATTAGGCACTATAGGCTTCTTTATGCTTCCAAATAATATATAACTTTTAGAAATAATATCTGAATATGATGAACCTTTCTTTTTTATTTACTACAAAGAAGACATTTTAGAGATGGAAAATTTGATATAATTATTATTAATGGCTTTCTTTTACTTTTTCTCAAAATTGTGAAATACTGTATATTGGATGTCATATGAATAAGGAAATATAAATTGATATGTTATGTCTCATTAAAAAGGATGGCTACCAAGCTTATAATCATATGATCAATTTCTTTTTAAATGATGGAAGCTCCAAAGCTTTCATGTTTCTTCATCTCTTAATTTTCATTTCTTTTTTTTCCCTTTTTGTTGCTTTATCCCACTGCATACCTTTCTTGAACATTTAACGCTGATTCGTAAGATCCTTCCTTGCCAAAATTTCCCTCATTTCAAATATATGGATTAAAGATTTTGTAGTCCCTTCATTAACGAGTGATGCTTCATTGTGTGTGTTCCTTATTCATACACTCACATAGAATTTCTTTTTAGTGGATTCAATCAAACGAGATCATCTTAAATGGTTCATGCTATATTTCATAATTAAGGCTTGAATTTTGCTGTTAGTAGCTAATTGTGACAGAAATCCCATTCCTATCTTAATACTCAACATGAAAGTATTATATTACTAATAATTTTTGCACCCAAGTGTATTGTATTAGTATTGAGTTACTTAGCTGAAGTATGAAATCCTATTATCCTTTATTTTCCTTTCATTACACATGTACTGACGCATAAACTGGCTCCATTGAACGTAATTGAGATGCAGTGCAAAATTACATTACTTAAATCTAAAGGAAAATTGCAAGGGGAGTGTCAATGTCAGACTATTACTAGTGATGACCAGTTTGTGAAAAGTGACATAAAAGACCGTATGTCAAGAACAAGAATGACAAATAATAAAGGCAGTATGCAGTTGTGCAGAATGAGGGCCAATAGATAGTAGACCTGAATCTGAGATTGGCCCCATCAATATAAAAAAGTGGGGGGATGGGGGGGAGGAGAGAAGGGGAAGAGCAAGTATTTATAAAGTACCTACTGTATGCCAGGCACTTTACAAATATTATCTCATTTGATCATCACAACAACCTTGGGAAGAAGGAGCTGTTGCTATTCCTATTTCACAGCTGAAAAAACTGAAGTAGACAGTGGTTAAATTCTATTGGGTCATACAGCTATTAAGTGTCAGGACCAGATACAAGCTCAGGGTCTTCCTGACTCCAGACCAGTACTCCATCCACCATGCCATCAAGCTGCCTCTGGACTATGTAAAAAAACCAAAGGATGGTCTCCAGCATTTTTCAGGTCTTCTAAAAAGATCTTACAAAAGCACATGCATCATCATTCTCACAGGAAAAGACATTGGGAGCTTATGATCTAAACTGGTAGGAGGAAAACCTATGCCAAGAACACCACAGATCTAGGTGTCTATATCTAATGCCACCTTGAATAACTCCATTTCCAGAACTTTATAAATTTTGTAAAATAGTAGAATAAACTGGGCATAATATCTTAGTGATTCACCATAGCTGCTGATGATTAAAGTGGCCAAATGGACCTGTGATCTTGATTTCATTGTTCCCCTCAAAGATGGAAATCGTAGTCCATCCACACTTGACCTTCTTATCTATGTGCTCCACCATTTCACCAAAGAGTGTCCACAAATACCATTGAGGAAAGGTCAGGGTGGGGTGATGGTAGTGAGTCTTTCTCTCATTTTCCTGGTGTCTTCAGGATGCCAGTGAAGCATATGGGCTATCCACCAGTGGTGGAATGCAAGAGTTGCTGAAGTATAATAGCTATATTTATGCCACATCTGATGACTTGGTGGGGTCCATGTTTTCTAACAAAAAAAAAATGTGGCTGATATGAAAAAAGACTAAAGGTTAGAAAGATGTGTCAGAAGAGACCCTGACGTACACAAGAGGGCCTGCTATCTTCTTTGATCTGCTTTTCTAAAGGGAAAGCAACTTTTGAGGAGTCAACAGTGAATTTAATCAAGCACATATATCATTCACTTAGTTCAGGAGAAAAAGCACCCTGAATTTCAGAGAAAACACAAAGAAATAATAATCACCAGACAGGATCTTCAATTGTCTGATTGTAACCAATACATACATCACAGATCAATAGACATATCCAACTGTCTGACCATACATACATAGTTCCCAGAGAGAGAAGCACAACATCTGGGTTTTCAAAGCTGCCCAGAGTCTCCTTTGGCCAAATAAACACTTCCAATGAGTAAGCCCCCCAAAAAGTCTCATCTCAAAGTATTTATACACTTTTCATAGCCAGAAGGCATCACAATTCTTGAGAACCAGTACCTCATTAGAAAACTAACAAAAGATATGGGCCTCCTCTAATCAGTTTCCCTTAATGGGCAGGCCCATTAAAGGGTGGGGATTAACATCTGATTAAGGTGAAAAAGGGAATCATGTATGGGAGGCAAGCACATGGACCTTGGAATAAACAAGAGAGATAAAAATGATAAGAGAGCAGGGCAAAGTGAGATCCTGCTTCTAGCCCTGGAATAATTGGACATTTGGTTAGTTGGTTTATTTTCTGATATGCAATTGTGATGGCCGCTACCAGAACAGATTCAAGAGTTCAACACTGAAGAAGGAGAAGCTTAGGGGAGAGCTAGCAGTCCAGAAAAGCAATTAAGGCTAAGGCATTAGAGGTAAAGGTTCTCTATTAACCACAAAGAGACTGGCAATAATTGCCAGTACCCCCTATCATTTCATAAAATAATTATCACTAGCTTGAATAGAGCACTTTAATGTTTGCAGAGTGCTTTACAAATATCATATCACTTTATCCTCACAATACTTCTCTGAAGTAGGTACTATTCCTATGACCATTTTGTAAAGCACTACTCAAAACCTGGTTCTTATGGTTAAACAAGATTAAGCTAGTGACTAGTCATAAGCTGTTTTCCATTCTGTGTTTATCATAATTCTTGACACTATTTCTCTCAATTGCAGTCCATCTACCCTCACTCCAATTCTCTGAAATTCCGTTTGCATTTATCCAAATGCATTCTTCCCATGGTATCTCACTATTATGTTACCTAAAGCTACAGGGAGTCAGGAATTGTAAATATGAAGTCTAAAGTTGCACTAAACAATGCAAACCACAGGTACTAAATGTTCTCCTAGCCTTTTTAAAAATGTTAAGTAGTATCTATCCAAAACCAAGAGCATTATCTGTAATGGGGATGAACAAGAAGCCTTTCCAATAAGATCAGGTGTGAAAAAAAGGATGTTCATTATCAACACAATTATTCAATTTTGCATTAGAAATGCTTAGCTATAGCAAATGGGAAAAAGAAATTGAAGAATAAGAATAGGCAACAAAGAAACAAAACTATCACTTTTTGCAGATGATATGATGGTATGATTAGAGAACTTTAAAGAATCAACTAAAAATCTAACAGAGACAATTAACAAATTTAGTAAAATTGCAGGATATAAAATAAACCCACATTTCTATATACTACCAACAAGCCCCCACAGGAAGAGATGGAAAGAGAAAGTACTTTAAAATAACTGCAGACAATATAAAATACTTGGGAGCCTACTTGCCAAGAAACTTAAACACAATTACAAAACACTTTTCTCCCAAATAAAGACAGATTTAAATAATTAGAGAAATATTCATTGTTCATGGGTAGGCTGAGACAATATAATTAAAATAACAATGCTACCCAAATTAATTTACTTATTTGGTGCCATAGTGATCAAACTACCAAAAACTATTATACAATTAGAAAAAATAACAAAATTCATATGAAAAACAAAAGATCAAGGAAACCAATGGAGAAAATGTGAAGGAAGGTAACCTAGCAGTTCCAGATTTCAAACTATATTACAAAGCAGTAATCATAACAATAATCTGGTACTATGAAAAGGTGGTGGATCAGTGGAACAATACACAGTAGTAAATGACTATGGTAATCTAGTGTTTGGTAAACTCAAAGATCCAAGTTCTGAGGGCAAGAATTCACCATTTAACAAAGACTTGGGAAAACTGGAAAGCAGTTTGGCAGAAACTAGATAAAGACCAACATCTCACAGCACATACCAAGAGAAAGTCAACTGGGTACATGATTTAGATATAAAGGGTGATATCATAAGTAAATTAGGGAAACATGGAAAAATTTACCTGTCAAATCTATGGACAAGGGAAAGATTTATGATCAAATAAGAGATAAAGAAGATTGAGGGAAGTAAAATGGATAATTTTGATGACATGGTATTTAAAAGTTTTTACTAAACAAAACCAATGTAACCAAAATTAGAAAGGCCTCATTTCTCAAATATATAAGAACTGAACCAAATTTTTTAAAAAAGAGCCATTCCTCAATTGAAAATGATCAAAGGATATGTAAAGGAAGTTTTCAGAAGAAGAAACCAGAGCTTTTAATGATTGCCATATTAAAAAATGCTCTAAAACATTATTGATTAGAGAAATGCAAATTATCAGCTTGGCTAACATGACAGAAAAGGAAAATTATGAATGTTGGAGACTACGTGGGAAAATTGGTAGGCTAATACACTATTGGTGGATTTGTAAACTGAACCAGCCATTCTGGAGATCAATTTGAAACTGTTCCCAAAGGCTATAAAACTGTGTATAACCTTAAGCCCAGCAATACCACTATCAAGTCTTTCTCCCAAACAGAGCAAAGAAAAAGGAAAAGGACTCATGTATACAAAAATATTTAAAGCAGATCTTTTTGTAGTGGCAAAGAAGTGGACATTGAAGGGATGCCCATCAATTGGGGAATGGTTGAAGAAGCTGTGGTATTTGGCTGTAATAGAATACTACTGTGCTATAACAAACGATGAAGAGGGTGGTTTTAAAAAAGCCTGGGAAGACTTACGTGAACTAATGCAAAGTGAGGTGAGCAGAACCAAGAGAACAGTGTACAGAGTAACAGCACTATTGTGTAATAAGCAACTGAAAGCTACTCTAATCAATACAATGATCTAAGACAATTACAAAGGACACATAATGAACAATGTTATCCACCTCCAGAGAGAGAACTGATGAACTCTGAGTGCTTTTGAAGCATATTTTTTCCACTTTCTTTATTTTTCTTCATTTTTTTGCAACTGGTTAATAAGGAACTATATTTTATATGACTTCTCGTATAACTGCTATCAAATTGTTTGCCTTCTCAATGGGTGAGGAAGAACTAGAGTGAGGGAGAGAATTTGGAACTCAAAATGTAAAAAAAAATGCTAAAAATTAAGCAATTAAAAAATTAATGTTCTCCTAGAATACCTATTGCTTACAAGCAAAATTTGATGGTTGATTAGAGTCTATAAATTATAGTTTTTAAGATGAAAATTTGTGGATTCTGTCTATCCCTTATAGTGGGCCACCATAGTGGTAAAGATCAGTTGAAGTGCCAATTTTACTTTCAAATTCCATAAAAATGAAATGGTAATAATAACACACTCATAGTACTTTACGATTTTTGGAACAACTAGCACATAGTAAGAACTTAATAAATACTCATTGTCTATGAACTGTTGGTGGAGTTGTGAATTGATTCAACTATTCTTAAGATCAATTTGAAATTATGCCCAAAGGACTATAAAACTGTGCCAATCCTTTGATCCAACAATACCACTGCTAGGTCTATATCCCAAAAGAATCATAAAAAAGAGGAAAAGATCCACTTTTACAAAAAAATTATAGCACTTCTTTTTGTGGTATCAAAGAATTGGAAATTGAGGGGATGCCCATCAATTAAGAAATGGGTGAACAAGTTGTGGTATATAAATGCAATGGAATACTAATGAGTTTTGAAAAATGATGAACAGGCAGACTTCAGAAAAACCTGGGAAGACTTACGTGAACTGATTCAAAGTGAAATGAGCAGAACCAGGGCAACATTGTACACAGTAACAGCAATACTGTGTGATGAGTAACTATGACTGACTTACCACTTCTCAGCAACAGAGTGACCCAAGAGGTTTCCAAAAAATTCATAATGGAAATATCCAGAGAAAGAACTGATGGAATCTGAATGCAAATAGAAGCAAACGGCTTTCACTTTATTTTTTTCATGTTTTTTTTTCTTTTGTTTCTTCTTTCACAATATGACTGCTATGGAAATATGTTTTTACCTAACTGCACATATGTAACATATCAAATTGCTTACTCTTTTAGGGAGGAAGAAGGGAAGAGAAAAAGAAAGGAGAAAATTTAGAACTCAGAATTTATTTATAAAAAAATAAATTTTAAAAATTGTCTTTCCATGTAATTGGAAAAAAATACTCTTTTTTAAACAATGCTTGTTGACTGATTCACAACATCCCTATGAGTTCAGTACGGTAGTATATTTGTCAGACATCATATCCCAGGACCTAAATGCAATACTTTGCCCATTGTGATTTAAAGAAGAAACAACCTTCAGGTTGTCCTTGAACCATGTTATACATATATATATAATATTTGATTAATTTTACCATACAAATTTTATATATTCTATGTTAAAGAAGTTAATAATTGTTTTTTGTTGCTGTTCCATGAGTGAAGGTTAATTTTTTAGAAATCTAAGAAAAAGATATTGGTATTATTTTATTAATTTTATTTACTATATATGTATTACATAAATAATTTATTATTATTAATATTTTGCCAGTGAAAAGAGATGAGTATCATTTTACTGGTAAACCACATGTGTGCGATTTCAAAACTCTACATGGTGTGTTCACTTCAGCAATATGTTTGTTGTATCCCCTTGGGAGTGTGTAATGTCAGAGTCCCTTCTACAAAGCAGGAGCAGATATTTTCTGACTGCTTCCTGCTGGGCATGATGACTTTTAATTAGCTCCTGAACTGGAACTCCCTAGATGTGTTGGGAACAATCACTGCCTCTCAGGTCCTTCTTCCTAATAGCCTTGAAGTATAAGACTGCCTCTCTAAGCTCTAGTGGATCAGGTAGAAAGATTCACTTCCCTTTACCTAGACAAAAAACCATGAGTTCAGTTGCCTGGAAAGGGGAAGGCCCCAGCTATCTTTTCAGATCTCACAAAGCCCAAAGGACTTGTACCAAAGGAAAGAAGTTGCATATAGAAGATATTCCAATCCTAGGCACAAGCTTCAGTAAGAGGCCTAGTTGTGGTAACTAGAGCAGGATAGTAGCTACCATATAACAGCAACAGCAACAGAAGACAGGGAAAAAGTAGCCCACAGAGAGAGAGGTCACCAGGAAGAAAGAACTCACTTGGCATTGGTAGATGTATGCTCAGTGGAGGTGAAATATAAAGTAACCAGCAAACATGCCCTGAAAAGGAAACTTGGTAAATATCCCAGTGAAGCTTGACTATTGGCCTCTCAATTGACTATCATCATTCAAAAATCACTATTTACCATTCCTTGTTCTGTGTGGGAATACCATTAACAGTTTCACACCTGATCTATGTATTCTGGAAACCTGCTTTAATCCCTCTCCCCAATCCCTTAGTGGGAAGGACCCCTTAAAGTAGAGTCAAAAACAGAATTGTTCCTCAAGAATCTTAAGTGGAGGCAGGTGGGAGCACTCGGGAGCCTAATTCCCTTACTGAGGAGACAGGTAACTCCAAAGCAATGAAGCCAGGGCAAACCTCTGGAGCAGGTAAAGGTCAAGGATTAACAAAGGTCAACCCTGTGACCCCAGGTTAGCAGTTCCTCACTAGATAGTGTGCCAAGCACATACTAAACTCTATGTTGTGTGTGTGTTCATCCTTCATTGCCAAAGAAGACTATGCCATCTGAGAAATGATAACATGACTTGCACTTGACTTTGTTTAGAGTGAGGGAGGGCTGTGCAGGTCACCATCCTCACTTCACCTCCAGAGCCATCTGAATCCAGTGACCAGATATTCATCAGCATGACTGGAGATGACCCAGGATGAGGCAATTGGGGTTAAGTGACTTGCCCAAGGTCACACAACTAGTGAGTGTCAAGTGTCTGTGATGAGATTTGAACTCAGGTCCTCCTCACTCCTTCACTGGTGCTTTATCCCCTGCACCACCTAGCTGCCCCAAACTCTACATTACTCTCCCTTCCACATGCTACATACCATTCAAATTGGCTTACTTATCATCCCTAGACAGCATTCATTTCCTTTCCTTGTCCCTTACCCATGATGCCCCTAGGCCTACAATTTCCTCTCTTCACACCTTTGCTTCCTGAAACTCCTAGCTCTTTTGAAGGCTTAACTTGTAAGACATCTATCATATTTCCCCTAGTTGTTAATGTTTCTGTCTTTTTTTAAAAAAATTACTGCATATTTATTTTATATGTGTTATCTATCTACTTGTGCATGTGTTGTTGCCCTTGTAAGTTTCTTGATTGTAGAGACTGTTCTATTTTGCCTTTGTGCCTTGAGGGTCTAGCATCCTTCTAGGCTATTAGTAGGCACAAAATAAATGTTTATCAGGACAACAGGCAAACACTAGGGCAGGAAAATGATGATTTTCATCTTCCTTCTGGGAAGACGAATGATATTTAAATTATGAGTCAAGCAAGCATAAACCATAAGGCTCAGTTGGGTCTGTATCAGAGTTGTTAAGGTGCAATGAAATCCAAAAAGTTGAGATAAAAATGAGAAAACAATCATAGGAAAAGTGATTCTGTCCTGTTTAGTAGAGCATCAAGAAATAAAATGTAATTCATACCAGGGAAAAAATTTGTTTGATTCACACAGCTTTGATCTTTTATGGCAGCTTCTTGGCTTCCCCCACCCTAGGATGAGGTACAGGTGTGGTCAGAGATAAATCTCACCATGTCTTTTCTGGACTGAGGGAGGTCAGTAAGGCCATGGGCTAAGACAATAAAAACCATATATCAAGTGACTTCCCAACCATTTTTTCTTTCCATACATATGATGTCTTACTTGAAGGGATCTGTGATTGCTCAACTGAGAGAACTCACAGTTCAGGAATTCCCTCTATAAATGCAGATCACAGTCTATCTAGGACTTAAATGTTAGTTTGAGGATTAAGAAACAAGCCCAGGATCTTGTAGCCACTATGTGTCAGATGTGGGATCTGAACCCAGGTCTACCTGGTTTTAAACCTAATACTTTATCTATATTACACCATATTGTCTTCATGTACTATTTTAGGGATTGAGGCTGGACTTGTGATTTCATTGGTAAAGGGAATTATCAGGTGAGGGAACTGCCTCTACCCATTCAAGTTGACACTTTCTCTGCAGCTTAATTTAGAGAGCAGCCTGGGGGCACTGAGAAGGTAAAGGGACTTGCCCAGGATGTGACTTGGATGTTTCAGAGGTAGGATCTGAACCCGGTCTTCCTGGCACTGAGGCAAGTCATATTCACTAAGCCGCATTCCCTCTCATGCCACCTAGGGTACCTCAGTGGTACAAAGGATAAAGCTCCTGGCCTGGAGTCAGAAAGACCTGAGTTCAAATGTGGCATTCTAGACTTCATAGCTGTGTGACCCCAGCAAACCACTTCACCTCAAAGAATACCTGTTTCAAATGAGATAATAATTGTAGGTGCTTAGCACCGTTCCTGGCACATAGTTGAGCACTGTGTAAATGTTACCTATTATTATTATGTCTTGGAAAATGAGAACAAAAGAAAAAAAAAACTTCTTTCTTTATCCTCTCCTCTTTTTTAATCTTTTGCTTTTGGTTCCCCCACCACCACCACCACATTTATCTATTAATATCTTTGTCTTTCTCCTGCCAGGGAAGAACATTTATTTGAATTCTGAATTTTTATTGGATGAAATGAGTTTGAAATTTAACTCATACCAGTTTATTCAGAGAAATACATTAAGGTCAAAGTCATGGTTGTTAAGAAGATATTGCTCCTCATTCTTTATGGTGCCTCTGAAAATGTAGAATATCAATCACATTGGGTAATGCAAAAGAAAAAAAAAGCAAAAAGATTTATTGAGCAAAATCACTGTGGAAGACATGTAATATAAGAGACACGCTGTCCTTCACCTTAAAGAATTTACAGTATGTTGTGGAAATAGCATATAAGCAAGTGAATCCATCCTCAAGATATCCAAGTAGAGAGAGAAAATAGGCTCCAGGACAAGGGCACTGGAAAGTACCTTTTTTAAAGGGTTAGATGATGATCCAGTAAAGGACGCTGTAAAGGGGCTGCAAGAGACAGCAAATATAGAAACTAAGGGAGGAAAGAATGCCTAGGAGGAAGGTCTCTACCTTCCAATATACTGTGATATTCAGTGGTTTCATTATTATAGTGACTACTCTATAAATACTAACAAGCTGAGAGGGTTGAGCGGCCAAAGAGCTCAGGCCAGAGATCTGGGTCCCCAGGGACTGCACTGAACCTAGATTTGGACCAGATCAATAATTGTATTCCAAAATGGAGAGAAATGAGGTACACCCAGAACATACCCCCTATACAGAGAACTTGTACTCAGCTCCATATCTGATTTTTAAGTGTCAGGTTTTGTAAGCATTCCTGAGATGTGAGTCCTGAGTTTCTTTTCCTTAGGGCTCACAGGTGTTCCAAAGTGAGGCCTCTGACACTTTCCATCAAACAATTCATCTTGTCCCTGCCAGATGCCCTCAAGCACTATAGGTTCTATTGAACACTCACCCAGCCCAGGACTCTATTGAATCTTGCCTAGGAGGCCAAAGGTCCTTTTCTGAGAAATTTCCTATCTTGGGCCTATCTACAATAAAGATATCTAGTCTTGGACTTATCCACAACTAAGTCTTCTCTGTCCAATCAGGAGATTTATCCCTTGCTTAATGGTGTTCCTCTGACTCTGGGGAAGTAGCCCATCCCTTACACATGAGTGAACTATCTCTTTCTGCCAGAATGAGCTTCAGTCCTATCTGCAAGCGAAATGTCTTTTTCTGATGTAGTGAGCCTAGATTTGGCCCTTCTCCCTAGTGAGCTATCCCTTTCTGCTCTAAATATTCCATTCAGCTTCCTTGCTGTGTATTTATTCATTCTGACCTCTATTTTCTTGACCAAACCCTCCTCATGAGAGGATAAATAAATCAGTTCCCAGGTTGTGGTAAAAATAAGATATACTAAGGTACCTGCCATACAGTCTAGTTTAGTCTTTCCCTTTAAAAAACATCGTCAAGCTGCCATGGAGATTTCATTAGTCCAGGAGAGTAAATTTCAGATCATGAATATAGCTTTCTGGTCACTGAAGACAGCAAAGGAGGACTCACTGGTTCCAATCTCAGGCTTGATCTACAACTATTTCATTATTTGTTTAATTTATTTGATTTTTTTCAATTACTAGACCTTAATTTTCTCTATTTTATACCCATCAATTGAACCACAAAAAAAGAAAACCTTCATAATAAGTATACATAGTCAATTAAAACAAATTCTTACATTGGCCTTGTCAAAAACGGTATGTCATTCTTTTTCTTGAGTCCATCACCTCTCTGGTAGGAAGAGATAGATAGCATGTTTCATCTTCTGTCCTCTAGTTTTATAGTTTATCATTGCATTAATCAGAGTTCTCAAGTCTTTCAAAGTTGTTATTGTTCTATGTTGTTATTACATAAATTTTTCTCTTCGTCCTACTTGATTCATTCTTTATCATTTCATGCAGGACTTACAAGTTTTCTCAATGGTCATCTAAGCTATCTGTTACTAGAAAAAAAAAATAAAGAATCAGATCAATGAACTAGAACAGGTATTCTAGAAAACTGATCAAACAAATACAAAATATTTGTGATTGACAAACTTTAGAAAATAAAATCTTGGGGGAAAGTTAATTATGTAACAAATGTACTTGGTTAGTATTCCAAAAAGAACAAGGATTTCTTTTTTATCTTTCACATAGCAAGCATTAAATACACATTTGTTGATCTGATTTGCTCATATCACCAAGACAGAAATTATTTGCTTCTTTCAACTGTGAAGCATTAGCAGACCCAGGAAGCATGACAGCAGCCCTGTGGGAGGGTGGATAGAACATTGGTTCTGGAGTCAAGAAGATCTTAGTTCAAACCCTGCCTCAGACACTTACTAACCATGAGCCTTGGGCAACCTCTATCTACCTCAGTTTTCTTATCTGTAAAATGGGGATAACTCTAGCACCTATCTCTCAGGATTGTTGTGAGGATCAAATGAGATAATATTTATAAAGAGCTTAGCAGAGTGTCTGGCATAGTATTATCTAAATGCTTATTCCCTTCCTTCCCTCTATTTTGGTAGTGATCAAAGTCCAATATCGCTCTGACCTACCTAACATTTTATCATGAAATTCTAAGAAACAAAAATAGACTCATTAGTACATAATGATTATTGTCCATACTTTGCTTTTCCTATCAAAGCCTCATTGACTGAATACATCTTGATCTAACCTAAACTAACAGAAAGTATCTAAATCATTGTATATAGATGACATTTAATATTTATTGCATTGTACAAAATTACTAAAGAGACAAATATAGAGAATTCTGAAGAGCATTAGTTAATGCAGAATGACAGGAGTAGAATCAAATGAACAAGTTATATAAATATGACAAAATTGTAAATAAAAGCGATTTTGAAAGACTTAAGAATCCTGATCAATGCAATGATCAAATATGTTTCCAAAGAATCTCCTAAAAGAGAGCTGATAGCCTAAAGATGCTGGAGAAAAAAATACATATATTTTGGACATAAACAATATGGGAATTTCTTTCATTTGATTGTGTTAATTTATTTCAAGGTGTTTTGGGGAAGGCGTGGTTGGGATTTTTTTGTTTGTTTGTTTTTTAAGTTGGGAGATAACTGAGAAGAGAGGGGGAATTTTCAATATTGTTACCACACAAAAAAAAATAGCCACTGAAACATTTTTTAAGTGCACAGAAGAGATCAGAAAGAAGCACAGACAAACAGGACAGTTTTGAAAGTAATATGTGGAATTTATCATGTACTTTTTAAAAAGTGGTATGTAATGGAGGACCATTATTTACCATGTACAATTCTCTTATGTTCCACTGCTTATGAGAAAATCATCCCAGCTCCACACCCCTCTCTCCCCACTTAATATTCAAGTTCAAAATAAGATAAGATAGTTACAAAATGAGAATTACAAAAACTAAGGCCCAGAGAAACAAAAAGTATTTGCCAATAGCTGCTAATTAGTGGTGAGCATTCCACAACCAAACTGACCTGAGGCTATAACCTTTGACATAGACACACCTAACAGCATAGGGAAGGTTTGGGAGTTATTGTCAAGGATGAAACCCTCTGATCACAGATATCACTGCCAAGTTCTTGAGTATGTTCCATGCCTAAGACTTTAATAACCCAGAAAGATGACTACAGGGTGATTGTTTCAGGTACAGCAACTGAAGAAGACCATCTACTGCAGTGAGAAATAGCTTATGGATGCATTGGTAGAGAAGGTAGCCATGTAGATGGAATAATAACTCCCTGAAAAGATTGACACTCGAGTAGGTAAAGCTCTATTACACTATTTTTCAGATAGTCAGGACCATTATTCCACAAAGAGCATACTCAGAGATATTAATACTTTGGATGCAATATAATGGAACTTTATCCAAATTAGATCTGATCTTTGTTTCATTTTCTTTTTTTGTAAAACAAATCATCTTTTCTGATTTGTGACAAAAATCTCTGAAGTGAGAACACTTGGAAGAGAGAGACTGTTGCTACATTGGTAATCCTTACATTGAGTTGAAAGGATCCAATGTAGACACTTTTAAGCTGGTTTGATTAGAGTGTAGGGTATATTCAGAGAAGACTAGTACCTCTGGTGTGAAGGCTGATGAGCCCTTTTCAGAGTTACTTGCATGTTCACCTGTTCTATTTAACTGTCACCTGTGGCTCCAAGAAGCTATACATGTGCATTGACCACACTCAGGCAAACCATTTTGGCAGATGGGCTAAACTAGGTTGAAGGTAATGGAGAGGTCTCAAATCCATTGGTGAGTTGGGAGCTGGGGAAAGGTGTCTACCCCAAGCATGTGAAGACTTGCCCTGTTGGAATGGGCAGATGAGAACAATTTGTTCCAGTAGCCATGAAGGTTGCTGAAGCACTTAAGCACTGTGGAGTGCCAAGGTCCTCCACTGCCAATCACCAGTTTTCTTGATTCTGTCCTGCCATTGGACTGGAATAACTCTAGAGGAGACAGTGAGGACAAGGACTTCCTACAGCTCTGCCTCAGTTGAATCCAGTTTACACATGAATCAAAAGACTTCACCCATACCATTTTACCTATCTCAAAGTCCTGTGCTGACAAGCAAATGACGAAGCTGTGGTTACAGATACGCTGGGACCTGTACTCACAATCCGGCACACAGGTGACACAGGTCATAGGGCCATCTCCTCACTGGAAGCAGCAGTGGGATTTGGCAAATCCCTGGGTGTCTGAGCAGCAAAGTATAGGTAGATTCTCTGCCAATTGCTTTGGCCTAACAGTTAACATCAAGAAAACACAAGTGCTTCATCAGCCACCACCACACCATCTATATGTGGAACCATTGGTTAAGCAAATTTAGAAGTTCTGAATTCTGTGCATAAATAATGTATTTACCTTGGCAGTGTACTTTCCAGGGATGTACACAATGATAATGAGGTTGAGTCAAGCATTGCCAGAGTTAGCTCAGTGTTTGGGAAGCTCCAAAGGAGAGTATAGGATATTAGAAAGAAGAGGTATTAGACTGACTACCAAACCAAAGGCTCTACAGAGCCGTTGTGCTGACCTCACTGTTGTATACCTGTGAAACATGGACAGTCTACCAGCGCCATGCCAGGAAACTGAATCACTTCCATTTGGATTGTCTAAGGAAGATGCTGAAGATCAATTGGCAAGATAAGGTACCATATACTGAAGTCTTTTCTTGAACTAAACTTCCAAGCATTCAAACTGCTTCGGAGAGTACAACTCAGATGGACTGGCCATGTTGCTCAAACACAAAACATACACTTGCCAAAAAGACTGTTTTATAGAGAACTCACACAGGGCAAATGTTCACATGGTGGTCAGAAGAAGCAATATAAGAACACTCTCAAGGTCTCTCTTTAGAACTTTGGAATTGATTGTGTGACACAGGAGACACTGGCACAGGACCACTCAGCCTGGTGTGCCCACATCAGAGAAAGTGCTGTGCTCTATGAGCAAAACAGAATTGAAACACCCAAAGGAAATGCAGAAAGTACAAATTTAGAGAATCCACCCCAAATGTTCACATGGATTATTTGTGCCCAACCTGTGATAGAGCATTCCGAACTTGTATTGGTCTGATCAGCCACAGCCAGACGCACTGAAACTTGGTTCTAGCATAATGTTGTCATTTTGGTCCTCTTCGAGAACAAAGGACAACAACCAACTCAGAGTTTCCACTTCTGGTTATCATGACCACATAGATGATTCAGGGCCTACTTCCAGTCATATGGTGTGTGTGTGTGTGTTCATCCTTCTTTGCCAAAGAAGATCATGCCATCAGAGAAATAATGACATGACTTACACTTGACTTTGTTTTGAGTGAGGGAGGGCTGTGCAGGTCACCAACCTCACTTCTCCTCCAGAGCCATCTGAATCCAGTGACCAGATATCATCATGCATGACTGGAGATGACCCAGGATGAGGCAATTGGGGTTAAGTGTCTTGCCCAAGGTCACAGAGCTAGTGAGTGTCAAGTGTCGGAGGTGAGATTTGAACTCAAGTCCTCCTGACTCCTGCACTGGTGCTCTATCCACTGCACCACCTAGCTGCCCCAGTCATATGGTAACCTTTGACTGAAAAGATTTTGGGGTTTTAGTTTGATGTGGTAAATGCTGATAGACCTCTTCATCATCCACCCTTCTCATAACAGCAGAAGATGATGGGTAAATACTGTGTCAGTTAAATGAACAAACTTCTTGCCTTTCTGCTTTCTTGTCTGTGACTTCTCTCAGTGGCAAGTAGTGTTCTCAAAATCTAGACTGTCATGATCGGGCTGGGGAAGGAGAATTCTCATCGCCCTAGTCTCTATCTTGATCATGGACATAGACATATAGACAAACAGACATGGAGAGATAGAGAGATGATAGATAGAAGATAGATAAATGATGGAAAGAGAAAAAGAAAAACGAAATAATGGAGAGCATTTATCAAGTATTCTATATTCTAAGCACTGTGGTAATAGTTAAGGATACAAAAAAAAACCAAGAAACTCCTAACCTTCCAGGAGATTACATTCCAGTTTTGTGGTTGTTGTTCAATTGCTTTCAACTCTTAATGACCCCATTTGGGGTTTTGTTGGCAAAGATACTGGAGTGGTTTGTGATTTCCTTCACTTGCTCATTTTACAGAGGAGGAAACTGAGGCAAACAGGGTTAAGTAATTTGCCCAGGGTCACTCAGTTAGTAAGTGTCTGAGGCTGGATTTGAACTCAGAATCCTTTTGACTTCAAGCTCAGTGCTCAATCTACTACACCACCTAGCTGTCTCTACATTCCAACAGGGGAAGATAAAACGTAAAAGGGAGCTGGGATGAAGGTAATATGAAAGTAGAGTAGATGATCAGGAAGTGAGTAGAAAGTGAAATGAACAGCATGGCTGGGGTTCCTCAAAATGCGGTACTCTCAGACCAAGTAGGTGGTCAGCAACCAATGAGAATTCCTCAGGGCAGAGCTTTCACCTGAGCCCCTGGCTGCCTTTGCTGCTTTGTGTCCTTTCCCAAAGAGGTGACTGAACAAGAAACCAATATATCCATACTTAATGGATAACTTGTGAGTTAGAAAAACTTAAAGAACTTGAATCTAGTGAAAAAAAGCAATTAATTCATGCAGATTCAGGATCTATATAATATGATGATAGTATAAGTAGATAGTATAAGATGCAGAAACAGTTGACCACAGAAATAGTTGAGAACCAAGTTTGAAAATGTAAAATGCCTAGGTTTGAGCATCATCTCTCTCTCCCTGACACCCTAGCCTTGTAACAAGTTACAAATAAAGTTGCTGAATCCTGTTTTAAATTTGTCTTTGCCAAATGTATGTTTGTGATTATCCTGTGTTTAGCATTCCTTTTGTATACAGGAATAAATTATCTGATTCATATTGAACACTGAACATCCTTTTAATCCCTTCTCTTAGAGGAAACTCAATGTGAGCCAATAATGAAAATCTTTCAAAGTAGAGAATTTAACAAGGCAAAGTTTATGAGAAAAGAACTCTAAACTCTCCCATTAGAAGCAAGTTTTCCTAGTACTAAGCCCAATCAGACACCATGCCTGAGTACAGAACAAGGAAAGTCAAGTGCCCCAGCCCCTCTGGACCTAGCACAGTGATGTTCTCAAGATTAACTTGGGATTAACAGCAAGCCAACCACTTCTCTTAAAGAAAGAAACATAATTGAGATTTGCATAGCCACATAAAGTGAGAGATGTGGTCCTGCTTCAGGTAAAACAATTTATTATCTGGATTATGGTATATTTTTTTCTATTCAAAACTGTTCTTAGTATATTTGTTTCTTACAATTGAGTGAGCTGAAAGAAGAGTAATGGTCAGTAGTTGAATGGCAAAATTAAAATGTATCTTTCAGTATTACTTGGCCTTTATCTGAAGCTTATTCCCTTCTGCCCTGACATGCAATTTGACTGACCTCAAATTGTGATTGATTCCATGACAGCTTTGCATATGAAAAGGCAGCAAGTGAGGTACTCTGCTCATCAGCATTCTTTCTCACAGCAAGGAGATTAGAAGGAAGATGTCCCCTATTAAGTGAAAACAAGCAAACAAATCTGAAAAGCATACTGAAAAAAATGAAAAAATTACCTGATTTGGGGATAATTCATACAAAATTTTTTAACCACGAACATTCCAGATACAGTTTTTTTGCCTACTTCATTTTCCTAGAAAACTAAAGATCATGAGAATGATTCTTTCCTTGCTACACAGGAATTGAGTTGAAGAAACTGATCTCCATCAGTAAACAAATATATTTGACAAATGTACGTACCAGCTTAAAACTGTCAAAATTGGATCCTTTCATATAAGGATCACCAGGGTAGCAAAAGCCTCTGTCTTACAAGTTTTCTCACTTCAGAATCAGTAGATAATATTTGTTTTACGAAGAAAAGAAAACAAAGATCAAATCTAATTTGGATAAAGTTCCATTATATTGTGTCTAAAGTATTAGAAACAATACTGTTATCTACAAAGAAGTGTATTAATGTAGATCCACCATTGACTTGATAAATGGTGGAGCAAATTACTCAATTAATTTTTAATTTAATTTAATTTAATTTAAATTTTTAAATGCTTTCTTGATAGCTTAAATTTTTACAGTAACTTCACTCAGAAATATATTCCTCACTCCTTCCCTCCCCAGAAAGTCACTATAACAAAGAATGAAAGAAAAGGAGAAAAATTTTTAAAAACTTCAACAAACAAAATTATCATCACCTTATGTCTGTAATGTAACATCATGCCCCCTTAGTACTATACCTCTGCAAAGAAGCAAGGAAGTTAATATTTCCCTTCTCTCCGAAGCCAACTGTGGTTATTAGAATTATGTGGTATTGAGGTTTGTTTGTTGTTTTCCAGTTATTCTTTCCATTTACATTATTGTGTATATTGCTCTCCTAGTTCTACTTATTTCACTTTTCATCAGTTCATATGCCTTCCCATGTTTCTCTTATTTTTTAATATTCATTTTTTCTCATGGTATTATTAATATTATTAAAATTCCATTTCATTCAAGTACCTCAATTTTACTTTTAACTGTGGGCATCCATGTTGCTTCCCTTTTCATTGTTTCTATGAAAAATGTTGCTATAAATATTTTTTGTATTTACTGGACCTTTTACCTTCTCCTTCTTGGGATATGTGTCTAGTAGTAGGATTTCTAGATCAAAAGAAATTCATTTCATTTCAACCCAATAGACATTGATCATGTGCCTATGATATGAGTACAACTTTGATTCAGTTTAAGTGAATGGGATTAATCAAGGAAAAGACCATCTTGGCAAAGTGTCAAGAAGATAAATCTTTGAGATTTTCATTCATCTATCTAAGGTCTGGATATGACCCCCACCCTGGCACCTCATTGAGCATATAGAAGATCTTCGAAAATGTCATCCTGAAGATGAGGAGCCCTCTGTCTCAAAACATTGTCAGCTCTAGGTTCTGAGAGCCTCTCCAGAGCTGATATACCCAATAGAGCTCATATACTCAGATCCATGGTGCATGTCTTCGACACTCTCACTTGAGACTAGGCTATTATTTCAAATAGTCATACATTTATTCTGCTCTATGACTTGTAATGAGTCTATGTCTTGAAGATCTTAAGAGTACTGAGTACATTCCAGAGAGCCCCAAAGTCAAGTACACTTGGGTTATCCAGGAAGAAAAGAAAACCTAACTAATGTGATCTACTAATGGTAGTGGATGACAATGTCATTGGTTCAGCCATATGGGTAGCCTCCCAGATGGACAAGAGGGCAATCAACTCATTTCTATTTCTAGATAGATTAGGATAGAAGGGGAAGGTCCTAAAATGAGCTAGCCTTTTAGGGAAAAGAGGATATCATACCCACAGTCCTGAAAGCTGCAAAGGACTGTCTGTGATATGGGAATCTTCCCCATAAAAAAACAAATCCTAGTCTTTGCCCTCTTCTACTACTGTGACTTTTTGAAACAGTGCAGGCCCAGTGGGGAAGGGATTGATTCTCTAGTAACTCTAAGTGAGAGAGTTCCACTAGTTTTGTCCTCTGGAAAATATTGGAACCTAGATTTCTTGAGGGAAAAGGGTGAGCTCCTGGACTGGACTGATCTCTTAGGAGAGGATTGTCTTCATGTCCCTTAGAGGTAGAAAAACAAGAAAGGAATGCACAATAATAGAGTATACTTTGCTCCCACTCAGAATGTAGTCTGTGCATTTCAGGATCTGTCTCCAGAAGTGTGAGTACCTAGTTCTCGAGCAAGTGCTCAAGGAGACTTCTCCAAGGAACCCAAACAAGCCTCTAACCTCAGATGCCACCCCCACCAAGGAAATTAATTAAGTCTTGCTAGAAAGGAACTCCCTTCCTATATGAATAACTCATGGTACTAGTTTAGTGTTAGAGCCAGGTTTTATCTTCTCTGTATCATGTCTTGGTCCCTTGCTGCTACTAAAGCTCCATGGCCACACACATAATTCTCTTTTCTCCAGCAGGTTATCACTGTCACTAACTTACCTTTTTCTCTGTATAAAGTGAATCTCTGAACTCTCAAACTTGGATTATCTGGGGATAACTGCCTTTCTCATCAGACCTACACTGTCTAACTCACAATGGTATTACATGTGCTATCTCCACTGGTGAGTCAGGCAGAGCAAACATACATGGTTCATTATATCTAGTCAACCTAATACATATCATGCTTCACAGCCCATCAAATCATTCACCCAATCACATGCCTATCCATATTCCTTCCCACCACCACCACTCTCCCCTTCCCCTCCTACTTCTTGGTCTGAGAATAGTAATTACATCAGTGCTGCCATTGCTACTGGAAAGAACATGTCAATGATTACTCTATGTCAACATTTCTGTGACTTCTGAAATGACGTCTTTTCCAAGCCACCACTAGGAAACATCTTGCTTTTGGATTTGTGTCCCCAGTGTTTAGCACAGGATTTCAGGCATAGTAAACAATTAATAAGTATTTTCCATCAATCCATTCATTCATAGTGTTTGAGGGCTAAGTTTCTTGCTCTTCCTCCAGGGCCAGGACAAAATGGGCAATCCTCTTCTCTCTGAGAGGTCTATGTTGTTGTTGTTGACTTATTTGTGACCCCATTTTGGATTTTATTCACAAAGATACTGGAGTGGTTTGTCATTTCCTTCTCTAGCTTATTTTACAGATGAGGAACTGAGGCAAATAAGATTAAGTGACTTCCTCAAGGTCACACAGCTCATCATTATCATGTTTGTCCTTCATTGCCAAAGACCATGCCATCAGAGAAATGATGACATGACTTGCACTTGACTTTGTTTTGAACAAAGTAAGCCTGTACAGGTCACCAGCCTCACTCCTCCTCCAGAGCCATCTGAATCCAGTGACCTGATATTGCTCAGGATGACTGGAGATGGCTCAGGATGCCCTGGGAGACCTTGGGGCCTTTAGGCCAACGTCTTTGCAGGTACTCACTTAGGGTGAGGCAATGCCCATTCATTGAATAGGCCTGCTTTAAGAAGTAGCCAGGGCATGACCCCTTTAATGAGGTCAAGAAAACGAGGACATCAGGCTAGGTGGGAAACAGCAACAGTTACTACCTAGTATTTGTCTGAAGTCAGACTTGAACTCAGGAAGATGAGTCTTCCTGACTTCAGGCCCAGCATTTTATCCACTGTACCAATCAGCTGCCCCTTGTCTCTCTAGAATTATGGGTTTCTGAAGCCAGAGAAGTTGAGATCAAATCCTGCCTCTGGCATTGGTCTTGGTCAACTCACTTCTGCTCCTTGTTCTTCAGTTTTCTCATATGGAAAATAAGGTGAAACTAGAGGGCCTCCAAAATCCCTTCTAGCCCCAAGTCTATGGTCTTATGAACCCTCTAATTATTTTGTATTGTTTAAGAAATTCCTCTTCTTCTATCCAGAAAGCTGCACATATGTCTCTATCTTCACTTAGAGCTGTATAGTTGAAAGACTTCATCGCTGTCTCTTGTCTGCATTTGTGACTCCTAGAGGACACCTATGTGCATGCACAAGCTTTTTCTCTCTGATCAACTCAAATCTATTCTTAGTTATTCTGGTCTAAGATCTGTTTTCAGCTCTTCAAGGGTATCCCAGATAGACACTCACCAGAAGTCTGCCAGGTTTCTTTTGTAGGCCCAGAACTAAATGTAGCTCTGGCCCACAACAACTTAGGTTAATTACTCAATAGTTAGTTGCTAAGACTTAAAACGACAATTTCAATCCTTCTGACAAGATATCAATGGGTATTCAAAGTTCCATCCAAAGATTCACCTTCATATTGACTCACCAAACGGATCACTTTTTCCTAATCAACCTCTTCCATAAATATCCATAATTGGAGATGTTTTTAAAGGTAATCTATAAAATACTTTGAGCATCTTTCAAAAGAGAGTATCACAGAAATAATAAGTATTGGTATTTGTCTGAAATGATATTATTTGGCTTTCCTTATTAGTAGGATTAATAATTCTATAATTAGCAGGTGTGGCAACGGAAGGCCAAGTTTTCTAGCTGATAATCTCTCTTTTTCATACTCTCTTCCTTGCTGGAAGGAAGAGATGGGGATTTCCATATCCCAAGTCAACAGCTATTTCCAGTTCAATATACATTTTTCTCTTTGGTCACTATTGAATGCATACATACCTCAGAGGCCAGAGATTGAATCAGCTATAACTTGTCACAAGTTAGCTCACTTTTAGGTTAATGGAGATGGGTCCAAGGCTACCTTGCCTCCTTCTATGCTACTTTATGGGCTTGAGACCAAAGAAAAAGTTATTAATAAAATTAAAACAGCACAGAATCCCCAGTTAGGAAAATTCTTAGCATTTGAATAGACGTTTAGATCTCTGCCCTATTTGAATTCTATGCATTTACAGTTAATCTCTGGCTTCTTTCATTTTCCTTTGTTCAGTGTAGATACACATACATACAAGCATGTGTATATACATGCATATATATATGTATATATAACATATATGTGTGTACACATATATATCTATATATACATGTAGAACAAGCTTTCATGATTGACCATGGATTTTTTTTTTTATGAAGAGCAAAGTCAGGATAAAGGAAATGTATACAAAAAAGAGAAACAAGATTATATAACAGTGCTTGTTATTGGACCAGCACAAGCTGGGGAAGATGGGAAAAGTAGACCCTTTTAGAAGTTTCTTTTGTTCTCAAAGAGGTGATTACAGCTGCCAGCTTTAGCCCAAGTTCTTTGTTCCAAGATGCCTCAAACTTGCTGGAAACTGATGGCCTACCATGATCTTGTCCCTCTTCATTTTCACTCAAAGTCCCCTCCTAGGCCTGGAAGGACTTATATGAACTGATGCTGAGTGAAAGGAGCAGAACCAGGAGAACTTTGTGTACAGCAGAAACCACAGTGGGGGAAGTTTTCTGAACTTCTGGGAAGTTCACAGCAATGCAACGACCTAAAATGTGTCCAATGAACTGTTGAGGCAAAACACTTTGTACATCCAGAGCAAGAACTATGGAACTGGATCGCTTTGTTTTGTTTTTCCATTCATTTTAACTCTCCTATGCAATATTTGTATTTAATAAGAATGTATGTGTAGAACTATATAAGACTGCACACTGTCTTGGGGAGGGAGTGGGGAGAGAGGGGGGAAAGAGAGAGAGAGAAGGAGAAAAATCTATATAGAAGTGATTGTAGAAAACTGAAAACAAATAAAATAATTTAAAATTTTTTTAAAAGTAAAAAAATAAAAATAAATACAAGTCCCCACCTTAGCTCTCATTCTCTCTGTGTCTTCCTGTCTATCTCCATCTCTCTGTTTTTGTCTTTCTCTGTCTCTCTCTGTCTCTCTCTATGTCTCTCTCTGTCTTTCTCTGTCTCTCTGTCTCTGTCTCTCTGTCTCTGTCTCTCTGTCTCTCTCTGTCTCTGTCTCTCTCTCTCTGTCTCTCTCCCTCTGTCTGTCTGTCTGTCTGTCTGTCTATCTATCTCTCTCTCTCCTCCATTTTCATCATTGTCTCTTAGCTGCTACTGCTATTTGCTGCTTAAATCACAGGTTGGGGCTGAGGTGACTGCCACCACTACCGTAGATGCTGCTAAGCTCCTAAATTGCAAACTCCTTCTTAACACTCTGCTTCCTTACATATTGTACATCCCTCTTTCAAAATCTCTGGCATGATACCAGCCTGACTCCTAGCTCAA
Source organism: Notamacropus eugenii (assembly GCF_028372415.1). NCBI lineage: Eukaryota > Metazoa > Chordata > Mammalia > Diprotodontia > Macropodidae > Notamacropus > Notamacropus eugenii. The sequence continues at coordinate 363,952,189 of NC_092874.1, forward strand.
AGATTGCAATAATCTAAATCTTTCTTAGAGCTGAGAAGGAATGTTTTTCCCTCTAAAATACAAAACCCAGAATAGCATTCAGTTCTCAAATACGTAACATGTTTATAATCACTTTCTTCATAGCAATTCTTTTAAGTAATAGTCTCATTTATAGAGATATAATTGAGGCTTGTAATGAAGTGAACAAAGGGAAGTTGGAAGCAGCCTACACTCCCACAAAATAAAAATCAAGGGGTAGAGAATAGAACTATCATCCAACCCACCCCTACCCCTGACTATGACTGAAAATCTAGTTCTTCCCTTTTCTTGAGAGTATCAGCCAGGAGGGAATTTTCCAACTGTTGTCATCTGACCATCTGTTTCTCAGAACACCCTAGATCATGCTCCATTTGGGGATGAGGGTGCCTTAACCCATAAGGATTTCAAGGCCTTATAATTCAGGTATAGAGTGCTCATAAGCTCTTCAAGGTAAAGACACATTTTAATGCATAAATGGAGTGTTAAAAGAGAATGGAATTGAATAAAAATGGGGATAAACAGGTGCCATGCAAAATAATAACAAAGAACAGAAAAGAGAGTTTTTGTTCTTTTCTCTTAAAAATCCTGTCTAGTTTTTTATAAGATTGTGCAAACCAGGAGATAAATATAAAATCTTTCATTTTTCCATCAAATTAAAAAATGTTAGCTTAGACTATTTAACTCAGCTCTTTATTCATTCCTCAGGGTATTTTACTCAGCACTTACATAACATCTCAGTAAGCTTAAAATATTTTGTAAACAATCAATATCATGAAATGTTTTTCTAAAAGAGGTACTGGAATGCCATGCCTCCCAAAAAAACATTAATAACAATGAATGCTATAATAAGGGCAGTAAAACTTAAAACTAGAATAATTACCATCGTATTGAGAGTTTTGCTAAGAGACAAAAAAAGGTAAGTAAAAATTTCTCAAGGTTTTCCAACAGTTGAGCCAGTTGGTCTCAAATATTAGATATAGTTCTTGTATAATTTCTCTTAGTTCTTATATAATTTCTGAATGTGTTCAGTCTCTATTTTCCCCAAAGGCACACTATCATAGTATAACTGCCAGCAGAGAAAAATGCTGGATCTGTCTGATAGAGAGAGAGAGAGAGAGAGAGAGAGAGAGAGAGAGAGAGAGAGAGAGACAGACAGACAGACAGACAGACAGACAGACAGACAGAGACAGAGAGAGAGAGAGAAAGTGATTCATTCAATTTAAGAAAGTTTCACAATGTGCAAGGCACTTGTGATATGGTTGGGAAAAATACAATTTCTTCCTTTACAAAGCTTACATTATCCTTGCACACAAATAGTGTAACGCAAGTATAGGGAGTTATGCAGCAAAAGAGAATTTCAGCCAAAATGTTTTAGAAGAAAAATTAAGAAAAGTGAATATTTTTTCTCACTATAGGGATTAAGGTAAGCTTCAAGGAGGAGGTGGCACCTTTTGTTTTCTTTTTTGTCAATTTTCTTCCAATTACATATAAAAAATTTATATTCTTTTTTTAATTTTGAATTTCAAATTCTCTTCTTTACTCCCTACTCTCCATCCTCCTTGAGAAGACAAGCAATTTGATATATATTATACCTGTGCAGTCATGCAAAGCATATTTCCATATTAGTTATGTTGAGAAAAAAACAGACCCTCCCTCCCAAAAAAGAAAAAAAAATGAAGTAAAAAAAAGTATGCTTTGATTTGCATTCATACTCCACCAGTTCTTTCTCTGGAAGGGATAACATTTTTTCATCTTAAATTCTTTGAAATTGTCTTAGTTTGTTGTATTGCTGACAATAGCTAAATCATTCGCAGTGATCAAAACTGCTGATATTGTGTACAACCTTCTCCTGCTGCTCACTTTATTCTGTTTCAGTTCCTGTAATCTTTCCAGGTTTTTCTGAAAGTATTCTGCTGGCCATTTCTCATATCACAATAATATACCACATTTATATATATATTATATACCACAATTTTTTCAGCCATTCCACAGTCGAGGAGCATGCCTTCAATTTCCAATTCTTTGCCACCACAAAAAGAGCTACTATAAATACTTTTGTACATACAAGTTATTTTCCTTTTCTAAAAATCTCTTTGCAATATCAACCTAGTAGTGCTTTTACTGGATCAAAGGGTATGCAGTTTTATAACCTTTTTGGCCTAGTTCCAAATTGCTCTGCAGAATGGTTGGATCAGTTTACACTCCACCAACAGTGCAGTAGTGTCACACTTTTCCCACATTCCTCCCTCAACATTTGTCCTTTTCTTTTTCTGTCATATTAACCAATCTGATAGTTGTGAGATAGCACCCCAGAATTATTTTGACTTGCATTTCTGTAATAAATAGAGACTTAGGGCATTTTATCATGTGACTATAGATATCTTTGATTTCTTTTTCTTAAAACTGCCTATTCCTATCTTTTGACCATTTATCAATTGGTGAATGACTTGTATTCTTATTTATTTGACTCATTTCTCTGTATAGTTGAGAAATGGATCCTTTATCAAAGAAAGTTGAGGTAATTTTTCTCTCAGTGTTCTACTTTCCTTCTAAACTTGGTTTCATTGGTTTTGTTTGTGCAAAATTTATTTAATTTAACATAATCAAAATCAACCATTGTATATCCCATAAGGTTCTCTATTATTTATTTGTTCATTAATGTCTCCATTCTCCTTACATCTGACAAACTATTCCATACTCCCCTAATTTATTTATAGTGTCACCCTTTATGTCTAAATCATCCCATTTTTACCTTATCTTGGTGTATGGTGAAATGATGGTGTATACATAGTTTCTGCCAAATTGCTTTCTCATTTTTTCCAACCATCTTTCTCAAATTCTGAGTTCTTGTCTCAAAAGATTGGACCCTGGGGTTTTAGATTATTATAGTCATTTACTACTGTATATTGTGTGCCTAAACTATTCCACTGATCCACCACTCTATTTCCTAGCCAATACTAAACTATTTTCATGATTACTGTTTTGTAATGCAATTTGAGATGTGGTACTCCTAGGCCACCTTCCTTCACATAATTTCCCCTTGATTTCCTTGATATTCTTGACCTTTTATTCTTCCAAATTGGTTTCATTACTATTTTTTCTAGGTCTTTAAGATAATTTTTTGATAATTGTTATTTTATTATATAGGCATATTTTTAGATTTGATTTTATTTGTGTGAAAAATGCTTTGCAAATGTGTTTATATAGTTCCCGGGTTTGTCTTGGCAGGTAGAATTCCAAGTACTTTATATTGTCTATGGTAATTTTAAATGAAGTTTCTCCTTTCACCTCTTCTTACTGGGTTTTGTTGGTAATATATAGAAATATTGATGATTTGTGTGGGTTTATTTTGTATCCTGCAACTTTGCAAAAGTTGTTAACTATTTCAACTATTTTTTAGTAGATTCTCAAGAATTCACCAAATATATCATCATACCACCTGCAAAGAGTGATAATTTTGTTTTGTCATTGCCTGTTCTAATTCCTTCAATTTCTTTTTCTTCTCTTATTGCTATCACTAGCATTTCTAGTATTATGTTTAATAATAGTAGTGGTTATGGGTGTCCTTCTTCAACCATGATTTTATTGGGAAAGTTTCCAGGTTATCCCCATTACAGATAAAGCTTGCCAATGGTTTTAGACAGATATTACTCACCATTTTAAGGAAAGCTTCATTTATTCCTATGCTTTTTAGGGGTTTTTAATGGGAATGAGTGTTGTATTTTATCAAACAAATTTCTGTATCTATTAAGAATATCAGAAGGTGGAGTCAAGATGGTGGAGTAACAGCATGGGCTCACCTTAGATGTACCATGAGTTTCTTCAGATACCTCTAAAAAGAGAAGCTAAACAAATCTGAGAATATCAGAATCTACTAGGAAACACAGTGTAATGAGAAAATCTACCAAAATTTGTGGGATACAGTGAAAGTAGTTCTTAAGGGAAGTTTTATATCATTAAAGGCCTTCGTGAATAAAATAGAGAAAAAGGAGATCAATGAATTGATCATGCAGCTGAAAAAGCTAGAAAATGAACAAATTGAAAATCCCCAAGCAAATACCAAATTAGAAACACGGAAAGCCAAAGTAAAAATTAATGAAGTTGAAATTAAGAAAACTATTGAATTAATAAATAAAACTAAGAGTTGATTTTATGAAAAACAATAAAATTGATAAAACTTTGGTCAATTTGATTTTAAAAAAGAAAGAAGAAAACCAAATTATAAATATCAAAAATGAAAAAGGTGAACTCACCTCCAATGAGGAAATTAAAACAATAATTAGTAATTACTTTGTCCAACTGTATACCCATAAATTTGACAATTTAAGTGAAATGAATGAATATTTTAAAAATATAAATTGTCCAGATTAACAGAAGAGGAAGGAAAATACTTAAGTAATCCCATCTCAGAAAAAGATATTGAACAAGTCATCAATTAACTCCCTGGGAAAGAATCTCCAGGCCCAGATGAATTTACAAGCAAATTATTTCAAACCTTTAAAGAACAATCCTATATATACTATTTGGGAAAATTGGCTAAGGAATACTACCAAATTCTTTTGATAATACAAATATAGTTCTGATATCTAAACTGGGAAGAGCCAAAACAGCAAGGAAAATTATAGACCAATTTCCCTAATGAATATAGATGCAAAAATGTTAAATCTGATATCAGCAAAAGATTACAGAATATCAAGGTAATTAATGAAAAGGAATGTTAGGGAAAGTAGCCTAGCCCTACCAGATCTCAGATTGTGTTATAAAGCAACAATCATCAAAACTACTTGGTACTGGCTAAGAAATAGAAGGGTAGATCAGTGGAATAAGTTAGGCACTCATGACACAGTATTCAATGAACATAGCATTCTACTGTTTGATAAACCCAAGGACCTCAGCTTCTCAGATAAGCATTCACTGTTTGACAAAAACTGCTGGGAAAACTGGATAATAGCGTGGCAGAAATTGGGCATAGACCAATGCCTGACATCATATACCCAAATGGGCACACAATATAGGTATAAAAGTTGATACTATAAACAAATTAGGGGAGCAAGGGATAGAATATTTGTCATATTTATGAAGAATGGAGAAATTTATGAACAAACAAGAGATAGAGAACATTATGAAGTGCAGAATGGATAATTTTGATTACATTAAATTTAAGTTTTTGCACAAACAAACCCAATGCAACCAAGATTACGGAGGATGCAGAAAACTGGAAAAGGATTTTTATATCTTGTGTCTGTGTAAAGGCCTCATTTCTAAAGTATTTCAAAAACTGAGCCAAATTTACAAGAACACAAGTCATTCCCCAATTGATAAATGGTCGAAGGATATGAACAAACAGTTTTCAGAGGAAGAAATTAAAGCTATCTATACTCATATAAAAAAATACTCTAAATCACAATTGATTAGAGAAATGCAAATCAAAACAACTCTGAGGCACCACATACACCTATGAGATTGTCTAACATGACAAAACAGGAAGATGATAAATGTTAGAGAAGGTATGGGAGATTTGGACTATTCATTGTTGGTGGAGCTGTGAGCTGATCTAACCATTCTGGAGAGCAATTTGGAAATACGCACAAAGGGCTACAAAAATGTGCATACCCTTTGACCCAGTAATATCACTTCTAGGATTATATCCCAAAGAGATCATAAAAATGGGTGGGAAAAAAGTCCCACATTTCAAAAATATTTGTATCCGCTCTCTTTGTAGTGGCCAAGAACTGGAAATCAAGGGGATGCCCATCACTTGGAGAATGGCTGAACAAGTTGCGGTATATGAATGTTATAGAATACTACTTTGCTATAAGAAATGATGAACAGTCAGACTTCAGAGAGGCCTGGAAGGACTTATATGAACTGTTGCTGAATGAAATGAGCAGAACCAGGAGAACATTATACACAAATAATAGCCACACTGTGCAAGGACTGTTTCTGATAGACTTAGCCCATCACAGCAATGTAAAAATCTAAAACATTCCCAAAGGTATCTTGAGGCAAAATGCCATCCACATCTGGAGAAATAACTATGGAATCAGAATACAGAATAAAGCAGACTATTTTCTCTTGTGTTATGTTTGGTTTGGTTTAGTTTTTCTCATGGTTTCTCCCATTTGTTTTAATTCTTCTATGCAACATGACTAATGTGAAAATGTGTTTAATAAGAATGTAAGTGTAGAACCTATATAAAATTACTTATCATCTCAGGGAGGGAGGGGGGAAGGAAGGGGAGGAAATGTAAAACTTGTGGAAGTGACTGTTGAAAACTGAAAACAAATTAATTAATTTTTTTAAAAAATATTCAAAAAAAGAATAATGATTTCTGTTAGTTTTGTTAATGATATGGACAATTATGCTGATAGTTTTTCCAATATTCAACCAGCCCTGCTTTCTTGGCATAAATTCTTAGGTGTCACCTTTCCAAGTCTTAAAGAAAGAGGGTTATAAAAGGCAGCTATGAGGATGTAGTGTATTATATTCAATCAGTCAGTCAACAGGTATTTATTAAGCACCTCGTATGTGACAAGCATTGTGCTAAGCTGCAAGAATACAAAGAAAGGCAAAAGATATTCCCTTCTTTTAAGGAATTTATAACCTAATAGAGCATGCAAATAACTACATATAATATATATGTATATATACATATATATATGGAAATCAGTAGGAAGAGATGAAGAGGGTGAAGAGGGAGAGAATTCAAAGCTTGTGGAATGGTCAGTGGAAATGACTAGCGCCAAGAGATAAAGTGTTTTCTTCACAAGGAGGCCTGTGTCACTGGATGCCAATATGCATAGGGGTGAATCATGTGTAAGAAACATAGGAAGATATGAAGGGGCCAGATTATAAAGGGCTCTGGATGCTAAACAGATGATTTTATATTTGATCCTAAAGGTGACAGAGAGCCAGTGGAGCTGACTGAATAGGAGAATAACAACAGACCTACACTTTAGGAGATCAATTATTTTTTGTTTGTTTTTTAAACATATTTTTCCACAATTACATAATAAAAATAATTTTAACATTTTTTTAAAGTTGTGAGTTCCAAACTATCTTCAGAAGGGAACCAGATCTCAATGATAGTCAGAAGACAGAAGGATTGGGAAATGAAAAGATTAACATGACAGAAAGTGTTACCTATGAAACATGTATCCTGGGCAGCACAGTGGAAGGAGCAGGCAGTTTTAGAGTTGGATAAGGTTGGGGGAAGGGAAGGGGGAATAGTACAAGGAATAAAAATAATGAAAATAAGAAACCATGTGGGTTGGTAGTGGTAGAGCATGAAATTTGAATGGTGACAACTAAGGGCTCAGAATCACTGAGATAGGGAAGATATGACCAGAGTTTGTTAATCGTTTGAGGAAGGAGTTCATGTAGGTAATAATAATAAGAGCCAGTATTCAAAAGTGCCTACTATGTGCCAGGTATTGTACTAAACATTTTACAAATATTATCTCATTTAATCCTCACAACTACCCTAGGAAGTAGATGTTTTTAATATTCCCATTTTAGGTTGCAGAAACTGAGACAAACAGAGCTTAAGCGACTTGCGCAAGGTCACATAGCTAACAAACATTTGAGACCAGATGTGATCCCAGATCTTCCTGGCTCCAGGCCTAGCATTCTATGCACTGTGGAGTTCTCTTACTTCTTTGACTAATTTAGGCAGCTCAGGTGAAGGGACCAGGAGGGGCAGCTGATGAAATACAGCTTCTCTTCTTTCTCTGAAGGCAAGTCAGGTCAAGACAGACCAGGAGACTTGTGGAGGCAACAAAATGGAATTGTATCTCTCTCCATTCCCTGTAATCAGAAGAGGTCAGGCTGGGAGACCAGTGTATGATGGAATGGAATCTCTCAGTTCATGCATTTAGGAAAGACCTCCCTGCCAGCAGGAAGAGGAGATGAAACATTACAGAAATGAGGTCTGGTCCATACAAATTCAGTAAGGTGGGAGAGGTAAAAATGAGTGCAGCATCCCTTAGACTCTCCGTTAGGGCATTCCAGGCAAATGCTTAGAAGGTTAGAGTAGACCTGCTTCTGGAATCGTGTGATAGAGAGACCCTCCCCACACATGCTGTGAGCATGAACAAATTTCTGACTACACTTTCATGTTGACAGTGATGACTCAAAGGAAGGTTTGTACTGTGATGTGACCTAAAGTATTTTAATTGGCCACTTAGTTCACACTCCTTGGTGAAGCAAGATCAATGATAGGTGAAGGGAGCAAAGGACTCAAGAGAATAGGATAGTATAAGAGTTAAATTGGTTCACCAAAGGGACAAGATGGGGAAGGGAAAAGAATGCAACAGTGATAGTCCGGGAAAGAAAGGATGGGTGTAAGTATTGAAGGCCATAGTGAGAATAAAGAAAGAGGCCCAAGGGTTCAATCCGGCCACATCATCCTCTACTCAATGAACTTCATTTGCTTTCTGTCACCTCCAGGATCAGATATAAAATCTGCCAGTTAGCATTCAAACCCCTTCACCACCTATTTCCCCTCCACTTTTTCAAGACTTCTTATATCTTACACCTACCATGTACTCTTCAACTCAGTGACATCAGCTTCTTTACTGCTCTTTGAACAAGACATTCCACCTGCTCACTCTGGAAATTTTCACTGGTTATCCCTGGGGCATGGAATAGCTCTCCCTCCTCATCTCTGCTTCCTGGCTTCCCTGACTTCCTTCAAGTCCCACCTGAAGGACCATCTTCTATAGGAAGCCTTTCCTAACTCCTCTTAATTCTAGTACCTTCCCTTTTTCCCCTCTCATTTTTCCTGAAGATGGCTGTTTGCACATTTGTGTGCTTGTTGTAGATTGTGGCCTCCTTAAGGTCAGAGACCGTCTTTCTTTGCACAATGCTCAGCACAGTGCCTGTCACATAATAGGTGCTTCAGACACAGTGAACTGGCACTTGATAGGTGTTTAATAAATGTTTATTGACTGGTTCATCACAGGACAGAGGAAGAGGTAGAATGACCAAAAAAAATCTTATCAGATAAAGGAATTTTGTGGAAGAAGCAGAGGCAATGTCCTCAAAGAACATTTTTTGGTTTCTAAAGGTTGAGAAGTGGGAGGGAAAGAAAGCTTTCTGGAAACTGGATTTTCCCATCCATGTACCTTATTGTTATAATTTACCCTCCCACACAAAGCAAAACAAAGTAAAAGGTCACTGTAAACTCCTGATATTTATTTTTTCATTCAAAGCAACAACCCTTAAAAATATAAAGGAAGGAGACTGTCCTCATTCTTTTACAGGTGTGTGTGAAGGAGGAGTAAATGCCAACATTTTACTATAAACTTTTCTAAAATAACAAAATTATTTTTGTCTCACTATTCCACCTCAGCTACTCACAAGTTCACAGCACTGTTGCAGTATCTGTTTATTCAAGTTCAATGCTCCAAACCCCACCTGTACATTCTTTATGCCTGGTAAAGTCAAGTGATATATGAGTTTAAAGGGGAAAAGAAACTTTAAATTAAATGTCTTTCCTAGCTTACCTCTAAGACCCATCTAAAATTTCAATTTCAACAGGAAGCTTTCCCCAGTCCCTCTTGATTCTAGTGCCTTCCCTCCACTTCCTGCTGCCACCTTATTACACCTCAGAGCAGATGAGCTAGTGCCCTCAGACTGCCATCTCTCACTGGGTGCAGCACGTCCCATGACGAGAAATCGCTAGGGGCCAGGCAAGGAATCATCCATCTGCCCCAAAGCAACCACTTCTGTCTGTACCAGCACAAGTCATCTTCCACCCCGTTACCAGTCTAATCTTCCAAATGAGATGTAGAGAACCTCCAGTGCAAAGAAGAAACACCAGCCCTTCTTCAAGCTTCCCATCTCCTGCTAAGTCTGTCCTTTGAGGGTAAAGGAGTGGCACCATCCATTCAACAATTAACATTCTCACACCTAGTCATACCCTTTTCATCCCAGTGACTCTCAGATCCTATAGATCATAATCCAAACCCCATTCCATAACTTCTACCATATGATTCCTCATTCTTATCCACCTCAAAGTTTCAACTTAAATCTGCCCAAACCTTCTCTGCAATGCCTGTCCCATAGGCAATAAATTTCCCAACATCTTAAAACTTTTCCTTTTCCACTCCTTCCATCTACTAGCTCTTACCAAAATCTTGTTTTTCTCTGATGCCACAGCCTCCCCGGCCACCCTTTCTGTTACTAGCTGCATATTCATTCACTCTCTACCATGTGTACTAGGTCATACAATTAATAGGTGTCTGAGACCAGATTTGAACTCAGGAAGATATCTACTGTGCCTCTTAGCTGCCCATAGTAGATATTTAATAAGTGTTTGTTGATTGATTGGTTTCTCTCTGTTGATTATTTCCTATTTATTCTGCATGTAGCCTGATTGTACAAAGTTATTTGCCTGTTGTTACCTTTGTGTTGTCTCAATTAGACTGTGTGCTCCTCAAAGGCATGGATTGGGTTTTGCTTTTTTGTAGTCACAGAGTTTATAGCACAATGCCTGCCATATAGTAGGCACTTAATAAATGCTTATTGATTGATTAACTGGAATTGAAAGAAAATAATAATGAAATATCTCCCCTATTTAAAAGGGCACAATCTCTCATACCTTCTCATACTTCCATTTGAAGAGGAAACTCATCATGTTAGTGTTACTAATGCTGGAACATGGCTCTGTTGTCTCAGTCTTGTGGGAATCAACTCATTTCCACCACTTGTTTACTTTGCCTTTGAGGCTCCTTCTCCACTAAGTTATTGTTTGAAGTGGGGGGGAGGTTGGTTTGTTTCTCCCCCTATAATATTGAGGAGTTTCTTCTTCATTTGCTATGTTTTTTTCTTCCTCAAAGAGAAAGTCATCTTTTGAGAGATTGTCCATGTCAAGGGCTATTTTAATTCTTTTATTTCTCAGTTCCTTAGCCTCAACAAGCCAATACAGAAAAGAGGTCAAAATCATTTTTACTGATACCTCTACTGACTCTCAGAGGGAACCATCTAAGAGCCATTTAATATTTAGGTTGGAATGAATATATTTCTTTCAACTGACATTATGCCCCTAGTAGCTTTCCTTAGCAACACTGGAAGAGTAGAGTGGAGCATTCCTGTACATGTATTCAGTTCATATCTTCCTTATATGTGTGTTTATCTGTATTCATGTGTGCGTGCATGCAAAAGCATATATATATATATATATATATATGTATATATATATATATATCTCCACATATAATAAACCTAAGTCTCTCAACCTTTAAACCCTTATCAGTGTTCAATATATTTATAATCTGGGACTAACCAGCAAGCATGGTCCTTACGAGACTATGCAGTCTTTTGTTGACACAATACCCATAGAGACTTTGGAGCATGTGTGGCTCTCCTATAACTGGTTCAAGCACATAGTTGTTGTTTTTTTAAGAGCCTTTTTGGTTGCACAGCCAAAATTGGGAGCAGGGACTGTTCTTTGACTTTCTTTGCATTCCAAATGCTTAGCACAGCACCTGACACATAGTAGGCACTTAATAAATTCTAGATGCCTGACTAAAGAATGACTTTTGAAAGGCAATCAAGCATTTGAGAATGACAGGAAGTCATCTTAAAGTAACACCACAATTGGACATGAGTTTGGTGGAACTGATGCTATATAGAAATTATGCTAAGTCTAAGCTGAATTGCCATAGGAATTATGTGCCCCACCCACCCATGTATTGGAGGGGGTAGTTGTACTTGAGTTTTTTTATGTTTTGATGTAAATATCTTGTTGCTAATTAATGTTGCTAACTGATATTAAGTTATATTAAATGGTTTATTGGGACAAGGGAGTGAATAACTGGCAACTAACAGAATGGGGGATTGAGTTAATAGTATTAGAGAAAGATGTCCCCAGCTCTTCAGGAGTATTCCTGGAACCTAAGGGAAGCGATCTATCAGTCCTGGTCTAGGACTGTAAAGTCAGAGTACTTGCTACATATTCATGGACACTAACAAAATGTAAGAGAGAGAGAAAATCTTACAGGTCGTTTAGTCCAAATCTCTCATTGTTGAGGAAACCAAAGTCATGTGAGGTTAAATGACTTATTTCAAGTCATATAGCTGATAAATGGCAAAAGGATTCAAACCCAGGTCTTCTGACTTCTAATCCTTTTGACCACAATGTGGACACTTCAGCTTTAAAATGTTTTTGTTCAATTACCTGCTTTCATCAGCAGACACTTCAAAATGCAAGAGAGGCTGCTGTTATCTTTAAACAGCCGTTGTATATTAGCATTAAGAAGAAAGAATACTCATATTCAATGCCTTAAATTATTGAATTATTTGTCAGTTTTAACGAAAAATAATTCATAATTTGCCCTATCTTGTTTTGGGTTCCTAGAGAAAAAAAAACAAGTACCCCTTAAATAGGCAAAATACTCATTCAATAATGCAAGTGTTAAAACAAGAGCAATCTACTAATTTCATAATTATTAATAGAGGTTAGTCATTTACAAATGTTACCCATTGCAATTATTAAAATAGAATACTTATTTTAGTCTTTCTAATTTTAAAAACTTTATAAACTTATCATAATATCCTTCGGAAAGAGGATGATAATAGACACTGTTATCCTTCATTTTATAGGAGAAAAAAATCAAAAGTGTGTTAGGATAATCCCTGCAATTCAAAAGGTTGGAACTCTGAAATCCATTCTATTGCTCACTCAATCATGACCCTTATGCTAGGAGATTAAGTGACTTCTTTAACCAATCCAGTCTCCTTTCTTATTCTAAATCATTTGGTAGAAGGTGTTACTACTGTAAGAATGTCATAGAATGACCAATTAGGAATCAATTCAGTTGTCTCATGTCAATGGTCCTCACAACATCCTCTGATATCGGAAAAAGTCAAGTGTTATTTTACATATTTTGCTCATGGAAAAGTAAGATTTGGTCTTATCTAGCAACAGAACAGACGGAAATAATTTGAAAGGAAATATTTGCTACATCCTTTTCATGTCTCATGGTTATGGTCTCATCGTAATTAAGAGTGCTGTTAGGGACCTTTGAGATGGCATAGTTCAACCCCTCAACACACCAATAAAAGAATGATGCTCAGAGAACCCTGAAAAAAAACTCACACAGAATTTGTTTTGCTTGAATATAATTCAAGGGAGGGAGGGAGTTTAAGTGACTTGTAAAGTTCTGGGAGAAGGAGTAGGGAAAGATATAATATAATATAAAGATATAATAATCCCAAAAGAGGGAGAAAAAGTAGAAATATAGCAAAGGAAACTTTAGAAGGGGACATAAATTCAGAGTAGTGGTGGTATTATAATCTCAAATTTAATATATACTTTAGGAAATATAATGAAATGTGGTATAGTGAAAAGAGAGTCGGCCTCAGAGCCAGGAGGAACTGAATTCAACCCTGTCTTTAGAAACATACTGTCACTATGAATGCAGGCAACTTCTCAGTGATTAGACAACTCTTTAAATCTTTAAGTTGTAAAGAAGGTCCTGACCTGAATTAGTGGAAGGAGGTTACCTATCCAGGAAGTCTGTATGCCATTGAAATTAAAAGTCCAGTCCCTATTCCTTTGTGTGTGTAGAGGAGTGGGGGGTGGGGTGGAAGGGAGTATTACATAACAATTCATGGTTTCATATGGAATTCTTTATGCTTTTCTTCATATATGAAAATACTCATGTTTGTTAGTATTTTCCCAATTAAAAAATAGAAAAGGAAAATTAAGAAAAAAATGTTTATTGCCTCAAGGCTAGCTGGTGGCCAAGTAATTATCATCACCCAGGCCACTGATCCTCCCAGACAGTGATAATCTTACTCTATCAGTCTTCAGCAATCCAGCCTTCTTTGTGGATTTATTGTATTTTATCTTAATTATAATTACTTTTATGTGTGTCATACTGCACAGGAAGGGTACTATATGTATATAATTGTATATTATTATATATATTATAGTATAGTATATAGCATAGTATTGTATTATAATTGAATTTAATTTCCACCATATAGAATAAATCTAAAATCTAGTTTAGCACTTACTGCAGTTTACACTTTAATAGAACAGTCTTGTAAATAGTTGGAAAAAATCATCAGATCATAAGATTCCTATTGCATCAAATAATATAGCCTATAGTATAACCGACTTTAGCTAATGCCAAGAACAACCCTTTTCCACTTTCCCATATTATAGCATCTGCATCTACCTAAAACAAATATTCCTATAAGCTCAACTTTTGAGGTGGAATGTCAGCTAATTCTGTAAAACCGAGTTTGAATTTTTTTATTTTTTTTATGTCTTTCCATCTTTTTTTGCTTTAGTCATTTCTAGATACCCTCCCATACCTCTCCAAGAAAACTTGTAAAAAATAAGTTAAAGAAAAACAATTTAATTCATTTCAACAGGCATTTATTAAGTACCTACTATATTCAAGGCACTGTGTTAGTATCTGTGGAAATAATGCCCCCTAAAAAAATTTATTGTCCTCAAGGAGCTTACCTAAGACAAAGACTAGGATGACAACCAATATGAACATATTGTCTAACAATTTACATAACATTCTGACCCAAAGAAGCTGTTAATTTTTTTTTTTTTGTGGAAGGGACAAATCACTTAACAAAAGTCATCAAACTAAATTGCTACTCAACATAAATTAAATTAGATCAAAACAAATGATAAATGAAAAGGTCATCTTTATTCACTCTTCCACGATTTCTTTTAGAAACCTGAAGATTGACCAATGTTTATTCTCTTCATTATGAAGTATGTTATATTCAGTACCAACTGTGATATCACTGAAGACCCTATAACACTATGAGGTATCCTTTTATGAAACAAATATGGTATTTATACCTAAATCAGGAAGAGTAAAAACAAAAAAAGAAAATTATACACCAACTTCATTAATGAATGTGGATGCAAAAATCTTAAATAAAATGCTGTGTACTAGGAGTAGCACTGAAGCTGGAATAAAAGGACCAGGGGCTGAATTCTGGCTCTACTGATTAAGGTGCAGATCTTCCTGACTTTTAGAAAGTCTGACTAAATGTCCTAAACTTGTAAAATGATAGAGTTGGATTAGATAATCTCTAACACTCCTTCCACTTCTAAATCCCATAATCCATGGAGGCTAAGAAAAAAAAAAAAAACCTTCTTAACTACATGTAACACTATCAGAAAACAAAAGCTCTGTGCAACTTACATATTTATAGTTTACATAAAGGTCTGGTTTATAATGCTTCAGATATATGGATCTAAGACAGTCCCCCAAACATAACGTTTTTTCCTTCTTTAATTTGTTTTCTGCTTGCCATCATCCTCAGGAATTTGAGTACCCACAATGGTAATACCTAACCCCCTATTTTTAGAAATTTCTTTCAACTAACATCTCCAATTATTATCCCAAGCAGGCCTCCTTTACTCCATGCTCCAGCCTTTATTCCATGCTCGACAGTTTCCTTCAGTTTCTTTCCCAACTTACTCAAACTACACCATCTTGGTCTCAAGATGGAGGAAGATTAGGTTCATTGCTTAGCGCAACTCCTACATAGTATTTGTCCCTCCAATGCCATGTTCAAAACTGTCAGTGCAAACTTCTTCAGAGTCAGAGTTCTAGGAGTCTTGCTGCTCAGGGAATCTCTGCTGGGCTGTATTCAGCAATCAATTTATGTTCCTGGACTCACCAGTTCCTTGCAACTTGTACTCCTGCATCAGACTGAGGACTCTATTTCCTTCAAAATGACCAAAATAATGTTTTCGGTCTTAGAAATTGGGGATTGTGCCCCTGAGGTACTGGGTTACATGTTTATACATTTGTTCTTACTATATTTTTTTAGTTTTATTTATTTGTTTTGTTTTCAACATTAATTTCCACAAAATTTTGAGTTCCAAATTTCTCCCCATCTCTCCCCTCCCCCACCCAAAAATGTCTTGCATTCTGATTAACCCTTCCACCAATCTACCCTCCCTTCTAACATCCCTCCCTTTCCTTATCTCCAACTTCTCTCTTGTCCTGTAGGGCAAGATAAATTTCTATACCCAATTACCTGTATTTCTTATTTCCCAGTTGTATGCAAAAACAATCCTCAACATTTTTTCCTAAAACTCTGAGTTCCAACTTCTCTTCCTTCCTCCCTCGCCACTCATCCCCTCTGAGAAGGCAGGCAGTTTAATATAGGCTATATATATATATAGCTTTGCAAATGACTTCCATAATAGTCATGTTGTGTAACACTAACTATATTTCCCTCCATCCTATCCTGCCCTCCATTTCTTCTATTCTCTCATTTGACCTTTTTCCTCCCCAAGAGTGTTCACTTCTAATTGCTCCCTCCTCTCATTTGCTCTCCCTTCCATCACCACCCGACCCTGTTTATCCCCTTCTCCTCTACTTTCCTATAGTATAAGATAGGTTTTCATATCAAATTGAGTGTGCATGTTATTCTCTTCTTGAACCAAATGTGATGACAATAAGCTTCATTTCTTCTCTTCTCACCTCCTCCCTTTTCCCCTCCATTGAAAAAGCTTTTTCTTGCCTCTTTTATGAGATAATTTGCCCCATGCCATTTCTCCCTTTCTCCTCCCAATATATTCCTCTCTCACTCCTTAATTTTATTTTTTTAGATATGATCCCTTCCTATTCAACTCACCCTGTGCTTTCTCTCTCTCTCTCTCTCTCTCTCTCTCTCTCTCTCTCTCTCTCTCTCTCTCTCTATATATATATATATATATATATATATATATATATATGTGTGTGTGTGTGTGTGTGTGTGTGTGTGTGTGTGTGTGTGTGTGTGTATAATCCCTCCAACTACCCAGATACTGAGGAAAGTTTCAAGAGTTACAAATATTATCTTTACATGTAGGAATGTAAAGCAGTTCAACGTTAGTAAGTCCCTCATGATTTCTCTTTCCTGTTTACCTTTTTATGCTTCTCTTGACTCTTGTTTTTGAAAGTCAAATTTCCTATTCAGCTCCAGTCTTTTCATCAAGAATGCTTGAAAGTTCTCTATTTCATTGAATGATCATTTTATCCCCTGAAGTATTATATTCAGTTTTGCTGGGTAGGTGATTCTTGGTTGTAATCCTAGTTCCTTTGATTTCTGGAATATCATATTCCAAGCTCTTCAATCCCTTAATGTAGAAGCTGCTAGATCTTGTGTTATCCTGATTGTATTTCCACAATACTCAAATTGTTTCTTTCTGGCTGCTTGCAATATTTTCTCCTTGACCTGGTAACTCTGGAATTTGGCTACAATATTCCTAAGAGTTTCTCTTTTCATATCTCTTTCAGGAGGTGATCAGTGGATTCTTTCAATATTTATTTTGCCCTCTGGTTCTAGAATATCAAGATGGTTTTCCTTGATAATTTCAAGAAATATGATGTCTAGGCTCTTTTTTTGATCATGGCTTTCAGGTAGTCCCATAATTTTTAAATTGTCTCTCCTGGATCTATTTTCTAGGTCAGTTGTTTCTCCAATGAGATATTTCACATTATCTTCCATTTTTTCATTCCTTTGGTTTTGCTCTGTAATTTCTTGGTTTCTCATAAAGTCATTAGCTTCCATCTGTTCCATTCTAATTTTTAAAGAACTATTTTCTTCAGTGAGCTTTTGAACCTCCTTTTCCATTTGGGTAATTCTGCTCTTTAAAGCATTCTTCTCCTCATTGCCTTTTTGGACCTCTTTTGCCAATTGAGTTAGCCTATTTTTAAAGGTTTTATTTTCTTCAGCATTTTTTGGGTCTCCTTTAGCAAGTTGTTGACTTGCTTTTCATGATTTTCCTGCATCACTCTCATTTCTCTTCCCAATTTTTCCTCCACTTCTTTTAGCTAACTTTCAAAATTCTTTTTGAGCACTTCCATGGCCTGAGATCATTGCATATTTACTTTGGAGGTTTTGGATGCTGAAGTCTTGACTTTTATGTCTTTCGCTGATGGTAATCATTGTTCTTCCTTATCTGAAAGGATGGGAGAAAATACCTGTTCACCAAGAAAGTAACCTTCTATTGTCTTATTTTGTTTCCCTTTTTTGGGCATTTTCCCAACCAGTTACTTGACTTTTGGGCCCTTTGTCAAAAGTAGGGTATATTCTGGGGACCTGTAAGATCTCAGTTCCTCCAAAGTGGCACAATCAAAGGAGAGGAGTTTACTCCTCAGGGGCTTCCAGCTCTGCCACACCCCAGGACCATGCTTAGGGCTGAGGTTCTGATCAGCTGCTCAATTCCCTGAGGACCTTTAAGCTGAGAGCTCCAACAATGGACACTGGTTGCTGCCTGCTGGGGCCACTGCCTGGGGCCAGAGCTACTGAGGGACCCTGCCCTCTTCTTGCCCAACTGAAAAAACCCTCTCACAGACCTTTGAAGCTCTCTTTGGGGCCTGTGGGTCGAGGGATCTGAGAACCTCTGGTGTTGCTGGGGATTCCACCCCCAAGGTCTGATCTGGTCCTGCTCCTCCTGGTGCCTCGTGGCCATGGCTGGGGTGGGCTTTGCTCAGTGTCTGGTGTGACAGACCTTTCCCATTGGCCTTCCAGGTCACCGTGGGCTGGAAATCTCCTTCACTCCATTGTTCTATAGCTTCTGCTGCTCTAGAATTTGTTGAGAGTCATTCTTTGCAGGCATTTTATGGGCTGTGCGGGAAGAGCTAGAATATGTGCATCTTTCTACTTGGCTCTGCCCCTCTCTTACTATATTTTTAAGTAAATATGCCTTTGTAAAATTAAATATGATGTAAGTGGTTAACTATAACTATGGTAGTAGTCACTAGAACCCTAAGCTAGAGACACAAAACCAATGGGGGTTCAGACTGAGAACAAAGAAAAGAGGCTTTCTCTAATTCCCTTGAAGTTTCCTGAGAACCCTGAGAGTGATAAAAAAAAAAAAAAAAATAACAAGCCTGGCCCTGAGAGAGTGGGGCCAGAGACAACCAGGAGAAGAAGGCTTTAAAAAGCAGAATTAGCCAAATGAAGGAGAAGGTTCAAAAGCTCACTGAACAAAATAATTCATTGAAAGAGAGAATTGAGTTCAGGGAAATGAATGTCTATGAGTTAAACCAAGCAGTTAGTAAACAAAACCAAAAATTTGAAAAAACTGAAGATAATGTGAAACATCTCATTGGAAAAACAACTGACCTGGAAAATAGATCCAGGAGAAACAATTTAAAAATTATGGGATTACCTGAAAGCCATGACCAAAAAAAGAGCCAAGACATTATCTTCCATGAAATTATCAAGGAAAACTGCCCAGATGTTCTAGAATCAGAGGGCAAAATAAATATTGAAATAATCCACTGGTCACCTCCTGAAAGAGACCTGAACAGAGAAACTCCTGGGAATATTGTGGCCAAATTTCAGAGTTCCCAGATCAAGGAGAAAATATTACAAGCAGCTAGAATGAAACAATTTGAGTATTGTGGAAATACAATTAGGATAACACAGGATCTAGCAGCTTCAACATTAAAGGATAGAAGGGTTTGGAATGAGATATTTCAGAAGTCAAAGGAACTGGGATTGAAACCAAGACTCACCTACCCAGAAAATTTGAGTATAATACTTCAAGGGAATAAATGGTCATTCAATGATATAGAGAACTTTCAACCATTCATATTGAGGAAAAGACCAGATCTGTATAGAAAATTTGACTTCCTAAGACAAGAGTCAAGAGAAGCATGAAAAGGTAAACAGGAAAGAAAAATCATAAAAGACTTTCTAAAGCTGAATTGTTTACATTACTACATAGAAAGAAAATATTTATAACTTGAATTTTTTCTCAGTATTTGGGTTGATGGAAAGATTGTACATACACACACACACATACATACACACACATATAGATAGAGAGTACGGGGGGGGGTTGAATCAGAAGGGATGATATACACACACAAAAATAAAATAAAATAAAAATTAGGGGGTGAAGGAGGAAAATACTGGGAAGAGAAAGGGAGAAATGGAACAGGGCAGGCTATAACTCATAAAAGAGATAAGAAAAATCTTGTTCAATGGAGGAGAAAAGGGAGAAGGGGAGAGGGGAAAAATGAAGCTACTCTCTCCACATGTGGCTGAAGGAGGGAATAACATGCTCACTAAATTTGATATGATATATGGTGATATATGATATATCACAACACAGGAAAGTAGGAGAGGAGGCGACAAGTGGGGTGAAGGGAATGTTAGAAGGGAGGGCAAATGGGAGAAGGGAGTTATTAGAAATAAGCACTTTCAAAAAGGAACAAGGTCAATTGTAGGGGGAAAAATAAGGGGGGATAGAGTAGGACAGAGGGCAATATAATTAGTATTACACAACATGATTATTATGGAAGTCTTTTGCAAAACAACATATATTTAGTCTGTATTGAATTGTTTGTCTTCTCAGTGGGGTTAGGGAAGGAGGGGGGAAGGGAGAGAAGTTTGAATTCAAAGTATTAGCAACGAATGTTGAGAATTTTTATTGCATATAATCGGGAAATAAGAAATACATGGAATGGGGTATAGAAATTTATCTTGCCCTACAAGAAAAGAGAGAAGATGGGCATAAGGGAAGGATGGGGTGTGATAGAAGGGAGGGTACATTGAGGTAAGGAGTAAGCAGAATGCAAGGTATTAGGAAGCAGGGGGAGGGGAGTGATGGAGAGAAAAATTGGACATTATTACAAAGTGAGGTAAAAGCAATTAGTATTGAAACAATTGACTGAATTAATTACTGAGAATAAATCAATGACATCTTTTGGGGAAAAGAATTTTAGTCTAAGTTTCCTAGAGGCAGGTGACCTTGGGTAAAATTTGGCATTGATGGAAAAGTTAAGGTTTTAATGGTAAATTTGATTTTATGATTGCTGTTTAATCAGTAACTAGAACATGCATAGAAAGGCATGTAAGCCACTTAAGACTTGCCTCAAAAGATGTTCCTTGGCCAAAGTGAAATTATAATCATATCTGAAACCTAGTTAATGGAACTTGCCATTTTTAGAAGCTATGGGACTATTAAGTGACTGTTCTTCTGAGTCTGATTCCAGGTATGGATAACAAGAAAGGCGGTCTGAGCCTCCAAGCCATGATGTCAATAAGCCTGTGAGATGCTGGCATGAACTGCAAAAAGTGATCTCATGGGAAGGGTGGGAGAGCGGCTGTTCAGCCTGAGCTGGGGTAGGATTCTCCTGACTCAATTTTCCCACTGACACCTGGCAGACTTTAAGCCTGACTGAACGCAAGTGGACAACCTAATCCTGCCTGGAATTGACATGAAGTTGGGGAGATATTGTATCCCTGCAATGTCCCTACTCTTGGTGACAATTTCCTATAGTCAAAAGGTTTGTAAGCTTAATACAAGATCTATTAAATTATATATTATTGGTAGGAGAACATCTGAGGTTAAGTCTAAACTTAAGTTATTAGGCATAGGACTTTAGACCAACAACAATAAGTTAGGGTCCTTTAATTTTTAGTAATACTGTGGAGACAATTAGGTCACGAGCTTGTGAAGTTAGAAACATAAATATTATTTGTGTCTTAGTTGGTTAATGTTTAAAATAAAATTCTTTTGTAGTCCATATTGTAAATGCTTTAAAAAGAAGTATCACCTGACCAAAAGTTTGAATTGTTTTATCTGCTACAAACTGTGTTAAAAATGAAAAATAAAATTAAAAAAAATAAATTATAAAAAAATTTTAAAAAAGAGATACTGACGAGGTAAAATCAACAGAACTTGGGACGTGATTAGTGTAACTATGGAGAGTAGGGGAGAGGAGCCAGCAAAATAGTCAAAACTGAACACATTTTTTGAAAAAAATGATTCAAGCCTGGAGGCTGGAAGAAGAATGTTGTCATCAACAGAGAGAGAGAAGTTGGGGAAAAGGACAGGTTTTAAGATGCTGGCAGGAAATCCCAGTGGAAAAGGACCATCATGCACTTGGAAATATGAGGTGTAGGAATGTGGAAATGGGGGATATCAGAGGAGAAATAGTGGCTAAGTGAATTTTAGAACCTATTTTAGGATTAGGGAAAAGGGAGGTTTCTGGAGAAGCCATGGAAATATAGGCAGATTATTAAGTTAAACAAAAGGATTGCTTTAAAAAAATAAGAAAAAGAAAAATAAAAAGAAAGAAAGAAAAATTTTAAACTGGTTACCGATGGTATTTATTCAGTGCCTGCCTCAACCTCTACCTTTCCCTCTTTATGCCTTAGCCTTTTTGAGATTTGAGCTCAGATCAGAAATCTTCATGACACTGACATTTCATTACTTCTGTATCTTAGTACTTAGACTGAAGAAACTAGTTCTCAGAAATGAGTGGACCCATGTGCCAAAGGCAAGATTTGCCAGCTAGTTGAAAGACTCAGTGTGACTTAGTAAATAGAGAAAAGATCTCAGAGTCAAAGACCAGGCTTCAAGTCCTGCCTTGGACACATATGACTCTGTGACCCTAGGCAACTCTCTTGAAGCCATCAGGATGATCTCTGAGATTACAAATTGCAGATCAAGAGTCCAGCTGCAATGGCAGATAGTTTCCTCACTGGGAGTTCTTTTGTCAATAGAATCACTGCTCTGGCTTATAGAAAAACAAAACAATGAAAACATATTTAACCAAATATAATCACCAAAGACCACTGGCCAGCAAAGCAGACTGAACTGGCAGTCATCTGCCAAGCCACAAGATCTGTGGGAAGGGGGATTCGCTATCTCCATTCTCATAGGTCCAGCTTCTCTAAGCAGCTGCTCCCCTTCAGAGACCTGGTTTTTCTTTTCTAGAACATCTTTGGCTTTCAGCTCAAAGGAGAAAAAAGCAAAAGCAAAGTTGTCACTTAGCTGACTTTCTGTCCCTCCTTCCAAGGTTACAAGCTCTCATATTCTAGTAGTAGAATTTAGACTTAAGAATTGTTCCCTTTCCTTATCAAATAAACCATCATCTCTCTTAGATAATGGGTATTTTAACCTCCAGGCAGAAATCCCTTTCTGTCATGTCTCAGTTTTGTACACCAAAACTTTAAATCTCTTACCTCCAAAAAGATTTCCTTTGTAACACACTATGACAATAACTTGCTCATCTTAAGCACAGAAGGCAATA
The DNA here is from genome assembly GCF_028372415.1 of Notamacropus eugenii. Taxonomy (NCBI): domain Eukaryota; kingdom Metazoa; phylum Chordata; class Mammalia; order Diprotodontia; family Macropodidae; genus Notamacropus; species Notamacropus eugenii. The sequence goes on from NC_092874.1 coordinate 363,975,243, forward strand.
AAATAGCTCCCAAAGTTCATTTTGTTCCTTCTTCTTTGTCTTTAGAACATTTATTTTAGATAAAAATTTCACTCCAAGTCCCAGTTAGAAACACTGAAGGGAGAAAAGTTGGACACCCAACCAAGCCTTACATTTCTGTTTATCTCCAGTTACCTCCTGGCCTCTTTGTGATTGGGGCAAAAATAAGTTTACCGAAAAACATAGGAGTAATGAAACAGTAAATCATACTTTAGTGTCTGTGGATAAACAGGCACTGAGGGGATGCTGGCAAAGGAACTGACCTTTCCTTGGAAGTCCCTCAGCCAGAATCTTCCAACAAACTTGTAGAGCCAATGAATGTCGTTGCTATAGTCTGTCTCTGTCACCAAGTTCTTTCTTTACTCCATGCCTCCCTTGACTCCAGCCTCTCAGATACAGTTACTCAGAACTTCTTTCCGTCCTCCCTCCCCATTCTGAGAGAGTTTCTTTCTTCCCTTTGTAGAAATTACTTAGGGCAGACATGACCCAGTCTTTGACACATCTGAGAAGTATACAGGCTCTGTTCCTACTAAGTTTTGATTATTTAACTGAGTCAAAAAGTCTTTGCATTTAGTCAAAGAACCATTTCCCAGTGGTTTTGACCCCACCTTTACTTTTGCCCCTTAGTCTTAATCTTTTCTGTCCTCCGCAAACTTATTGGATTTTGTCTGGCAAAGGTCAAATCTGGGGTACCCCATTAGCTATTTCATGAAGTTCTGCATTTCTGACTCCAATAAAAGTCTCTGTGCCATAGTTTATAATGAAATTTCATAATTAACATTTTTCCTCCAGAAAATGACTGGTTATGGAATTGGATCCTAGTGGATGGTACCTAAGAGTGCTGGGGGTGGGGGATAGTCAGTGAGGATATGCACTGATGGCAAAGAAAAGCGATACCATAATGCCCTTCAGGGTACTATGACATTTTGGGCCCTGGGATGGTGAGGCAGAGGGTACACATTACATGTGAAGCTTCACCTGGGATAAAATTGGGTTTTCTTCCACTTGTGGAGAGCTCTAAGGAGATTCTCCATCCAGGACTTTCATTTTGGGATTCCCCAGTATAAAAAGATCCTTAAGAAATTGGGGGAAAAATGTTTAATTTTTAAATATTCACATTTCTATTTACGTATTTACATTATTGAATCTTTATTGATACTGACTCTGATGTGATATTTGGACTTCACATTACTAAGATACTAGTGTCTACTTGAAATTTGTTCATTTTTTTCTTATATTTTTGCTTTGGTATATTTGTCTTATGCCCTGAAAGTTCACAGGGTGAAGTTTTACTGTGTTCCTAGAAACCCCAAGAAATCAGCCGGTACTGTTTGATCCCTTTTCTTGCCCATCTTTGGGAATTTATTTGACCTTATGCTATTTCTCTGCCTGAGTCAACTTGTCCTGTTGATAGAGTGCTTGGTAGAATGCACTTGGGCCCCAATTCTAAAATCACATTTCTCTTTAAAAAATCACATTTCTCCCTAGCCTCAAAATACTATCTTGGGCAGTTTCTCCCTCAAGGACACAGCCTGCCCTAGCAACAACCATTATCTCCCTTCCTGCTATAGCAGCCAGCTGCACCTATAGAACTCATTAGTTTGAACCAGCTGTGTACTAGGTCATAACAACATTTACTACTCACTGACCAATCAGATGTATTCTAGACTTAGAGATACCTATACTCCCTTACATTAATCTTGTCTAACAAGACATTGAAGAGAGAAGCCTGGTTTTTCCTGGTCAGCCCTGATCATTGGTTGACTTAGTGACTTTTCAGACCTAAGACTGTGGTTTTACACAATCTACACTTCCAGGTACTACCCCTTTGGGCTATTTCCCAATGAATTTTGGATAAAATACCTGTGCAGTAGATACCAAAAGTACATGTTCCTTTAAGAACTGACCACTCCTTAACCACTCTCTTATCTATCCCAAAACATTTGGCACAAATGATACTATAGAATATCCTATAAAACTTTCCCCGTACCAGTTTAAGATTGCAGGTTCCCTAAGAACTCTTTCCCTCTGAAGAGCATAATAAATCTTTACCTTGACTTCAACAATGCTTGAGTCTATGAATTCTCTAGATGACATGCCCCTGGTACCCTGGTCTTTGTGGGGGTATCACACTCCTCTTCCAGACCTCATCACTATAATTGAATTTGTTTGGAATTCCATTTGCATTATCCTCAAAGTATCAGTAATCAATTGAGGGAAATTTGGGGCATCCTTTAGAAATTTATTAGGACGTTAAAAAGAATTGCTTATGGTACAGAGACCTTTAAAGAAATTTTGATGTGGCTTAAGTAGAAAGGGACACAGAAAATTTTGTTCAGACCTCAGTTGGATACCCTTATATACTAAATCATGGAAGAATTTTCATCCAGAATAGTTGGTTTCTAACTGGAAAGTTAGAAAATGCTTTCCAGTTGAACCCAGATCTCTGATCCCTATATAGAGAATTCTACATGTTCTGGGATTATGACAGAGAATTCCCTTTGGAGAAAAAGGAAGATTTCTTTTTCTTTAGGAGTTGCCTCTTTATTGAACCCACTTTCTGAATAAGAGTACTTTGTGAGAGGGAGTCTAGTGGAAAATGAAGAGTGTGGAGTATCCCAACCTCCTTAGATCATGAGCTTATTTGTAAACCAAGAAAGCCAAGTCAGTTTTTTTCTCATCTTAGAGAAGAAGGTTGACTCCAGTTGACTCCAGATCCTAAATCTCTTCAGGATGAGCTAACTGCAGTCTGGGAGACTCTGGTGGACCAGTTTCTTTCTGATTCAGAAAGCCTTTTCCTGTTTTTGCCTTTGGTTTGAGAAAGCCATTCAAGTACTAAGTGAATACTAACCAAGCAGTAATCTTTGGTAAATTATGAAAAATGTTCTTTGTTGGTTGAATCTGCATAATTTTGTTTTTGAGTAAATTGTGATTATGAGGCATGAATTGACATTCTGCATCTGATAATGGTAAACTCAATATGTGATGATAGAAGACTCTTTGACTATGGAAAACATTCAAAAATGCCTGAGTTACCTTTTGCCATCTTTCTTTGGCTCATTATCTTCAGCTGTTTTCTTGGGAGATCCTGGTGACTGCATTACTCTTGGTGTCCAGTTAGAGACAATGCTGTAAGGAGAAAGGCCTTCTTCTCTCTGAAGTCACATGGCCCTGCAGAAGGACCTTGGCTTCTGCATTTGTTCTTTTCCATTTTAGATGAATAAGCTTTATCTGGACAACAGTAGATTGAGCCATAGCAATCCAGAAGTTGGAGTCCAGACTGGGTTTTGCAACCAGTACAGCTCTGATGCCCTGAGAAAACAAGAGAGACCTTCAGGAGAGGCCTTCAGGACCCAAGCCAGTGTTGCTGAGACAGTGTCTCATCTAGCAGTCCTTCAGCAGGTGGACATGACCTTGGTGGGACTAATGTTATGCAGAAACTGTGCTAAGAATGAACCTATTCTCCCCAGAGACAGAAGTAGCGTAGAGGAAATTATGCCCCTAAGGCATTCATGCAAGTATCTGAAATGTTTATACATTTGTTCTTGCTATTGGTCCAAATAATCTTTTGTGAAAGCTAATTGATGCTAAATGATTAAATAGAACTAGAGTGTTAGCAACTCCTAATAATGGGGGAACATAGCTGGTGGAAGCTTGAGCCAGGGTAGTAGAGAATAAAGATACCTCAAAAGCCCTCAAGTTTCCCTGAGGAATAGATGCAGCCTGTCTGACTCTGGGACACTGAACTAGGGTATATGTTGATATACCCAATCTCTCATGAGCATTTAGACAAACACAACTGACACAGACAAGATAGCTATCATTTTAATGCAATTCCCCAAAACACGATAAAAAGGTGTTAAAGGTGATAACTGTTCTAGGTTCCAGCATCTTAGGCTCTGTCTAAGAGTGGGAGGGAAAGAAGAGACTGTGGTTAGTAATCTCCCTCTGTCCTGATCTCTGTGAGGACAGATGAAGACAGACAGTGTATTAGGGCAAGTAAGTGAGGGACAGTCCTCTCTCCTTGAACACACAGGGAAAAAAATCTCCAATGTCAGTATCATCAACAAACACCAGATGCTCTCAGGTTTAACAGCACTAGTAGTCCCTGGGTTGTATCAGCCCTATGCTGCAGTATCTCTGCTGCTCAACAGACTCTTTAACCCAGCCCAGGAGAGCCACAGTTCTCGGTGAGAGCTCATCCCTCTCTTACTTTGCCAAGTCTCACGTATCTGATTTTCTTGCAATGGCTACTTGTCTCTCCTTATTCCCCTCATTTTTTTCTTGTTCAAATAATTCTCTTCAGTCTCAATATCAAGCTTCGAAGACTCTCCAGGGGATTGAGTAGGAAGACTCTGGGAAATGTCTGCCAGAACCCACAACCATCCATTTGCTGCCTCCAGATTTTCTTGACAACACCTGCTGTAGGAGTCACCCAGATAACATTATATATGTTTATTTGTAGAGGAGTCATCAAATAGGAAAAGTCCCCTTACTGTGAGGAAAAAGACAATGTGTGCCTTAGGCAATCATGTTGCTATGTTAAGAAATTTAAATACTCACCTCCAAACGGCAAACTACTTTCCTTTAGGTCTGAGTAAAAGGATAAGTATAGGAGTGGGCTAAAAGTTTCTCTATTCTTCTAAGTAGAGGCAATTTTTTGCACTTACCCTCCCACAGCCAAAGCAAAGCATATTAGGATGCTTGGGTTAGTAGAAGAGAAATTGTGCTGCAAGAAACTTTTTTGACAGACAAATGAAACTAGAAATGAAAATCAGGTATAAAATTTATTCAGATAATATGGATATATTCATGTTCTAAGTATTTTTGAGGCAATGAAAGAATTAGAAAAGTCTTCTATAGCCTTAGAAAGACTATAGAAAATCCTCTACTCATGGATTCTATATTTTACTACAGAGAGTAGAGACCAATTACCTTTGCAATTCATGTGGACTCCAAATTTTAAAGAACTGTAGACAGAAGGCTTGAAGATGAAAATGAGGTCAGATTCAAAAAATTGATACCCATGAATTTAACCAAGGCAGAGATTTAAACCTCTTTCTATAAGAATTTTCTTTCTTTCCCTAACTGATTCTGAGCAGTAATCATGAGGATCATTTATTATTTTGCTGTTAATTATTAATCATCTTATTAGCTTTTAAGAGAGATGGCTTAAAAGCTCAGGAGAAAATCTCTAATGTAAATGCCATCAACAGGTGCTGGAGGTTTTCAGTTCTGGTGAGGTGAATACTAGGAGCCCCTAGGCTCCCACTGCGTTACAGTAGGGAAAGATGTAACCCATGATATTTGGGACCAATTCATATCTAGGCTAACCCAAGCCATTGTTGCAGTCTCCAGCCAAGTATCACTTAGAATGTGAGTACCTCAGAGAAAAATCTCCAATCACTGAATGAGAGGCAAGGTAAATATGTGGACAAAGAGAATACTATACTTTTGTGTAATTCTTGAAGGGAAGAATATACTGTGATAAATCTGCAGCCTCAGCAAGAAAACCATACGACTTAAAGTGGTTCTGAATCTTTGTTACAAATGGACATAATGAAAGAAAGTGGAAAATATCATACTTCAGTCTGTATTCAAACAATATTAGTTCTTTCTCTGGAGGCAGATAATATGCTTCATCATTGGTCCTTTGGGATTGTCTTGGATTATTGCATTTCTGAAAATAGCCAAGTCATTTATATGAGTCAAACTTACAAAAATACAAGTCATTCCCCAGTTGCTAAATGGTCAAAAGATATGAACAGGCAGTTTTCAGATAAAGAAATCAATATAGCAATATTAAAATGCTCTAATCACTATTGATTAAAAAATGCAAATTAAAACAGCTCTAAGGCAGTGCTTCACACCTATTAGATTGGCTAATATGACCAAAAAAAGTGGATATTGGAAGGGATGTGGGAAAACCAGAACACTAATGTACTGTAGGTACACTTGTAAACTGATCCAATCATTCCAGAGAGCAAATTGGAACCACGCCCAAAGGGCTATAAAACTGTGCATACCCTTTGACCCAGCAATACCACTGCTACGTCTATATCCCAAAGACTTCAGAAAGGAGAGGGGGACTTATTTGTACAAAAATATTTATAGCAGCTCTTTTTGTGATGACTAAGAATTGGAAATCAAAGGGATGCCCATTAATTGGGGAATGGCTAAACAAGTTGTGGTATATGATTGTTATGGAATATTGTTATGCTATATTTTTCACCTTGTCTATTTCATTATTTTCTTTTATTCATCTTGTACAAAATGACTGATATGGAAATGTTTTAAATGAATGAACATTTATAACTATATCAGATTGCTTGCCATCTCAAGAAAGGGAGAGTGCAAAGAGGAAGGGAGGGATAGAATCTGGAACTCAAAACTTTAAAAAAAAAAGTCAACCAATTATTTTAAGTAATTGGGGGAAAATAAAATATATTTTAAAAAGTAATATTTAAAAAAATACAAATGGACATAATGGAACAAGATGCTAGAACCTTGGAGCATCATCACTGCTATTATGCAAAAATCTATGCATGACTTTAATCAGACACTCTTTTAGTAGCACTTACATTGATGTCACATACTTAGAACCATCTTATAAGCCAGACTTATTAACTCAATTTGTCATAATTTCCTTTAAGAAATATCATATATATGTAAGTATATATATGTATATTTAAAATAATACTAGACAAGATTCTCCACACTATTCTATGTGATTTTGTATTGCAATTGAATCTTTACTATGAATAATTTTAAATGCTTAATTTATCTGACAAATTCTAGTTGCTTAGGTTTGAAAGATATTATTCTAATTTTTTATCATTGACATCTTTAAAATTTGATCAATTAATTTTTGTTTGAATGTTACAGTTTGGAATCCATTCAATGTATTCTAAATTATTGAGTTATGGTATTGTTTATTTCCAAATTAAAGTTTAGAAAATAGCATTAAGAGGGAATCTCTGGATATTTCTTGCTATTGTTGCACTCTGCTCATGATTATTATAAGTTTTCAAAGATTTATAAGTACTTGAATTTAAAAGCAATTAGGGATATAAAACTGTAGGAAATATTGATTTTAGTGTCACAAAGTATCCCAACTTTCTCTATTACATTTCTCTAGCATAAAAAGAATTCTATGGTGTCCAAAGACATTAAAATTATTGGGGATTAGTTCAAAATGAGAAGACATTCCCTTTTCTTTCTTTGAAGTTCTCTCAGAAGTTGTAAGTCTATAACAATGAATTTTTAAAATCTGAACCATGTAACACAGTAAAGCTAAATTCATTTTCCCAGATGACAACTATTAACCTAATATCTCTCATTAATTTTCATATTTTATCCATTCTTTATATATATTTATTGTCAATGGTATATTTCAAAAGAGAGGATATTGCAACTATAGAGAACAGACAATTTTTAGCCTTTTTTCAAGGATATAGAATGCTGAAAAAAATTTATGGTTACAACCACTTATCTATGCGGACTTCCTTCCATCATTTCAGATTTTAAGTTGTGCATGCCTATTCATGCTGAGTAACTCTTGTCCATCTCCTCAGATAAATCCCCTATAAAAATATTCCCAATATTCTGGAAATCTTTCTCAAAGCCCTTTAATACTTTATTTATCAAAACAACTCTTAGGTTGTCCATCTTTTATCCTTCCTATTGCTCCATGACTAACCTATAAACTTTTCTGTTCATACATGACTACATTGATGCCTTTTATGCCTTTTTTGTGAGTCACCTATAACTGAGATTCATCAGAGAGTGTAATTTATCCATGCACCATGACTGAGAAAATAATATTGTAAAAAAAAAAAAAAGCTGGGCCTTGGCAATTGGGAATAATTTAGAATTATGTCTGCTAAGCACCATCCAGCCTTCTCTCTTCTCCAATTCCATTCTGTGCCACAGCACTTGTCTAGGATATATCTCTACATAATGGAAACTTTCCACAACAGTGATAAAGCAAGGTAGTTATCATTCACTGGTCTTGACTACTGGGGGGCCTGGTAAAAGAACTTAGGCATTGCACTAGGAGGTAAAAACTCAGAAAAGGAATAGAGCAGAAAAGGAAGCAACTGGAGGTAAAAAAAAGCAAAGGAAATATAGATTGACAATAAATTCAAGTTGCTCCCACAATCTGCTTCATTCATTCCTACTCATAGGCTGCAGAACAAAGCTGCAGGAAATCACACAACTAGGTAACCTGGGTTCACGACAATTTTTAAAAAAATCTAATCTCAAGTGGGTCCTCACTACAGCAAAGTAATCCTTCTGTTAATCACAACAGCTATTCTAAACTTTCTCTTGCCTCTTCAAACCTTCCACAGTACATCTTCTTCCCACCCTCTCAACTGTGAAACACACTTCATACTTTACCAGAAATATAAAGGTCATCTGCCATGTCATCTGCTCCCTTTTCATACTTCATCTGTTGCCTCATATTCTCATGATATCATCATCCATTATTTTCTACATCTGTCTCTGATGAAGTAGCCCACCAGCTGCCACCACCTACCCTTTTATGAGTACCCTTGATGCCATCTTTGTTCAGTTTCTCCAGAAGATTGCCTCCACTAATACCCTCCCTCCAATCTTCACTGTCTCCCTAAGTACTAGCTCCTTCTCTGTTACCTAAAAACAGACAATAGGCTCCCTCATCCTTAAAAAGCTCTCAGTGGGTGCTAGTAGCAAATACACTCAGCTTAATTCCTTAAAAATTTTACATTCATTGCCTACAATCTCCTCTCACTCTCTTTTAAACCCTTTGCAGTCTCATCACTCATTTGAAGCTGTTCTTTCTGAAGTTACCAAACATCTCCAAATTGTCAAATTTAATAGTATTTTTTAAAATCCTCATTTTTCTTGATCTGCAGCATCTCAAACTCAACATGTCCCAGAGAGAACTCATTATCTTTTCCTTAAGAGAGAACTCATTATCTTTTCATCTATCTTTTTAAAAATTTTCCCCTCAATGGTACCACAGTCTTCCCAGGTACCCAGTTCATGACCTGAGGGTTATCTTTAATTGTGCACTCTTTCTTACCCCACAAATCCAGTCAATTACCAAATCTTGTCATTTCTATCTCTGAAATATCTCTCATTAATATGCCCTTCTCTCTCCTCACATAGGCACCACCCTAGTTCAGTTTCTCCTCATTTCTCACCTGGATTGTTGCTTTAGCCTACTTGTTATTCTTTCCTAAAAACTCTCCCTAGGGGCAAAGCCAAGATGGCAGAATAAAAGCACAGGCCTGCTTGAGTTCTCCTCCCAAAGCCCTTAAAATAGCTGTAAAAAATGATTCTAAGCCAATTCCAGAGCAGCAAAAGCCACAAAATAACAAAGTGAAACAGATTTCCAGCACAAGACAGCCTGGAAGGCCAACAGGACGGGTCTTTCACACTGGAGCACAACACAATGTGGGTCACATGTCACAGACAGGACTAGAGCAGGCTTGAGAGTGCAGAATCATAGCAGCTGCTGCGGTTTCCAGATTTCTCAACCCACAAATGCCAAAGACAGCTTCAAAGATCAGTAAGAAATCTCACCTGGATGTGAGGGGAGCTTGGTCAGGTCCCAGTGCCAGCCCCAGGGTAACTGCAGCCACTGCAGCAGCAGCACTGGCTTCTGGAGCTCTTGCCCTATAGGTGGTGGGGGAATCCAGCAGCTTATCTGGTTTTCAGTCCTGAGTGGTGGCCCTGGGGTGAGGAGGAATGCTGGTGTGGCAGAGCTGGTGGAGCCTGTGGAGAGGGAATCCTACTCATAGTTCCAGGTAAGAAAAGAGTACTTTTGGTTGCTCACAGATCAGAATACAAACCAGGAGAGGAATAAACACATCTCCCTTATGCCACATTAGAGGAACAGAAAACTTACAGGTCCCTAGAGATATCTCAGAGAACAGCTGCACAAAATCTCTGAAGCCTAGGGTAGTATACCCTTCACTTGATAACAGACTCAAAAGTTGAGTAATGGGCTGGGAAAATGCCCCAAAAGGGAAAAAAATAAGACTATAGAAGGTTACCTCCTTGATGAAAAGGTATTTTCTTCCATTCTTTCAGATTAGGAAGAGCAAAGCATACAATCAGAGGAAGACCAAACCATATAACTGGAGGAAGACAGAAAGGTCATGGTTCCTACATCCAAAGCCTCCAAAAAAAACATTCAATCGTTTCAGGTCATAGAAGAACTCAAAAAGGATTTTGAAAATCAAGTAAGAGAGGTGAAGGAAAAATTGGGAACATAAATGAGAGTGATGCAAGAAAATCATGAAAAATCAGTCAACAGTTTGCTAAAGGAGACCCCAAAGAATGCTGAAGAAAATAACACCTTTAAAAATAGACTAACTGAAATGACAAATGAGGTTCAAAAAGTCAATGAGGAGCAGAATTCCTTAAAAAGCAGAACTGGCCAAATGGAAAAGGAAATCCAAAAGCTCACTGAAGAAAATAGTTCTTTAAAAATTAGAATGGAGCAGATGGAAGATAATGACTTTATTGAGAAATCAAGAAATTATAAAACAAAACCAAAAGAATGAAAAAATAGAAGACAATGTGAAATATCTCATTGGAAAAACAACTGACCTGGAAAACAGATCCAGGAGAGATAATTTAAAAATTATTGGTCTACCTGAAAACCATGATAAAAAGAAGAGCCTAGACATCATCTTACAAGAAATTATCAGGGAAAACTGCAAAAAAAACTTAAAAATTCTAGAACCAGAGGATAAAATAGAAATGGAAAGAATTCCCCAATCACCTCAAAAGAGACCCCAAAAGAAAAACTCCCAGGAATATTATAGCCAAATTCCAGAGTTCCCAGGTCAAGGAGAAAATATTACAAACAGTCAGAAAGAAACAATTCAAGTACTATGGAAATGCAATCAGGATAACAGAGGATTTAGCAGCTTCTACACTAAGGGATCAAAGGGCTTGGTATATGATATTCCACAGGTCAAAGGAGATAGGATTAAAACCAAGAATCACCTACCCAACAAAACTGAGTATAATACTTCAGGGGGAAAAAAATTGAATTTCCATGAAATAGAGGACTTCCAAGCACTCTTGTTGAAAAGACCAGAGCTGAATAGACAATTTGACTTGCAAGTACAAGAACCAAGAGAAACATGAAAAGGTAAACAGGAAAGAGAAGCCATAAGGGACTTGATAAAGTTGAACTGCTTACATTCCTACATGGAAAGATGATATTTGTAACTCATGAGACCTTTTTCAGTATTAGGGTAGTTAGAGGGAATATATACAAATATAGTGTCTGTAGGTGTGTATGGGTATGTATGTATGTATATATTACATATGTATAGGTATGTATATGCACATGGTGTGGTTGTTGTCCTTCGTTCTCAAAGAGAACCAAAATGACATTACCATGATAAAGTGAAATTTCAGTATGTCCAACTGTGGTTGATCAGACCAATATGAACTTGGAATGCTTTGCCACAGGTTGGGCACAGATAGTCTGTGTGAATATTTGGGGTGGATAACCCAAATTTGCACATCTTATATTTACTTTGTGCTTTCTCAATTCTGCTTTGCTCATAGAACACAGAAGCCTTTCTAATGTGGGCATGCCATGCTGAGTGGTCCTGTGCCAGTGTCTCTTATGTTACACAGTCAAATCCAAAGTTCTTGAGAGAGACTTTGAAAGTGTCTTTGTATCACTTCTTCTGACCACCATGTGATCTCCTGCCCCATGTAAGTTCTCCATAAAATAGTCTTTTTGGCAAGCATACATTTTGTGTTCAAATAATGTGGCTAAGCCATCGGAATTGTGCTCTCTGAAACATAGTTTGAATGCTTGGCAGTTCAGCTTGAGCAAGGACTTCAGTGTCTGATACCTTATCCTGCCAGGCGATCCTCAGAATCTTCCTAAGACAATTCAAATGGAAATGATTGAGTTTCCTGACATAGTGTCAGTAGACTGCCCATGTTGCACAGGCATACAACAATGAAGTCAGCACAACAGCTCTGTAGACCTTCAGTTTGGTAGTCAGCCTAATACTTCTTCTCTCCCAAACTTTTTTTTGGAACCTCCCAAACACTGAGCTAGCTCCGGTTGTGCATGCATCAACCTCATTGTCAATGTGTACATCCCTGGAAAAGTACACTATCAAGGCAAGTTAACTTATCCGTAGCATTCAAAACTTCTCCATTTGTTGTAACCAATGGTTCCACATTATGGATGGTGTGATGGTGGCTGATGGAGCACCTGTATTTTCTTGGTATTAATTATTAGGCCAAAATTAGCTCAGACAGCAGAGAATTGATCCATATTTTGTTGCATCTCAGTTTCAGAGGCTGCACTGAGTGCACAATCATCTACTAACAGAAAATCAAGCACCAACACACCCTCCACTTTGGTTTTGACTTGAAGCCTTTTCAAATTGAAGAACTTACCATCAGTACAGTAGTTGACCTTGATACCATGTTCATCCTCATTGAAAATATTTGACAACATGGCTGAAAACATCATACTAAATAGCATGGGATCAAACACACTGCCCTGTTTCACTCCACTGGTGAGTGGGAAGGCACAAGAACATTGTCCACTATCCAAAACGCAGGCAAACATGCCATCATGAAATTGATGCACAATATTGATGAACAACCAAATTTTGACATAATTTTCCATAAGCCCTCACAACTAACAGTGTCAAAGGCCTTGGTTAGATCTATAAATGTTGTATACAGACCTTTGTTCTGCTCCTGGCATTTCTCCTGGAGTTGTCAGGCAGCAAACACCATATCGACTGTTACTCAACTCTTTCTGAAGCCACACTGGTTCTCAGGTATATGACCATCTTCCAGGTGAAGGATTAGCCTATTAAGGAGGACTCTAGCAAGAATTTTTCCTGCAGTGACTACAAGAGAGACCCTCCTGTGATTGTTGCAGGACAGTCTATTCCCTTTACCTTTATATAGATAAACAGTGGAGGCATCCTTGAACTCCTAGAGGATAACCTCCTCTTGCCATATTACCTTGAAAATTTCGGTCAGCTTTTATATGAGCAATGGTCCCCTTACCTTGTAAATCTCAGCTGGAATAGAATCATCACAAGGTGCTTTGCCACATGAAAGAAGCCTAATGGAACTCAAAACCTCTTCTTCAGTTGGAAGCTCCCCTTCACTGCGCCCATTCCAGAAAAATGTGCATCCAGTTCCAACTTCAGTAAGCTGGCCTTCATTTGCCAACCTTGTTTCACTCAGGGCTGCTATTTGGATGCGAAGCCTTTTGAGTTCTCTTGCTACAACAGCAGTTTGTCTTCAGGTCTACTGAATTTTGTGTTGTCTATAAGTGTGCACACATTCCATGTGCCAATGGTGAGTGGAATCATCTTTGCAGATGTTTTTGTATGTTTTGTACATTTTTTGTGTTTTGACCACATAGTGGGATTCCCTGCCTGTTGCAGTAATCAGGCCAGGGTTGGGTAAGCAGACAATGTTTAGGGCACCTTTTCTAGCCCCCTTCCTTACACCAGGAGGTGAACAGTATGATCCTTAAAAGGCTACTTAGACAACCAGAGGGCTCCCGAGTCCCACTGTTGCTTCCCACTGCTGACCCTGGTGTCTTCGGTTCTCTCACCAAGTTCTAAGCACTCTACATCACCTGCTTCATCTGCCTTCATGGCCATTGGAACAAATTGTTCTCATCTGCCCATTCCATTAGAGGAAGTCTTCACATGCTTGGGATAGACACCCCTCTAACTTACCCATGGGTTTGAGATCCCTTGGGTATCCTCAGCCTGGTTTGGTTGCAAACACTATTGTGTGAGGACAGGTCAAAAGAGAGAATGGAATAAATGGAGGTCAGGATAGGACAAAGAGAAATGCGGTTAGTTTTTCACAACATAACTATTATGGAAGTGTTTTGCATGGCTACACATGTATGACCTACATTGAATTGTTTACTTTCTCAATGAGAGTAGGTGGTGAGGGAGGAAGGGAGAGAATATGGAACTCAAAGGTCTAATAATGAATGTTAAAAAGTATTTTTGCATGCAACTGGGAAATAAGAGTACAGGCAATAGGGTATGAAATCTATTTTGCCCTACAGAAAAATAGAGGAGAGGGGGATACAAGAAGGGGAGGAGGGCTAAGAAGGGAGGACAGACTGGAGAAAGGAGTGAATGAGGTGCATGCTTCCTGGGGTGGAGGTGGGGAGAGATGGAGAGAAATTTTGAATTCAAATTCTTATGGAAGTGAATGTTGAGAATTGAAAAATAAATAAATTATATACTTTAAAAAATAAAAATAAAATTTCTCCCCATTTCAGTCCATCCTCTCCACAGCTGCCAGAGTGACTTTTCAAAAGCACACAGGACCATGTCACTTCCTTCTCAATAAATTTCAATGGCTTGCTATTATCTTTGGAATTAAATATAAACTCCTTTGACATTTTAAATTCTTCAAAACCTGGCCTTTTCCTTCTTTCCCAATCTTCTTAAACATTACTCTTCTCCACATACTCTGTGGTCTTAACCACACTGACTTACAGTATTCACTGCTCCTTATATATAACGCTCCAAGTTCCATCTCTATGTTTTTATGTTCCCATGCCTGGACTATGCTTTCTCATCATAACTGCCTCTTAGAATCCCCTGGTTTTCTTCAAGATTTAGTTCTGGGAAAGCATTTCCTGATCTCTTGAGTCTCTGGGGCTATCACCTCTAAGGTTATTATGTATCTACTTTGTATGTACTATATATATGCATACATATATACATATGGCATCTGACCCAATAAAAGGTAGTTACTTCTGAACAGAGACTGTTTCATTTTTGTACCTGCATTTAGCATGGTGCCTAACAGAGGCACTTAATAAATGTTTGTTGATTAATTGCTACATAGGGTCCTTATTGACCCTACCATAAATCTGTCTGGCTTTAAAGTTCTTCACTACATAACTCCAACCTCTCTTTTCAACCACATTATACATTATTCCCTTTCCACAACCTACATTCCAGCCAAATTAAGCTTCCCACTTTATCTCATACATTATAGTCCATTTCTTCCATACATTTCTCCCACAATCCTCTTTCTTCTATTTTTAAAAATTATAAAATAATTATTTTTTGTACCTTCTATCTTCCCCCACCCACCAAAAGAACAGGAAGAATGGGGAAGGGAGAAAGGGAAGTAGGAGGAAGAAAGGGAAAGAAAGGAGGGAGAAAGGGAAAGGAAGGGAGGGAGTGAAGAGGAAAAACAAATTCTCACATTAGACATATCCAAAATACTTTTTTCTTTCTGCATATTAGCATATCATCTCTCTGCCATGGCATGCGAAACTCCTTCATACTTCTGCAACAGATGACCTCATACCTGGAATGTATTCCCTCCTAACCTCTCCCCCATGAAAGATCTCATATCTTTCAAGATATGGCTGAAGCACCATCTTCAGCACAAAGCCTTTTCTCGTACCTTGAAACTACTAGTGGCCTCCCTCCCTAAGAACTCTGTATTTAACTAATCTGTTGTTTCATCTTTTTTCTGTGAACACTTGTATGTTTACATATTATTTCTTCCCAGTAGGACATAAGCTTCTTTGAAGTAGAGATTGTTTCATTTTTTGGCTTTGTATTCCCAGAGCCTACAATAGATATTTAATACTTGTTTGTTGATTGAATAATTGATTGGTTGACAGTTAAGCACACTGAGGACTAATTTCGAAGGGGTGAGATGAAAGAGAATACATAAGGTGAAGTCCTGCCATGACGTCCCCAAGCCCAAGAATTCCAGTACAATCAATGAGTCCAGCACCAAGGTGAAAGACCTCTACTCAATTCAACAAGTAATTATTAAGTTTAGCCCTACATAGGTGCTAGGAACACAAAGATAAAAACAAAATACTCCCAGCCCTCATGGAGTTTATTATTGAGGGTGTGAAGTAGGGAGTATATACAAAAGATAAACAAACATAAAATCTATGGTAAGTAAATACAAAGTAATTACTGGAAGGAAAGGATTAACAACCAGAAATATCAGAAAAGGTTTTACATGGGAGGTGGAAATTGAGTTAAGACCTGAAGGGATCCAGGGATCCCAAGAGGCATAGGTGAAGATGGAAAACATTTCAGGATTAAGGGGATAGGCTGTACAAAAGACCCAGAAGCAGAATATGGAATGTCATGTTGGAGGAACAACTAGTAGGCCAGTTGCAATGGAATATAGATTGTGTAAGGACAATTAATATAAATCAATATGAAAAGGCAGGCTGGAGATAAATCATGAAAGGCCAAGCATAGGAGTTTGCATTTAATCCTAAATGTAACAGGGAGCCCCTGAAGTTTCTTGAGTAGAGAAGTGACCTATACTTTATAAATATCAATTTGGCAATTGTGTCATAAAAAATGATTTAGAGAGAGGGGAAAAGCTTGAAGTAGGAAGCTCAACAAAGTTTTCAATAGTCCAAGAGAAAGCTGATAAGGGCCTAAACTAGGGTGGTGACTGTAAATGGGGAAGAGATGATGAAGGTAAAGAGGTTGTAGAGGTAGGATCTATGAGACTTCATAACAGTAGATACAGGTAGTGATGGGGAGTTTAGAACCAAGAATGACACAGGAGTTGTAACCATGGTAACTGGAAGGAGGGGGGTGACCTTTAGAGAAATAGGAGGGAAGTTGAGTTCTGAGGAAAAGATAATGGATCTATTTTAGTCATTTTAAGTTTGAGATGACTATGGGGCATTCAAGTAGAAATGTCTAGCAGACAGTAAGTAATGAAAGTCTGGAATTCAGAAAGAGAGGAAGGCTGGATATGTAGATTTGAGGATAACTTGCACAGAAATAATATTAGTCCCCATGGTATTTTATGAGATCTTCAAGAGAAGTAATCAAACAAATGAAAAATGGAACTATTACAAATATCATGGGATATATCTATGGTTCAGGAGAGGGGGAATGGATGATGATCCATCAAAGAATACTGAAAAGCATTGATCAGGCAGGTAAATGGAGAACCAGGATGGGCAGTGTCATGAAACCCCCAAGAGAAATGATGGTATCCAGAAAATGATCAGCCATAAACACTGCAAGAAGAATAAAGACTGAGAGAGGCCAACTGATTTAGCAATTCACTGATTCTGTAACCTTGGAGAGAAGAATGCCAGTCAAGTGGGCATTATGGAAGCCAATATAAGGTATGAGAGAGAAGAAGAGGTGATAAAATGAAGGCAACTCACATAACTTGGTTGTTTCTAAGGTTTGACTGTTACAGAGAAGAGAGCTATAGTCTACTCAAGTAAAAAAGCAAAGTAAATTTTTAAAAAATCATAGAGGAGATCTAAGCATATTTGTAGGTAAGTAAAGAAACTCAGAGTATAGAGAAAGACTGAAGATTAGAAGGATAAGAAGTAATAAATGAAGGGCAAGTTGCTGGAGGAAATGCAAGGTAACAGAATCAAAGGTAGAAGTAATCCTTAATGGCATAAGACCAAGGGACTGGCCTTGACAAAGAGAAGAATGAGCTTTTTTTTTTTTTTACAAGACTGGTACAAAAAGGAAGAGTTTGAGGAATATTTCTTTCAATTAATTTATTTTCAGTTTTCAACATTCATATTTCACAACTTTTGAATTTCAAATTTTTTCCCATCTTCCCCCTCTTGCCACCCTAGGACAGTGTGTATTCTGATTACTCTTTCACCAATCTGCCCTCTCTTCTATTTTCCTGTAGAGCATGATAGATTTCTCTAGCCCATTTCCTATATATTTCCTAGTTCCATGTAAAAACAATTTTAATATTCATTTTTAAAGCTTTAATTTCCACAATCACTCCCTTTCCCCCTCTCTACCCACTCTCATTGAGAAGGCAAGAAATTCGACATAGGCTATACATGTGTAGTTATGCAAAACACTTCCATAACAGTCATCTTGTGAAAGCAGCAGCTTCCAGCGATTCAGTTTCCTAAGACCTGCTCTAGCTCTGTTCACGCTGGCCCAGCCCACACTCAACTATGCTCCCCTCTCGGCCCAGTGCGATAGACCCTTCCTGTAGACCTTCCAGATTGTCTTGGACTGGGAATTTGCTTTAGTCCTTCATTTTGTGGCTTCTGCTGCTCTAGAATTTGTTTAGAGTCATTTTACAGGTTTTTTGAGGGGCTTGAGGGGAGAACTCTAGCAGGTCCCTGCATCTACTCCACCATTTTGGCCTTAAGGAATAATTTTGATAGAATTTGAAGTGTAAATTTATGGAGACAAAGGAGTTAATAACAGATAATATAATTATTCCAAGTAAAATATTGTCTCCTAGTAAGGTCTCCTACTAAGAAAGAAGAGTCAATGATGTATAGGTGAACTAAGTAAAGGAAAAAGAGAAAGTTTGGAACTTTTGATTTGGTGAAGACAAAAAAGAGTGAATTAGAAATAAATGAAAAATTTGATATGCAACAGTGGGAGCCCAAATTAATTGGTTAATATAAATTTGTAGTTGATTCAAGTGAGATAATTCTATAACTTCCTTCAATAGTGTACCAAAGGCACATGGCATGCTAGTGGTGAGGATAATTCAGAGTTGGAGGTTAGAAAGATGTTCTTTGAGTGGTGTTATGGTGAGAGGACATATAAATAAGGGATTCCAGAGTATAAAGTTGAACTGATTAACTACAGCATTAATATTTCAAAGGGAAGAAAGTGAGATTAGAGTAGGAGTGATAGACTGGGAAACCAGGATTGGGTTCACCAACTGGAGGCTGTAATGAAGGTAACAGAACAGGAGGTTATAATATAATAGAGAGGATCAGAAGATCATAGATTTAGAGCTGGAAAAGACCTCACAGGTCATCTACTACAATAATTTTATTTTACAGATGAGGAAAAAAAGTTATTTTGTTCATGGTCATAAATCTAGTAGATTTCAGAGACAAGATTTGAACCAAGATCCTACTGTCTCTAAATCCAGTATTCTACCCACTATTCCATGCTGACCCTCAGAATATCCAAGTTATGGATTTGGGTTGGGGGAGGATGGTTGGAGGCAAAGCCAAGATGAAGTATGAAGAAGTAGTACAGCAGATCTCCCTTCCACAAATTCCCCCAAACAGACCTAGGAAATATACCAAGACAAACCCTGATGGTGAAATCCCTGCAAAAGTCACAGTGAGTCATTTGAATAGCCCAGGTTGATAAAGGGAGATAAACAAAGCAGCAATTTGCAGAGACTGAGGATTAAATTGGGAAACTACAGTTGTGTGCTCCTAATTGTGTTGTGGAGTCCAGTGCCCTGGGGGAGGTCATTCACTAGAACAAGAGGAGGTCCCAGACTCATACTAATGAAGTCCTAGACCCAGACAAGTGGAGGTACCAACTGGCTACTTTGTTACCCACTTCCTAGTTCTGAGTCACATATCCAGGGCATACTGAAAAGGGTACCTGAACATGGGGGTGGTGTTACCAGATAGGAAGGTTGTGAGTGGTAAAATGGTACACCTAGAAAGGGGGAATTTCAGAAGCAAGCAGTAGCAATTTGGCTTAGATCTCAGGAGCAGAATAGGACCTCAGTTCCAATTTCTAGGCAAGTCTGTGGAGGAATAACAAAGTAGGAATCTCACACCAAAAGGGAGACTACAATTCTGTTATCCTGACACAATAGAGTTTTCCAGATGACTATTACAGGTTGATTCCAACTGCATTGTTTGTTTGCTCAAACAGAAACCCAGGTTAGGAATTTGCAGAGCTCAGAGGAAGCCATGGGAGGGAAGCAGTAATCACACTGTGCCTTAGACCAGACAACTCTGGGAACACTAAATGCTCACAGGTCCCCAACCTGTCCCTGAGATCCTGGAATAAGCACAACACTTAGAATCCCCAAGAAAGCAGCAAAAGGGCTAGCTCAGATCTCTCTCTAGAAGTACCACAAAGCTTAGCCATAACATCAAGTCTGAAATCAGCAAGTAGACTGGAAGAATGAGCAAACAGCAGAAAAGAATCCCACAATAAAGAAATATTTTGGTATCAGGGAAGTTCAAAAAATAAATCCAGGAGAAGAGAATCACTCCAAAACACATACTGTAAAGCCTCAGAGAAAAGCACAGCTTAGACAGAAAATCAAAAAGAATTTCTAGAAAAGACATAGCAAGAAGGGTTTTTTTGTTTTTTTATAAATAAAATGAGAGAACTTGAGGAAAAATTGGAAAAGAAATGAAAACTATGGAAGAAAGAATTGGATAGGTGATTAGCAATTTGTCACAAGAGATACATATCTTTGCCCAAGCAACAAATTTTCTAAAAATTGAAATGGACCAAATAGAAGCTAATAACTCCATGAGATAACAAGAAATATCAAAACAAAGTCAAAAAACTAAAAAAGATCATAAAAAATGTAAAGTTTTGACCTGCTTGAACTTCCAGGAGCCAAGACAGTGGAGTAAACTGTAAGGGCATGCATCCTCCCCTTGTTCACATTGAAAAACCCAGAAATATTCCCCTAAGAATAATCCTGGAATAGTAGAATCAGGAGCTCAACAGTCTCTCAGCTCAGGAGGCTAGGGAAATTGATGAGAAGAGTACCTCTTGCTACGGCCAAAGGGGATGAGTTCAGGACAAGAGATGTCCCAGACAGCCCCACCTCAGCAGACCAGGAGGAGATCCTGAGCCCCAAGGGGGTAAAGCCCATAAGTATCAACACCAGAACCCCAGACATACATTAGCACAGCCAGGGAAGTTGGGTAAACGCTAGCACAGACAAAGTTCAACAGTTGCTGAGCCTGTCTGTGCTCTAGCTCAGCCCTAGGGGAGTAGGAGAACTCCTGTGTCCAGACCGCCCCTCTTCCACCTCACACACCTTCAGTGTAACCTTGGAGAAACTCAGAAAGACTTCACCTTGGCCTCTGCCTTGGCACACACCAGCCAGCTCAGCACCAGGTAAGCTGCATTATATAACTTCTAGCTGAAAGAAGAGGTCACAACACATAAAGCCAGTAATCAGGTCTCAAGTTCTCAGTACAAGAAATGTGGGAGAGAACCTCCTCTGCCCCAGAAGCACAGATCCACTTTAAAAGCCAGGAAAAAGCAATTACATGAGCAAGAAGCCAATCAGAAAAGGAAATACCATAGAATCTTACTATGGGGACAGAGAATACCAAAACACAAATTCGGAAGAGGACAGTACCGACAATATGCCCACATTTCAAACCTCAAAAGGGAATACAAACTGTTACCTTCCAAGCATTCTTAGAGGAGTTCAAGAAGGATTTTAAAAGCCAAATTAGAGGGCGGAGCCAAGATGGCAGAGTAGAAAGACGCAAATACACATAGCTCTGAACCCACAACCCATACAACATCTGTATAAAGTAACTCACAGCGAATTCTGGAGCAGTGAGGCCATAGAACAGTGGAGCGAAGGAGATTTCTGTTCCAGAGGGACCTGCAAACCTCTCACAAAAGGTCCATCGCGCTGCAGACGTGGAGCCCAGCCCAGACCTGCTACGGCCGCGGCACCGAGAGGAACAGATCCGAGCAGGCTTCAGGGACGGGATCTCCAGCAGCCGCATAAGTCCCTCCACCCACAGGTGATGGGGGTCAGTGAGAGAGTCTCTTTGGCGGGTTGAGAGGGGAGTGGGGTGCCCCTATAACTCAGGCCCCCTTGGGAGGCAGAAGCTGAGAGGCAGTGGCAGACCAGGGTTCCCCAAGCAGGCAGGAGCCTGGATCCATTGTTGAAGGTCTCTGCATAAACTCCCTGAGGGAACTGAGCCTGAGAGGCAGCCCTGCCCTGACCTGAGCACCTGAACTTAATCTCACACTGAATAGCAGCCCTGCCCCTGCGAAAAGCCCTAAGGCTGGCAAGCAGCATTTGAATCTCAAACCCCAAACGCTGGCTAGGCGGATCAGGAGGCCAAGTGGGTGTGAGGAGAATATTCAGAGGTCAAGTCACTGGCTGGGAAAATGCCCAGAAAAGGGAAAAGAAATAAGACTATAGAAGGTTACTTTCTTGGTGAACAGGCATTTCCTCCCTTCCTTTCTGATGAGGAAGAACAATGCTTACCATCAGGCAAAGACACAGAAGTCAAGGCTTCTATATCCCAGCCCACTCAATGGGCTCAGGCCATGGAAGAGCTCAAAAAGAATTTTGAAAATCAAGTTAGAGAGGTAGAGGAAAAGCTGGGAATAGAAATGAGAGACATGAAGTCAAAGCATGAACAGCAGGTCAGCACCCTGCTAAAGGAGACCCAAAAAAATGTTGAAGAAAATAACACCTTGAAAAATAGGCTAACTCAATTGGCAAAAGAGGTTCAAGAAGCCAATGAGGAGAAGAATGCTTTCAAAAGCAGAATTAGCCAGATGGAAAAGGAGATTCAAAAGCTCACTGAAGAAAATAATTCTTTCAAAATTAGAATGGAACAGATGGAGGCTAATGACTTTATGAGAAAGCAAGAAATCACAAAACAAAACCAAAAGAATGAAAAAATGGAAGATAATGTGAAATATCTCATTGGAAAAACAACTGACCTGGAAAATAGATCCAGGAGAAACAATTTAAAAATTATGGGACTACCTGAAAGCCATGATCCAAAAAAGAGCCTAGACATCATCTTTCATGAAATTATCAAGGAAAACTGCCCTGAGATTCTAGAACCAGAGGGCAAAATAAGTATTCAAGGAATCCACAGATCATCACCTGAAAGAGATCCAAAAAGAGAAACTCCTAGGAACATTGTGGCCAAATTCCAGAGTTCCCAGGTTAAGGAGAAAATATTGCAAACAGCTAGAGAGAAACAATTCAAGTATTGTGGAAATACAATCAGGATAACACAAGATCTAGCAGCCTCTACATTAAGGGATCAAAGGGCATGGAATAGGATATTCCAGAAGTCAAAGGAACTAGGACTAAAACCAAAAATCACCTACCCAGCAAAACTGAGTATAATACTTCAGGGGAAAAATTGGTCTTTCAATGAAATAGAGGATTTTCAAGCATTCTTGATGAAAAGACCAGAGCTGAAAAGAAAATTTGACTTTCAAACACAAGAATGAAGAGAACCAGGAAAAGGTGAACAGCAAAGAGAAGGCATAAGGGACTTACTAAAGTTGAACTGTTTACATTCCTACATGGAAAGACAATATTTGTAACTCTTGAAACTTTTCAGTATCTGGGTACTGGGTGGGATTACACACACACACATGCACACACACACACACACACACACACACACATAGAGACAGAGTGCACAATGTGAATTGAAGAGGATGGGATCATATCTTAAAAAAATGAAATCAAGCAGTGAGAGAGAAATATATTGGGAAGAGAAAGGGAGAAATGGAATGGGGCAAATTATCTCTCATAAAAGAGGCAAGCAAAAGACTCATTAGTGGAGGGATAAAGAGGGGAGGTGAGAGAAAAACATGAAGTTTACTCTCATCACATTCCACTAAAGGAAAGAATAAAATGCACACTCATTTTGGTATGAAAACCTATCTTACAATACAGGAAAGTGGGGGATAAGGGGACAAGCAGGGTGGGGGGGATGATGGAAGGGAGGGCATGGGGAGGAGGGAGCAATTTGAGGTCGACACTCATGGGGAGGGATAGAATCAAAAGAGAATAGAAGTAATGGGGGACAGGATAGGATGGAGGGAAATATAGTTAGTCTTATACAACACAACTATTATGGAAGTCATTTGCAAAACTACACAGATTTGGCCTATATTGAATTGCTTGC
Organism: Notamacropus eugenii; assembly: GCF_028372415.1. Lineage (NCBI taxonomy): Eukaryota > Metazoa > Chordata > Mammalia > Diprotodontia > Macropodidae > Notamacropus > Notamacropus eugenii. The sequence goes on from NC_092874.1 coordinate 363,998,944, forward strand.
CTTCCAAAGGGAAGGGGTGGAGAGGGAGGGAGGTAAAGAAGTTGGAACTCAAAGTGTTAGGATCAACTGTCAAGTAATGTTCTTGCCACTAGGAAACAAGAAATATAGGTAAAGAGGTATAGAAAGTTATTTGGCCCTACAGGACAAAAGAGAAGATGGAGACAAGGGCAGAGAGGGATGATAGAAGAGAGAGCAGATTGGTCATAGGGGCAATTAGAATGCTTGGTGTTTGGGGGGGGGAGGGGATAAAAGGGGAGAAAACTTGTAACCCAAAATTTTGTGAAAATGAATGTTAAAAGTTAAATAAATAAATTTAATTAAAAAAATGTTTTAAAAAAAGCCAAATTAGAGAGGCAGAGGAAAATTTGGCCAATGATTTTAAAAATAAAATTGACAAAATGAAGAAAAAATTCACTGAAGAAAATTAAAAAGTAAAATTGACCAAATGGATAAGGAAGCACAAAACCTAACTGGGACAACTGGACAAATGGAAAAGGAAGTAAGAAAGCTAATTGAAGAAAACAATTTATTAAAAAATAGAATCGGGCAAGTAGAAGCTAATGACTCTGCAAGACATCAAGAATCAGTCAGACAAAATCTAAAGAATGAAAAAATAGAAGAAAATGTTAAAAATCTCATTAGATAAACAACTGACTTGGAAAATAGATCCAGGAGAGAAAAATCTAAAAATGATTGGTCTACCAGAAAGCCATGAAGAAAAAAAGAGCCTGAACAATATCTTCCAAGTAATCATCAAGGAAAACTGCCCTGAGGTCCTAGATCCAGAGGGCAAAATAATCATCGAAAGAATCCACCTCCTGAAAGACATCCCAAATTGAGAATGCCAAGGAATACTGTTGCCAAATTCTAGGACTATCGAGTTAAAGAGAAAATACTACAAGAAGTCAGAAATAAACAATTCAAATATCGAGGAACTATAGTCAGGATCACACAGGACCTTGCAGCTTCTATATTAAAAGATAGGAGGGATTGCAATATGATATTCTATAAGATAAAGGAGCTTGGACTACAACCAAGAATTGGCAAAACTGGGCATAATCCTTCAAGCAAGGAGACAGGCATGCAATGAAATAAGGATTTTCCAGACCTTCCTGATGAAAAGTCCGGAGCTCAGTAGAAAATTTGATCTTCAAATACAAGACACAAGAGAAGAATGAAAAAGATAAACGGGAGAGAAAAGAAAAAAAATTGTTATTCAATATGGACGAACTGTTTACATTCCTATATGGGAGGATGATAGTTGTTAATCTTGAGAACTGTGTATTCATTATGACATTTAAAAGGGATATACATAGAGAGAGGGAGTGGGTATAAATTAACTGATGTGATAATAAAAATGAAAATTAAAGGTTGTGAAGGGATTGTAACAAGAGAAGAGAAAAGTAGGAGGCAGGAAAATATAATTCCATCACAGGAAGAGGTACAAAAAATTATGGTAGACAGAAAGAGGGGAAGGAGATGAACATTGTTTGAGGTTTACTCTCATTGGATATGATTCAAGGAGGGAACAAAATACTCAGTTAAGCAAAGAAATCCAACTTTCCCTACAGGGAGTAGGAGGGGAAAGGGGAAAGAAAAGGGAGGTGGGTTAAAAAAGAGGGAAAAAGTAGTAAGGGAAATAAAAGGGAGGGGACTGAAGAAGGGAGGGAAGATTGTGGAAGGGGGTGGTCAAAAGTAAAATTCTTTTGAGGAGGTGAAGGAAGAAGGGAGAAATAAAACCATAATCAAGGGGGGAAATAGAATAGAATAGAAAGACACAGATAGTAATCATAACTCTTAATGTGAACGGGATGAACTCTCCCATAAAGGCAGATAACAGAATAGAATAAAAACCATCATCCTACAATATGTTGTTTACAAGAAACATATCTGAAACAGGGAGATACACACAGGGTAAAGGCAAAAGGTTGGAGCAGAATATATTATGTTTCAGCTGATGTAAAAAAAGCAGAGGTGGCAATCCTAATCTCAGACAAAGCAAAAGCAAAAACAGAAACCTTATGATTATCTCAATAGATGCAGAAAAAGCTTTTGACAAAATACAACACCCATTCCTATTGAAAACACTAGAGAACATAGAAGTAAATGGACCTTCCTCAAAATAATAAATAGTATCTACCTAAAGCCAGCAGCAAGCATTATATGTAATGGGAACAAGCTAGATGCATTTCCAGTAAGATTGGGGGTGAAGCAAGGTCCATTATCACCACTGTTATTCAATATGGTACTAGAAATATTAGCTTTAGCAACAGGAGAAGAAAAAGGAATTGAAGGAATTAAAATAGGCAAAGAAGAAACTAAGTTATCACTCTCTGCAGGTGATATGATATACTTAGAGAATCCTAAAGGATCAATTTAAAAAAGCTACTTGAAATAATAAACAACTTTGGCAAAGTTGAAGAATACAAAATAAACCCACATAAACCCACATTTCTATATATTACTAACAAAGCTCAAAATCCAAGAGATAAAAAGAGAAATTCCATTTAAAGTTACAGAAGACATGTGAAACTACTTGGGATCTATCTGCTGAAACAAACCTAAGGACTATATGAGCACAATTACAAAACACTTTTCATAGAAGGAAAGTCAGATCTAAATAAATGGAAAAACATCAGTTGCTCATGGGTAGACTGAGCTAATACAATAAAAATGACAATTTTACCCAAATTAATTTACTTATTCAGGGCCATACCAATCAAACTACCAGAAAATTATTTTCTAGAACTAGAAAAAATCATATCAAAATTCATCCATAAGAACAAAAGGTCCAGAATAGCAAGGGAGTTAATGGAAAGAAATGCTAGGGAAGGTGGCCTAGCCATAACAGATCTCAATCTGTATTATAAAGCAGAAATTATCAAAACCACTTGGTACTGGCTAAGAAATAGAGTGGTAGATCAGTGGAATAGGTTAGGTACTCAAGACGCAGTAGTTAATGAACGTAGCATTCTACTGTTTGATAAATCCAAAGACCCCAGCTTCAGGGATAAGAATTCACCGTTTGACAAAAACTACTAGGAAAACTGGATAATAGTGTGGCAGATAGGATAATCAGGCATAGGCCAATTCCTGACACCATACATCAGAATAAAGTTCAAATGGGTACACAATTTAGGTGTAAAGGCAGATACTATAAACAAATTAGGGGAGCAAGGAATAGTTTTTGTCAGATTTATGGAGAATGGAGAAATGTATGACCAAACGAGATAGAGAACATTACAAAATGCAAAATGGATAATTTTGATTACATTAAATTGAAAAGTTTTTACACAAACAAACTCAATGCAACCAAGATTATGAGGGAAGCAAAAAACTAAGAAAGAATTTTTATAACTAATATCTGTGATAAAAGCTTCATTTCTAAAATACATAGAAAACTGAGTCAAATTTACAAAAATACAAATCATTCCCCAATTGATAAATGGTCAAAGGATGTGAACAGGAAGTTTTCAGAGAAAGAGATTAAGGCTATCTACAGTCATATGAAAAAATGGACTCAATCACTATTGATTAGAAAGGTGCAAATCAAAACAACTCTGAGGTACCACATATACCTATGAGATTGTCTAACATGACAAAACAGGAAGATGATTAATATTGGAGAAGATGTGGGAGAGTTAGAACACTAATTATTTATTGGTGGAGCTGTTAGCTCAGAAGGGCAATTTGGAACTATGCACAAAGGGCTATAAAAATGTGGGTTCCCCTCAATTGGGGAATGGCTGAACAAGCTGTGGAATACTATTGTGCTATAAGTAATGATGAACAGGTAGACTTCAGAAAATCCTGAAAAAACTTATGTGAACTGATGCGGAGGGAAATGAGCAGAACCAGGAGAATATTATACACAGGAACAACCACAATGTGCAAGGACTGTTTTTGATAGACTTAGGTCTTCACATCAATACAAGGATCTAAAACATTTTCAAAGGACTCTTGATGCAAAAGGCCTTCCACATCCAGAGAAAGAACTATAGAATCGAAACACAGAATGAAGGAGACCATTTTCTCTTTTGTCATATGTTTTTTTTGTTTTGGTTTTTCTCATGGTTTCTCCAATTTGTTTTAATTCTTCTTTCCAACACAAGTAAGGTGAAAGTGTTTAAGAAGAATGTTTGTGTAGAACCCGTATAAAACTGCATGCCATCTTGGGGAAGGAGAAGAAAGGAACAGGAGAAAATTTAAAACATATGGAAGTGATTGCTGACAATTGAAAACAAATAAATTAATAAAAAAAATTAAAAAACTAAGGATCAGAATGCTAGCACTGGAAATATGAAATAGAACATTTTCTGTTTTTTTAGGTCATCTCTATAAGAGTGTTGCTCTTTTGGGGCAATATCTATTTGTACATGAAGGTAAAGCATAATCAATCACTATTTCACCAATCACATATTTCAATTTTTTCAGGCTTAGAAAATCTAAACTTTTCTTATAATTTTTATGTTTTTATAAACTTGCTACATTATAATTTGTTCTGGAACTGATGCTTGGTTTCATCTGGACTGGTAACTCCTGGCTTATAAACTCCTTCTTACCAATTCAGGTGGCAACTTCTCAGAAACTCCTAGCCTTAGAAAGTTCTTCACACACACATGAATTACACAGAATCACATGATCAGGTTGCAGAAGCTGATTGGAACCAGGTGTTCTAGACTCAAAGCCTAGTCCTTTATCTATGTCATGTTGTATCTCTCTGGTCTGAATACAATATTCTAATCAGCATATTTGGCCCCATTTCCTACCCATACTAGATTCTCTAGGCTTGTTCTCAGGTCATAATGACCTTCCTTCTTGGACCTCACTTAGCACTTTGTTTCTCAACTCTTAACAATGTTTTTATGAATTATTTTGTACTATTGTTCTCATCGGTTTCTTACCTTCCTGGTAGAGTATAATACTACAGGGATAGAGACTATGTGTCACAAATAAACTTTGTTTCTACCCAGGAAAAAAAATGTAAAGGTTTTTATAGCAAAAATGACTGGGCTGGAAAACATCTATCTTGGAGAAAATAATTAAAACTCATCAGACTATCTGAATTCCATGAGCAGAAAAAGAGCCTAGATACCATATTTCAGGAAATCCTAAAACTGCCCAGATTTCTTAGAACTAAAGGGCAAGGTAGAAATAGGAATAATTTACCAGTTATCTCCTAAAAGATACCCCCAAATGAAAACCCTCAAGAACATCATACAAAAATCTAGAACTTCCACATCAAAGAAAAATGCTGCCAAGCAACCAGAAAGTAAGGATTCAGCTATCAAAAACTACAACGAAGATCACAAATTTAATAGCTACCACTTTAAAGGAGTGGAGAACTTGGAATCTAGTATTTCAGAAGGCAAAAGACATGGTACAGCCAAGAATAACTTACCTAGAAAAGCTAAGTATAATGTTAAAGGGGGGAAAATAGATCTTTAATGAAATAAAGAACTTCTGAGCATTCCCGATAAAAAGATCAGAGTTGCATAGAAACTTTGAAGTTTAAACACAAGAGTTAAGAGAAATACAAAAAAGTTAACATAAATAAACAATAACAAAGACCTAAACGGGGATACGCTGCTTATATTCAAATATGAGATGATACAAGTGTCCTCTCTGAACCCAGAAATCATCAGGAGTTGGACAAGACCTGGGAGTGGCTCTGTTATGTCTTGATTATCTTAAGAGAAGAATGGAAAGAGAGGGGAGAAATGAATACATTTTGCAAAAAGTTAGGGGAAATTATCATACATAATCAAGATGTACAAGAAGACACCTATACAAACAGGAAGAAGGGGTGCGAGAAGGACCTGACAACTTCAGCCTTAGTAATCTGAACTGGTATTTAAAAAAACAAAAACAAATCAGTTGTAAGCATTGAGCTCACTGGTTTAAAAAAATTAAAATCAGAAAACAACAAAACAACAAATTTTCATAGTGGGATAGAATATTATCTCAAGAAAGCTGCTTTGATTGAGTGCTAACAGACTCACGGTCACAATCGTTTTCAAAAAAAGATAATTGAATTTCCACTAGATTCAAACTAAACTGTTAAGTCTACACAAGCAAAATTGAGAGATGATAATACATTGAATTTGGGCTTTGTAGTCAAATCAGTATAACAATCTACTGCAGACCAGGGCTGACCAAGGCAGCTATTTAGCAGTTTAGATTTGAGACCAAAATGAAATGAGATATTCATGGTCCACTGAACAGGTACAAAAGGAGATTTACAAAAGATTTACTTAACAATAGGAGGAAAATGATATTTATTTAGCATACCACAGGTTGATGCAGCTGAGCATAGACCCTCTGCCTCTGAGTTGCCCATGGTGGTCCACTGATTGAAGAGGAACTCTAGTTCTGATCAAGGAGAAACTCCTCTTTCTCATGGCTTTTTTAACTCAGGTGATCAGAAAGTGATGACAATGACCAGAATCTTTCATTCCCTTGGCCAATGAAGTTTCAAGGATAGTTTTAATATATCTTAAGCTCAGGCCAAATGACAAGGGACCCTAATTGATATTCCTCCTACCACATAACCCAACCTACAAATTTTACATAGTTTGACACCTGTAAATGACCTCAGCAGCCATCTGGGACTAGACTAGCCATCATTTATATATGAAAGAAATTCCTTCTAAAATATACTTGACAAGTGGTCATGGAGACTCTGCTTGAAGACATTTAAGGAGTGAGGACTCCACTGCCTCTCAAGGTATCCAATTCTACTTTTAGAGAAGTTATTTTTCCTCAGTAGAGGTGGTATTGCCTGAACATACATGTGTACAGGTAATTTTTTATTTTGCTCTTTTAGATATAGCCAATGGAAGCTAGGCAGGTGCACACACACACACACATACACACACAAACACACATGTACACACACATTCATATTTAGAAGAAAATCTAAAAACCCTGACAGCCTAATTTCCCCAGAATCCCTGGGGAAATTAATTATTTTGAATAGTCAGGTTTTGCTTTGTTTTCTTTTCTTTTTTGTGAATAGCTGAGGGTTTAAGCATCAGGACATTTTTTTTGATCTTGTCATATCAGGGAGAAAAGTCAGTTGATACATGCAGGTAAAAATAGTAAGGCAGCATCTGCAGTCAGTTGACTACTACTATCAGTAACTCTCAAAAGGGTATCTGAGGCTTTCTGTACATAGTGATAAATCAGGGGGGCCTAGAGCACAGGACTGGCAAGAGAGCCAGGAACGACTTAGCTGTGGCAAAGCCTTGTGACTAGAGGGGATCTGGTGTTCCTAAATGGATTGCTGTGAGTCTGTGTTTGTGTTCTCTGGTATGTATATGACCTTGAGAAAGTTTTGTGTATTAGGGTGTGCTTTGAGCTGTCCTGAGGCCTCAGGAGTAAATATTACTGACGAGTCTGGGCTTTAGTGATTATGCCATAATCTCAACAGCAACTTGTGGAGTTAACACTTTCTGAGTTCTTTTCAATTTAGTCACCTATGCCTGTATCAGCATTCATGGGACCCTAACAAAAGCATTTTGGATACAAACCTTTCTGTTATTTTACATGTTCTCTTCCTACTTAGATTTTGCTTATACAGGGGAATGATAGTTTGCTTGTTTGGGACCTAAGTCAACTTCTGAGAAATATAGTTCCTGGCTTAAATCTTCTTAGACAGTTCACTTAATTGGATAGATAGGGTTCAAAGAGAACTTGGCTCAGAGTCCTAAGAGAAATAGTTCCTCTGACTCAGAGTTCTAAACAATAGTTATTGCTCATTTTGAATGTGACAAGAATATGAATATCAGAACTGTTCTATAATTTTAGGACAAGTTTAATTTATCTGACCACATACAAAAGATGAGAATTTAATTACTAATCATATGCTAAGGTAGAGAGTCTCAGAATCAAGGCAGAAATGTCGTACCTACTTTTGTTTGCTGAGAATGAAAATGGTGACAATCTTTCTCTTCCCCTCTCCCTCTCAAGGGTTATATTCATTCCAAAATGTATCTCTATTTCTTTAATATCTAGTTTGCATTTCTGTCCACCTAATCTCTAAAAGCTGACAGTAAGATAAAATTGTGGTTAACCTAATGCATTACTGGACTGTATGTATTTCATTTTCTCAAAGACAGCTGAGAAGAATATGATGTACATAGATACACAGAGAAAGAAATTTTTTCTTTATTTTTTTGTGATCACCAGCTGGAAATCTGAGGGGAAACCAAAGAGATTTTATTGATACCTATTATTGTAGCTCTCCCCAAAAAGGGAAAAGATCAAGTGGATTTGGAACCAAAAAGAAACATGGACATAGAATGAGTCAGCAGAGTTCTGGAGGGAGGAAAGTTTTGGTAATTAGAGAATAGAAATTGATATGGGAAACTCCTCTGCCTCAGTTCTCCTCTGCAGCAGGTTAAAGATAATGGAGGGCAGTGACTAATGGAAAAGCCTGTCTATGAGAAAGCTTCAAAGGAGGAGATAGGTGGCTCTGTTCGTACTTGGTCGTGGACCAGATGAAGGGAGGAGCAAAAAGTCCTCTTCAGTCAAATAAGTATACCATCAACACTGTTAGAAGTAATTAAATGTTTATTTTTAAATAAATGAAGTTTATCATTTTATTTTTTCTTAATTTTTAACCAGAGAAGTTACAGTAGTAATCTAGAGAACCACTTGGTAAGAAAGCTCCCTATACCAATGCAGCTCTTCTCCTTGTCTACAACTTGAGCTACCTAGAACACTGAGAAGGTTGAGTGACTTACCTGGGAGTCACACAGTATGTGTCAGAGTTTGGACTTGAACCTAGGTCTTCCTGATTCCAAGGACCAATCAATTCTCTATTCACTATGCAACTCTGCCTCTTTGACATCATTATAAACACAAATTTTTACGATGTGCTTAAATATAGTGATGCCTCCAGGACCATTAAGCATATGTAACTATTTGCCGCCTCAAAGGGCCCTCAGTCTACTGGTCTATTTGAATTTTTGTGTCTGATTTTTATAGGGTTGTTTTATTTTTTATCTTCTACCTTTACTGCCAATTGTCACTTCTTGCTATACAAATCCATATTCTCCTCCTAATTTTCAGGTTCTAATCTGCTCTTAATGTGGAAGAAAATTATCATTTAGATTTTTTGTTAAACTAAGAACAAATATGCTCTGAGGGAGAGTCTAAAAGTCTTTCCACAGGTAAAGTTAAGAGCATTAGCTCACGGACTTTACAAAAAAATTCCTGGATACTTTTAAATGGGCTTTGTGTTTACTTCCTGGTTCTCCACTGAATTTCAAAAAGTGAAGAGGTGAGGTGGCATTATAGATTCCTCACAGAAATCTTCTAAGATTTAAATCATTTTTATTGTTATAAAAGATAAAATGTCATTCAAAGTATAACCTGGAAAGATGGCTGGTAATTGAAGATTAATTGTTAATTCTCACCTTCAAAGACCTTTAAAAGGTCACAAGATCATAGTCATTTCTAATCTCCTTCACTAAAATCAGGTGCAACATAGACGCCTTGGCCCCATTCTCTCAGGGTCAAGCTTGCTACACATCCCCCTCCATGTTGTCAGGTACCCTGAAAAGTTTGGAGGTATCTCTTTTCTATTGCCATTGGCTCAAAGTCCACACCATCTGTATTTCCTCCCAATTATTAGGAGCCAATGAGGAACACCCTAGTTCCCTTTAACCATGTAACATCAGCAAGAACAAATGTACTAAGAATACAAGTCATTCCCCAACTGATAAACAGTCAAAGGATATGAACAGGGAGTTTTCAGAGGAAGAAACTAAAGCTATCTCTAGTCATATGAAAAAATGCTCTAAATCACTATTGATTAGAGTGATGCAAATCAAAACAACTCTGAGATACCACATCACACCTATCAGATTGGCTAACTTGGCAAAACAAGAAGATGATAAATGTTGGAGAAGATGTGGGAGAGTGAGAACACTAATTCATTGTTGGTGGAGCTGTGAGCTGATCCATCTGTTCTGGATAGTAATTTGGAACTATGCTCAAAGGGCTACAAAAATGTGCATACTCAGCAATACCACTTCTAGGAGGGGCAGCCATGTGGTGCTATGGATAGAACATCAGTGCAGGAGTCAGGAGGACCTGATTTCAAATCTCACCTCAGACACTTGTCCTTGGGCAAGTCACTTAACCCCAGCTGCCTCATCCCGGGTCATCTCCAATCATCCTGATGAATATCTGGTCACTGGATTCAGATGGCTCTGGAGGAGAAGTGAGGCTGGTGACCTACACAGCCCTCCCTCCCTCAAAACAAAGTCAAGTGCAAGTCAAGTCATTATTTCTCTGATGGCATGGTCTTCTTTGGCAACGAAAGATCAACACACACACAAATGACCTCTTCTAGGACTGTATTACCAAGAGATCATAAAAATGGGAAAGGGTCCCACGTGTACAAAAATATTTATAGCAGCTCTCCTTGTGGTGGCCAAAAACTGGAAATCAAGAGGATGCCCATGAATTGGGCATCTGAATGTCTGAATAATTTGGGGTATGTGAATATAATGGAATAGTATTGTGCTATAAGAAATGATGAACAGGAAGACTTCAGAGAGTCCTGGAAAGACTTATATGAACTGATGCTGAGTGAAAGGAGCAGGAACCAGGAGAACTTTATACACAGCAACAACCACAATGTGTGAGGAATTTTTCTGGTAGACTTAGTACTTCGTTGCAATGCAAGGACTTAAATAATTTGCAATGGTCTCTTAAGGCAAAATGCCTTCCACATCCAGGGAAAGCACTGAATGAAGCAGATCATTTTCTTTTGTATTATGTTTTGGTTTGTTTTATGACTTCTCCCATTCAATTTAATTCTTCTATGCAACATGACTAAGGCGAAAATGTATTTAATAGGAATGTATGTGTAGAACCTATATAAAATTGTATGCCATCTCAGAAAGGGAGTGGGGAGGTAGGGGGGAAGGGGGGAAGGAGGGGAAAAAATCTAAGAAATATGGAAGTGATTGTAGAACACTGAAAACAAATAAAATAATAAAAAAAGAACAAATGTACTAATATTCCCCGCCCAACACCTTGAGAGCATAATCCCCCATATGCATAATCCTTTCTATACCAACTCAGTGTCTGGGAAGGATTAGACTCATAGTTTAGCTCAGTTCCAATATACTTAGTTCTATCAAGTCCATATCCAGATGCAACATAATTGCTGAGTGTATCCTATGAAGGGACAAGAATTCTGAAAGTCACTACCAAAAATCACTTCTTGTTCCTTAGGGCATTGATGCTGAGCTGGAGGCAATACTTGATCTTGCTTCTGACTCCTGGATTCTTGTGGCCTGTGCTCCCAGCCTAGATTAGAGACACTCCCTACACCTGAAAAAAATAAAAGAATGAACAAAAAAGCAAAAGAGGCATCATTTTTCAGAGGCCACTTGACCTCAGAGAGGAAACAAGGCTCTACCCACCCCTTACCACGTGGTCTCACTAGATGTTATAAGTGAAAGAATCACTAAGCTCCCTAAACATGAATATAGTACAGAAAAGGACAAAGTTGACTAAGGTCTTTTGACAGTTGCAGTGAATTGAAAAAGGCTCCTCTCAACTGTGTGATTACCCAATCAAAACTAGTCCTAGAATATCTAGCTACACTCCATAGTCTTGTCAAGGCATTTCCTTCACTTTTTTTCACATTTCTCTTAGAAGCATTTCCCTGCTGTCCTCCATGTGGAGATGCTATCTGAGGCATTCTGCTCATGAACCAGATTCCAAGTACACAGGAAAGAACAGGTACCAGAGAGACAGAAGCAACTGCAAGGCTATGAACTTATGGATTATACTGTTGCAGCACTATCAGAAAGATAAAAGACCTGAGGCCTGTCTCTACTTTTCCCAACATTCCTTCCCTCTTCACTGAAACACACCTTGGGAGGAATGAAGACTAACCTCACTTTGGCTCATTCATGCTTTTTGAATGTACCAAACTTCCAATTATATACCTAACTGTACATCTCTTCATCACATTTTTGTTGTTTTTAGTCATTTTTTTAGTCAGGTTCGACTCTTCAAGACCCCTGTTGGCTTTTCTTGGCAAAGATACTGGAGTGGTTTTCCATTTCCTTCTCTAGTTCATTTTACATATGAGGAAACTAAGGCAAACAGAGTTAACCAATTTGTGCAGGGATACACAGCTAGGAACTGTCTGAGGTTGGATGTGAAATCAGGAAGATAAGTTGTCCTGACTCCAGGCCAGGCATTCTATTCACTGCACCACCTACCTGTCCCTCTCACATGTTTAGCTGACCAGAACGAGTTACAGAATATTCTGTGCATGGTCCAAATCAGAAAGCAACACTCCTCCATTACCTTTCACCTTGTTTTTCCAAAAGCAGGCTCCCCAACCTCTTCCATATGGAGATTGTTTTCAGTTACACTAAATTTTATTTTCATTTCATTCTCCTAGATTTTATGGCTATGTTAAGGCATGGATGCTCCTTGTCCTCAAGGGTGATGACAAACAAATCCCATTATTCTATGTGAAACCTCTAGCTTCTGTCTGAACATCTACATCAATACATTTATTATAAATCATCAATTTTCATGAACTGTAGCTATGTTTCCCTTCTGTGTCCATTTTATTTATTTATTATTTATATTATATATATATATAAATACATTATTTATATTCTGTCTCCACCTGACAGATTTGATGGAGGTAAACTCAGTTAAATGCTCTTTTCCTTAATAATATTTACATACTGTTACCCCCAGAATGCCTCTGGGAACTGAGATTAGACCAAGGATTTCCAACCCTGTTATTGGTGTGCAAAGTGACCAGTAGTGACAAAGCATGGCCACTCCAGTGAGTCCTGGAGATGACCACTGGGAGAGACTGGGATTATGAAGACCATATAGCAATCTGGACACTTATAACCTCATGCTAATCTACCTCAGAGATCACTTAAGTGATCATAGTGCCAGGAATTGCATCTATGACTAGATCTGAAACTGTCTCAGAAACCTATGAAGACTAACAAATATGAAGTCTTTTTTTTTTTTTTTGCTAATTCAAGGATCTTTTTTCTTGATGTTGACATACACATACATGAAATATTTTTTAAAATCCCTTTATCAAATTTTTCCCTCACCTAGAACATTGACACTGACTGATACATTGACTAAAAATGCATTTCAACAACATTTCTGACACATACAACCATTATCTTACCTATCAGAGTGAATGTTTGGGATAGGAATGTCCTTTTTGTGACCTCAAGTCAAAGAGTCATAAACTCTTATAATTCTCCCAAGATATATGACCAATTTTTTTGTATATATGTATTACAATCTACCCTACTTAGTGGCAGTATTTCATTTGGGGCTTGATCATTGCTAAAATTACTAATTAAATTACCAATTAAGTGTCAGAAATAAGGCCAGATCTTGACAATCAATTTGAATCTGGGGATTGCTCCCCACTTTAGTGCTGTAGATCAATAGAAGACCTGCTCTGAAGGAGACCCATATCTATCTTTGGCTCTGATTCAGGGTGCCAAGGGAATTCAGTGAACCAAAGGTCCTTAGAGTAGGGGGCAGAGTGGGGCTTTGCATCCAGGGACCCAAAGAATAGAAGTTGAATGTCAGCTCTACATTCAGGGGATATTTTGGATTGAGCCTTATCATCTACCACTTTGTAATGAGGCTCCAGAGAGGGCCAAAAGGGGTTGAGTTCAGCACAATTCCCAAAGATCTATTTGCCACATTATAAATTCTCTCCACATTATAAATTCTCTCCCCCAGAACTACAAGAGTTCCTGAATGCCTGTGAACCAGAAGCAATCAAGGCACCATACCAACTCTATGCTCTGCCATCTCTAGATACTAGAGTATAAGTACCCACTTAAGATTATTCTACCATGATATTCTGGGCAAGCTCCCAACTACTGCTCCTCTTTTGCTTATGATTCAAAGTCAGTGTCTGTCAAGGAGAAAATTTTCCCTATCTACTTCTTTCTGTATTCTCATTCCAACATACCTTAAGCCTGTCACTCTACAGTCAATAAATACCCTCTTCTGCTCCCTCATTACATAGCTATATGACAATTCTTTTATTTTTCCCTGATTGGCTTTCTATTGCAATGCCCACAGCATCAATTCTAAACATTCCCTTTCCTAAGGACTTCTAAACCATGTCCTCCAACCCTACAACCTCAGCAAAACACTACATTTGTTATTTTATTGAGAAAATAGAGGCAAAAGTTCTCCTTTCAAGATGTGGAGCCAAGATGATGGAAAAAAGGCAAGGATTCACCTGAGCTCTCCCCTATGCCCCTCCAAATACCTTTAAATAATGCTCTAAATAAATTCTAAAGCAACAGAATCCACAAAAATATGGAATGAAACAATTTTCCAATCCAAGACAACTTAGAAGTTCAGCAAGAAAGGTCTGTTGCACCAGGATAAGAGTGGGGCACAGTCCAGCACAGGCCAAGCCAGTGCAGACCAGGCCCCAGTAAACCAGGAACAGGCCTGTAACAACTGAACAAATGGTTACAGTGGCCATTTCCAGACTGCTGAGCCCACAGATGGTAAGAGGGTTGGACAATGGATCAGAAGGAAATTTATATTGGAACATTAATGCATTGTTGCCCAAAGGGCTATAAACACTAATGCATATATACCCAAAGGGTTATAAAACTGAGCATATGCTTTGAACCAGCAATACCACAACTAGGTCTGTATCTCAAAGAGATCATTGAAAAGGTAAAAGGACCCATATCTACAAAAATATTTATAGCATCCCTTTGGCAAAGAATTGGAAATTGAGGGGATATCCATCAGTTGGGGAATGGTTGAACAAGTTGTGGTATTTGAAAGCAATGGAACTCTATTGTTTCTTAAGAAATGATGAGTGGGAGAATTTTAGAAATTTTAGAAAATTTTAGAAAAATTTTAGAAAAACCTGGAAAAGACTTACATGAACTGATGTTGAGTGAAGTGAGCAGGAGAACATTGTACACATTAAGAGCAACACTATGCAATGATCAACAATACCAACAATTTAGTTCTTCTCAGCACTACAACAATCCAAGACAATTCCAAAAGACTCCTGATGAAAAATGCTGTCCACATCTAAATAAAGAACTATGGAGTCTGAGTGTAGCTCAAAGCATACTATTTTCACTGTTTTGTTGTTTTTTGTTTTTCTTTCTCAAGGTTTTTCCCCTTTGTTCTGATTCTTCTTTCACAACATGACTAATATGGAAATATATTTAATAATATCAGATTGATTGCTATCTTCAGGAAGATGGTGGGGAGGAAGGAAGAAAGAAAAATTTGGAAACTAAAGTCTTATAAAAGTGAATATTAAAAATTATCTTTACACATAATTGGGAAAAAATAAAATAGTGCTGAGTGGGGATGGAGGAAGAAGGAGATTTACAAGGGTCCCTTTGCTCATACCATGGACAGGTTTCTGTTACATTGCCTATACTTGGATGTGGGTCACAGTCTGGGTCTTAGTCCCAGTGTGAAGAGGAGGACTAATATAGCAGACCTTATAGTCACAGGGGAGCAGGGACCCTGCTCACAGTTCAAGGGTTGAAAAGAGTGCTTGTGGTCTCTCACAAACCAGTACACAGGCCAGGAGAGTGGTAAACACACCTCTTCCTAAATCATACCACCTGAAAAGAGCCAAAAACTTACAGGTTCTCAGAATTACCTCTGAAAATAACTACGTAAAAAACCTGAAGCTTGGGACAGTGCCCCCTCCACTTGGGAAGCTGAGCCTCACTTTAGCATTAAATTAAAAGTCAAAAAATAGACAGGAAAATGAGCAAAAAACAGAAAAAATCTGACCATAGAAAGTTACTATGGTGACAAGGAAGATCAAAATATACACTCAGGAGAAGACAACAAAATCAGAATTCCTGAATCCAAAGCATCCAAGAAAAATATGAATTGGTCTCAGTTCATAGAAGAGCTCAAAAAGGTTTTTAAAAATCAAGTAAGAGAGGTAGACAAAAAATTTGGAAGACAAATGAGAGTGATGAAAGAAAATCATGAAAAAAGGGTCAACAGCTTGATAAAGGAGGCACCAAAAAATAATGAAGAAAATAACACCTTAAAAAGAACAGAATAGGCCAAATGGTAAAAGAGGCAAAAAAAAAAAAATCCAATCAAGAGAAGAATACTTTAAAAAGTAGAATTGACCAAAGGGAAAAGGAGTTATAAAAACTCACTGAAGAAAATAATTCCTTAAAAGTTAGAATTGAACAAGTAGAAACTAATGGCTTTATAAGACATCAAGAAACAATCAAACAAAATCAAAAGAATGAAAAAATGGAAGAAAACATGAAATATCTCATTGGAAAAATAACTGACCTGGAAAATAGATCCAGGAGAGACAATCAAAGAATTAATTATTGGATTATCTGAAAGTTAGTATCAAAAAAGAGCCTAGACATCATCTTTCAAGAAATAACCAAGGGAAACTGCCCTGATATTCGAGAACCAGAATGTAAAATAGACATGGGAAGAATATACCCATTACCTCCTGAAAGAGATTCCAAAATAAAAACTCCTAAGAGCATTATAGCAAATTTCTGACCTCCCAGATAAAAGAGAAAATATTGCAAGCAGTCAAAAGAGAAATAATTCAAATATTGTGGAGCCACAATCAGGATAACACAAGATTTAGCAGCTTCTACATTAAAGGGTTGGAGGGCTTGGAATATGAGGGCACAAGAGTTAAGATTACAACTAAGAATCATCTACCCAGCAAAACTGAGTAAAATCCCTCGGGGGGAAATGGATATTTAATGAATAGAGGACTGTCAAGCATTCCTGATGAAAAGACCAGAGCTGAATAGAAAATTTAACTTTCAAAAGCAAGATGCAAAAGAAGCATAAAAAGGTAAACAGGAAAGAAAAATCATAAGGGATTTAATAAGGTAAATTGTTTATATTCCTACATAGGAAATAATATTTGTAACTCCTAAAAAACTTCCTCATTATTAGGATAGAGGTGTGATTTAAATGTGATGGTATGATTATCTAAAAAAATAAAATTAAGGGATGAGAAAGAAGAATGCACTGGGAGAAGGGGAAAGGAAAATGTAGAATGGGATAAATTATCTGACATAAAAGAGACCTGAAAGAGATTTTTAGAATGGAGTGGAAGATGAGGGAAGTGGGGAGTGGACATGAACATTATTTTCATCAAAATTGGTACAGAGGGAGTAATATACATATACTGGTGTAGAAATCTATCTTGCCATATGGGAAAGTAGGAAAGGAATGGGGATAAGAGAAGAAGGATTCCTGACAGAAGGGAGATAAAAGTCAGAACAAAACAGTTTTGAGAATGGACAGGGTAAAAGGAGAGAGAGTAGGATAAATGGGGAGAGAAATACATAGTTGGTAATCATTACTGTGAAAAAAAATTTATAGTAAGTTTAACTGAAAAATACTTCATTTCTCAAATATGAAGAAAACTAAGTCAAATTTATAGAAATAAGAGTCATTCTCCAAATTGACAAGTGGTCAAAGGATATGAATAGGCAGTTTTCAGACAAAGTAATTAAAGCTGTCTATACTCATATAAAAAAATGTTCTAAATCACTATTGATAAGAGAAATACAAATTCAAACAACTCTGAGCTACCACCTCATACCTGTCAGATTGGCTAATATGACAGAAAAGGAAAATGACAAATGTTGGAGTGGATGTGGGAAAACTTTAGTTTAGTGTTTTAACACTAATGTACTATTGGTGAAGTTATATACTGATTCAAACATTCTGAAGAGCAATTTGGAATCATGCCTAAAGGACTAGAAAGGCATGCATAGCCTTTGACAAAGCAATGTCACTACTAGATTTGTATCCCAAAGAGATAAAAAAAAGAAAAAAGAAAAAAAACCTATTTTACAAAAATATTGATAGTACCTCTTTTAGTGGTGGCAAAGAATTGGAAACTGAGCTGAAAACTGGGGAATGACTAACCAAGTTGTATATGATTGTGATGGAATACAATTGTGCTTTTAAGAAATGAGCAAGATGGGGGGGGGGGGGGTGCAGAGCCAAGATGGCAGAGTAGAATGATAGACTTGTGGCAGCTCTCCCCCCACAGCCCATAAAACACCTGAAGAAAATGACTCTAAACAAATTCTAGAGCAGTAGAAGCTACAAAATGACAGAGTGAAAGAGATTTCCAGCCCAAGGTAGGCTTGAAAGACAACAGGAAAGATTTATTGCATTGCTCTCCAAGTGGAACATAGCCCAAGGAGCATAGTACAGCCTTAGCTGCACAGCAGGGCATGGACAGGGACCAGAGCAGGCTTCACGGCATGGAATCCCAGCAGCACCTGTGATTCCCAGATTTCTCAACCCACAAATGCCAAAGATAGCTCTAAAGGTCAGTGAGAAAACTCTTTCATCTGGGTGAGAAGGGAGCAGGATTCTGCCCTAGTCCTGGCCCCAGGCGGCTGCAGCAGTATTGTCCATTTTTTGGAGCCCTCAGGTTAAAGACTCTGGGGGAATTGAGTGGCTGATCTGGCTCTCAGACCTGAGTGGAAGTCCTGGGTTGAGAAGGAGGACTGGCCTAGTGGAGCTGGTAGAGACTCCAGAGAGGGAATTCTACTCACAGATTCTGGACAGAAAAGCTTGTGGTTGCTCCCAGAGCAGAGTGCAGGTGAAGAGAGGAGTAAACTTCTCTCTCATGAATGTACCACTTTGGAGGAACTGAGAACTTACAGGTCCCTCTTGACAAAGGACTCAAAAGTCAAGTAACTGGCTGGAAAAATGCCCAAAAAGGGGAAAAAATAAGACTATAGAAGGTTACTTTCTTGGTGAACAGGTATCTTCTTCCATCCTTTCAGATGAGAAAGAACAAGGCATACCATCAGAGGAAGACATAAAAGTCAAGGCTTCTGCATCCAAAACCTTCAAAATAAATATGCAATGGTCTCAGGTCATGGAAGAGGTCAAAAAGGATTTTGAAAATCAAGTAAGAGGGGTGGAGGAAAAGTTGGGAAGATAAATGCAAGAAAATCATGAAAAACGAGTCAACAACTTGCTAAAGGAGATCCAAAAAAATGCTGAAGAAAATAACATCTTTAAAAATAGACTAATTCAAATGGAAAAAGAGGTCCAAAAAATCAATGAGGAGAAGAACGCTTTAAAAAGCAGAACTATTCAAATGGAAAAGGAAGTTCTAAAGCTCACTGAAGAAAATAGTTCTTTAAAAAATTAGAATGCAGCAGATGGAAGCTAATGACTTTATGAGAAACCAAGAAATCACAAAACAAAACAAAAAAAAAATAAAAAAGTAGGAGACAATGTGAAATATTTCATTGGAAAAACAACTGACCTGGAAAAGAGATCCAGGAGAGACAATTTTGAAAATCATGATACAAAAAGAGCCTACACATCATCTTTCATGAAATTATCAAGGAAATCTACCCTGATATTCTAGAACCAGAGGGTAAAATAAATATTGAAAGAATCCACTGATCATCTCCTGAAAGAAATCAAAAAGAAAAACTCCTAGGAATGCTGTAGTCAAATTCCGGAGTTCCCAGGTCAAGGAGAAAATATTGGAAGGAGCTCGAAAGAAACAATTCAAGTATTGTGGAAATACAATCAGGATAACACAAGATCTAGCAGCTTCTACATTAAGGAATCAAAGGGCAAGGAATATGATATTCCAGAAGTCAGAGGAACTAAGATTACAACCAAGAATCACATACCCAGCAAAACTAAGTATAATACTTCAGGGGGTAAAATGGTCATTCAATGAAATAGAGGACTTTCAAGCATTCTTGAGGAAAAGACCAAAGCTAAATAGAAGATCTGACTTTCAAACACAAGAATCGAGATAAGCATGAAAAGGTAAACAGGAAAGAGAAATCATGAGGGACTTACTAAAGTTGAACCGTTTACATTCCTACATGGAAAGATAATATTTGTAACTCTTGAAACTTTTCTCAGTATTTGAGCAGTTGGAGGGATTATACACAGACAGACAGACAGACACACACACATACACACACACACCACACACATACACAGAGGGCACAGGGTGAGTTGAACAGGAAGGGATGATATGTAAAAAAATAAAATTAAGGGATGAGAGAGGAATATATTGGGAGGAGAAAGGGAGAAATGGAATAGGGCAAATTATCTCCACAAAAGAGGCCAGAAAAAGCTTTTTCAATGGAGTGGAAAAGGAAGGAGGTAAAAGGGAGAAAGTGACATTTACTCTCATCACATTTGGCTTAAGGAGGGAATAATATGCAAACTCAATTTGATATGAAAATCTATCTATCTTACACTACAGGAAAGTAGGGGGGAAGGGGACAAGTGGGGTATGGGGTGGATGATAGAAAGAAGGGAAAATGGGAGAACAGAGCAATTAGAGATAAATACTCTTGGGGAGGGGCAAGGTCAAAAGAGAGAATAGAATAAATGGGGGGCAGGATAGGATGGAGAGAAATATAGCTAGTCTTTCACAACATGACTATTATGGAAGTCTTTTGCATAACTATGCATGGACTATATTGAATTGCTTGCCTTCTCAGTGGGGATGGGTGGGGAGGGAGGAAGGGAGAGAAATTGGAACTTAAAAGTTTTAAAAACGAACATTGAAAATTGTTTTTGCATACAACTGGGAAATAAGAAATATAGGTAATGGGGTATAGAAATCTATCCTGCCCTACAAGAAAAGAGAGAAGATGGGGATTAGAAGGTAGGGGTATGATAGAAGGGAGGGCAGATTGGGGAAAAGGCTAATCAGAATTCACAGTGTCTTGGAGTGGGTTAGGGGAGAGATGGGGAGAAAATTTGGAACTCAAAATCTTGTGGCAATGAATGTTGAAAACTAAAAATAAATAAATTTTTAAAAAAGAAATATAGAAAAACTTTGATTGTGAACTAGAAAATCACCAACAAAATGAATATTTTGAGAAAAAAGGTCATAGTTGTAATTGTGTATTTATGAGACACAATTTAATATTAAATTTAAGGTAGTAGCACAAATATTGTACTTACTGTTTGTTTGTCTTCCCTTCTGAATTTCCTTCTGCTCTTCTCTGTGTTATGTATTTAATAGATGCTTTAGAATCACTTTCACTCCCTACCATTTCCCTCCAAAATAAAAATCCACATTTCTAACAAATAAAGCCAAGCAAATTTGTGTTGTGTTGGTTATTTCTAAAAACATATGTCTCATGCTTCAACATCAGTGTTCAGTAGTCATGATTGTTATTGTTCAGTCATTTCAGTCACATCCAACTCTTCTTGACATTATCTGTAATTTTCTTGGCAAAGATCCCAGGCAAGTCATTTAACCCTGTTTACCTCCATTTCCTCATCTGTAAGTTGCCATTTCCTTTTTCAACTCAAGAAGCCTTGCTGACCTCCCCAGGGTCACACAGCTAGTAAGTGTCTGAGGCTGGATTTGAACTCAGGAAGAGGAGTCTTCCTGACTCAAAGCCAAGCACTATCCACTGTCCTGAATTATGATTAGTTATTGCATTAGAACTTTTAAGACTTTAAAATTTATTTTCCTTTCAATTGGCACAGTCATTGTATAAATAATTTCTTGAGTCTTCTCTTCACTTTTTATTAGTTCATGGAAGACTTCCCAGGTTTCTCTGAATCTATTCTTTTTGCCATTTTTCAAGACATAATAGTATTCCATCAAATTCTATACCATAATTGGTTCAGCCATTCTTTAAATGATGGATAGTCACTTTGTTTCCACAGGTGTTTGCTATAAGACAAAATCCTACTACAATTCATTTCAAACAAATGGGAATTTTCCCTCTGCCTTTGATCCTTTGGGGATATATCAATAGCAGTGATATCATTGAGTCAAGAGATTTGTTCATTTTAGAGACTATGAGAGTATAATGAGTCAGTCAACAAGAATTTATTAAGTGCTCACTATATGGCAGATACTGTGTCAAGCACTGGGGATACAAAGAAAGGCAAAAAAAAAATATCCCTGTCCTTAAAGAGTATACATTTTAATGGAGGAAAGCATCTAGTAATAATTATAACTATGTAACTATAGCTATAGCTACAACCATATATGTGTGTGCATACATATGCATACATGTATTTATGTGTATATATATATATATACATATACACTCACACACACACACACACACACACACACATATATACACACATGAATACAGAGAGAAGGAGAGAGAGAGAGAGACAGAGAGAGAATGTAGATACTCTTAGAGGGAAAGGCACTAATATCTCAGGGAACTGGGAAAGGTCTCTTGTAGAAGGGAGCTTTGAGTGGAGTCTTAAAAAAAAACCCGGAAACTTAAGAAGCTAAAGTGAGAGGGAAGAACATTTCAGGCATGGGGGACAGCCATTGCAATGGTATGGATATAGACAATAGTGTTTGAGGAATTATAAGTATGCCAGTGTGACTGGTTCATAGAGTATATGGAGGAGAGTAAAGTATAAAAAGACTTGAAAGGTAAAAAGGTGTGGGGGGGGATGGAGAGAATGGTTGTGAAGAGCTTTAAATGTCAAACAGAACCATTTATATTTGATCCTGGAAATAAAAGCTCCACTTGTGCTCATTGAATCTGACCTGTACCTTAAGAAAAATCACCTTGGCAGCTGAGTGGAGGATGGATTAGAGTTGGGAGAGATGTGAGGCAGAGAAATCAATTAGAAGACTCATGATAATTCAGGTAAGAGGTGATAAAGGTCTGAACTAGAACTGTGGCTATAGGAGTAGAGAAGAGGAAAACTATAAGAGAGGTAGTGTGAAGGTAGAAATGACAAGACTTAGCCAAGAATCTGACATATGAGGTGAGTAAGAGTAAGGTGTCAAAGATAACACCAAGGTTTTAAGCCTGGGTAAACTAAGAGGATAGTGGAGCCCTCAAAAGTAATATGGAAATTTGGAAGAGGGGCAGAGTTGGGAGGGAAAGATAAGTTGTTTTGGAAATCCTGAGCTTGAAATGCCTACAGTACTTCCAATATAGTTCAAGATATTTAAAAAGATGGTGATATATAACTAGCTAACGAGAGAGATTTAGGGCTAAATATGTAATTCTGGTAGTCATCTACATAGAGATAATAATTGACCTCAGAGGAGCTGATAAGATCACCAACTAAGATAATAAAGAAAAAAAGAGTAGGCCCTTGAGGGACACAGGCAGTTAGTGGATTAGCCTTAGATGAAGATCTAGCAAAATAGACTGAGAAAGAGTGGTCAAAATCAGAGAGAATTCAAGAGAAGATGCTGATTGACAGGTTCAAAGTTCAAGAAGGATGAGGACTGAAGATTAGGCACTGAAGAAATCACTGGAAACTTTGGAAAGGCCAGTTTCAGTTGAAGTCAAGTTCCAGAGGGTTTAGAAGAGAGTTTGGAAGAGAATAATTAAGGATATCAATTGCAAATGGCTTTTTCAAGGAGTTCAGCCACGAATGAGGTGACAGTATAAGATGATAATTGGTGGGGCTAAATGAATCAAATGAGGTTTTATTATTGTTGTTTGTATACTGTTTTTTGTTTTGTTGTTGGGATGAGGGAGACATGGAAATATTTGTAGGCATCAGGAAGTATGTAGGGTAATCCTGATGATAAGAGACTGGGGATGACAGTGAGGGCAATTTGCTACATAAATCAAAAGGGTATAGGATTAAGGGCATGTATAGAGAGGCTTGCCTGGGAAAGAAGAAGGGCTATATTTTCATCTGAGCCTGGAGTGAAGGAGGAAATAGTGAAGGAAGATTTCTAAAAAGAAATGAGATGATGAGAAATAGAGTACTTTGATGAATTGTCTCTATTTTTCCAGTGAAGTACTAGTTGAGATCCCAAGCTAAGAGGGTGGGGGAGAGGGAGTATCTTGAGAGACTTAAAAAGAAGCAAAATTTGTAATAACCACTGTGGAAAGTAGACTAGCAAATCAGTTAGGGAGAAATTGAATGTTTGTCTTGCTTCACTGAAAGTCCAGGGAAGACTAAATACCATCAATTTGCCCAGTCAGTGTAGTTTTGTGATTTCCTCTAGCTCTGTTCAATAGAACATGAATAGGAATGACAAAGGTGGATGGTAGGAGTAAGACAGAGTTGAGAGTTAACAAGACATGACTTGTAATATGGTTGTTGTCCTTTGTCTTTGAAGAGGATCAAAATAACATCACCATTGTAAAGTGAAATTTCAGTGTGTCCAACTGTGGCTGATCAGACCAATATGAGCTCAGAATGCTCTACCACAGGTTGGGCACAGATAATTCATATGAATATTTGGGGTGGATATCCAAAATTTGCATATCCTGCATTTATTTTGTGCTGTGTCAATTCTGCTTTGCTCAAAGAGCATAGCACCTTTTCTTATGTAAGCATGCCATGCTGAGTGGTCCTGTCTCAGTGTCTCCTATTTTGCACAGTCAAATCCAAAGTTCTTGAGAGTGTCCTTGTATTATTTCATCTGGTCATCATGTGATCGCCTGTCCCATGAAAGACTATGTAATTGTAAGAAGAGACAGACAAGATATGAGAGTGACAAAGGCAATGTGTGGTGCAGAGTGTTGGACTGATTGTAGACTTTCTAAGCTAAATATTCTCATTCATCAAAAGTGCTGCCCCTAAGGAAAAATGACTACCAGAAGAATTAATGTCAACAAATTAGAGTTCTTCTCTGAGTGTAAACAGTTTGCTGCTGACTTGGAGGGAAAGTTGAGCCAACACACAGTTGGCAACAGTGGAGCAGAAAAGGAGTGGGCAGCTTTCAGAGATTTGATGTACAGCACTGCATTTGCTCATCTGGGTCAGATCATTCGCAAACACCAAGAGTGGTTTGATGAAAATGATGGGGAAATTCAGAAGCTGCTAAATGAAAAATGAGAACTCCACAGGATTTACCAACAGGATAGTTCATCCACCTCTAAGAAAGCAGCATTTAATTCCATCAAAAGCAAAGTACAAGCAAAACTTAGAGAGATGCAGGATTCCTGGCTCAGTAAGAAGGCAGATGAAATTCAATTTTATGCTGATAGTAACAATCCAAAGCACTTTTATGAAAGCTATTTATGGACCAAAAACCTATGGTGCATCACAACTACTCAGTACTGCTGGAGCCACATTGAATGGTGATAAGGACATGATCCTAGAGAAATGGGCTGAACACTTCCATAGTGTTCTCAGCAGACCATCATCAATCAATGCTGAGACATTGATCTTTTACCTCAGGTAAATCCCTCCTTAGCTGAACTTCCAACTGAAGAAGGTTTTGAGGGATTTGTAATACAAAAAGGGGGCAAGGATTATAGCCAGTGGAGGAATGATGGCCTAGAAAAAAATTGAGCCATGGAGGCAATAAAGATCATGTTGATGACAAAGCAGAATATAATGGATCATAAAGGCATATGGAAAAATGGAATGGCAAAAAATATTATCAGATAAAAGAATTTCAGAGTTCATGAACATGGAAGTAGAACAATCTTTTTAGGTAATTGTAAGTCCAGTGGAGGAATTCTTCATGGGAAATGAGTAGATTGAGGAACTGGGAAATTAGGGTATTTGAGGAAGTATTCACATATATGCTGAAATGCCTTAGTATGAGGGTAGGAGATGGGGAGATGAGAAGACTGTGAGTCAAGCACTGAATTCACTGAAGAAAGGAATAGAATTCTTTGTGGGTGGAATTCCATAAATAATAGCCACAAGAGTCTGAATTGGATTAGATGATAAATCTTTATATTTTGATTCTCAAAAAAAGAGTCACCTAGTGAATGTGGTCAGGAGAAGTTCTGAAAGTGGCAAAGGAAAGATAAGAATAGTTCAATCTTTCCTTCTCCTGACCAATGAATGTGTGTCTGTGGTGAGATGGGGGTGGGGGAATATGAGAAAAAATGTAGTTCTTCCTGGAGGGGTGATGAGGAAGATAGTGTCTTCTGGAAGGAAGAATATCTCAGTGAGAGTCTGAAGATAGAAGGATTGAGAAACAAAAAGGTTTAAGATGAAAGGAAATTTAATAATTACCAGGCATTCCAGAGGGCACAGTGAGAGTGGCAGACAGTTCTAGAGTGAAACATTGGGTAAGGAAGATGGGAATTAGGGTTGAGATAGGTAGGTGTGAGGGAGAGGTCACTTGAAAATAAGAAACAGAGCTTGTTGTACATTGGCAGCTGGCAGTTCAGTAGATCTGAATCACTAGAATGGGGGGACTATAAGGGGATGTTAAGCATTGAGCAGTGAGTCCAAGCAGAATGTCAGGGATTAGAGAGAAGCTATTTAAAAGCTATATGAGATTAGACTGTTCAAGGTTCTCTGTTGAGGTGCAGTTTGCTGGCCAATGGAAATATTCTATTATGTGAGACTTAAGAAGGTCCACTAGAGAAGAATGACCTGGAATGAAGGAGGTACAAAAGGCCTTAACTACAGGACAGCCAAGTGCTGAGGAGAGTCCCAGGAGAGGTTCTACTGGGGTGGGAGGCAAGCAGCAAACCTAATACCATCCCATTCTTGGTGCCTCATATACATTATATGTGTGTGTGTGTGTGTGTGTGTGTGTGTGTGTGTGTGTGTGTGTGTGTGTGGTGCTAAGGATCTCCCCCACTCTCCACTCCCATCCTTGCATGGCCTGTTTTAGGAAGTAACTCTAGTTTAGAGCCTTACAGAAAGAAGTCAGCAAGGGGCACAGGAGGTTATCCCCACCTCTTGCCTTCAACTCAGCACTGGAGGGGACCTTGTTTAGATTAAAAATTGCTTTCCAGAATGGTAGATCATCTCATAGTTGGACCAGTTGTGAATTAGTGAATTGCTTACCTTCTCACAGGCTGTCTTAACAACCGCTATCTTCCCTTTTTGTCACTTTTGCCAATCTGACCAGCAAGGGGTAGGAGAAGGTTGTAGAACAGCACTTTTTCATTTGATTATTGATAGTCTACTTTTCTTCTTTTGAGAACTGCCTATTTATATCATTTGGTCATTTATGAGGAATTGTTCTTGTTCTTAAACAATTGTATCAACTCTGTATATCTTGAATATCGGACAGATCTTTGGAGGAAAAGAAAGTTGCAAAGGTTCCGTCCTAATTCCATTTGTACAAAAACTTCTATTTTATATAATCACAATTGTCCATTTAATTCTTGTGATCATTTCTATCCCTTGATTGGTCAAGAACTCTTCCCCTATCCATAGTTATGAAAGGTATCTTCCATTCTCCTTTAATTTATTTATGATACAACCTTTTGTATCTAGGCCATGTATCAATTTACAGCTTATTGTGGTAGATGGTGTGAGATGTTGATCTAAGGCTAATTTCTCCCAGGCTACTTTCCAGCTTTCTCAGCAGTTTTTGCCAAATAGTGAGTCCTCAACCTCAGTACTTACTGTCCTTGGGTTTACTGAACACCATGTGACTGTGTTCAATTAATTCTGGACGTTGTGTACCTATTTGTGTTCCTTGGGTCAGATTTTCTTTTCTTTTCCTTTCTCTTCTTTTCTCTCTCTTTTAGTTTAAGATCCATAGCTTGAAGCAATTCCTTCCCACTTTTTTTTTGTTACTTCCCCTGAAATTCTTAACCATTTTTTCCTCTGGATGATTTTTGGTATTATTTTATCTAATTCTATAAGGTAATCCTTTGGTACTTTGATTGGAATAGCATCATTATTATCTTATTACATTGGCCTGGCTAAACCATGAGCAATTAATTCCCTCTAATTATTTGTCTTCCTTTATTTATACAGTGTTTTACAGTGATGATTGTATAATTTCTCTGTATGTATTGTTAAGTAGACTCCCAAATATTTCACACATTCTGTGGAAATTTTGAATAGAATTCTTTTTTCTTGTTGCTTCTCTTCCTTCTGTGTTTACTATATTTGTGGGTTTTCAATCCTGTTACTTTAATGACATAGATTGTTTCTATTAATTTTGAGTTCAATGTCTAGTGCTCTATAAGTAAATATTATCTACAAAATGTGAGAATTTTTTTGTCTTCTTGGCCTATGCTTATTTCAATTTTTTCCTCATTTTATTGCCATAGTATTTCTAGAACTCATTTTATTATCATAGCTGGTATTTCTAGAACAAATAATAGTAATGATAGCAGATACCCTTGTCTGGCATAATAACCAGCCACGCATGATTAGCTGAGTCCAGTGTGCGTGTGCGTGTGTGTGTGTGCATGTGTGTGTGTGTATGTAAGGCTGTCACTTGTGCCAATCCCTGTCCTTTAGGTTTGCTGAGGTTCCCCTGATAGAAGCTGACCCCCTCAATAATGCTTCCTACTCTCAGTTATTGGTTGAGGCCCACCCTAGGAACAATTCTACTGTTGACTCAAGTTTAATTCAGCAAGAGTGGAAAGTATAAACACTTCATTCCAATACTATATAGACTACTTGGGAAAATTGGGGAAGGAGTCCTCTCAAATTCCTTTTATGATACAAATATGGTTTTGACACCTAAACCAGGAAGAACTAAAACAGAGAAAGAAAATTATAGATCAATTTCTCTAATGAATAAAGATACAAAAATTTTACATAAGATTTTAGCAAAAAGAATACAGCAACTTATCACGAGAATAATACCTTATGATCAGATAGGATTTATACCAGGAATGCAGGACTGGTTCAATATTAGGAAAACTATTAGTATTATTGATCATATCAACAATAAAACTAACAGAAACCACATAATTATCTCAATAGATGCAGAAAAAACTTTGACAAAATACAACACCCATTCCTATTGAAAACACTGGAGAGCATAGGAATAACTGGAACTTTCCATAAAATAATAAGCAGTATCTACCTAAAACCTTCAGCAAACATTATATCCAATGGAGATAAACCAGGTGCATTCCTAATAAGATCAGGGGTGAAACAAGGATGTCCATTATCACCACTATTATTCAATATGATTCTAGAAATGTTAGCTGTAAGAGAAGAAAAAGAAATTGAAGGAATTAGAATAGGCAAAGAAGAAACTAAGTTATCACTCTTTGCAGATGATATGATGAAATGCTTAGAGAATCCCAGAGGTTCTACTTGAAATAATAAACAACTTTGGCAAAGTTGCAGGTTACAAAATAAACCCACACAAATCTTCTGCATTTCTACATACTACTAACAAAGCCCAACAGCAAGAGATAGAAAGAGAAATCCCACTTAAAGCTAGAGTAGGCACTATAATATATTTGGGAGTCTACCTGCCAAAACAAATATGAACACAATT
Source organism: Notamacropus eugenii (assembly GCF_028372415.1). Lineage (NCBI taxonomy): Eukaryota > Metazoa > Chordata > Mammalia > Diprotodontia > Macropodidae > Notamacropus > Notamacropus eugenii. Next base: position 364,028,141 of record NC_092874.1, read on the forward strand.
ACAAAACACTTCACACAAATAAAGTCAGATCTAAGGAAGTGAAAAAAACATCAGTTGCTTGTGGGTAGGCTAAGCCAATACAATAAAAATGATAATTCTACCCAAATTAATTTACTTTTTCAGAGCCATAGCAATCAAACTATCAAATAATTATTTTCCAGAGGTAGAAAAATAATATCAAAATTCATCTGGAAAAGCAAAATATCCAGAATATCAAGATAACTAATGAAAAGGACTGCTAGGGAAGGTGGCCTAGCTCTACCGAATCTCAAATTGTATTATAAAGCAGCAATTATCAAAACCACTTGGTACTGGCTAAGAAACAAAAGGGTAGACCAGTGGAATAGGTTAGGTACACAAGACAAAGTAGTCAATGAATAGAGCAATCTACTGTTTGATAAACCCAAGGACCCCAGCTTCTGGGATATGAACTCAGTGCTTGACAAAAATTGCTGGGAAAACTGGATAACAGTGTGGCAGAAACTAGGCATACACCAATGACAAATGGGTACATGATCTAGGTATAAAGATTGATGCTATAACAAATTAGTGGAGCAAGGAATACTGTATTTATCAGATTTATGGAGAAGGGAAGAATTTTTGACCAAACAAGAGATAGAAAGCATTGTGAAGTGCAAAATGGATAATTTTGATTACATTAAACTGAAAGGTTTTTGCACAACCAAACTCAATGCAACCAAGATTGGGAGGGAAGCAGAAAACTGGGAAAGAATTTTCATAACTAGTGTCTGTGATAAAGGACTCATCTTTAATATATATAGAGAACTGAGTCAAATTTACAAGAATACAAGTCATTTCCCAATTGATAAATGGTCAAAGGATATGAACAGGCAGTTGTCAGAGGAAGAAATTAAAGCTATCTATAGTCATATAAAAAATGCTCTAAATCACTATTGATTAGAGAAATGCAAATCAAAACAATTCTGAGATACCACATCATACCTATAAGATTGACTAAAATGATAAAACAAGAAGATGATAAATTTTGGAGAAGATGTGGGAGAGTTGGAACACTAATTCATTGTTGGTGGAGCTGTGAGCTGATCCAGTCATTCTGAGCAATTTGGAACTATGCCTAAAGGGCTACAAAAATATGTATACCCTGTGACCCAGCAATACCACTTCTAGGACTGTATTCCTAAGAGATCATAAAAATGGGAAAGGGTCCCATATGTACAAAAATATTTATAGCAGCTCTTTGTGTGGTGACCAAAAACTAGAAATCAAGGGGATGCCCATCAATTGGGGAATGGCTGAATAAATTGTAGTATACGAATGTAATGAATACTATTGTGCTATAAGAAATGATGAACAGCAAGACTTCAGAGAGGCCTGGAAAGATTTATATGAACTGATGTTGAGTGAAAGGAGCAGAACCAGGAGAACTTTGTACACAGCAACAACCATAATGTGTGAGGATTTTTTCTGGTAGACTTAGTAATTCATCGCAATGCAAGGACTTAAATAATTCCCAATGGTCTCTTAAGGCAAAATGCCTTCCACATCCAGGGAAAGAACTATAGAATTCAATCCCAGAATGAAGCAGATAATTTTCTTTTGTATTATGTTTTGGTTTGTTTCATGATTTCTCCCATTCATTTTAATTCTTCTATGCAACAGGACAAAGGTGAAAATGTATTTAATAGGAATGTATATGTAGAACCTATATAAAACTGTATGCCATCTCAGGGAGGGAGTGGGGAGGTAGGGGAGAAGGAGGGAAGGAGGAGAAAAATATATGATATATGATATATGGATATATGATATGTATGAAAATATATGATATATGATATGATATATGGAAGTAATTGTAGAACACTGAAAACAAATAAAATAAATTTTTAAAAAAGAGTGGAAAGTGTTAAAGGTGTCTTGAGTGTATAAGTTAGTTAGAGACCACAGAATGATTAGAACAGAGTTCAGGTACTCATCTACTACTACCATCTACTCCACTACCAGCATACAAACCTCATTGAGACATTTGCAAGAGGTTTCTTTTTGAGGGTCAATTGCCATTTTGCATTTTTCACATCTGTTTAGGTTCCTGGAAAGAATCTCACAAGGTCCTGTACCAAAAGGAAGAAGATACAAGTGGAAGGTGGCCCCAACCTGGGTACAGAATTTTCTAGAAGGTCATGAGTTCATGGCTTGCATGTCATTTCCCTACACTGACCAGGTCCTCACAAACTTCAGATCCTATAGAAAGAGCAAGCCTTAGTGGTGGGTTCACTCTTTTAGTTGGAGCTGTGGTTCAGTATTGAATTTATAGACTTTTTGCCACCACCTTGTAAACAGCCCTAAATCATTAATTGACACGAATCAGCCAGAGAATATCTCATCCTTGGAAGCACATGTAAGGTGGGGGTGGCGGACAGAGACTGGGTTGATTTTTATAATATATACCTTTATGTAACGTCACCCTCATCTTCTATGTGCTTGCTTGGAATCCAAGTTTAGAACCTCCTAAGGAAAAATCGTAGGATACCTACACTCATTTTACTACTAGTCTTATTGGATAGATAGGCTTGTGATGGTTTTTAAAAATTATTATTATTGTAAATGATACTAACTGTTGGTTGTTTCCTTTAAAAGAGAACTTTTAATGTTTAGAAATCTCAATATTTTCAAAATATATGCATTGGATTGGGGTATCACAAAAGGTTGTTAGGAGTAGGGCTAATTTCTGATTCTGTTAGTTTGGTTTAGATGTTGATATAAAATGTAAAATGAGGCACTCAAGAGTTCACAATAGGAAGTTTAATACACAGTTTCTACAGACTGGGTCCCCTTGGTTTCCATATTGAAATTCATCAGGTAACTCAGGCAGGGTGTGGGCCTGGGGCTGAGAAATGAGTGGAACCTTTTAATGCCTGTAAGTGACCAGGTAAGGGTCCATCAAATATCAGTAACAACTTTGACAACCAATGACAAACCTAAGGTTTGAGAATGTGAGGGTGACTGTTGGGAATTAATTCTTTCCACATGGGTGTTTGGAGCTTGAAACAAACTGGAAAACAACATAAAATCACAGAGGTTTATAGTATTTTCAAAACATGAACTGAGTGATAATATAAAGAAAAAAGATTTCTTTAAAACAATTAATCAATAAAATAAGTCAGCATTAATGTACAAGTCAAGCACTTCTGAAACTCACATTTATGAAAAAATTCAAAATTAACTTGAAAAGCTAGTGTCATTTTTTGTTTTATTACTTACATATCCTGGAAGTGGAAGAGAAAAAGCATTAATATTTCATTTTGAATCGCCTATTATTTTCTGAGTATCAGAGCACATCTAGCATAAAACATAAAGACATTATCACTCAGAGAAAGGAACGGGAATGCTAGCATAAGGTCTTTTCCAGAGCATAATGAGGCTAAATAAAATTTAAATGTGGTTATTTAATACACTTATTTGAGTATTAATGAGCTAGCATCTGAGACCCACTGACCAACATTTATAGAAATGGGGAAAAAAATTCTGCTTGCTTGCATGCAATGTGTGTGTGTGTGTGTGTGTGTGTGTGTGTGTGTGTGTGTGGTCATGATGATGATGATGGCAGCAAAAATTCAACAAAGTAGAGGAATGGTGAAGAGCTGAACCTGCATTACAAAGTATCTTCTCAAACTAGCTTTCTGGGATGACTTTGAACTCTTGCTTATTATTATTTTATGTACTTTCTTTTCTTTGTGTTGGTGGTGGAGAGAAGAAAAACACAAGGGACTAGCCTTTAGGATTTTTCACCAAAGCTGCTGCTTTGCTGATTGCTGTAGTGGATTTTCAAAGGGCAAATTAAAATCCCATGTTCCTGTGGGCTAGGAGTTGAGTTTTTTGAAAAGCTCTACAGCAAGAGCATATTTTCAACTGTGTCTTACTCTTACCCTAATCTTTCTAAGAACATCCATAGTATATTTTTCTCTTTCCAGTTGATTTACTCAGAAGAGAAGAGACAGACGGACAAAGACACAGGGAGACAGAGAGAAAGACAAAGAGAAAGAGATGGACAGAGAAACGCAGACAGAGTCATAGATAGAACCAAGAGAAGAAAGACTGAAACAGAGACAGAACTGGATTGAGACAGAGAGATATAGAAACAGATAGAGAGAAAGAAGAAGAGGGGCAGGACAAGTGAGGAGAGACAGAAAGACAGAAAGAGATAGAGAAATGGAGACTGAAAGACATATAGAGGGAAAAAGACAGAGATAGGCAGGGACTGAGAAAGTGACATATACAGAAAGGAAATAAAAGGAAAGTATTTTACAAGACTTAAAGCACCATATAAATGAGTAATGATTATTATTTTAAGAAAGAGAAAGGAGAAAAAGTGATGGTATAGTATAGGAATAAAAGCAAAAGCCCAAATAAACTGGAGTTAAAAGTACTGAATTCAATAAACTAATAGTGATAACTGGCTGTATATTATAAATAGATTAGATAGGTAGATAGACAGATCAGGTTCTTCACTTTAACTTTTGCCCTACAAATCTTAACATTGGCAGTGTAACACAATGAAGAAAGAAACTATTCTTTGTATTTGTGTGAACAATATCTCCCATCCCTCTCTAAGCCCCAGCCATATTCACTTTAATGGAAAGTTCCTTTTCCTGGGAATTCTAGTATTTTTCAAATTACACCTCATTCTTAAACTTGTTCTCTCTCCCCTGGACCCTTAAACGGCAGGAAAAAAAAGGAGCTCAGTTGACTGTTTACTAGTGGTATGATTAATTCCCATAAAATGGGAGTTCCTAACCTTCAAACTATGATCTATGGATAGATTTTAGGGTACACATAGACTTGGATGAGGAAGCATTACATTTGCAACTCAATGTATTTTCTTTTATGCATTTACAAACATTATTCTGAGAACTTCATTGGTTTCACATGATACAAAAAACAGTTGAGCAAGTCCCATCTCTTTTTTAATTTAAATTGTAAAGCGTTAAATCAGTGCGTGCGTGCGTGCGTGCGTGTGTGTGTGTGTGTGTGTGTGTGTGTGTGTGTGTGTGTGTGTATGAGAGAGAGAGAGGGCTAGAGGAAGGGAGAGGAGAGAGGGAGGGAGGGAGAGAGAAACTGGAAGAGATCTTAGAAACCAGCTTCATTCAGCCCCTTCACTTCACAGACAAGAAATTCATGCACACCCACAACCTTCCACACTTCAAAATATATAAACAACAAAATGATGGAAAGGGTTAAACGTCTGTCCCATGGCTAAGGTAAAGAAACAAATACAGAATGTGACCTCTAGCTAGGAAACAACTGGAAGGAAAATGTCGGAGGGCTAGCCTGGACGAGGCCATTGTTATCTCTAAGGCTGCTGGACACGCCAAAAAGTGGGGCGGAGCGTTTGATGACTGCTTAAATACTTTGATGTTGTAGCACGCGTGGGTCACTGCTTGGTCCAGGCAAAGGCTGAAACAGTATTATGTTGTGAACAAGTGCCGCGGGTGGGAAAAGGCGAGGCGGCAGACTGGGAGGCACTGAATGTCGCAGCGGTGAAAGACACCCTTTGTGCAAGTCTTCTGGAAAAGGGGGAGGGAGTTAGGCAGAGAAAAGGAGAGGGGAAACTGAAAGGGTAGGGTTGCCATGGCCAGCTGATTCCGCCAGATGTGCAGGTACATTCCAGCGGTTACAGTAGCTGGTGAAAACTCCTGTAGGGGGCCATCTGGATTTCAGAGATGCGAGAGGAGAAGACGAGCCAGCGCACTCCTTCAACCCTTCTTTGCTAGGGAGAGGGGCGGGGAACTAGGAAAGAGGATAGTTTCCTCAGAACAGAGAAGGGAATTAAGGAATTCCCTCCTCTCCTTTACATAGGTGGCGGAGAAATCACGCTGTCATTAAAAACACATCCCATCCCTTGGCGGCTGTGTCAGGCATCAGAAGACTGGCGAGCCGACCCTGAGAAGAGCAAGCCCCGCCTGGGTGGAGGTGTTACAGATCTTCTTACCATACCTGGGGAAAGGGACGCCCGGACCGCGCTCCTTTCCTCCTGCACCAAGGCTGCATGGCTTGTGGCTTATTTTCCCAGCTGGCAAACGTCACCATGAAGACAAGGGAATGCCTGTGGTGAGTTGTTTATTTTGTTAAGTGTGTGGTGGGGCTGAGGCGGGGCGGGGAGGAAGGGGGGAGAGAGACAGGGAATGAAGGGGTGTAGAGGAGAGGTAAAGGGACGAGGGCGTTGGGAACTGAACTGTATTGCTTGGGTCTCCATCTACCCGCGTTGCATAAATCTCTCAGCCCTCAAACAAGCCGCTAAGAGAAGTGGTCAGCACTAGAAACTGCTCCCCATCTATAAGAATTGTCCCTTTACAACATTTACAGAGTTGAGCCAATCTGAAGCATGTGTAGCACATTACACATTAACTAACACTGGGAAGCTGATAGACATCGGGCATAAACACAACCCTTCACAGAACACACTAGTTGTAAAACAGCATGTTCAGGCAGCAGGTTTCCAGTGTTCAGCTAGCAGCAGCAGTTTTTCCCAGGCGGAAAAAATCAGCCTCTGCCTCTTCCGTTACTTCCAAAAAAAGGGTTCCTGTAAGATGAGTAGATGTGCGGAGCATGTAGGTGGAGTTGAGGGAAAACTTGTCCTGTTGGAATACCAGAAAAATGTATGCTTTCTTTGTATGTGAGTGATTTTCCTTATAATTCTTACAACTAGTAATACTGACTTGGAAGTATTTATCACTTCTGAGGATAAACCGGCGCTGTGCCTAACAGACCCTGGAGGAACCCCAAAGAAAGTATTTGTTACCCTCATCTTTGGGGCAGGTGGTTTCAGAGCCTGATGAAATGTAAGCCAGGCCTGGGCTCAGGATCACAAAGTGTAACTGATGGTAATAATTGCCTGGAAGAAAATCCTAAATACATTAGTGAGATGGTAAAGCTTTTAAGGCTTTCTTGGGAGTGAGTGCCTGGCTAATGAGAGGTTAATTTTGTTTCGGAGGGAAGACTGTGCTGGTTTCCTGAGATAAATGGCCAGGAAGCACATTACCTCCCTGGCTCTGGCAATTGGTTCCCAAATGCTTTTTGCACCTGCTACTTTCAAGCTCAGTGAGAGGTTGTAAAGATGCTACCAGATCCTGTCAGCCAATTTTTGTAGGTACAATTAATGAATTTGCACCCTTCCGATTCTAGACAGGGTATACTAACTATGCTGTCTATTATCTACTACATAGGTTCAAAAAGTAAGTGCCAGGGTGCAAGCTTTTCCAGGAACTTGGATGCTCCTTTGGCCCTCCAGTCACCATTTGGAACCATAAGGGTTAAAGATGATGTAAGTACAAACACATGGTGAGTTTGTATTCTTTTAGAAGTTATTTTATTTTAGTCCCTTGACCTTTCCTTCTCAAAATGGTAGATAACAAGGTGGGGGAGAGGGAACATATCACATATACTGTGTTTTAAAAATTGAAAACCAAGGTCTGATACCCAGCTGCTCTTTCCTAATGCATTGTATTAAGCAGACAGACCTTGAGACCTGTGTTGGATTTCTGAAAATGGAGATTATATTAACAGGGGAACAGTTAAGCCGTCATGAATGCCTTCAAGAAAAGCAAAACACATTTTGTTTAAAATCCATTAATGCTTCTTACATGTGTTTGAATTCTACCCTGTTTGAATTCAGTTACACATTAAGTTTATGTTTTGCTGGGTCCCTGAATAGCCTGCTATCTTGTTTCCTTTTCCTGGTCTAAAAGAAAAATGGAAATGGGGGAAGGAGAAGTAAGAGGGAGAAACTAAGTAGCTGGATAGATTCCTGACTTGTAAAAATAATTGATTTCAGCATATTGTTGGTTTGAAATGTAAAGTCATATATCAGTGATGGAATGTTCTTTTACAAAGTTAATGCTGGGGACTTCATCTCATTTACTTTAGTAAAAAAGACTGTGTGCCCTTCGATGTCCATCTACAAGGCTCTTGGGTTTAAAAACTGATACTTTAATTTATTGATATCAACTCTAATTTACTGTTCCTGTCTCTCACCTCACCTAATGCCTTGACACTTGAAAATGGGAATCTCCTTCCAGCTTAATTGTAAAAATTAGTATTTCCCTCTAGCCAACTATGCACTTATATAGCAATAAAAAGTGAATTGTTACACACATAAATCCTGGGCTTGTCAAATTTTACAACAGAAGAACAATAAAGCACCTTGGAGGAGATGAAATTTTTCCTGTTAAGAAGTGTCATTTAGTGACCCTAGAGTTTGCAGAGAGCGCCCTCTATTGTTACCAAACTCTAGAGTACCGATCATCATAATAAGGAAGCTAAGAAAACCTCAGGGAAAAAAACAGACCTAAGTTATTTTCTTTATTTTGAATATTTGTTATGTACTGAGGTACAAAGAATTTATGATTCTTCTTTTAATTTGTTCTTAAAGTACAAGCTTCTGGACTAAAGGAGGATTCAAAAAGCAAATTTTATAAATTGTGGCAGTTTTGTTAAAATACTTTGGAATACTTAATTGTACCTGTTTATTTTTTTAAGAAAAAAATTCCACTGCTCCAATTTTGATTTACGTAATCGAGTATGATAATTACTTATATCCTACGCAAAATCTTCAAGTACGCTAATTCCACATCTGATTCCCCTAACAAAAATCATTTCTCCAGGTCGTAGGAGAGCTATTATTATGTTATAACATAGTCAAAGCTTGAATTATATCTTAGGCAGTGAAAGTTATGTTTACTACTTGAGTCACCCCATCATGTGTAGTAATTATGCAATGAAAACACATGACTGGATAGCGGAGGCAATCCTGCATGAAGGCCCCAGTCTTGGCTAGAGCAGAGTAAATGATCAAGGTAAGGAAGGATACTGCAAGCCCCTACTATGGAATAGCACATTATTTAAAAGGAGGGGAGGGGAAAGGGTGAATATCGGCATGATTTATTATTTCCAAACAGTGCCAATGTTGTGATCTGGGACCTATGTGGGGACTAAAAAAAAAGTCAGTAGTGACATCAGTTTAAGGATGATAATAGATAGGGAAAGTGGATTCAAGGAGGTTAGATGGCAGTTCACCACTACTGATAATCGTACTGAATCCTACTATCTTATCCCAAGATTCTGGTTTTCTCCCTTTTCAGTCTCCTTACAAATTGGCCTTTTCCTTAGTTTTCAATTCTGGGGGAAAAGTTGAGATTTAGTTAATGCGCTGCTTGGTCATGCCTCACCTAAGCTGGGACACAGTTATATAGCATTGTAAGCTACGTGCTTTCCTAAGCTTAAACCTGGGGGGCATGTAGGACAGGTAGCTACCTTTTTTCAGGTGAAGAAACTGAGGCTGAGAAGTTGTGACTCGCCCTATGCACGATTTCACCATCAGTGAAGCATCTGGGGCAGAGCATTAACTTCTCATTAATCTAAATTATCCTCTGATCGGGCATGTGAAAGTTTGCCGACGGTGGGTGAGCTAAGGAAAAACGACCCTATGGGCCCGAAGTGGCCGGCTCTGAGCTGGTGGGTCCCTAGGTAGCCCCCAAGCCCTGACTCTGACGGTCAAGGCAAAGCAGAACAGCGTTCTCGCGGGGCTCCAGCGCCCCGGCCGCATTAGAGGTGCCAGGAAATCCCAGCGCGAGCCTGCGGAGACCTTTCCCAGCCAATCAGGAGGCCCCGGCCTGCCAGCCACATTCCGACTGAGAAAAGCCCCGTTTCTTTCCTGCTGGGCTCCACTCTGGAGATCCAAGTCGGAATGTGGTTTCAGGGGAGGTGATTGGCTGCGAAGGTGAAGCCCCGAGCACGTGATTCCCAAACGCGGCTTCTCAGGAGCGCGGACGGAGATAGGGCGTGGCCGGCGGGGGCGGGGAGCCCGCGAGAGAAAACGAGCGAGCCAAATTTGGGAGGCCGAGCGGGGCGCTCTGAAAGTAACCCCGAAAGAGTCACCCCCCCGGCTTGTGGGGCCGCTTGTTTATATTAGGCTGTATTCAAACTGGGAAAAACAAAACGGAAGATAGAGCAGGCCAGGCTGAATGAGGGCGATGGCAAGTCGCTGCGTCGCAGACAGTCCGGGCTAGCGAGCCCTGGGCAGGGAAGGCGGGCCCTGCAGGGTCCCGGGAAGCGTCGAGTCTGTCTGGGTCTACCGGTGCTCGCGGCCCCCGGGGACGCCGCCGAGGTAGGAGCGAGGCGCGGATTGGCTGGGGGCGCGCCAGACGTGGGCGGGGAGTGCGGCGCTGAGATTGATTGATGGGGCGGGGGAGGGGCGAACGGAGACACTGGAGCCAGGCCGGGCCCCGCGCGCACGCTCGCCCCCCACGCCCGCGCGGCGCACTCAGCCCCTGCCCCCGGCCTCGCAGGAGCCCGCGCGCTAGCGGCGTTCGGACGCGGGGAGGAAGGCGGCCGCACTCACTGGCGTTCTTTGTGTTCTTTTCTCCCCCTTCGCGATGCTGCCGGGGGCCGTTTCCCTCCTCCTCTGGCGCGGGGTTCGCCGCTGCTGCGCGGGCGGCGGCCGCCTCTCGGCGTCGCGGGACTGAAGGAGGAAGAAAAGGAAGCGAGGCCCGATCGCGTGTCCATGCAGCAGCCCCGGTTCCCGGGCCCCCACGCCGCCGCCAGAGCCCTGGAGGAGACCTGTATGGACGGGCATGGGGAGAGCTGCCCCTCACTGCGACGCCGCCGCCGCCGCCGGGGCTGAGCCGCGCCCGCGCCGCCTCCGCCTCCGAAGCCGCTGGCGCTCGCCTCCGCTGGCCGCCCTGCTGCTCCTGCTCGGCCTCGGGGGGCTTCCCGCAGGTACAGACGGGCCCCTGCCCCTGGGGGGCGCCCACGCAGCGCCTGCTCCCCACGCTCGACCGCAGTGACAGGCGCGGACTTGCGCGGGGAGGGGTGGAGGTTGGGGAGGGGGGAGAGGCCCCCTGGCTCTGACGAGTTGGAGATGCTCCCTCGGGAGAACTTGGTAATGGTGTGGATGGGGCGGGGGAGCCCACGGAAGAGATTCCACTTCTTTGTGTCTGGTGGAAACCCCTAGAGAGTGCAGCAGCAAGCTCTCGTGTGTGTGTGTGTGCGCGTGTGCGTGTGTGCGGTGTGTGTGCGGGACACCTGGCAGCAGAGCCACCTTTTAGCCAAACCTTGTCGCTGGAACAACAGCTCCAAACTTTCAGACGTTTGGCCGGTCTTGATGGCCCCTTTTCTCCAGCCTTCTCCCTCCTTTGCATAGACCTCTGAGGGATCTCCCCTCGGTGAGAGCCTCGGGGTGCTGCAGGGAAGGGGCACCATTGCTTTCTGCGATCGCCTTTACCTGAAGCTGGGGCTCAGACCAAGTTTCCGCTGCTGCAGAGGAGCCGGGGCTGTTCCTCTGGAGCTGAGGGAGTGGTGAAGCAGAGATCGGGCTTTTTAGCCGTAATGTGGCATCTTCTGCTTGTAACTAAACACTTCTAACCGACTCCGCATTGGAAAAATCTGATTTGAAGCAGCCTTCGGTTCTCTCCCTAAAAACTTGTGGCTAGAAACATTTTCCGGGGACTATGGAGAGGGTGTGAGAGAGGTTAATATTTGCCAGCTGTTGTATCGTCCATGTTATTCTTCCCTAATGAAAACAGCACTGTTGTAGGTACTTTGATTTGGGGCTGCCAGAGAAGGAGATCATCCTTAGTGTGTCAGAGTACCTCCTAGATGGGTTGGATTCATTCCACTTAAAAGGACCACAAGAAGGTTTCTTTGTAAGGCATTGGCTTAGAAAAGTCATGTACTACCAACTGGAAAGGGAGCTGTAAGTTTTCTCTTTTTACCTCAGGATCTTTCCAGTGTATTCATATGAACATTAATCACCAGTGCTTGTATCAGCAAAGTATGTGAGTACTGTGCTTTTCAAGCTACCGAGATGAATGGTGTAATTGTCACTTATTTACTAGGTCACACCATCCATGTTAAAATCGGGGATATCTGAGTAGTGGAGGGGGAAACAGAAGAAAACACTTTGCTGCTTGTAGAAGGCAGTACGACCAATTTTGTCTTGTATGATGTGTTTCCTATTGCAACTGCTGATATGAAGGGAAGATAGAGGCAGACCTTAAGAAGTGTGTCAGGTTTCAGAATTAAATTTTTAAATGAGTGATTTTATTTCGTTTTGAAAAGAAATAGCTGATTGTATGCTATATTATCCAGGAATACTCTTTGTCCATGTGTAAAAGGTGCATTGTTTTTAATTGTTGAGAGGATCTTTGAGAAGGTGGTAGGAAGCATTTCAGTGCTTGCATCACTTTCTGGTTGTGCTTAAAGAAAATAAAAGTTGAACCGAATGAGTGTTTTAACGAAAGGGCAATTTTAATAAATGTTTTGCATTGTGTGGGTTGATGTGTAAAGTACTAGGTATCTGCAATAAGACAATATAAAGCACAATGTCTTGCTCATAATTGTAGTAATAGCTAACACTTATATAGCATTTTTAAGTTTGCCTTATGTAATCTCATTTGAGCCTCATGTTAATTGTGTGGGATAAACACTGTAGCTATTTTTACCCTCCTCCCCTCTTTCCCTCCACCATTTTACACGTGAAGAATTGAGGCTCAGAGGTTGAGTAACTTGCCCATAGTTACATTGTGTCTGAGGTGAGATTTATGCTTAGATCTTCTGACTCCTAGTTCAGCAAGCCATATGATATGCCATACTTACTGTCCAGTGGTATTTAATGTTATTTTTTATTGTAATTGTTAAGGTAGACCTGTTTTAGCTTTGACTACTCAGGTAGTGCATGCTGATGAAAATTCTATTAGAAGCATACTATTTGGTCCTTGAAGACTATCACTTTCTTGGGTAGGCTGCAAAAAATAACAGAAATATTTATTTGGAAAATTAAGACTTCTTTGTTTAAAAATTTGGAATTTGAAGCTTAATTATTTTTTTAAGATCATTTTTAATGCAGCCTTACTTTATTAAGGCAATAGTTGAGAGATTTCTTTGAACATTTGTTTCACTCTGTCCTAAGGAGTTTATGTTCTGGAAAAGGGATTGCTTAGCCCCTTTCTTTAGGGTGAGCCCTCTTGTAAAAGCTGTACTTTGTGAAAATGCGAGGAATGATTTGTGTTCATTTCAGGGATCCTAGTCAAGTGCTTTTCACAGATGGGCGACCATATGTTTTATCACTGTAATCTTGGCATTTGCCTCAGCATGCATATGGCTTAAACATTCATTCTTTCTAATGTAGCTTGCACATATCTCACATCAAAAAATTCATTACATTTCAAAATTATATGGGTAAATTTGGCCCGTTGATTTGTGACAGTTTTGTGTTGAAATCCTTAGCACTAGGATCTTTTGTAAAATACACATCCATTAGTACATTCTTCTCCATTAAATGAAATGAAAATAGAGCAGCTAATTTTCCTTCACATTAATAACAAATAACTTGATGGGAAAAACAGTGAAACCTTTACTTGTAAATTTTTAATTTACTCCCTTGGGAAAGCATAAAGTGCTTTATTCACATATATTTAACAAAGCTCTGCATTTCCTGACTGGATCAAATATGAAGCAACTTGCTTTCTCATATACTTCTTGGCTTTCCTTTGCTGGATCTTTGAGACTATTTCTGCTTAGCCTTGTCTTGGCATTTTGACAGGAGGTTTATTTTACCTCTTATAACAGGCGGAGTGTGCATTGCCATTATAAATTCATGAAGCCTAGATATTTCTGGGGGAATGCTGCAAATTAGTCATCATAAAGAAACTTGGGGCACAGAGTTGAAACGGTTGGATCTGGGCCTGTATTTCCTTTGCTTTTTCTGCAGTTTTCCCACTTCCTTCACCATTCTATACTAAAAGACCAAACAGCAGCCCAGCACTATTAGTTCCTCATCCCTGGAATACTTAGTTTCTGTTTTGTGTAGTATTTCACAAAGGGATCAACATCCACCTACCAGCTAAAGGAAGGGAGTGGGGAGAAAAAGGGAAAGTAAAGGGGTTAGAAATTTAATTCTTCTTCCTTTTCTTTTTGGACAGTTAGTGCCACTACTTTTGATAGTTTATGACTATTTGAAATAATTACAAGTAAATGTATGCTCGGTTGAATTTTATAGACCATAAAAAGAACAAATAGGCCCAGTAAGTTTAGCAGAAAGTTCTTGTGCTATCACACAAGTATAAAAGCTGGATGTTAACGAAATTATCTTAAGACCATATTTTCATGTCTTTACTTTCTCATATGCTGTGAATCACTTGCTTGAGTCTTTACCACCACGGCCACTACTAATGTATAAATGATAATACATAATAGAGAAAATGTAGCTTTTAATGGAAGGTAAAAGACAGAAAGAGCACTAGATTTGATATCAGAAGACTTGGGTTTGAATCTTGACACCCCTAACTTATTTTACCTGTTAACTTTGGACAATTATTTATCCTCTTTGGGCAACCATGTCAACATCTATAAAATTAGAGGCTAGGATTCTATGACCAGTAAGGACCTTTTCAGCTCCAAATCTATGATCCATGATCCTGTGAGGACTGGGGATCAATAGTGTTGAATCAAGTGTTAAACCCAGGAGTCTGTGCTTACCATTTCTGTTTAACAAAACTAAGTCTTCTGAACTTTGTCTTTTTATTTTTCTATCTGTAAAATAGCTTCAACTCATTTTTTTTTTGTAGTATATTGCTTTGAAAATGATCAAGTTTCCTTTGAAGGGAATGACTTTAAAAAGTACCTACTTTAACTACTCTAAACTATGACGCTTAGAAAATAGGACCCAATGCCATCAGCTGTTTTTGTGATGGATGCCTTAAAAGATAATGCAAATTCAGGATGATAGTTATGGTTCAGTAATTACTTTCATTTGTCCAATGTGCAGTATTCATTCCTCTGGTTTTGAATCAGTTAAAATTAACATCAAAGCCTAGGAGTTCTAATTTCCTTTTTTTTTTTTAATTTAAAAGGTAAATAGAGGAATAAGATGTTTCTTTATATATTTTTAAATTTCTTAACAAAAATTATGTCATCAGTGATTTATTATGGACTTTAAAAATTTCCCAGTAAAACATGTTAAAGTTCTTCTGGGTTCAAATTTAAGGTCATTGTTGTAAGGTAAAGCTGAATTAGGATTTATTTAAATGTCTTATTTTTAATACCCATGGCTTGATCTATTTTTTGTAGGTCCATTTCTATATTCCAGTATTTTTATTAGGATAAATATTGGTTTTGTTCTCTTTTCTTATGTGTGCTTTCATAATTCAAGAACAAACCAAAAAGATATTTTGGCAGTTATTTTTTTGTCTTTTATGGCATTCATTATGCATTATTTCTCCTTAAGAAAAAAGGCTAGCTATAGCCACATCTAGAAATCATACTTTTATGTTCATTTGTTTTCATGGTTCTAAATTTTAAAAACATTTTCAGTCATAGCCATCTGTCTCTGTTATAGAGAATATCTCAATGCCTGTCTTTTCCTTTGTAGTTGGCCATCCATGGAATAATAAATCCCATGCAAATGTTTGGTTCAGAGCATTTGATTTCATGGCCCTGGGAGAACAGGAGGAAATTAGAAAAATTAAAATTTTTTGGCAATACACTTGTTTATAGGTAGGTAGTTCTAGAAGGCAGGTTCATATGTTGTGGTTAAAGTGGAGTGTGTCTATGCTTGGCTAATAGAAACTTTTTTTTTTTTTGACTCTTAGTACTTTCGCTTTCTTGGTATAGGGGCTACATAGATACATAGTATGACTTCAGACCCACATTTTGAACTTTTAAATAGATTTTCTGTAGTTTAGAAATGTGTTTTTTTCCTTTGGGTAATGATAGGTGCTTCTGTTTTTCACAGTATCATCTCAAGTAGTATTGCTTTACTTTAGCTCAAAATTTTCTTAATAGTGAAATAGAATTCTAGTAGAAAATAGAATTTACATTAAAGTACCTAAGTATTTTTAAGTGTACTTGAAAAACATAACAATTTGAACAAATACTTTCATATCAATACTTTTCTATCATAGCTTCTCTCTAAGGGTCATCTAAGTTGAGAATAATTATTGTTTGTGGTTGGTTTAGGTAAAAAGTTTGTCTGAGAACAGGGTTTTTTTAGGGTAGTTTGATTTAAGAGAGGCACAAAAGCAGATTTGAATCTGTATTCTTTTAGGCTCTTTTAAATTATTGCTGAAGCCCCTGTCTTCTTTTTTTTCTTCCTGATGGGGGAGGAGGGCAAAACAAATAGCTCCTGAAGGAAAATCTTAGTTTTCTTACATAGTTCATTCAGGAAGTAATATAACCTCTACAAATGTATCACCTTTTAAGCAATTTGTTGTTATCTTACTTCCTTTAGGTTATTGCCAACAGCCAGCCCAGTGTCGAATCCAGAAATGTACTACAGACTTTGTGTCGCAGACTTCTCACCTGAACTCTGCCATTGACGGCTTTGATTCAGAGTTCTGCAAGGCTCTACGTGCTTATGCTGGCTGTACCCAGCGTACTTCCAAAGCCTGCCGTGGAAACCTGGTCTACCATTCAGCTGTGCTAGGAATCAATGACCTCATGAGCCAGAGAAACTGTTCCAAGGATGGACCCACATCCTCTACCAACCCTGAAGTTACCCATGACCCTTGTAACTATCATAGCCATTCAGAAGCTAGAGAACATCAGGGAGGGGACCAGAGTCCTCCCACTTATCTTTTTTGTGGCTTGTTTGGAGATCCTCATCTTAGAACTTTTAATGATCACTTTCAAACATGCAAGGTGGAAGGTGCCTGGCCTCTTATAGATAATAATTATCTTTCTGTACAAGTGACAAATGTACCTGTGGTCCCTGGATCCAGTGCTACTGCTACAAATAAGGTAAGACTGACTTTTCTTTTTTAACTTTTCTAACTTTGAGTTATGTAATGAGCCAAATTTGAATTGAGAAGCAAGAGTTTCAATTAAAATGGAGCCATTTTTTTCCTTTTTTTTTTTTTTTTAAGAATTGATAAGGGTCCGTTTTAAGAGTTTTTGATTAGGTTTTTACAGCTTTGAGTTGCTCAACCCAGTGCTAGGGTTCATTGTAAAACAAGCCAGATTATAAAACAGAAATATGTGGGATGAAAAAAAAAGCTCAAAACTTGAACAACTAGGCAATAATAATAATAGTTTTTCTACAGTATGCCTGTTTCTATCAATTATGCCTCCATCTGAATAATACTATTCCTGTCTCTTTAGGCATTCAAATAACAAATCAACTGAAATATGTGAGTTGGTAATAGTAGGTGTCTGAGGCCCAAGGAATGACCTGTTTGGGAAACAAATTTCGTTGAAAATTTAGAAAAGGTAATAAAAAATAGTAGCTGCAAACTAGCACTGATGCAGACTGTCTAGGGTGTCTTAGCTATGAACTTAGTGATGACCAAGGGTGTGTAGGGTGTCTGTTGCATTGCAGTGATGTATAATCACAGGATAATCTGTGGACCACAGAATAGCAAGTTAAGGCCAAAGGTGGGGAAAGGAGCTAAAAAATTACATTCTGCTTGCTCTGACCAGCTGGTCCATGTTTTATGTAACCACTGTATATGAGGGGTTCTTAACTTTATTTGTGTGTTGAATATCTTTGGCAGTCTGCTATTTTGCGGAGATTGCTATTTATAGATAGAAGAATGCTCAAAAAGGCAGTACCCCCTTTTTAAAATGTTTTTAATGCATAAAATAAAATGCATAGAATTACAAAAGAAGCCAGTTATATTGAAATCTTTCATTAAAATATAACACCAAAAACAAATCCAAGTTCTTGGATCCCAAGGTTAAGAACCTTATCATTAGTGTTTTACATAGAACTAGATGGAGACCTGCCCATTGCCTTCAAAACTTTTGTGGGACTGTCCTGGGAGAGAATGATCTGTGTGCTGGCCTTAGATTCTTGTATCAGTCTTATTCGCTGTAAATAAACGAAGGAATTACTAATATAGAATTTTTGCAAGAAACGGTATCCTCAGTATTCCCATCATCACATACTGTCTCTGTGGAAGGTCTTAATGTAAATATATCATATTAGACAAAGATTTTTTGAACCAAGTAATTGCCAAACTTTTGTGTTTTTTATCACTTTCTAAGAAAATGTTATATTGCCTCACCTGTAAACGTTCTACATGGCATATGTATTTTAAAATTAATTTTTGTAGACGTAAAAAAACTGTTACAAAACCTCTGGAGATAATTGGAGACACTCTTATGGGTGTCCAATTTGAACTTCATTTCTTTAAACTAAGAAGAGCTTTGGACATGTAGGATTAATACAAAAATGTCTGCAGTTACAGTCTCAGCCAAGACTTAAAACTTCCCTTTTGGTTTTCTCAGTCTTGTAATCAACTCTATAAGAGATTTTTGTGTAGAACTTTTTTTTTTGTCATTTTGTTAAGGAACATGTTAGTTATAATGTATACAAGGTGTGACTGTAAAAGAATCCATCTCATTACTTTTGTGATTTTTAAAAAAGCCCATCATTTATAACCAAAACATTCTTTAAGTCCACTAAACTTTGAAATGCAAGAAGAAAATCTCTCTTGGGGGTGTAAAAAGTCAGTACTGGAAATTTCATAACTTACTGGAGGCCTGTGGAGATGGCATAGAATGCAACCATTATCTTGTGTAGGGGTCAGAGAGGAAGAGATGACTTGTTTTGCAAGAGACTGATGCACCTTACAAATTGTCACATCTAGTAATGGCTCTTGTCTTCTTTCAGCCTTTTAAAAATTTGATACTTTGGAATAACTATACTTAAAACTATTCTGTAGGATCTGCTATTTTGTGGAGATTGATATTTATAGATAGAATGCTCAAATAGCAAAGGAGTAATTGAAATATTTTCATTGGTCTTTTGTTACACTGTTGAAAAATGGTTCTTCACATCTGGTAACCATGCTGTCCAGCAACAAAATCCTCCATGACTTTGCTACAGCCTGTACTGTGTCTCTTCCTGAACCAGTCTACAAATCCTTTCTCAGGGTTTGTTGAATGCATATACATATCATATACCAGCTAGTCTGAGGTAGGAAATACTAGAATATATCTCAAGGATTTCCTTAATTTCCTTAATCTCTGTACTAGATCTAAAATTTCCTTAATCTCAATACTAGAATATATCTCAAGGATTTCTTTTAACTTCCCTTTTCAGGATTGACCTATAATCTATTAAGCTGTGGTCAGCTCCATTAAAAAGATTGATATATTTAAGCACATTTTTATTTTGTTTCCATCCAAAATTGGACAGTCCATTGGACTTGGATACCCTTTGCCTAATCCCTCCTCCCAAAAACATTCTCCCTTTGTTAAAAAAAAAAAAAAGTATGGTGAAAAGGACTCCTAAGTGGGATATTCCTCTCTTACGCCGAGTTCTGTCCACTTCTTTTCTTGAGCAGGTCAGTTTAGGATTATAGATTTAGAACTGGAAGGGTCTTCAGGGGCCACCTCAGTCTAACTTTGTTACTTGAAGATGAGATGATGAAGGCCGAGAGACATTAAGCGATGTGCTCTAGGTCACATTTGTGGAGTCAGAAATGGGATTTTAACTCTGGTCCTTTCTCTAGTCTGTAAGTACTATTTCCATTCACTTTTTAATTTTTCTCCCCTTCCCTTTTCATACTTTTATACATCTATCCTTCTCCCTTCCCCCAGAAAAACAACCCAAGAGAAAAATTAGCAGGTAAAATTTTAACTTTTTTTTTTTTTTAAACCTCAGGAGGCCTTTTCTAACTAAACAAAATAAGTGATAGGACCTGTTACTTTATGAAATGTGCTCTGACTTGATAGCTGAAGGGCAGATAGGTTTGTCCAGACAAAACATCTGAAGAATACTTACATGGGTCAGGTAGTCTAACCCTTCATTTTACAAACGAGGGATTGAGACCCTAGAGAGTCTTAAGTTTTTTTTGTTCCAGCTCACATAACTAGCCTGAGTTCTCCCCACCATACAGTGTTGTCACCACATGTATAGATGTGTCATTTGTCCACCTTTTCTTCCCCACTCCTAGAGTAGAGTGTAGCATATCTTGCTGTGTTTAGGTGTTTTTTTTTTCAGGAGCTATTTTTTGCATTCTCTCCTCCCCTCCACCATAAGTTAATAGTCCTCCTCTTTTGGAGGAGGGTCGGTTCTGTTGGAGATATGTGTTATATTTTCCACACTATCAGGAAGGTACTTTACCAACTGGTAAGGTTCTCATTCTTCTCTCAGCCTCCTTCCCTACCCAAGAAGGGGGCTGCAGGGGTTTCTGGCATAGCAGCTCTCCTCTGCAAGATCCCTATCATCTCTGAGTCTTCCTCCCTAACTGGATGCTTGAGATGAATGTTAGCACCCAAACATGGAGGCAAGGCAAGGTGAGAACCACAGAACTGGAACTTCAGATAGTTTCTTGAAGAGGAAGCATTTCTTTGTAGGATGAAGAGAGCCCAATTTCATTGGCTTCCAAAACACTAAGCATAAGCTGCCTTAGATGGGGCTAAAAAACCTCTCAGGAATCCTCAGTGCAATAGTTTCAAACTCTTATGGAAACAGGCCACTTATGTATATGTAAGGGTCTCTGCAAATGGCATATTGACTAAGAAAATCACATATTAGCATCTGTGTTCTATTGTATTTGTATTTATTTTGTTAGATATTTCCCAGTTATCTGGTTGGGCCACACTTCCTGCATGTTTGACACCTTTATTGCATCCACCCTTCATGCCACAATCTCTATACTTATACTCACTGTAAGTTATTGTTTAGCCAAGTTATGTGTGTTATGTATCCTGACATAAGCAAATCCAGGATAGAATATTAAAATCCAGATTCCCTGACAGTGTAAATTAGGTTGAATTATTTATCTTTCAAAACAATTACTAGATACTTAAAATGTTAGAGCAGGAGGGGACCTGGAGAATTTATAGTCCGAAAACCTTATTTTTATTCTTTGTTGCCTGGAGACACAAGATGATTTGTCTAAGGGCATATAGATCATTATGAATACAATTGAATCTAAAATTTGGTTTCTTAACTCTTAAGCTAGGAGCTGTTCCATGTGGTCTCTCAGGAGCAGCTTGCACTGGAATGTTTGAAATGTGACTGTTTGTAGGAATTATATTTTTATGCCATAATTCAGGAATATACCTACTTTTTAAAGTAAAATATATCTATAATGCTGATTAATTTTTTTTCTTATTCAAACCAACATCCTGCTGCCCTTGATCCCTGCTTCTCTCTCTAATCACATACTCTTATGTCCATGTTTTTTCTGTCATGTTTCTATTGCTTTCAGTCATACTACTTCTTTCTTGTCTCAGTAAGAAAAGAAAACTATGGAACCTTTCTATTTCCTTTCATTGTAAATTTTCCTGTGCACTGGATTGTTATAGAAGCTCATTTATTTGCAGGTTAGCGTATGTGTTCAGGAAAGAAGTTGTACATGTTTGTACCAGATAATGCTCATGAGGGAGAGTGACAAATTGTTTCTGGTGAATGGACAAGCTGGGATTGCCCTGGTGTCCCTGTTTCCTGTTGTCACCACTTTCCAAGCTGACGTGTTACCAGTTCTCTAGATTCAGGTGGGCAGGATAAATCTTAACAGCTTCCCAGAGCTATTGAGAATATACATCTTGGTGTTCCATTCTCCATCTCTGGTCAATGAAAGCTCTCAAATTCTTCCAGCCTAGCCTTTGGCCCCTTGTGTGGAGTCAGTCAGTTTTCTTGTTAGTCATTTAAAAAGGACACCATCTCTCTAGCTACATAGTAACTTTTCATTGAGTTCTCCAATAATTCATAATGGTGGGGAGAAGAGCAAAGCAATTTAATCTGGATGACTTCTTCTTGTCTTCCATCTTCCTCAGTTATGTTTCATTTAAAGCCTATAGAATAGTAGAAGATGAACTAGATTTTGAAACAGGAGACCCTTGTTCAGATTCTGAATCATACTTGTTCTCTGAATGACCATGGTCAACTTGCTTTACTTCTGTGACCCTCAGTTTATTTTTTTATAAAGTAGGTATACTAATATTGTATACATTTCAAGGGATTGTTTATAAAATCCCAATTTCAAAGTTAGAAGAGACCTCAGTGACAACCTAGTTCATCCCATGTCTGAAAAATAATCCCATATTCCCAGCAAGTCTTTACACAAGATCTCCAAATGAAGGGGAAGCCATTGTTTTCTGATAGTAGTGTCTTCCACTGCTGCTGTTAAAGCTCCATTAATTACCCCAAAAGTTTCTTAGTGGCTGCTTT
The DNA here is from genome assembly GCF_028372415.1 of Notamacropus eugenii. Lineage (NCBI taxonomy): Eukaryota > Metazoa > Chordata > Mammalia > Diprotodontia > Macropodidae > Notamacropus > Notamacropus eugenii. Next base: position 364,050,294 of record NC_092874.1, read on the forward strand.
GGTGTCTTAGTTCCTTCATGATTCTCCCCAGCATACAGTATTCTCCTTTGTACATGATGCCTTCAGTTAGCTCTTATACCTTCCTTGAATTCCAGGGTCATGACCAGGGTTTAGTTATGTGTCCAATAATTGAAAAGCATCAGTCTACATTGATCTTTAGTTTGATAACTTTTGGCTGTTGGTCCTTCTTGTCCTCGAGAGTGGTGTAGTCCTTGGAGCAAGGTTTCAGTAATCTAGTCACCTTTAACTGAGACTGCCAAGATGAGTGTCAACTGTAGTGATACACCTTTATGTTACAGGCAGGTGACCTTGATAATTTGTTTACAATTATACCAAGTTATACACAGTGAGCCAGAGTAAGTTGTGTTTTTTTTTAACATGAACATATTGTATGACAAACTGCTTTCTTTTTCCAAAAATTACTTTGTTGTGTTACCAATCCTGTTTATCCTGTGAGATTAAATAAGTATTATGTCATAATTTTCATGGTATTATATAGATAAGATATTGGATACCATTTTTATTCACACTTTTACTGAGCTAAAAAGTGATTATATGGTTGTCCCTAGGGAGAGAAATCTAAAGGAAATACAGTATTATGAATTGTATAGAAATACATAAATGTAAACTATTTTTATTCCCTCCCTAATTTATCTAGATTTTTATAAATTTGTTTTATATAAAGCAAAACACTTTTTTACTTCTCCTGTATCTTTATTAACATGTGCTAGATATTATATATAGATATATAATTTTTAAAAATTAAAGCACTGCCACATTTTAGATTTCCCCATTCCTGCAGCTTCCTCCATTGTTCCTTTTCAGATGTGCCTTAGAAGAAGGAGTTGGAGCAATGGAGTCCTAATAATCCATTCCTTAACTCAGAAGTTGCCTGTGCTACTTAAGTAGTGTCCTCATTAAGAAACAGTATACTTCTTCTGCTTTAAAACCAATACACTGCTTGCATCACCTGTTAGTCTGTAGGCCAGAAGCCAGAGCGTAGTCTGTATGCTACTGAAAGTTAGAACTTGCTTTTCTGTCACATTTCCAAGGCTGGAGCTCTCTTAAATGTAAGAGGAAGGGGCAAGAAGAAGCATTAGATGGTTACTCATTTTTAGTTGGCATCAAACAATATTAACCAAATAGTTCGCTTGTATGGAATGTGGTGGGCAAAAATTGCCTATCCAGTTGAGCAATGAAAAATCCTTCCTATTTTTTTTGTTCCACATTTATTTTGACTGAATGGAACTTACTTATCTACACAAAGTTTGTTGTCCTTTGGATAGAGCAACTTAAATTGTGACTTTAAAAAAACAACAAACACATCTTAAAAAATTGCCAGTGAGAATGGAATGACACACATTTAAAATATTTAACTTGGTCAACCTGGGAGGGGTTGGGGGATGCTTGAGGTTCAGGGACTTCTCATGAGACTCAGCCCTGTAAGAGTAGTAAATGTTCCATTTAGATGGTTATTTTGAGTTGACGCTGTGTAGAATTGATATGATAGCATTTTATAAACTAACTTGTGAGGTATTCTTCATGTTACCAAAATGAAGGTAATCTTTTTTTAAAGGTTTGTGTGTTTGTCTGGGCATGCCTTTCTGCCTTGTGGAATCAGAATCTAGAGGACCTAAGAAAAGAGGGAAAGAGCATTGATTTGAAAATTTGCAGTTAACAGAGTCACTGGTCTCTGGAACTATTGTCCTTGACCTTCCTTCCTGCCTGACTTACTGTTCCCAAGAGGAAAGAAGCTCTGTGGAAAACCTCAACTTTCCTTCCTTTCTTGCTGTTTTGCATTCTTCTAGATATGAAAAATGTTTGTGATAGACTCAGCAAGGGTGAGCCCCTGCTGTTGTCTGGACCATCTCTACCCCTGCCACCTCAGAGTTCAGCCTGAGTAACTCTAAGGACCAATCACTTGACAAGTAAACTTAGTCATTTGTGGCTTCCAGGCTATTACACTATTATTTGACTCCCATCAACAGACTACAAAGAGTGGGCCTGGCTAGGAATCAGTAACTAAGCCCCTGATTTCCTTAGTCTTTTCAGGCCTCACTGTAGCCTAGGGTAGAATCTGGGTCTTTTGAGGACACCCATGCCACGATGGGGAAAACTGTCTGCACTTGTCTAGCTTCAGACCTAACACTTGACAGCAACTTTGGCCTTTCGTAATTCAAAGGTTATTACATTGCGGAAAAATAGAGGGAGACTGGTGGTGAATTTTCGTGCAGGATACCTTAAGTGACATCAATGATTTGAGGATGGTGGGGTCTGTTACTTCTTTAGGTGTCCCCTGAAAGGTTGGTAGCATCTTCTTTCTGGATATGTTTATAATGTTAGGGTGATAGCCAAATTAGCTATTTAAAAAAAATCATAGTGGAATAGTGACTGGGATTCCCCTACTGAAACACCTCCAGTGGTTCCTAATTGCTTTCAAAATAAAGTACAAACTCCAGAGCCCCTTATTCAGCACCATCAGACTCAACAAGCAATTTACCAACCTTTTTAGGCTACTTTGATGCTGCACTTCTTGACGTAATCTGCTTTTCTGGGCTTTACACTGTTTCCTGAACTCATCTTACATTATCAGACTTCCATGTCTTTGTTCACTGTGTCTCCTGGGTTTGGACTGGTCTATTTTCCTTTTTCCACCTCTCCTAACCCCTAAACATGTCTCTCCCTGTTGTAATCCTTCTTTTTTGAAGTCCAACTCAGATGATAACCTTCCTTCATGAAACCTTTTCTGATTTCTCCCCTTCTCCCCTAATAAGTAATCTTATTTTCATCAAAATTCTTATAATACTACTCGTTAACTTTGCCTGTGCATTCGCCATAATGTTTTTTACCTACACTATTTTGTTTTTTCATGGTGAGGTGATAAGTATCATAAATTCTTGCGTGATATTGCTAACAGAACATAGAGTCTTATCAGAATCTCTTAGACTTATTGTCGTAATGCCTAGTTAAATGTAGATAATCTTATCACCAGAAAGCTGGTTGAGCACCAGATGATTTTTCTGGTTGTTATTGGGGGGGTAAAGCAGACATTACTCATGGAGAACATTTACTATAGAATTATGAAATGTCATTCACAGAAGTTCTCTCTGTCTGTGAAATCTTGACTCCTTCGGCTATCAAAATAAGTAACTCATTTGTCTTGAATCCCCTATAACTACTTTTGATCCCAACCCCATCTTCTCCAGCAGTTTGCCAACACAATTATCCGCTCTCTAATCTTTCTTTTCTGCTGCCTACAAACACGATCAAATCTCTCCATCCTCAAAAACAACTCCTCACTAGATTCTAGCATCCCTGTAATCGTCCCTTTCAAAGACAAACTCCTGCCCTCCACCAATTGCCATTGCTTCCTTTCGTTTTATTCACTTCTTAACCCTTAAACCTTGAAACTGCTCTTTCCAGTTTACTACATATCTATTAATTGCCAGGTCTTTTCTCAGTCCTCATCCTTCTTGACCTTTCTGCAACATTTGATGTTGTTGACCATGCTTTTTTTCTGTACACTCTGGCCTCTCTTGGTTTTTATTTTTTTATGGCACTGTTCCCTCCTGGATTTCTTCTCTTAACTGTCTGTGGATATTGGTCCTGAGCCGTCTTCTTTCTCTATAGTCTTACTCAGTGACCTCATCAGCTGTCATAGGTTTAATTATTCTCTCTATGGTGATGATTCCCATATCACTTTCACATTTCCAGCTGCCTTTAACATTTCAAACTGGATGTCCCCTAGTTAACTCAAACTCACCATGTCCAAAACAGAATTCATCTTTCTTTCTGGACCTAACCAACTTTGAAACTTCCCACTTACTGTTGGGGGCCCCATGCTTCCAGTTATCCAGGACTGCAGATATCTATTCATTTGTTAAATCTTCTTGTCCACTCACTGTACTGGATCAAGCTCTCATCATCTCTCACCTGGACTGTCTTAAGTCTCTATTCTATTTCATCAATCATTCAACAAGCATTTATAAGATACCTATTATATGCATTCTCCTTGGCAGTGGGTGTATACAAAGACACAAATGGAACATTCCTTACCTTAAACGGCAAGTTATTTTCCCAGAACCATGTCTGTGTCATTCACCTATTCAGTGAACTCCAGTGACTATTGCTTTTAAGCTCAAATAAAAACTTCTCTGTTGGACTTTAGAAGCCTTTCACAACTATTTCCCCACCTCCCTTTCCTATTCTACTCTTTGATCCATTAGAACTGCTCGTGTGATTCCTTACGTCTGTAACCTGTAACTTTATGCCTCCTACATTTGTGCCCTTGCACTGGTTGTCCCCCTGTGCCTGGAATTTGCTTCCTTCTCATCTCTGCCTTATAATCCCTTGTTTCCTTCAAAATTCAATTCAAGCTCTGCTTGCTACATAACCTTTCCTGACTATATAGCTTCCCCTTCTCCTCACTTAATTCTCCCTCCTTCTCAAATACCTTGTATACCCTGTATAAATACATGCGAACACACATATGTTGCCTCCCCTGAAATAACATCTGTGAGGGCAGAGACTTAAATTTTTCTCTTTGTATACCCGAGTCCTAGTACAGTACCTGGCACATAGTAGATAAATGTTGGTTAATGTTTCGTTTTTGTATACCCAAAACCTATCCGTGTGTTATATTTGTGCTTAACAAGTATTTGTTTAAGAGTTGCTAATTTAATTAGTCTTTCTTGTTTTGTAAGTTACTTTGTGGAATTGGCATATTTTATCCCTGCCTCTAATATGGTTATTCTCTACCAGTGGATTTCCACTGCTGGGTTCCATGTTAATAGCTTAGACTACCTTCAAAGCCTCCAACTGTGTGTAGACATCACCCTGTTTGCCAAGTGGTCCTTTAGCTACCAAGCCACCTCTGTTCCTGTTATGTAGTACTCACCTAAGGGCAAAACAAAGTCTTGTTACTCTTTGGATAGAGAAGAAATGTAGCACAGGAGTGGGGAAAAGAGGATGAGAGACTTCGTATGGAGATAACTTATAAAAGCAATAAAATCACTCTCATTTTGAACCTTAATTACCTACAAGGAGTTAGAAATAATAATAATGGATTTAAAGCATTCACTTCTGAAATACAATACTGGATCGCTTAAAAAAAACATCTGCATCTTGGTTCTGGCCTCTATATGTATTTGGTTCAGACCTGTGATTCATCAGTGTTAGGAACAACAAAAGTGCTCCCTTTTCATTCTTTTAATGCAGATCACCACATGCTCTTAGAGATTTGCCAAGGACAGGGAAAGGAAAGATTGTAACTTTTCTATGGTAATATAGTTCACTGAAGTCAAAGGCAAGACATGAAAGTTCTTGACTCTGAGGTCAGTGTTCTATCTCTTAACCATTCTTTCATTCTCATTCTCTTGATCACACCATACATACCATATAGTGATAATAAAGTTGTATTTGTTTCATTGATTTACATATGGTTTCTTGGCATTGTATAGGTTTGTAAAGTCAGGAAATTTGTTTCAATGCAACTTGTTTTTCTAAAATTAAAATGTAAAATCTTATGTTTTCAATATTTGTGAAGTTCTAAAACATATTCTAACTCATCTGGATGAAAGTGATCATAAAGATGATCAAGCTATCGTAAATTTTGGGGAATGTTCTCAAAGTTTTTTAAATTAATTTTTAAAAATTCTTAACTTAAGCACTAAAAAGGATATAGCATTTCCATTCATGAAGCAGAACACAGAGGCTTCAAATATGAAACCGTGAATCTTCATTTTATTCTACTTCACTTTTTAAAAAAGCATATATTAATAAACAGTACACTACTTTCAAAACTGCCCTGCTTGTCTGTGCTTTCTTCTCAACTACCTTTTGTTCTCTTTTTTGCATTTTAAAATGTTACAGTGGCCTCTTTTATTGACATCTCTTGCTGAACCCCCCCTTGCCCATTTAAAAATTGCAAGGAAAAAAAACCTTTTAATAAATAAGCATAGTCACCAAAAAGTCAATGAACACAATAACCATGTCCAGAATTATGTCTCTTTCTTCACTTTGTGCCCATCGTTTTCTTTCAGGAGGTAGCTAACATGCTTCATCAAAGGTCCTTTGGAGATCTGCTTGCTTATTGCATTGATTAGAGACCTTAAGTCTTTCAGAGTTGTTTTTCTTTATGTCGTAGCTGCACTTGTATAGATTGTTCTACTTTTGTTCACTTTTTTCTGAATCAGCTCACACAACCTGGGATTCTTTGAAATAGTTTTTCGTCATTTCTTATGGCATAATAATATTAAGTTCATGTTACATATTATATTTGCATACCACAATTTGTTCAACTATTCTCAGTTGTCTGATAAGCAATGTAAGGGACATCCCCTTGGAATCTACTTGTTCTCTTTTCTTTTTTCCCCTTTTCATTTTGCCTTCAGGATTTCAGTATGTTTGGCTTGTGATTATTCCCTTTCCAGTATTATCCTCCTATATAACTGTCCCCCACTTCTCCCTGGTTTGTCTGTTGAGTTTGATGTATTTCCACACAAAGCTGTGTGTGTCCATCCTTTATTCCACTTCAGATAAGAGTGAGATTCATCTGCTGCCCTCACTCTGAGCTCATTTCTTCTTCATGTTTGTGTAGGCTTTTCTTATCCCAATTAGGAGAAACAGCAAGCTCCAAACCTTTCTTCCTCGTTTCTTTTCCCTCTTCAAACCCTCAGAACAGAACTAATCTAAGCCAGGCCTTTTTTCTCCAATTCCCTCAATACCCTTTGAGAATATTAAAGTTCTGAAGGGATTCTTGTTTCTTTTCCCTCTTTTAGAATGTTAGCACTACATCACCATATAGTTCCTTCCCAAATGCCAAAATAAATTTATCTTTCTTGGTTTCTCTTGACTCTGTGATTATATTTCAGTTATTTCTCAGCTCTAGTATTTTCATCAAAAATACTCAGTTCCATTAAAGATCCAATTTTCCCCCTCTGTTCCAGTAAGAGTCTACTTAGCTTTGCAAGATAAAATTATTCTTGATGGCAAGCTTATCTCTTTTGCCTTTTGGAATTTGTATTCCAAGATCTCTAGTTAATAGTAGAAGCTGCTAGATCACATGTGAATCCTTCCTCTGTTTACTTAGTATTTGCTGTTACTTTCTAGATGTTTCCAGGATATTTTCCTTAATGTAAGAGAATTGAATTTTGACTGTGCTATTGCTGAGACTTTTGATTGTCTTCTGATTTTGTTCCAATGTTTCTTACTGTGTCAGGGTCATTAGTTTTTGTTTGGTCTATTCTAGTTTTCAGGAAATAGATTTCTTGGGTAAGATTTACCACTTTATAGGTATTTATGTAGTTAGTCCTTAGGATAAAATTTTTTTTCTTTTTTTTTTTTTAAGTTACTACTTGTAGCTAGAAGTCACTTTCTCCTTTTTGGCAATCTCTGGACTAGAAAGGCAAAGGAATTGATGCTAGTTTCTTTATTCTTTGATTTACTGACCTTTCCAACTTTAGTTGCCAAACTGAAACTTTGTGCTGTGACCAGGCTCTGCCTCCTGCTGTGACTTTTAATGTTATGTTCAGCCTAATTTGGTTTCACCCTGAGTTCTTGGGCTGATTAGGTCCGATGGATTTTTGAGGTTCAGAGTATTGAATATTCATGTCCATGTATAGCTTCACTGTGGAGTGTATTAGGGACCTTGTAGCCACTGGGTCTAAGGTGTTGGAGGTCTGAGGACTACTGTTAGGTGGTGGTTGCTGCCCTCTGCTGCCACTCCCTGGGGCTTCCAGGCTACAAATTTAATGGGGCTGTCTCTGGTCTCACTAGTCTGAGGTCGTTTGCCTGACTGTCATTGGCTTTATTCTTGGGCTTTACTGCCATCAGTTTTCTGGGTCACTTTTTGTGCAGTTCTGGGATGGAGCAAATTGACTGTAGTTTCTTATTGGCTTTTTAAAAATCTTTCAATATGGTTTGAGTTTCCAGGCTTTGCTAGAGTAGGTATGTGGAAGCTGAGCAGTATCCCTCCATTCAGGCAACTATTTTGGCCAGAAGTCTGAAGGTTTTGTTAATAATAATAGCAACTCAATTTTATATATCATCTTAATGCTTGCAAAGTGCTTTCTTCACAACAGTCTGTGTAGGTTGTATATTACCATTCATGTTTTAGTCTCCATTCCAGTCAAACTGGTTCACTAATTGTTTCCCAGAAGTGACATTCTGTCTCCTACCTTAATGTTTCTGTACTCCCTCTTTACTTCTTCCTCTTAAGAAGTACAATTCTGCACAAGATCTTCCATGATCACCCAAAATTAACAGGCACTCATATTCCTGAAGTTACTTTGCACTATTATGCATTTACTTGGGCTAGAAATCACTGTAGTTTTTCATTTTTGTAATTAAATTTTATTTTCCATTCTGAAGTCTCTCCCCCAACCCCACCTCTCTCATTAATGGAGAAGGCAAAAGAATAAAACATGTTAAAATAATGTATAGTCATGAAAAACAAATTCCTGCATTTGTCATGCCCCCAGAACAAAGAACAAGAAAGAAAAGAAAAGAAAATATGCTTCAGTTTGTACTCTGGCTCTATCGGCTCTCTATCTGGATATAGTGTGTCTCATCATGAGTTCTTTGGAGTTGTGGCTGGTCATTGTGTTGATCAGATGTGAAGTCTTTCACAGTTGATTACAATTGTTGTACAAGTTTTTCTCTTGGTTTTGCTCATTTCACTTTGCATTAGTTCATACAAGTATTCCCAGATTTTTCTCAAACCATCCCCTTCTTACTTTCTTAGACTTAAATAGTACACCACATTTATCTGCCAACACTTGTTCATCCGTTCCCTGCTTCATGGTCATCCCTTTCGTTTCCATTTTTTGCCACCACAAAAAGAGCTGCTTTAAAGATATTTTTGTATAGTTGGGCCCTTCTCCTTTTTCTTTGATTTCTTTGGGGTATACTAGCAATAGTACTGCTGGTTCAAACACGCAGTTTAATGTATTTTGGGGCATAGTTCCAAATTGTTCTGTAGAATGTTTGGGCTAGTTCACAGTTCCCCCAACTATGCATTAGTGGACCTGTTTTCTGACAGCCCCTCCAGCATTTGTCATTTTCCTTTTCCTTAGGAAAGAGCTTTCCAGTGTCCTCCGGTCAAAGGCAGGAAAAGGCTCTGGCAAGGGTACTTGAGGGGTGAGTTTCAGAGTTGATTTCATCTTGCAGAATGATGAATTTCTAGAGATCATGAAATCCAGGTCAGGGTGTGAAATAAGCTAGATCAGGGCATGATAGAAGTTACACACAGTCAACCTTATGCTTGATATCGGAAAAAAAGCTGCTATTAAGTGTTTCTATGTGCAAAATTCTACTAGTCACTGGAGATTAGGACAAAAATGGAACAACCCCTGTCTTCAAGGAACTTAAAGCAGTCCTGAAATGGCTGCCTTGGGAGGTAGTGGCTATCCCTTCACTTGTAGGTCTGGAGGTAAAGACTAGATCACCACTTATCAGTTGTATCAACTAGAGTTCTTTTCTGGATGGGAATTTTACTAAACTACACTGCCAAGGTCCCTTCCATCTCTGAAATTCTATTTCCTTAGATTATTGTTGCTTTTTCAGGGGAATTTGATTTGTATTCTCTCTGTCTCTGTCTTGTTCTCTTTTCTTCCCTACCCTCTCTGTTCTCCCTCTTCTTTTTTTCTCTTGTCTTTCTCTCCACCCCCCTCTTTTTCACTATCTCTACTCCCTCCCCCCTTCCTGATGGGCTTTGTGGGTGGTGAAGATCATGGGGAAGAAAACATTAAAAATGAATGAGAAGAGGTGGAGTAGTTTGTCTAAGGATTGGTGGTTGAGGGGGTGGGGTGGGGGAAATTTAACAAAAGGCATTGATGTTTTAAATGCACAGCAGTAGGATTCATCAATAATAAATAGTGTGGCATACAGCAGATGTGCCAAATTGAGTTATTACAGTATATGGATTAGTTCATAGAGAAAAAAATAAACTGTATAGCTGATGTTAAAGATTCACGGAATTCTTCTAATTAAAATTTGTAAGAATTATGTTCCTTTTGACTCAAGCTTTTATAACTTCTGCTTGGAAGCATAAAAGTGTTTTACTTAACAAAAATTGTAGTTTAAAATTTTTTAAATATTTTAGGAAAGAATTATTCAGAATGAATAGATTTTTCTGTCCTTAATTAGGAGAAAATAAATTCCTGATATCTCATCCCATTTAATGTTACAAGGAAGCAAATCTTTTCATATTGAAATGGATGCAGAATGAAGATGTGATTTTATAAAATCATTGATCTAGAGCAGAGGTTCCCAAAGTGGCTGTTAGTGCCCTCTGTAGGGCACTGGAATGATCCAAGGTGAGGGGTGGAGGGATGATGCATAAAGAAAGAAGAGAAGAAAATATGAAAAACTGTTCATACATGTTTCATATGTTGTATGACAGAGTTAAAGTTGATTATATTCTTTTCCAAATAAACACACAAAATGGAAGTTATAACCGATGAATGGTCAAGTCTGCTGATTAGGTCTTAATAAACAAGTGTTGGCAGGGGAACATGTTGCACATTGTAAGGAAGTCCAGCATGCATCAGAATATTTGTGTGTAATGACTTGTTTACAATATGATGCTGTATGGTTCTGTGGTGCTATTGCATCATCAAAATTTCAACGCAGGATAAAGCCTTCAAATTTATAATAAATTATTAAATTTAAAAATCATCACTTTTTAAAAATATACTTAATATTTTTTGAAATAACGCAAATTTAAAAAACTGTTACAGGGTTAAAGAAAGAGGATTTTCAGGTGGGCGCTGAGAAACTTTTTAAAATGTGAGCTAGCCAAATAATTTTGGGAACCTCTGATCTAGAGCAAAAAAGAAACGTGAATGTCATCCATTCTATTCTTCCTCACCCCATTTTATAGATAAAGAAACTAGAGACGTGAAGAGACTTACCCCTTCTCACAAAGGTATGGTAGACAGCTGCTGGATTCATGCCCAGGTTCTCTGATTCCAAAGCCAGCACCTTTTTTCTGTGACATGATATTTTTGGTCTTTACTCTTCTGGTATGTCTAGTTATCCTCTTTTTCTCTTTATATCCCACAACCTCTTATATAAGCAGATATGCACTAGATGGAATCCCCTAAATAATCCCAAAGTACACTTTGGAATCTGTTATTCTACACACTTTCTAGAGTGGTTATCATTCCACACATGTGTTTTGTATGAGATCATCTTATGCAGTAGAAAACCTCACTAGTTTCTCCTGTCGAGATTATCCCCATGAAATTGAAAAGAGAGACAGAAATTTGTCTTGGGTAAATAGAATCCCTCATTGGTACAGAAGAGTAGTAACAAAACCTAGTATTTTGAACACCATAACAGATGTGTGGGAGTCTGTATAAAGTGTTTTAGGTGCAAGTGATAAATAAAATTTTGTGTGTGTGTGTATGTGTGTTAAATTTCTGGATTGAAATGAGAGTGTTAATGAATAAAACAGATTCTTGGTTAAGATTAATGAATAGTTCCATATGTTTTGTACTGAAGCTTGTTTGCTTCTCTTGGAAACTGTTACTGAGATCTGGATGATATCAGTGCTTTTCTTTCTGTCCCAATCAAATGATTTCCTCTTGCTTTTTCCCAAGGTGAGCACAAAATGCTTATTTCTGGAGATGATGCCAAACTGGTTTAAATTTAGAGTTTGGTAAACTAGAAAAACAAATTGCTTGGCTCTTTGAAGCAATGTTCATTTTAATCATTGAGTGCTGATGTTGTAATTCTTGAAAATAAGGGTAGTTATTATATGAAAACTCCACTTCCATGATTTCTGGCTTTTATGTTAACCCCTAACTTGTTCAGGTACAGAACTGATTTGAGTTGCTCCTTATTATATATTCTTGGTATCATACTTGTCAGGCTGTTTGAATTTAGAACCATGAAATAAAACTATTGAGTAAACCTGAAAAATGCCTACTTCCACAGACCTTATTTACATATGAAGTTCCTATGTACAACCAATTTACTGAAATATCATCTTTGTTCCCGTTCCTCTAGAGAGTGTTGAAATGTGAGAAGATTGGTAGTGAAATGAAATTGTGGTTCAGGGTAATTGGGGGTGGGGAAACCCAGCATTTTCATAGTGCATTGTTTTTGAGCTGTGTTTTTCAGTCCCAGCTGTAGATGGCGGATATGAATTGTGAACCAGCTGCTATGGCGCAGCTGGTTCAGATCTGACTTTATAAGTGCCTGAATGAAGCAAAATGAAATGTCTGGAAAATTCCAGTCAGGCAACACCAGTGGGAGCATGTGAAGTTAAATTTTGTGAGCAAATGTGGACTAAGTTGGGCAAATGAGACAAGCTTGACAGTAGGGATGAGAACCTGTAGTATGCGAAGTACATAGAATTGCGTCAGTCTAGGCCTCCTCAGCAACAGTTGTTCTTTTGAATTTTCTCCTTAAACATCATTGAGCCTCAGTTTTCCTCATCTGTAAAATGAGAGAGTAGACCAGATGTCCTTTAACAGAAGAAAGGGAAAGTTAGTGGGAAAGGATAGAGTATTCATAAGTTAAAGATTGGCAGAGTAGAGTTGATTTATTATTCAGAACTGATTTATGGTATAAAAGAAAAATAACACTAGATTTGAAATTGGAAGACCTTAGTTCAAATCCTGGTTCTGCCACTTTCTAGGCCTCAGGTTTCATATCAGTAAAATGAGGGTGTTGGATTAGATCACCTCCAAGTTCCCTTCTAGCTCCAAATTTAGGATTCTAGGATCTTTATCTTGTCTGACTTTAAATTGCTTGGCTGAGTGTTAAACAATGGGAATACAAATAAAGGCAAAAGACAATCCAGACCTACCCTCAAGGAGCTCACAATCTAATGGAGGAGGTAATATCAAAACAACTAAGTGCAAACAAGATGTGTCAGGAAAAATTGAAATAATCGACAAAGGGAAGTCACTGGACTTTAGACAGATTGGGAAAAGTTCCTCTTCTTTCTTCCTGTTGCTTGTCCATGCTATCAAAAATCATTTGCTGATACCAGTGGATCTTCTTCCTCACTGTGTAATCTCTTGTTCTGCAGTAGTGCAGCTAAACCAAGAGGCATACTGCCAGGAAAGTGAAAGGGCCAGCTAGTGTCCAGAATAAAGGTGATATTTGAGGGGAACATTTGCTGTAACAAAGTCAGGCTCTTTCTCCCTTGCCAGCATGAAACATAATTGCCCAGTACCTTCCCCTGCTGGAATGTGGTGGGAAATGTTTCCAACTATTAAGTAACTTTTGTCTTAGAAACACATGCATGATAACTGTTGTTGGGATTTCCCTCACTTCAGCTCTCAGCTTCTAATCTCAATATTTACATTTGGCAATGGATATGACTAAAAGTAATATCTGATCTGATTACTTTGTAGTTCAAAGGAGATGAGTCTTTATTAGTCCAGTGTAGTATAAAGGGTCCTGGGTTTGGAGTCAGAGGACCAAGGTTTGAATCCTGGCCCTGCTAGCTACTAGCTGTGTGTTACCTGTGGGTAAGTCATTTAACCTCTGTAGGCTCAATGTCCTCATCTTTAAAATGTGAGGGTTTGACTGGAAGCCTAAGGACTAAGGAGAGTCATGAAGAACTCCTAAAATCTTTCATTAGCACAATTAATTTATTAGATTAATTGTCATTTTAAGAAGACTAGAGAGCCTTTTTGGGAGGGAACTAGAAATGGGACAAAAAAGTGGGTGAAAATAGGAAGAGGAAGGAAGCATGGCTGCATCAAGTGGGATAGGGATAGAGGAAAGATTGACTTAGAAGGAAGAAGCCTAAGTGTGTCCCTCAAAAGGGGGACACTATGGTCAGAGGGGGTGGGCTGAGGTAAAGTGAGTGCTGTACGTTTGAGCTCCAGTAATTTTTGAGCCTATTAGTTCATTCTTTCTAGTAGATAACATCACCATGCTTTTTTTTTTAAGTTTTGACTAAAAGAACCATGAATAGATTTTAGTCTGGCACATTTTTGTTGCTCTGTTTGCTACCTACTGAATTATATTCTATAGCAATTATAGTCTTCATAATAGCGTTGCTCTCCATCCTGGAAAAAAAAGAGAAAATCTTCCTTTGGGTATGTTCCTTGCATTTGCCTTAAAATTTGGTTCTGGATAAAGAGGGTTCCTAAAATGACACCAGAAAAGTATCCAGCATGATCTCTGTAATTGATTTGGAGTTGAAGGCAAAGGCACAAGGTGTCCCAAGCTATTACTCCCTCTTCCCAAATAAGTGTGACCCCTTGCCATTAATGCCATGACTACTGAGTAGCCTAAATATTATGATTCTGATATTTCTCTACTTTAAAGAAACAAAACAACAACTCTTTCCTTCCTACTTTCCACAGATAACTATTATCTTCAAATCCCACCACGAGTGTACCGATCAAAAAGTATACCAGGCCGTGACAGATGACTTGCCAGCAGCCTTTGTTGATGGCTCCACCAGTGGTGGGGATGGTGATATCAAAAGCTTGCACATTGTGGAGAAGGTGAGCGGCCATCACGTGGAGATGCATGCCAGATATATAGGAACCACAGTGTATGTGCGGCAGTTGGGTCGCTACCTGACTTTGGCTATCCGCATGCCCAAGAATCTGGCTATGGCTTATGAAGAAAGCCAGGATCTGCAGCTCTGCGTGAATGGCTGCCCCTCAAGTGAGCGCATTGATGATGGGCAGGGGCAGGTATCTGCCATCATGGGGCAGATGCTTCCTCGAGCTGCCTCAGCAGCGGCCTGGCCTGGGTATACACTGGAGACTGCCACAACTCAATGTCATGAGAAGATGCCAGTGAAAGACATCTATTTTCATTCCTGTGTCTTCGACCTGCTCACCACCGGGGATGCCAACTTCACTGCAGCAGCTCATAGTGCCTTGGAGGATGTGGAGGCACTGCACCCTAGAAAGGAACGCTGGCACATTTTCCCCAGCAATGGAATTGAGGGCCTGATGGGGAGCAGCAGCTTGTCCATCAGTCTTAGACTCGTGTGCTTGATTCTTGTGGCGTTTTTTTAGGATTTTTTTTTTTGTCTATAACAAAAGTTTTAAAATATATATTGTCATAATATATTGAGTAAAAAGATGAGAGTATATATGTATATACCATGTATATGAAGGGATGTTTGTCCAGGGACACCCACTGGATTGTATATATTGTGTTGGACTGTTTTTCATGTATGTTGGATGTAGTATTCTTTGATTGTATCAATTTTGCTTTGCAGTTTTGTGAAATGTTTTATAATGTCCCTGCATTGGGACCTGTTAGAAAGCACTTTATTTTTTATATATTAAATATTTATGTGTGTATATGGTTAATATGTATAGTTCATACACACAGATACCACACCCAGTACTCCCTCTGAAGAAGGCCTACTTAAGATGCAGATATGCTCATTACTACTATTTTTTTACCTGATTCTTAGTGCTGTGTTGCCAAGGACTTCAATTTTCTGATTCATAAAAATCACATTCTTTATTTTTATAGATCAAGCTGATTAGGTCATTTTAAACTATATTCTTCTATTTTCCTCCATCTTTCATCCAGTGATAAGCATATATGCTTATCTTAAACTACTGAGGAAGAGATCCCAACTGCCAATCTTATGGTGACATTTTTGTTGATCACTCTTTAGAGAGAAAAGAGAAGCTCTCTCTGAGTTAAAATGTTTGTCCCCTATTGTACCATCAACATTTTCCCCTATGAACATCTTTCTACATGTCATTATATTGTTTCTTGTAGTCTTTCTTACCCTCTTTTATTTTTGCTCTTCTTTTCCAAGTTTTTCATACATGTCACCCTTCCCCAGTTAGGACTGTGTTTATATATCCAAGAAGAAATAGAGCATGGCAGCAATGACAACACAAGCTTTGTTATGCTGACATAGTGAATTGGAGGTGGTTGGGTAAAGTAATAGTTGTTGCCCAGGTCATGGCATCAGCTTCTCTCTCAAGACCTCTAAATGAATTTAAAGAGTAACAATTTATCCATCCAACTCAATGTTGTTTTCAGAAGTCTGGGAGCCAGAGCTCTAATTCTTATTCATCCATGTCACCCTCCCCCCATTCTCCCACCTAAAAGAAAAAGCAGAGTCAAATGAATCTTTGACCATCTTATTGCAGCTTGAACTATGTTCTTGTACCAGGTGGAACCATGACAGCTTTACTACATTTGGATAATTCTGGCAATATATAAATCTGTGCTTAGCTTTTATGTGTCAACTAACTGCCTCCCTCTTCCACATCACTTTGCCTGTAGACGTAGCATAGCTAATGATAAGTCTTCTTTCGTTCGCTGAGGAAGCTGGCTGAAGTTCAACACAGCAACAATCTTGAGTGATTTGAGGCTTCTTTGCACTGAGAAATGCTGATTTAATTTAGGTCTGTAATGAGATAGATATCCTTGACTCCTTGTTTATTCATGTATCCAAGAGCTTAAGAGAACAAGTTGGTGCTAGGTCTGGGAAAATGTTGGAAAGAATCCTGGCTCTCACACCGGCTCCAGTACTAGGGACTGGACCTTTGACTTCATTGGTATAGGGAACTTTCAGATGAGGACTTTCCCTCTATCAGTGCAGGTTTAGCACCTTCTCTGCAACTTGTAGTCTTAAGAGAGTTGTGTAGAGGCACTTGGAGGTTAAGTAACTTGCCTAGGGTCTCAAAGTCAGTGTGTATCAGAGGATGGGTCACATACTCCAGAGCTAGTTCAGTGGAAGTAAATCTTGAGAGGATCTTAGAAATTATTTAGTTCAGTTCCCTTGTTTTACAGATAAGGAAACCAGAATCCTGCAGTTAATTGACTTGTCAAAGTCACATAGGTAAGTAATAGAACCTGGGATTTGATCCCAGGTCCTCTACCTTCAAATCAAGTGCTATTTGAACAAATTCTTTGTTTTTTTTTTTTTTAATCGTCGGTTTTGCACAAATTGTTATCAAATTGAAGAAAGACCATTTCTCAAAGCACTAGATGAGACCCTGAAGACTTTTAGACTGAAAGGTGTGCCATCACTTTTCTACATTTAGGTCCTTTTCAGGGAGGAAAAAAGTGCCTCTATTAATGATTTGAAAAAGATAAAGCTGAACCTTGTATTTCACATGAAAAGATAAGTGGAAGCGGTTTGTATTCCAGGTGCATAGTCACACTTTGGGTGTAAATACCTAACTCTCACAGTATACTTAACCAATTCCCTTTCTTGCTATAATAACCTATACACTTCTTTCTAATCCTAGGCCCCACAGATCACAATGTTTCAGAAATAGAAGTTCTTCCCTAGGGAGAGGGTTAAGTTCATTTTCTGTTGTTCCTTCTCTCGGGTTTCTGGAGAAAATGTTACTTGCACATGTTGGTTCCTGAAATCCACCATTAGCCAAAAAAAAGTTTCCCTTCACCCCAAACATGTGGATAGATAGTCTGAAGCTGGTGAATGGTCTCCTGGGGAACTCAAGCATGGAAGGAACACGGATTTTCCACAGATGCTTCCAGTGACTGCCTTAAGAAGCCTTCAATTCTTTTATATTTCTTTGTGTGCTTGGAAACCCTCACAATGTGTCAAGACTTTGCAGGAAACTTTTAGATGTAGTTAATGGATATACTAATAAGTATTTGTGTAAAAGAGTGAGTGTGCAGTGTGTAAATACTTTAAATTATTATGCTAGAAAAATAAAGTTATGTACCCTGCTGTGGAATGCTTGTTGTGGCTTAGTGACAGAGAAACACAGGTGAAGAAAGACTTTAAAAAGCACCCAAACAGCATATCGATGACCCATATGTTTAGACACGTTGTGTCCCCTACCTCCAAACTCACACCAACATTTTCTTCATCCCCCCCTTATTATTAAATAGTAAATTTTTTAAGGGATCATGGGGCTTTTTTTTTGGTTATAAGTCAGAAAACTGTCAGAGCTGGAAGGGACCTCAAAAATTATTCAGTTTTAACCTCCATCATTTTACAAGTGAGGATACAGGCTATAAATATTCCATTGTCCGTGAGATCCAGTAATGTTCCAGCATCATTATTTTCAATAGCTATCTGGTTCATGTTCATATTCAATGTTGACTTTAGACAGTTTTATTGCTACAGTATATGTTGGAGAGAGCATTAGTAATAACATTAAATTTTGTGAATTTTCAGTTTGCAAAACTGCATTTATATTTTATTTTATCCTTATAACAATGCTATGAAATTGGTGGTATTATCCCCACTTCACAGATGTGGAAGCTCAGGTTTAGTTTGAGTGACTTGCCTATGGTTGCATAGGTGGTATGAGATTGGATTTGATCTCAGAACCTCCTGACTCCCAAGTCCAGCATTCCATCATACTTCACCATAATTTTCACATAAAGATAGAAAATTTTTAAATTTTTAGCAAATTCCCACATCTTGGATTTTCTTTAAAATTACATTACAACTTTCTTCATTATTTAGAAAATGCATTGAATAGGAGAAAATTTGGGTTCATTTCTTGGGTTCAGCCTGAGAAAACAAGTTGTCTGCAATAAACCTCTTCAATAGTTCCTTTATTTCTTGTTTAGAATGCTAAGTCTAATGCTGCGTCTTGACTATCTCAGCCAGTATGGAATCATTCCAATCTGCTTGTGGATGGATGTTCTTGTGTTGCTGAAGAATGTCATGAAACTTAACTGGTTGGTACCACTGTATATTTGTACAATGTATTCACCTGGACCCACACTGCTGCTTTTTACGTATTTCTTGTTTACTTAATACATTTCTCACATATTCAGACCTCTCTCATTCTCACCTCACCCTACTAATGCTTTTTGATGGAAGACTGACTTGAGACCACTAAACTTCCTCACCTCTCCATATGTATCTGTACCTGTCCTCTCTTCACTCCTATTCTGAGCAAGAAATTTCTCTTCTCGTCCTTCCCACTTTATCTATCAATTATTGCATCTTTCCTGGGCATCTTCCCTCTATTCTGTCTTTTGTTTTTAACCTCAAACTTGATGGAATCCTATCCTAGGAAAATCAGCTGCACCTTCCATCTACCATTCTTTCAACTTCCTTTTTCTGGCAAACAACTTTAAAGTTTCTTCTCTTTCCCATTACTCTAACCTTTTGCATTCCAGGCTCTGCTTTTAACAGTGACCAGTTATCAAGTCCATTGACTTTAAGTCTTTATTATGCCCTGTCTGCATCATATGAAACTCTCATCATTGTCCTTGAAACTCTTTTATTGACTAACTATAGTTATTCCCCAAGTGTTCCCTTTTTTTTAAAAATTTTTCTGACTCCACATCTGGGCATGTTCTCTTGAATACTACGTTTATTGCTTATCCCTACATTTATTCTTACTGAAGTCTTTTTCTTAAATTTTTCTATCTCACATGTTTATACACACACACATATATATACATACACATGTATGTATATATATGCACTTTTTCTTTATAACATTTTTATATCACTTGCATTCCCATATAGATTTATATGCATCCCTCTCCTGGGAGAACCATCCTTTGTAATAAAGTAATAAAAGGAAAAAGCAGTTTAGTTAAACTAAGTAACACATGAAGAAGTCTCAGAGTGTATGCCAAATTCCAACCCATGAAGTACCCCTGACTTCCGCAAAAAGGGAGGGAAATACATTTTCTCATCCTAATTTACACAAAGTTCAATTTCAGGGTATTTTGATTTTTCTATTTACATTGTTGCAGTTGTGCATATTTTTTTCTAGTATTACTTAACAGTATGTCAGTTCATTATGTCTTCAAATGTTTCTTTGTATTCCTATTGTTTCTTTACCCTGTATTTCAAAGATCATCTCAAATGCTTCCTCCTTTATGATTTTCCTACCTTCTGTCCCTTCTCAGCATCCCAGTAGCACTTTGTGTCTCTGTTGCAACACATTCTCTCCGGTTATCTATGTACATCCTTGTTCTCTTTACTAACATTATCAGCCCTTAGAAGGCAGGGGTTTTCTTCATCTATTTGCTCCACCATATAACCTAGTGCAATGATTTGCATGTAGCAAAGCTTAATGAGTATTTGTGGAATGAAAGAATGGAAGTAATCAAATTTGTCTTTATTATAAATGTGAACATCTGCTGCCTCCTTACCTACATGCCAACACTGGGCTAGGCTCGGGATACTTGACAAGTTAACAATTTCTTCCTTCAAGGAGCTTAACTTTATACTGGATGACAAACAACACATAATAGGCAAATAGAAGATAATTTTAGGAGGGAAAGCATTACATTTTTTCCACTTTTTTTTTTTCAGTAAGGATGTCCTACAATTGCTTTCAAATTCCTATTTAGAATTACATCTGAACATGAAAACACTAGCCTTTTCCTTTATTCCTGATATCGATTTGTGGTATATATAGTGTTTATAGTGTCAAAAGAGAAAAGGTCTCATTTACCCCTCCAAAGGGCGGGCTGGTACTCCTATTCCATTTTGTAAATTGAGTGCACACTTCTCAAAGTTAAGTGACTTACTCAAGCTCACACAAATAGAAGTGATAGAGCTCCAACTCAGTCTCAGGTTCAGTGTTTTTCCTATTATATCATCCTGATTTGCACCTTGGTAGATAATTTGATTAATGAATTCAAGTAAGTTGCACTATGGCTCCTCCTATTTGCCATCCAAACATATAAATCACTTGCATCTATATTCAGATGCATCATTATTTAATTATTTTTGAATTTTCTATTTTGAAAGCTTTAAAAATCAACAAGGTGGACACATTATCAGCTAAATTAAGGTAGTAATGTGATATTCATCATATAGGGATAGAGACTAGACCTGTGATCGTTGTCCTAGGGAACTGCCAGATGAAGAAACTCCCTTTGAGGCAAGGTGGGTTGCTTGCCTGCAATTTATAGTCTTAGTTCTTGGGGGCACTGAGAGCTTCAGTGACGGCTCAGGGTTACACAGAGTATGTGTCAGAGGCAGAACCTGAACTCGAGTCTTCTTCCATCTTTCATATACAAAGATAATAAAGTGGCTAACAGGCTGTCATTAGAAGGGTGTATGTTCTGAGTTATCTTTTCAAGAATAGTGATAAAATTGTTTTGTTTTTTGCCTCAGTATGTATTTTCCAAGTGACCAAGACCAGTGTGAAAGGTAAGGTCAGTAGCCATGGAGCAGAATGACTAAACCACCTGGAAAAATGTGGTCAGAGGGTCTTTTTAAAATTTAGCAGAGACAAAATTAGCATTAATCCTCTTGGCAGACCAGTAGCAGGGAGCAAAGCCAAGTCTGCCACCTAGTGACTTGCATCAGTGTTTACTCATGAATAGAGTTCCTCTGTCACTCAGCACCCTGGAGCTGGTCTCTCACTGCCCTTTGAGAGTCTGTGATTCCTAGTTTATTCTCATTCTAGCCTTTCACTTCACTCTAGCTCAGTGCCAGCAGGATCAAACAGCCATTGATCTCTTAAGTGAAAGCCCTATAGATTGCACCCCAAGGAGAGGTAGACCCTGTGTCCTTATTAGATTCAACATGGTTCTGTAACAAACTTAGGATGATGGGGAGCACAAAGTTGAGTCATTGTTATGAACATGGATGGGATGAATTCAACTATAAAATAAAGATAGCAGAATAGAAATCAAAATAAAACAAAATCAGATAATTTATGTGAAATATTTTGCAAATCTTAAAGACTGTATAAATACTAGCTGAAACATGCCCAGTAAGGACTATTTAAACTGCCAAAGAAAAATCATAGCTTACATTTGCCTATCTGTCCACAAGTTTAGTATGTAGAAGGTCTCCATCAAACTGCATTTCTCAACATTGAGTCCATCGTAGGCTTGTGTAACAATTCGTAGGACAATGAGAAAAAAAATAGGTTCCATCCCTGTTACATTCTGATCAACCACATGGACACATACATGAATCAATAAATTTCATTATTATTTAGTAACATTAATGCAATATACTTTTAAAACATAGGACTTAGCTATAGGCAGGATGGAGACAAAATAGGAGAAACAAGCATTGCACAATACATGAATATGGCACAAATCTGTCAATCACATAGAAATAGATCACAGAATTTCAGTAGCCATCTAGTCCTACTCATGTAAAAAAAAATCACTCATCAAGTACACCTGACAAGTAGTGGTCCATCTTTTGTTCAAATACCTCCCATAAGGGAAGGAGAAAGAGGGAATACACATTTATTAAGTCCCTACTATGTGACAGGCACTGTATTAAGTACTTTACAAATATTATCTTACACCCTGCCTTCCATGCTACCCATTCCACTTCTGGACAAGTGTAATTATTTTTTCTTTCTATCAAGTTTGAATTCATCTCTTTACAACATTTGAACCTTTGCTCCTGGTTCTGCCTTCTAGTGAAGACACCTGTTATGTCTTCTTTAAGCTAATCATTCCTGACTTTTTCAACAAATCCTAAAATGGTCTGGACTTGAGGCTCTTTGCTATTTTAAAAACCTTCCTCTGATAGACATCCTTTAACTTATTAAGATACCTCTTATGGTATGATACCCTAAACCAAACACAGTATTTCAGATTTGACCTGACCGGTGGGACCATCACCAACTTAACCCTATGCCTTTATGTTACTCATGGCTCAGAGGCCCAAGTTTCTGGGTTTGAACAGACCATGTAAAATCTTAGGGACATATCAAAAGAGAAAAGAAAAAAAAGTCTCTTGTCTGCACATACCCACCTTTGGCAATTTTGAAGTATAACTTGTGTCTAGTTCTCAATAGGTGTCTTTACTTAGCATTCACATTTCCAAACTGATAATGGAGTTTCATCAATTAATATATTTAAGTTACAGGACAACCTTTATTTCACCCCCAAATAAAATGCAAAACCGCATAAAGGATAGTAGTAATTCATAAAAAAACAACAACAAATTCTCTTTTCTAATCTTATTTTCCTTTACGGGCATATATAATGTTATAGAGTTATAGTACAATCTTAAGGATTAAAACTTTCCTAAGAAGGAATAAGGCATTTGAGATACATGGTAAGTGCAATCAGCTATCAGTCATTCGTATTCCAAATAATTTATGGTGATAGTAGAGGCTACGTTATTCTACCTCTTCTCTCCAGAAACCTGAGTCCAGGCACTTGATGCACAATTTCCTCTTCCTCTCTCTAGGATTCTTATGCTTTCCAGGCACTTTCTCTTTCTGAAATGCTGGGTCTTAGAACTCTTGATATCTCTCCAAAAGGTTGTGACAGGGAATACTTTTCACTCCTCCAAAAGACTGAGATTGAGGAAATTCCATAATGCCACCCCTGCCTGATGACATCTTGAGCCTAGAAGCTATTACAACTTCTCCATGGTTACTATCTATAAGACCAGGAGTTTGTCATCCCTAAAAGACGGTGCTGATGCTGCGAACAAATTCTGTTCTCCAGTTTTTGCTCAGCTTTCTGGATCTCTTGCCTCCTTTGGGACCCAGGTTACAGTTCAGCTATATACAATCAAATGCTTATATTCTATAAACTTTGAAGTGATGTAGTTTGTCAAGGTTGAAGGAGAAGTCTAGTCTAACCCCTATCTGAAAACCTGGATTCAAGTCCTACTTCTGATACATGGCTGTGTATTCATGAGCAAGTCACTTAAGTTTTCAATGCTCCAAGCAATTCTCAATCCAAAAATTACAGATGATGTTAAATACTGAAAGTTTCCCCACATCAAGGACATCATAGGTGTGTATCAAAATCATCATTAGTGTCTTTTTGATCTTCACAACAAGCCTGTGGCAAAGGCAGTACAAATATGATCATTCCAGTCACTCAGGCTCACAACATTGGAGCCATCCTCAGTCTCCCTCACTGCAGTAATGTTATGTTAAAAATCTGCAATAAAGTGAAACTGAGGCACAAAGTTCCAAGCTTCATTGATTTATTAGTATGGCTAGTAAATACCAATAAATTGGCTCTAAAATCCCTCAGCAGTCAAGGATGCATCTGACAGAACAACTCATAGCATTTACGTAGTGACTATTTAAATATTTTGCTCCTGAACTGCTTATATCAGTTCCTCACCAGGTGGACTCTTTGGCATGATGGGCAAAATTCTTATCACCAGATTGACTCATCTTCCCTAGAAAGTCCTGTGGTGGGCAAACATCCTATGACCAATTTTGACCCATCTCCCCGCATGGTCAGCAGAAGCTCACAAATTTGAATCTTTTTAGCTCATAGGGAAGTTAAGCTCCTACAGATTTTACTAATAGGGCCTATGCAATCAAGTCTGAATTTGATTCACAAATATTAATTCTGATTAGATACATTGATTAAATACAATTTTCAATTATTAATCATGGAATATCATTTTTCAAATGTCACAATAGTCAACTGAATTATATGTTTAAGGGAATTCAAACTTACATACCAATTCATAGTGAATTGACTAAACCTTATCAAAAAATTAAAATACTACAAATTGAAGTGAGGTATTAATTTTTGATTTCATAATACCCATTAGTCATCAAGTCCTAACTTTTCTACCTCCATGATATCTCACATCTATCCCACTCTCTCCACTCACAGAGACACCAGACTAGTGAATGTTCTTTTCTGTGGGGTGATTACAATGGCCTCCTAATTGGTTTCCTTGCTTCATTCTCTCCCTACTCTAATCCATCCTCCATTCAGCTGCGAAGGTGATTTTTCTGAAGCATAGGTGTAACTGAATAATTAAGTAATTAAGGTTGCCAGGAGAAATATCAACGGTCTCAGATATGAAGATAATATCACTCTGATGGCAGAAAATGAAGAATAAAGAAACCTTGATGAGAGGGAAAGAGGAAAATGTAAATCTTGGTTTGAAGCTTATCAAAAAACCAAGATCATGGCAACTAGTCCCATCACTTTCTGGCAAATAGAGGGAGAAGAAATGAAAGCAGTATCAGATTTTATATTCTTGGTCTCAAAGTTCACTTCAGACAGCATTATAGCCATGAAATTAAAAGATGCTTGCTCCTTGGAAGGAAAGCTATAGCAAATCTGGACAGCATACTAAAAAGCAGAGATCACCTTGCTGACAAAGATCCATATAATCAAAGCTATGTTTTTTTTTCCAGTAGTAAAGAATGACTGTGAGAGATGAACTATAAGGAAAACTGAGCACAGCAGAATCGATGCTTTCAAATTGTGGTTCTGGAGAGGATTTTTGAGAGTCCTTTGGACAGCAAGGAGATCAAATCAGTCAGTACTTTGAGGAATTAATTCAAACTATTCATTGGAAGGACAAATACTGAAGCTGAAGCTTAAATACTTTGGCTGCATAATGAGAATACAAGACTCATTGGAAAAGACCCTGATGTTGGGAAAGATTGAAGGCAAAAGGAAAAGGGGATGACAGAAAATGAGAGGGATAGATAGGGTTACAAAAGCAATGAATGCAAGGACCTAAAACATTCCCAAAAGACTCCTGATGTCATCCACACCCAGAGAAAGAACTATGGAATCAGAACGCAGAATGAAGCAGACTATTTTTCTCTTGTGTTATATTTTGGTTTTTCTCATGGTTTCTTCCATTTTTAAAAATTCTTCTATGCAACATGACCAATGTGAAAATGTGTTGAGTAAGAATGTATGTGTAGAACCCATATAAGATTGCATGCTCTCTTAGGGAGGGAGGAGGAAGGGAAGAGGAGAAAATGTAAAACTTATGGAAGTGATTGTTGAAAACTGAAAATAAATATTTTTTTTAAAAAACATGAACTTTGAAAAACTTTGGGAGATAGTTGAGGATAGAAGGGCCTATGGTTCATAGTTTTCCTTCCAAAGAGCTATGGTCCATGAAGAGTTTGACACAAGTAAAAGACTGAACAACAAAAATGCCAACTGCTACATCATTCCCCTACTCATGAAACTCCAGTAATTCTCTACTGCCTCTGGGATCGAATATGCATTAAACCCCTTCAGAAGTTGGCCCCATCCTATCTTTCCAGATTTACCCTATATGAATTAGAGTTCACCTGAATTATAGTTCAGCCAAACTGGCTTTCTTACAAGGGGTACTCTAAATCCCATCACCATGCCATTATACAGGCTGGCCTCCATACCTGGAATGTACCCTCTCTTTACCTCTTCTTCGAAACCCTAATTTCCTTCAAAGCTCAATTCAAGGATTACCTTCTACACAAAACTTATATACAATGATCCCTGTAGCTACTGGTGCCCCTCTCATAGTTATCTTGTATATCTTGTATGTATTTTGTATATATTTACATATGTGCATGCTGTCTTTCTTCCTCAGGAGAATGTAAGATTTTTGAAGACAGGGACTATTTTGTTTTTCTCTTTTTTATTTCTCATTATTCCTGGTTCATAATAGGTGCCAAGCCTAGAGGCCTGTATTGGGCTACCCGAGTCTTTCTTACCTGTCCAGGTCTTCGGCTGGCCACGCCGGATGCACGTATGAGAGAAAGGACGTTCCAGAGTCAAACAGGGGTTGAGCTTTATTACAGGGTTTCGGTTACAAGTGCAGGGGGTCTTCTTTCTTAGGACGAAGAGGGGGAGATTTCCTAAGAAGGCTAAGCTTAAGGGAATGGAAGTAGAAGTACAAGCGGGGAGAGAGGGGGAGGGGAGAGAGGAAAGAAAAGAAACGGAGCCCTACTTTTCTCTTTGGCTCCACACGTGCTAAGAGAGCTTTTAGGCTTCCTCAATCCTACTTAATCTTCAGCCACACAGTTTGCATCTCAATACCATGCTGTTAGGTAACTAGGTGTGCTCCAATCCGGGACGACCTCGAGGGCAGGGAGACTCCACCCATCAGGTATCTCCAGGGGAGAGGCGGAAATACCCGAGCTAGCCGAGCTAGCTCGGTCTGACCTTCTCGAACCCCCGCTGTTCATGGAGGGCCTCGTAAGACTCTAAGATTTAGAAGTCCCACTTTTACCTGCCCGAGACTGTCCACACGGAATTGAGCTTCCAGTCCCAACAAATAGGAACTTGAATACTTCATAAAATCATAACTTTAGAGCTGGAAAAGACCTTGGAGGCCTCATTTTACAGATAAGGAAATTGAGATCAAGAGAAAGTTACATGACTTGCCCACTGTCACACTGCTGATAAATGTTTGAGGCTTAGATCTTCCTGACTTCAGGTTCAGCACTCTACCCACTGTACCTCAAACTCATTTGACTTATCTCCTTTTTCCACTGGAGGAGACTGGCTCACAGTAAGGTTAAATGATTTTTTGCTCACACATTTTTTTTATTCACACACAGAGTTTAGATTTGAATCTATGTATTTTGGTCCTAAATTCTGTGCTCTTTCTCATTAAAAAAAAAAAGGGAAAAAAACTAAATGATTTGTTATTTGGGAGTTCACACATCCATGAAAACAAAAAATCCTGCTTTAAAAGTCAACAGAGAAAGTATGTTGCTGGATTGATATAGATCAACCAAGAAGGAATTATGTCATCCATCAACAGCATTTCATTTATATTTAACAGGATTATTCCAAACCATGTTGTAATCCTAGCTATGGAGATGCACTGCTGTTTTCCCGTCTACAAAGAATCCTGGAAAAGAGTTCAATCTCTTTCCAGCACTTGGATTGGGGGGAAGGGAGATGAGTGATACATTCATTTCTCTACCAGTCATTTCCACTTTCGAACAGAAAATAGCATTCAAAGACTGGTCAGTGAAGCAAGGGGTTCATTGTGTATTTCCCTCCATCTTATCCTCCCATACTTTTCCCCTCCCCTCAGTTGTTCTTTTATGGTTGCTGCTGGGATCTGATTAGGTTGCTGGTGGCCTAGGTAACATCCTTCCCCTACTTTCCACAAAGGTGAGACAGACTTCAGATCATATGTCAACAATAAGTCACACACATATACACGTATGTATGCCATGCATGCTTTTTTTACAGAGGTGTGTGTGTTCATCCTTTGTTGCCAAAGAAGACCATGCCTTCAGAGAAATAATGACTTGACTTGCACATGACTTTCTTTTGAGTGAGGAAGGGCCGTGCAGTTCACCAACCTCACTTCTCCAGAGCTGTCTGAATCTAGTGACCAGATATTTATCAGGATGACTGGGGATGACCCAGGATGAGGCAATTGGGGTTAAGTGACTTGCCCAAGGTCACACAGCTAGTGAGAGTCAAGTGTCTGAGGTGAGATTTGAACCCAGGTCTTCCTGACTCCTGCAACTGGTGCTCTATCCACTGCATCACCTAGCTGCCCCTTTACAGAGGTCATAAACAGATGAACACCATTTGTCTCGGAAACTTTTCCACTTGAGACACATGAATTGCTGTGTCTACTCTTAAAATCATGGTTACAGAGTTTTGTTGTTATTGTTTTAAAATTCTAATTTATATTCTCAACCCCCCCCTAAATTTAAAGATATCGGATGTCAAAAATCAGACATTATGAAACTCAAGGGCTACAATCAGTCCTCCCCACTCATGTATCCTCTGCCTCAGTCTTTCACCTAGACTTTTGCAATTGCCTTTTAATTGGGATGACATCTGCCAAAATGATTTTCCCTAAGACCAGATCTGATCTTCTCAACAAATTCCAGTGGCTCCCTATCACCTCTGAGCAAAATAGAAAATTCTTTTGTTAGACTTTTCAAGTACTTTAAAATCTGACCCTAATCTATCTTTCCAGCCTCCTTATACATTTCTCTTCCCATTTTCTAAGCTCCACATGAACTGGCCTTTCTGTTCCTCCTGCAGAGCACTCCATCATCTCTATACCTTTAGTGTTCCCCACACCTGGAATTCACTCCTCCCTCAATGCTTCTCTAAATCTCTCTCTTCATTCTAATGCAGCTCTAGCACCACTTCCTACGCAAAGCTTGTCCTGTCCTTCCCAACTAGCTTGTGTTTAACTCTTTTGTATTTATTTAGCACATACTTAGATATGTACATTTTGTCACTCTGATATAATGTAAAATTCTTGAAAATAGGAATTGTTTCAGTCTTTATATTTAAATACCCAGTGCCTCTCACATATTAGGCATAATTACTACTGTGTGACCCTGGGCAAGTCACTTAACCCTGTTTGCCTCAGTTTCCTCATCTGTAAAATGAGCTGGAGAAGGAAATGTCAAATTGCTCCAGTTTCTTTGCCAAGAAAACCCCAAATGGGGTCATGAAGAGTTGGACACCTCTGAAACAATGCAACAGAATTTTTTATTGATTGATTGTCTCACCTTAATTTAACACCTACGCCCAGGTGAAGAACACGTGATGCTAAAGCAAAGGTTTCTTGATCAAAGTAATAATTATTATTTTTTAGTTATTTTGCTGCGGCATGCTGTTTTGGAAATACATAGTATTTTGGACTTCCACTCTTAGTAGTTGTTATATTTCACCCGCTATTTCAAATTTATTTAGTTTCAAAGGGACAAAGATAGGAGAAAACAAACTATTTTTGTCTCCCATCAGCATGGAAGTGTAATACAAGAGAAAAGAATATGGGAGATCTGAACTGAGAGGATGTGGGTTCCCTGAATTTTTCAATAAGAGATAGAGATCTTTCAGCCTTGACCACTTAAGACTTGTATGACCCTTCCAGACCTCAATTTCCTTATATGTAAAAAGAGGAGATCGAATTGGATTATCTCTAAGGCCCTTTCCAGATCTAATCTGTGATCCGAAATACTTTGATAATAGACGCTTCAAATATACATAGGAAGATACATTGTTCTTGATTCATAGAGACACACTGCCCTCTAGAGGTGTGAAGGGGAGCTTATAAAATGGGAGTTCATAAAATGTTCGCAGGATCCTAAGTTTAGAGATGAAAAATCCTAAAGAATAGGTAGGGCAAAAAACAAATCATAGAAGTAGTAGATAATTTTATAGAAGAAAATGATGATAATATAAAAATAGGAGAAAATACCTCTTTTGGCCAAAGTAGTCCCAGAGGGAAAATGTCTATCTCTAAAGACTTTCATCCACAAAATAGACAAGGAATATGTCAATGAATTGGGCATGCAACCAAAAATAAAACAAAATAAAATAAAAGTAATAAATCAAAAACCTCAAATGAAGAAAAAAATGAACATTTAAAAATCAAAGATAAAATCTAAGTTGAAATAAAAACCCACTGGTAAATAGAACTAGAGGTTTATTTTAAAAGCTAATAAACCATTAGCTAATTTAATAAAACAATTTTTAAAAACCACATAAAAATTGAAACCAGAGAATTCTCAACAAGATGAAATAAACTATTAGAAATTATTTTTCCTAATTAAATGCAAAAAAAAAACTTGGTAACTTGAAGGAAGTAGATGAATAGTTACAAAAGCATATACACAGGTTAACAAAAAAAGAAAATGAATTTAAATAATCCAATTTTAGAGAAGTATTCGATTTTTTTAATAGAAAATAAAGGAAATTTCAAAGGAAAAATACACAAATTAGATGAATTTGCCAGTTAATTTTATTAAACATTGAAAGAATAATTCCAATGGTATATAAAACTTTTCAAAAAGAGAGAAATAATGTATCCTACCAAAATACTCCTGTGAGACAAATATCACCTGATACTCTGAAGCAGGTAAAAGAAAAGTGGAGAAAGAAAACTATAAACCAATATTTTCTGTGAATATCAATGAAAAAAATTGATAAAACATTAGCAAAGAGTTTAAAATACCATGTCAAAAAGATATGACCAGGTTGAATTTTTTAAAATAAGTATTTAATTGATCTTTTGTTTTTTACATCACTATAGTTTTTCTCACTATTCCTCTCCCTTAGTCTTCAAGAAAATTAAACCATTTGAAAAATAGTATTTTTAAAGACAAAAAAAAGAGGAGAGGTGGAGCCAAGATGGCGGAGTGAAGGCAAGAACTCACCTGAACTCTACCCCATCCCTCCAAATACCTTTTAAAAATGACTCTAAACAAATTCTAGAGCAGCAGAACCCACAAAAAAACAGAGTGAAACAGATTTTCAGCCCAAAACAACTTTGAAGATGGAAAGGAAAGGGCTGTTGAAACAGGGTGAGCACAGTCCAGTGCAGGCTGTGCTAGCCCAACTCCAGCCCCAGCAAACCAGGAGCAGGCCTTCTGAGTGACTGAATCAGCAGCAATAGCTGCAATAGCAAGGGGTCAGAAGAGTACAAGGGGTCTCTTTGCTAGCACTGAGGCAACACTTTGTTAATTTGCCCATACTTGGATCCAACTCCCAGGAGAAGAACTAGTACAGCAGAACTTGTAGCTGTAGCAGAAAGGGGACTCCCCTCACAGTTCCAGGGTGAAAAGAGTGCTTGTGGTTGCTCACAGATCAGAGCACAAGCCAGGAGAGGAGTAAACACCTCTCCTAGGTCATATCACCTTGGAAGAACTGAAAATTTACAGATCCTCAGAAGTATCTCTGAAAACAACTGTACAAAACTACTGAAGGTTGGGACAGTGCTCCTTCCACCCCAGAAGCAGAGCCCTACTTTAACAATGACCTAAAAGTCAACTAATAGACTGGGAAAATGACCAAACAACAGGAAAAAAAAACTCTGACTATTGAAAGTTATACTGGTGACAAGAAAACACATACTAAGAAGAAGACAATAGTCAAAGCCTCTACATCCAAAGCCTCCAGGAAAAATATGAATTGGTCTCAGATCATGAAAGTGCTCAAAACAGATCTTGAAAGTCAAGTAAGAAAGGTAGAAAAAAACTGGGAAGAGAAATGAGTGATGCAAGAAAATCATGAAAAATTGCTCAACAGCTTGGTAAAGGAGACGCACACACACAAAATACTGAGGAAAATAACACCTTAAAAAAATCACGAGGCCAAATGGTCAAAGAGGTTTCAAAAAGCCAATAAGGAGAAGAATGCCTTCAAAAGCTGAATTGGCCAAATGGAAAAGGTGGTACAAAAGCTCACAGAAGAAAATAATTCCTTAAAAATTAGAAATGAGCAAATGGAAGCTAATGACTTTATGATAAATCAAAATGAAACAAAACAAAATCAAAAGAATGAAAAAATAAAAGACAATGTGAAATATTTCATTGAAAAACAACTGACCTGGAAAATAGATCCAGGAGAGATAATTTTAAAATTATTGGACTACCTGAAAACTGTGATTAAAAAAAGAGTGCCTGGACATCATCTTTCAAGAAATTATCAAGGAAAACTGCCCTGATATTCTAGAACCAAAGGGTAAAATAGAAATGGAAAGAATCCACTTATCCACCTCCTGAAACACATCACAAAATGAAAACTCCCAGGAATATTATAGCCAAATTCCAGAATTTCCAGGTCAAGGAGAAAATATTGGAAGCAACCAGAAAGAAACAATTCAAATATCATGGAGCCATAGTGAGAATAAACACAAGATTTTACAGCTTCTGCATTAAAGGATTAGAGGCCTTGGAATATGATTTTTCAGAGGGCAGAGGAGCTAGAGTTGCAACTAAGAATCACCTACCCAGGAAAATTGAGTATAGTCCTTCAGAGGAAAAAAAATAGATCTTCAGTGAGATAGAGGACTTTCAAGCATTCTTGATGAGAAGACCAGAACTGAATAGAAAATTTCACTTTCAACTATAAAACTCAAGAGAAGCATGGAAAAGTAAACAGGAAAAGGAAATAATAAGTTTAAATAAGTTTAAATAAATAATAAGTAAATAAATAAATAATAAATAATTTATAAATAATAAATAATAAGTTTAAACTATTTATATTTCTTCATGGAAAGATGATATTTATAACTCATAAGATCTTTTTCATTATTAGTGTAGTTAGAAGGAACATATATAGACAGAAGGCACATTTGTGAATTGAATATAAAGTGATGATACCTAAAAAATAAAATTAAGGGGAGAGAGGAATGTATTGGGAGAAAGAGAAAGAGAGAAGTAAAATGGGGTAAATTATCTCACATAAAAGAAGAAAAAAAAGATTTTGCAGTGGAGGGAAAGAAAGAGGAGGTGATAGAGAACTGGGTCAGATTTATAAAAAATAAGAGCCAATCCCCAATTGATAAATTATCCAAAGATATGATCAGTTTCCAAGTGTAGTAATCAAAGCTATCTATAGCCTTATGAAAAAAAAATACTCTCACTATTAATTTGCTAATAAGATAGAAAAGGCAAGTGACCAATGTTGGAGGGAATGTGGGAAAAATGAGACTTCAGTGCACTATTGGTGGAGTTGTGAACTGATTCAATCATTCTGGAGAGGAATTTGGAACTATGCCCAAAGGACTATAAAACCATGCATACTCTTTAACCTAGCAATGCCACTACTAAGTCTGTATCCTAAAAGAGATAAAAAACAAAAAGGAACTGTATGTACAAAAATATTTATAGCAGCTCTTTTCTGGGAGCAAAGAATTAGACATTGAAGGGATGTGCATCAATTGTGGAATGGCCGAACAAATCATTATGATGGAATATTATGGTAGTATAAGTAATGATGAACAGGATGCTCTTGGAAAAATCTGGAAAGACTTGCATGGGCTGATACAAAGGTAAATGTACTGTGTGCAAAGTAACAGCAATATTGTAAGATGATCAGTTGAGGATGATTTATCTATTCTCAGCAATACAATTTGTCTTGATCCAAGACAACTTCGAAGGACTTTTGGTGAAAAATGCTATCCACCCCCAGAGAAAGAACTGATGGTGTCAGAACACAGATCAAAGCATACTTTTTTTTACCTCATTTTTCTTGAGTTTTTTTCCTTGTCTGTGTTTTTTTTCACAACATGACTATTATAAATATGTTTTGCATGACTACACATATGTTACCTATATAGAATTCCTTGCATTCTCAATGAGGGGGTGGGGTGAGGATGGAAGGAGAGAATGTGGATCTCAAAGTTTTAAAAATGAATGTTAAAAATTGTTTTTACATGTAACTGGGAGAAAATAAAATACTAAATAAAAGTTTAAAAAATAAAGACAAAAAAGAAAAGGAAAAAAATCAACATATCTGATCAGTACATCCAAAAATTCTGAAAAAATGTGCAACAATTGTGGATTTCTCACTTCTGCAAAGGGGTGAATTGGGAGTGGCTTTTCCTATCAGTTGTTTTGAGTCACGTTTGTTCTTTATAATTTTGCAACATTCACTTTTGACTGTACGTGTGATCAATGTTTTTTTTACGTTGTTATAATCGTTGTGTATACTGTTTTCTTGACTTTACTCACTTCTATCTGCATCAATTCATGTAGGTCTTTACTTCTCTGTATTAATCAAACATCATTTCTCACAGCAAAGTTATATTCTGTTACATTTGTATACCACAATTTGTTTAGCCATTCTCCAATTGATGAACATCTACTTTATTTTCTAATTCTTTTTCTTTACTAATTCTAATTGTTTACAATAATAAAAAAAATCTACTCTAAATATTTTGGTAGATAGAGGGATTTTATTCTTATCAATATTATCCTTGTGGATAACATACGCCCAGTAATACAATTCCTGGGTTGAAGAGTATTCACATTTTAGTCACTTTATTTGCGTAATTCCAAATTGTTTTTCCCAAATAGTTGTACTGATTCATGACTGCAACAATAGTGCACCAGTGTGCCTAAATTCCAGCAGTGACTGTTGATGTAAGTATGCCGTGCTGGGTAGTGCATGAAATCAGTAACAAAGTTCTTCAGAGAGACCTTGAGAATGTATATTTCCCTAAGAGACATGCCATATAATTCCTTCAAGAACACAAAATCAGTAGCAAATAAATCACAGATATGAACAACCATATGTCAAAATAGCAAAGTCAGAAAAACTGGTTTTATGTAAATTTAAATGTCTCACTTAAATTTCTCAGTCTCAATTCAGTGACTCAGCATTTTAGTATGGTAGGGGACGGCTAGGGTGTCAAGTCAATCAATCAATTATCCTTTCCCACTTAAAGCAAGTAACAAGTTATTACATTCCGATATCTTTGTTAGGTGAGGACAATCAATTAAGTCAGTCAATCATAGGCTATAGACTAAATGCAAAAAATCCTTGATCAATCTCTAGGTTCCATTCAATGAGATGGAATGATACCACATAGGAACTGGTTTTGGATTGGCAAAGGAAACTGATTATACTACAATAATCAGCTAATTTGGAACCCAAAGATAGCATAAAGGACAGCTATTCCAAGGAAGTCTCTGAGAAGAAATGTCTTGGGGGAAGGGGAAGGAAACCATTACTCTTGGTCTCAGATTCCTTCCCAACTTTGAACACTGGAGGATTTAATTAGCTTTAGATAGCCAGAAAATTTGGACTTTTCCCTAGTTATAGAAATGTCTCCTAAATAGCTGATAGTGTTTGAATTGGCAAGTGAGATAAAATTAGACTCACTGAGGAAAAAATGGTTTCAAGACTAGAAAAGCTACACCATGTCTAAAGAGAAGTTCCAGCAAACAAGAGCTGTTATCTCTTTGCCAAATGTACTTTAAAACTTGAGTGAACTTTCTTCCAGGTTTGGATATACTTAGAGGAGAATAGGAGCTGTCTTTCTATCATCTACATGTGTATATGTATAAGCAAAAATATGTACCATATGCACATGCGAAAAAATATTGATATGTATATAGAAATATATCCATGAAGTTATATAAGCTATGTATCTAGAGGATATAGATATATCTATCTGCTTATCTTCCAAGGATGTCCAGGACACAAGCCTAGAAGAAGAGAATAACTCCAGAACAATTATGAGGAGAGCTTTAGATAAAAGCATGGTTTGCCCACAAAGTCTATTCCTTTAAGAGGTGACATTGAAACTATAAAAGAAATGTTATAAACAAAATAACAGCTTTAGAAGAATTGAAAAGAAAATAAATACTTCAGAACAGGAAGTGTAAAATCTTATTGCAGTAACAAACTTCTTGAAAATTAGAATGGATATGACTCAACAAAATAGTAAGAAATTTTAAACAAAATCAAGTCTGAAAAAATAGAGGAAAATAACAACTGACTTACAAAATAGGGGAAGATAAATCTTAGAATCCTTGGACTACCGAAAAAATAATCAAAAGAAAAGAAAAATACTGAGAACATCATAACCAAAATGGTGCAGAATGACAAATATATTTTTGAATGTGGCAAATGTTGTGAATTTTGTTTTGCTTGACTATATTTCTTTTTTATTTGAGGAATTTGGAGGGATGAAGAGGGGTTAAAAACAAATTAATTGAAAAAATGGGCACTATTTCATATACAGAAATTCTGTGTAAGTCTAAGTTGGACTAATCTGGTTCCATATTTTTTTCAGGATTTTAATTTTTTGTTAATATGAACTTGAAAACTATCAAGAAATATAAATATGAACAGAAAAAAGCTTATTGAACTATGAAACAGTAGATCTGTTACATACAGTTTGTTTTGAAGCATATAATAAATTTTACACAGTTCCAAAGCTATATTGTTTTACCTTGTTTCCCTTGGACATTCTTCTGTTTTATTCTATGTATTAAAAAGTTCCATTAATTTTTTTATTGCTTTTTTAAAAATGCTTTTCCTTTTTGGTATTTTTTTTTTGCATCACTATCACTGTTTTCTCACTTTCAACTCTCTCTCCTCATCAAAAAAATCCCTCCATATAATAAGCATAATCAAGTAAAACAAATCCACAATTTATTGTGCCTGAAAATGTTTTCGTCTGTACATCACTTCTCCATCAAGAAGTACTCAGCAGGTTTCATTATCAGGTTTCTGAAGTTGTTATTTTGTAGCACTATATTTAATTATAACAGCAAGCATCTACACTCTTACTTATTCTTATTGGAAAATATCTTATTGGAAGTCTCTAGTTTATCCTCACTACATGTAATGCTAACTTTCAGATTGAGATAAATGTTATTTACCATATAGAAAAGCCAATTTATTGGTTCCTATGTTCCTACTTGACTGTAATGTACAATTTTTAAAAGTTTGTTGCCATGGTCTCTTTGCTCATATTTATTTTAAAATTTTTTTGTCAATATTCATTAGGGATATTAGTGTGTAGGCTTTTTTCTCTGATTGTTCTTTCCCTCATTCAGGTATTATTTTTTTCACATCATAGAAGGGTTTTAGTAAAATCCCTTATTTTTACATTTTTGCAAAAAAAAATAGAATGTTGAATTAATTTTCATTTTATTATTTGATAGAATTAATTTATAAATTCATCTGTTCATTTTTTATTGAGAATTTATGGAAAGTTCAACTTCTTTTTCTGAAATTGGATTATTTAAATCATGTGCATTTTCTTTTAATCCAGATATTTTATATTTTTGTAGATACTCATCCATTATTAAATGATCAATTTTGTTGGCATATAATTGGGGAAAATTATTTCGATAATTTTCCTTATTCTCCATTTATTATTTCTGCTTTATTTTTGAACTGACAGTTTTCTGGGTTTTTTTTTATCAGACTAATGTTTTATCTGGTCGCATTCTGCTGATTGTACTGGTCAGAGGTAAATGCTTCAAAGCTATTTTTCTTTACAATATTGTCGTTACACTATACATTCTTGTCCTGATTCTGTTCACTTTACTCTGCATCACTTTATATAAAGATTTTTCTGGATATGTCCCATTTGTCATTTCTTGTAGTATAATGATATTGCATTGTTCCAGCTAGGTAACATAATGAATAGAATTCTGAACTCAGACACTTACAGCTGTGTAAGTCACTTAACCTCTGTCTGCCTCAGTTTCCTCAATTGTAAAATGAATATGTAATGCTACCTCACAGGTAGAACCAAATGAGAATATTCATAAAACACTGAGTGCAGTGCCCAGTATATAGCAGATACTTAATAAATTTTGAGGGGGGGAGGAGAGAGAGAGAGAGAGAGAGAGAGAGAGATGAGTCTAAGAGAAAAGGGAGCTCTTGACAAATAGTCCCAATTTTAAAGTGAACTAAATGAATTAAAGTCCTCAACTGAAAGAGTGTTTCTTTGACTCAGGAGTAGCAGAAGTTGATTCTTGACTCATCAGTTCTTTAGGATATTTTTCCATTTAAGTTTGACTTTTTTTAAATGCCCTTGATAATAATTTTTATTATGTTGTGGTCAACACATGACACATTTAACATTTCTACTTTTCTGCATTAGATAATGATGTTTATTTGTCCTAACATATGGTCATGTTTTGTAAAGGTGCCATGTACAGCTGAAAAATATGTATATTCCTTCCTATTGTCACTCAAACATCAGAGTTCTGTCATCTGTGGGGTCTCAATTGGGGAAAAGCCATAAAATACACTAATAAGTGAAAAGTCATAAAAACTTAAACTCTGTGAAAGGTGGAAGCCCAAACATGGTGACCTGTTAAAAATCATACCTTTTGATAACTGAATCATAATTTAGACACTGAATGAAAATTTAGATACTATGACCTATGAAAGCCTTAACAAGAATATCATGCCCTTATGTGATGGGTACGTAATCAATAAACAAACTTATGTTTGGGTATAACATTGGCTTAACGTCCAAGCTCATTACTAAGTAGAAAACCAAAAATATCCACCAATCAGTAGAGATGCACTCTCTAGCTCCTCCTCCCTTTGTTTCCTATAATTATCATAGGGATGTGGAGGGTTCTTTGGTGGGGAACCACTGAACTGTCTGCCCTACACCCCAGATCACCCCTGTTTTGCAAGTAATTGTAATGACTGATTAAACTCTTATAATCAATCTGGAGCTCCTTGGCCTCTTCTGGGATCGATAACCTTATGGTTATGGGGGAAGTACAGGGTTCCCTAGCCAGGGAACTTTACAAGATCTTTTCTAAGATTTCTAAATTTTATTCTGGTCTTTAACTTTTTTAAACCTTCATTTATTCAACTTTAGAAAATGAAACACTTGTACAGCTGTGTATATGGGTGTAGGGATGCTCTTGGGTTGACAGAGTACGGCTCTTCTTTAATTGGCATGACTCAGACAACAACAAGAAACAAACAGAACAGAGATTTACACGTGAAATGTGGTTGTTTTTTAAGTTTTAAAAGAGATAGCATAAACATCTAAGTTCTTGAAGACCAACTGACTATCAAATACCAATGAATTGGCCACTGAAGCGGTTTAAGAAACACCGCATTTCCTGAAGAGATGTTTTTGGGTGGCCCTCAGGACAACAAGGAACAAGGCATGAGTCAAGGGCAATTATAAGCCCTCAAAGAAAGGGTCATGATCCTTTGTCCCTTTAGCTCATATTCCTAGCTAAATTCCTAAGATATACCATATTGTCTTCTACAAAAAAGCTTTCTCCTAAAGTAGTTTTTTGAAAAGAAAGATGAACAAAACCAGAGACACTGCATATGTAATGATGGTTTATATGCCCTAACATATGGTTGTGTTTTGTAAAGGTGCCATGTACAGCTGAAAAATATTTGTACCTTTTCTTTCCCGCTTTTAAAGTCTTTCAGTTTATTCTTGGAGACTCAAATTAAAAAAAAAAGTCAAAAACTCCAGTTTCACTCCAGATTTCATGGCTAATCTGCCTAGAAGGAGCCACTTTCATCCAATTCATGTAAATGAATTACTACTTCAGGAACTTTGAGGTTTTGATTTGTGTGGGATGGCTCAGGTCCCTACATAAATCAATTACTCAGAGGCCTCTCAAAGTGATGACAGAAAAGAGATTTATTCGATTCTCGAGAATCTGGACAATCCTACAGCAGTTCACCTGGAGTAGAAAAGCCGAAGACAAAGAAAAGGACAGTGATTTATATAGACCCTAACGCAAGTCCCTCCTCCCCACACTGATCATTATCCTCATTAGCTGAGAATATGGTCTTACATTCTAGACGCGAAATCTAACCAATCCCTTTTGAAATGAAGACATCGAGGAATTATGTAAGTTTTGTCCAATCATTGAGACCCTAATACATTACACAGTTTTATATCCTTATATGGAACTATTCTATTCTAAAAATATTGTATCCTTGGACCTTTAGGCCTTACCTCACCCCTGGGAGAAAAATTACAATCTGAGGAGTCTTCACTAAGTCTATCCCACTCAATCCCTCCTCTTATTTTATCAGCCTGAAGACTTCTCACGGATGTTTCAACCAAAGTTCTGTAACATAATCTCACACTGTCTATTAATCTCCTCATCCCAATCAGGATTATTCATGTTTCTTGTCTCCACAGGTGCCCAACCTTCCTTCTTTAATATCATCAGTCAAATGGCTCCTTCAGTCCTTTCTCCTACTCTAGCAAGTTTTAGTAAAGAATTTCTAACTATTTTAGTAATTAGTGAAATCAAAGAAGATAAACAAATAGGAAATAATACAATACCACTAATTGCTATAAGGCCAAACCACAGTAACCTCTTCCACCAACTCCCCTCAAACCAGGACCACCAGGATGTATTGAAAGGGGAGCCCCAAGTTTGTATGGGAACATGAGCAACTTTCCTGATATTCTTGGTGATCTCTTTCACTATCCTTCCATTATCATCAATTTTTAAGCAACATGTAGATAAATTGAGTTTCCCACAAACTCCTCCTTCTTCTGCAAGTAAATAATCTAAGATTAATCTATGTTGCAGTACTGCTTCCCTAGTCTGTGTGGCTTGATCAGCCAATAAGTCCAAAGCCTTTGCTATTTGATTGGTTATAATTTCAACTACTGCTTGGAGTCTGATTAGTCTGTTTAATAGATATATAGGGGTTCTATAACCCCAGCTCCCATCTTGAGCCCAAGTTGCAGGCCCATACTCTCTGATTATCCTCGCAGGAGGCCAAGTATCGCCCCACCCATTTGCATTTCCAGTCTGAGTGAGGGAGGTGTCGATGTTCCTCTTTCTTTTTGCTAGATCATCATATAGAGGGACCCCTAGATGCTGTTTCCCTGATTCAGGCAAGAAAAAGAATTTAGGTCTCACCAATCCAATGTAACAAACACCTCTCCAGTTTAGCGGAAGGTGAGTATAAGCTGTCTGTCCACATATCCAATAATGCCCTCTCAAAGCAGGATTTTCCTCTAGAAACAGTCTTACTCTATAATCCACAGCTGGAAAGTACTTCATATCATCCGGGCCTAATGGTCCCCCTTTCATGATCTCTGACTTACCCTTCCATAGTTGTTGTTTCCTCTTCCATATACAATGTTGATAATTCTCCCCAGTTCTATTGGTTACACTCCAGAAAGTATCAAACATCATCCTATGTGTTCCATTCTCCCACTTCCATACCCATTCTTTATATTCTGTGTTATTCTTAATACTGTTCATATATATACAACTCCACAAATAGTCATGGTCATGACCCCCTTCACATGGTTTTCTGGGATCAGAGGGGTTGTAAAACTTATACCCACAACTTTTGTGATATTCCCCTTTTGCTCTCTCTTCGTATGAAGAGGATGGGAAAAATGAATGGGTACAGGGAATCACCCTACCATCTGAACAGGTAATACCATTCTGATCCCATCTGTTTGCATACTGGGCACAATCAATACGAGCCAGGGTTTCTGGCCTTTGTGTGAATGTCCATTTACAATTACTTTCTCCCAGCCATATCTCCTGCAATTCAGGTCCTGTTTGGTTTAAACTGGAACTGATTTAGACAAAGAC
The DNA here is from genome assembly GCF_028372415.1 of Notamacropus eugenii. Lineage (NCBI taxonomy): Eukaryota > Metazoa > Chordata > Mammalia > Diprotodontia > Macropodidae > Notamacropus > Notamacropus eugenii. The sequence continues at coordinate 364,091,723 of NC_092874.1, forward strand.
CCTTGGTGTTTCTCTTGGCTTGTCCAGAATCTTGTTCTGTCATGTACTACAGATCTATTACTTAAAATCCAGACTGGACTCAGCGGTACTGCTACCCATGGCCATTGGCTTAACCGCTGAGGTCCCCCCACAAATCCAACAGTCGGATACCTCAAAGGTGTCCGCAATGGTCTGAATTAGGGCCAGGAAACTATTTTCAAGAGGGGGGGGTTGATAACTGGGGCCTGGTGTCCCAGCAGTGGGAACAGGATCATGCCTAAAAGGGACATTCCCAGGGTATTACATTTTGGTTGCATTGTTCCCACGGTTTGTCAAGTCCACCCAGTCTTAATAGAAGAGTCCTGTTTAGATATTGTGATTAATGGCTTAGGACAATTGCTGAACAGAGAATCCTGTTAAGAACAAACAGTAATAATCCTAGTATAGTTCCCCAAATAACAAAACTTATAATGAATATATATATATATATATATACCTCATTGGCTATCCCTTTCCAAATTCTGTGTGTTCTCACATACACTTCAAATGGAGCTTTTAAATACTGACAAAGTGTGTCTCCAAGCATGAAGCTTGAGAGTTTAATAACTAATAGCAATAATTATAAATGAAAGTAAACAACTTTAAAATTTTTAAATGCAATAACCTTCCATAACTTTGTCTACTGGCTTCCCAATCATGCTAAACATTTTCTGAATTGGGATGGGGGAATAGATAGTTCAAGGTTCAACTTACCCATATTCCTCCCCTCCTCTTATTTTTCCTTTTTCCATACCTAAATCCAATCAATAAATACCTCTTCACATTCTTTCCCTTATGAATCCTTCCCTTCATCTATCTTCCTTTTTTTTTTATATATGAATATGGGAAGGAAGCAAAGTTGACTGACACATTAGCAAATTACAGGGGGCAGTCCCCTTGTCATAAGTACAGATACAGAGATTTAAATTAATGAACTGTCCATTTTAGAGGTTCCATCTCATACAGCAGTCTGGGGAAAAATATCATCTTATGCAATTTTCTGATCTGGATGCTCCTTCAAACAGTCTTCAGCACAGCATCTCAGCATCTTCTTCTCTTCATCTTCTTGTAGAAATCCAGATGTCCACTCTCCTACAGAACTGAACTTAATACCTTCTTAGATTACCACTCCTATCATTCTTACAAAAATCAAAATTGAAACTTTGACAAATTGTCATTTAACAAAAAAAAGAAAATTCACATTAAAATGCAGCTTCTACATTTCACAGTAAGTCATTATTCATTCCCTCATTAGGAAGATGAGATTTCACTAAGGAGTCAATACCAGGCTCCAGTACTTATATAAATACAAGAAATAATCATTTTTAACACAGTGCATATCACATCATAAAACAATTCCAACTTCTGATCATGTGATGCTTCTTTTAAAGCGTTTACAATATAGTCCACAAACCATTTTTCATTTAACATTAACCAACTAAGACAAAATAATAACTGTGCATGCTAGTCTCACAAGCCCTTGACCTAATCATCTCCACACAATTACTAAGAATTTTTGTTGGTCTAAAGTCCTAAACCTGTTAGCTCAATTTTAGACTTAACCTCAGATGTTCCCCTACCAACAATCTATTATTCAACAGATCTGGTATTATTACTTACAAAACTTCTGATTTTAGGAATTTGCCACTAAGAGTAGGGATATTGCAGGGAAACAACATCTCCCTTACTTCATGTCAGTTCTAGGCAGGAGTAGATTGTCAACTTGCATTCAGCTAGGCTTAAAGTCTGCCAGGTGTCAGTGGGGAAATTGAGTCAGGAGAATCCTACCTCAGCCCAGTCTGAATAGCCGCTCTCCTAACCTTCCCATGAGATCACCTTTTTGCAGTTCATACGAGCATCTTACAGGCTTATTGGCATCATGGATCAGTGGCTCAGACCACCTCTCTTGCTATCCACACCTGGAGTTAGACTCAGAAGAACAGTCAGTTAATAGTCCCACAAAAATCTTAAAATAGCAAACTCCAATAATCAGTTTCAAACATGACTAATTTCACATTGGCCAAGGAACATCTTTGAAGCAGGTCTAAGTAGCCTCCATGCCTTTCTATATATGTTCTAGTTCCTGATTGAATAACAATCATAAGTCATTGCTCTAGTAGATTTATATCTGTTTCCCAAACTACTTTATCCCTTTCTAACCCTGCTCAATCTAAAAGAATGAGCTACACATGTGATAAGTTCAAACACTAACTTGAATTTTTATGTTTTTGTAATGAATTCAAATCAAAACAATCATTTAACTTTCAATGCCAAATATTACCAGAGGCTACCTACCTCTAAGAAAATTAGACTGAAATTCTTTCCCCAAACTGAAGATGTCTCTGATTTAGTCTCAGTAATTAATTCAGTTAATTGTCTTAATACTAATTGTTTTTACATCATTTTGTAACATGTAAAGATCTCATTCCAAGTTGGGACCTTTGTCCATTACCCCAAAAAAGTTTTAGTCCCATTTGTCTAAAGGCCTTGGAAAACCTCACCTTGAAAACTCCTTGTTTTGTTTTTTTTTTTCCACATGAACTGGCTCTCCTAAGGTCCACTCTATCACTATGCCCAAGTCTATTCTACTTCCCACTCTTAATTCTATCAGTCCAAATCTCCAGTTTACTGGCCACTCCCATCAAGACCATTCCTGGAGCTCCCAGACCACCTGCCCCCCCCCCCCCCACTTTTTTGGTAAGGGATTCCTTTCCCTGAATCTCCCTGTAAATAAAATACAATTACAATTAACTTTGAATCCCAGTCTTGTTCTATGTAACAATGATACAATATCTACTTATTCCCATTAGATTTAGAAAGAATGTTCCCAGAGATTTTATTTACCTCTTAGATCTTAAATTTGCCCTAAAAAGTCAATCACTGAAGATCATTTCTTGTACGTTTTCAAATTCTCACCAAAGCCAAGTTCTATATACAATCTCCTCAGCTGCTGGGGCTGTACTTGTTACTAGCCTGAGGACTGATTCTTTTCCCACATATACACACAGTGTACCAGCTTTAGGTTTTAGCATTAGAATTACAAATGGCAAACATAATTTTCATAAGTGATAACAAATTGTTTTAGCTATGAACCCGAACAACAAATTTCAGATGACACCAATTGCGTTTTCATATCCTATTAGAGAAACTAAATTCTTCCCACTTTTGTAACTTACAAATACAAATTGGATAGGTAGGCCTTCCAAAAACCCATACGAAAGATTTTACAAAGTATTTCTTAATACAGCAAATATTTCCTCTCTTACGAACAGTTTACAATTTATCACAATCCCCTTGAAACTAATTGACAGAAATCACAAGAAAAGACCTAAACCCAAAGCCTTTTCACATTTGCCCATAAACTTTCTTTTACAAACATAACTTTAGAGTAAATGCTTGATTCATGGCAAAAACAATTTTAGCTAAAATTTCCTTTTCAACAACAGAAATAAACTTTTAACATAATACATGCTTAGATGAAACAGGCTTGAAAATCACACCTATATATATATATACATGTACATTTTTAAAGCGTTCTCATTTTCTTAAGAATGCTACAACAAGGAAACTCTTATAAAAAAAATTCATAACATCTCTTCCTAACCAATTCATTAATTAACTTAACAATGCAATTTCTAATACAATATTTAGATGGATTACCTAAAAATTTAAACTTATTTAAGTTTACTTAAAACTTAAAAGAAGCCATTAACCTATTCAGCTCTTTTTTTATAACCAAATGTAAGTTTCAAATTATCAAATTTCTATCACATCTTTTTAAAACCCCAATCTATATGTGATAAATTACAAAATTTAAAATCGTGTAAGAGTTACATTAGATTAACGTTGCATCTAACAAATACCTATCCTTTTGTTAATGGATCTAACATTTTTGGCAGAAATGCTGCTGGGTGTCTCTGCCCTCCTCTTATTTGTGCCAGGATTCCCAAGGCCACCCCTTTCTGGCCCTCCCACTCTGCAAAGAAAAAGAAAAACCTAAACTTATTATCTTTTTACTTTAAATACATTGTCTGGCATCAAATATATTGATCTAATTAAACCTAAATCCAAAACTCTCAGCTCTTAGTTGCTTACTTGAGATTTTTTTACTTTCTAATCTTCTGCTTACTTCCACCAAACTTTAATAAATTCTAACCTATCTGAAACATTAAATTAAGAATGACACATTTCACCTATTCACAATTCCAAATACGACCAGTGAATTCACTTAACTTTCTGTTATTTCCCATTATACTAAAATTTCTTCTTTTGGGTGAGGCAGGAAATGGTTAAATGGTTGCCAGCATGCCTCTTAGGTCTGAGGGAAAAAGATTTTTTTTTTTTCCTTTCTCTCCCTCCTTGTCCCTCTGCCCCTCTGAAACTAGTCTGGAGGGGTTGAAGAAAGGGAGTAACAGGAATTTCAAGGACAGTTCAGCTCAGCCTTTCTGTCCTGCTGGCTGGCTGGCTAAATTTACAACCTTATCAGATAAAAACAGAGACACACAGACTTTCATTCACACAGAAATACCAACACAACATATACAGACAAAACATTTAACAGAATAGAATAGTACGTGTAGGTTTAAATTTTTGGCAAACCCAGTCCTCGGAGGAACCATATTTGGGCCAGATTGTGCCTCCTCCTCCAATGTCTTTTCACCCCATATGAAGCAACAATACTTAATCATCTTCTTCTACATTCTTTTCTCTAAAATTTGGTAATTCATGCCAATTTTGTAATCAGTTTCCCAAGGGACGATTTACCGGTATTTCTTCCTGACTCCACTCCGAAGCTCTATTCTTGGACTGCTTTTGTCCCATTTTGGTCGAGGATTGTCGCCAACACCTCCGAGTCTGAGACTCAACGAATTGTGCTAGCTCCCTTGCTAGCTCTCCTGCTAGCTCTCCTGCTAGCTTCTTTGGTTGAGGGTTGTTGCCAACACCTCCAAGTCTGAGACTCAACGAATTATGCTAGCTCCCTTGCTAGCTCTCCTGCTAGCTCTCTTGCCAGCTCTCAGGTGAGGGTCACCCGTCACCAGCAGTCACCCAGCAAACGTTTTTTGGGGGGCCCTTCACCCTGAGGTCCCACAGTCCACTAATTTGGTTGGGAGTCGTCACCTTCTCCCCAAGTCTGTCTAAGACTCAACAAATTGACCCCCAGGCCCCACCCCGCACTTACCGCTGGGTCGTATACACATACAAATTGCCTGACTGCAAACTTCAACACCAACCGGTTGGCATTTTTACACACTTCACAGCTTTGGAGTCTTTGGAGTCCCTATCTCTATTCTTTTCTGTCTTCACTGAGTTCCTCTGCTTCGGGTCGTTACCTTGCAGAGAGGGAGGCCCAGCAGCCCTTTTCAAGGACCATGGGGAAATCTCCCCACGGGCGCCCAGTCTTTGAACTGAGCTATCAGCCGTCTCTCAGAAAGGTCACAGATCCCGGGCGAATGCCCCCAAACTGTGTGGGATGGCTCAGGTCCCAACATAAATCAATTACTCAGAGGCCTCTCAAAGTGATGACAGAAAAGAGATTTATTCGATTCTCGAGAATCTGGACAATCCTACAGCAGTTCACCTGGAGTAGGAAAGCTGAAGACAAAGAAAAGGACAGTGATTTATATAGACCCTAACACAAGTCCCTCCTCCCCCCACTGACCATTTTCCTCATTAGCTGAGAATATGGTCTTACATTCTAGACGCGAAATCTAACCAATCCCTTTTGAAATGAAGACATCGAGGAATTATGTAAGTTTTGTCCAATCATTGAGACCCTAATACACTACACAGTTTTATATCCTTATATGGAACTATTCTATTCTAAAAATATTGTATCCTTGGGCCTTTAGGCCTTACCTCACCCCTGGGAGAAAAATTACAATCTGAGGAGTCTTCACTAAGTCTATCCCACTCAGATTCCACTGCATTTACTTTAGAATGTACTAATGCAGGAGATGGAGGCTGGGGGGAAAAACTGAAACCTCCATTGCAAGGGTTATGTAACAAGACAGCAGTTAGGACTGAACCTTTAAGAAATTTATTTTATCTGAAAGGAATACATAAATAAGCTTCACAAGTATAGTCAAATCATCAGTTTGAATTCAGGAATAAGGCATTACAATTCCACCTGGAGATTTTAAACTTTAAATTTGGAGAAAGACACCATTTTTTGCATTGGAATTTCTGCACCCACTCTATTCTATAAAATTTACATTATGGTAACAAAACTATCACAATCCCAACTCAGTGATGGTTTTAAGCTTTCAGAAAGTGTTCAATTATTCCTTCAGTTGCTGCTGATCTGTCAGGTCCAGAACTCCCGTGGGATTGGTGGGGGCCAGATTAGTCCCCAAAGATCAGCACAGGTTTGATGATCCAGTCTTGATCCAGTGAACTGTTTCTTGGAAATTTTCTAAAGCTTGAGGTGCATGGCGTGTGAGTTGGGGAGGGGGGCACTGTATTGTCCAAATGATCCCATAGTTGTACAAAATGTCTTGATATCTATCCCACAGTCAGTTTTATCTAAAAAACTGGAATCATTAGTCACTTCTTCAATTAAGTCTGATTCACTTTTGGTGCAGTTTAGGGGTAACTTTGACCTTACACTGGTCATAGAAATGGTGCCAGGGTAAAATGTGATCTGTTTCCATTCAGAGCACTGCTGGCTTCCACCTGGCCGGGGGCCATAGTCAAATTGCCACATGATAAGTTTTCCTAAAAACTTAATACCACCAAAGCACTGGAAAGGATTTTGAACGATCTAATCCAGGAATTCTTGACCTAGAGTCCATGGACCCCTCCCCACAATAGCTGTGGATAGGTTTCAGGGGTGAGGGAATCTATGAAATAGTATGGAGAAAAAAATCTTTACCTTCACTAACCCTTAACTGATATTTAGCATTTCCTTGAATTATGAATACAGGCAACAAACATTCTGAAAAGGGGTCTCTGGTCTTTACCAGACTGCTAAAGGGATCCATGAAGCAAAAAAAAAAAGGGTTAAGATCCCCTGATCTAATTCAATCTTATCATTTTACAAGTGAGAAAACTAGAGAACAGAGAGAGGTGAAGAGCTTTTTTTTTTTTCTGATGTCAAACTATGTCAGAGCTGAAACATGTACCAGCTTGTTTCCTGAATGCCACATCTTGCTATTTCCCCAGATTTGTAAGACCAAATAGATTCCAGTGGATCCCGTATACTGGATAGAAGGTTATTCACTGAAGGCTATATCTAGGACACCAGAACCCTTGCTCTTTTGAGGTAACAGTTCTTTGTCAATATATATGCTTAGTTGACTTGGTGAGAAAAAAAAGAGAGGAAATCAGACCAACTTTTTTGTTAAGCCACAGATGACCAGACCAAATTCACTGGAATAAATATGGTTTACTGACAAATATTAGTGTGGTCACTTACAACCCAACAGCTGTTTTACTAGTATCAATTTTAAAAATTCTTTTATTGGAGTCTTTTTATAACATCTATTAACTGTTGCTGGTAATAATTTCACTATTTCCCATGTTTTATAGTTCTCATGTTGGTCTTTAAATACATCTTAAACATTAAATAACTGGATCATGGTACAAAAAAGATGTAGCAGGTAAGCATTCTTTCATTGCTTATTCATAATTTTTTATTAATTTTTTTGGCTCATTTCATTAGTAAATTTTTATAAAGCCCTTATTTCTCTGGGAAAACCCAGTATGCTACCTCAAGAATCACATGATGAAATTGGAAAATTCAACATGGATTTCTCTGAAATGGAAAGGATGCTGAAATCTATTCATAGTCACCTTGGCAGGGAGCAAAGGTGGAGTGGTTCATGGACCTCTAAAATCCTTTCCAGCTCTTTCTGGTCTATGTTTCTCTGAATGCTTAATGTTATATAGCAATCTGATTGCAGATGCCCCAAAGCGGTTGATCTGTGTAAAATACAACAAAGACAAATAACTCATACTAGTTAGCCAAAGAAATATCAAATGCTAAAGCAAATTTTTCAAGTAAATTTTAGAAATGTCATAGTTACGTAGTTTATTTCCATTAATATTGCTATGTAGTATTTTTATGATATTCTGGAAAGCAAATGTATACTTGGATGATATAATAAAATATAAAATAATATACTTATGAAATATGCCTTCAGAATGATGGCATATTTACAGTAAAACCTTAGCCAAAACACATATAAGCAGGTCTCAAATGCAAGATTTCCCATTAAAATTAAAAGTTATAATTCACAACTGTTGATGAATCCAGTTACAGGAAAAAAATTGAATAACAAAATATTTCCAAGAATCATTCTGCACCTTAAAGATACTTCTATAACCTAGCTGGTTCATGGACAAAATGTTTTTTTTTTTTTTAAATACTAGGCCTACAATTTCTTTGATGTAGGAAACTCCGGAGAAGGGAACTCCCTCTGCCACTGCAGCTCAGAACCTGCTGGAAAATTCTTGGCTCAAAGAGTTACTTGGGGCACTAAAGTTTAATGATTTGCCCAGTTTCACAATCAGTATGTATAAGGGTCTTTTTGATGCTGAGGCTAAGTAAATATTCTAACAAGTAAAGAAAACATAAAGTCATACATCATAAATTATAGGAAATAGAAGAAAATTGGGATAGTTAATTTTGTCCTTCTATTTCCTGACCATGACATATAAAAGACTAAAACAGCTAGGTGGTGAAGTGGATTGAACTCTGAACCTGGAGTTGGGGAGATCTGAGTTCAAATCTCACACACTTACTAGCTGTTTGACCCTAGGTAAGTCATTTATCTTCTGTATGCCTCAGTTTCCTTATCTGTAAAATGGGGATAATAACAGCATCTACCTCCTAGGATTGTTATGAGGATAAAATAATATTTGTGAAGCACTCTGTAAACCTTAAAGCATCATCATCATTATTATTAATAGCTAGCATTTATGATTTATATATTGCCAATATTGGTTATATTAATATTTGTTAACCCATACAATATTATTTATTATTATAATAAAACATCATTATAATAAAGCAGACCTTATTTCATTGTTCTGGAGCATGGTAGAGCATGGCAGGGTCATGAGACCCCGCGAACAATTCTGTGGTCCTCTATTTCTATGTTGATGTGACCATGAAAATCACCAAAAGCTTGGCTGTGCTCATTTTCAACACAGCAATCTCTAATCTCAGTAACTGACTATATACATATGGGTCCTCTTCACAGGGAGATAGGAAATCTGAAAGTCCTGGGGTAGCTACCCTCATACTGAAGCTGGATAAGAAAGAGGCAGACAGACAAATAGGCACTGGGGAGGGAGCAGGGGGAGAGAAAGAGACAGAGAGAAATGGAGAAATGAAATGAGACACAGACAGAAAAAGAAAGGCAGAGATAGAGGCACATAGAGAGATGAGACCCAGAGTGACAGGGAGAAAAAAAGATGAGACCCAGATAGGTAGTGACACAGAGAAAAATAGAGGCAAACAGGCAGAGAGACCAAGAGATAGCCACAGAGAGAGAGAAAAACAGGCAGAGAGGTAGAGACAGAGATGGGCTCTGGCCTCAAGGGATTAGTGAACATGCATTCCTCAAGCTGACTCTGAGAACCCAAGCAACCTAATGTAGGGGAAGGAGTCAGCAGGTGATTGACAGCTAGCATTCACACAAATGGTATGTGAGTATGACTTCTGAGGACCAAGCAACTTGTTCAAGGCACTTGTTGAAATTCTATTTAATACACTAAAGAAAAGGTATTTCCATCTCAAGGTCTGATTTTGAACAGCAAATTTGTTTTAGCAAAATTTTATGTGTGAATGTTGTGTACGCTGTCTGTAAGGATATTTATTCACGTATCTGTTCCATTTTTGTGCATTTCATAATTCTCTCTAGTTACAAGGTTTGTTCTGTGCAAGTCACTACATATATGCATATACTAATCAGGGCTGAGGTAGGCTGCACAAAGGAAAAAGTCATTTCAGTACTTTGGGAACTTTAATTTTACTGTCATTTCCAAGTAGATGAAAAACATAGAACCCTTGCTTGGTTTCAAAAACAATTTAACTATACTAGTCAGTACTACATTTATGAAGGTTAGAGATAAGATGGATGACTAATATCAGTGATGGAGTATGATGCTCTCACAAAAAATCTAGTATTTTTTTTCCTTAATATATTGTCAATGTGTTAAAAAAAGGAAGTCCTTAAAAATTCAGTATCATGGATGGAGTTCCAGCCCTGGCCAGATGGATCTGAGTTCTAATCCAGCCTCAGACACTAGCTATGTGATCCTGGGCAAGTAACAACGCTAACTGTCTCCAAAATCAAACAACAGATCCACCCCCTCCCCCCCCAAATCGGTATTATGAAATTATTCCATTGTTCTGTGTTTCAATATGGGAAATTAGCATACCTTCATACGAACTGGTAACATATCAATGCTGACTGGCAACTGTTCTGCAGCTGCTTAGGAGATCTGAGAAGTTAAATTATGCCTGAGGTTATACAGTCAAGCATGTGTAAAAGGCGTGGCTTGAAATCAGGTCTTCAAATTTTGTATTCCAAAGTCTTTTTGCAAAAGGAACTCCAATGTGGGAAATAGAATCAACAGCCTAATATGTAACGATATTATATAGTCATTAAAAAGTTAATTACAACTGAATGGCATTATATCTTCCAGGGAGGTAAAAGATTTTTACACAAGAGGGGTTCTTAACTCTTTTGGCAGTCTGGTGAAGCCTGACTCAGAAGAAGGCTCTTAAATGTACAAAATACATAGCATTACGATGGAACTCAATTATAGTGAAACAGTCATCAAAATGTCAAGACAAGTTCACCTCCTCCAGGTAAAAAATCTTTGTGATAGGTGAATTCATTATTTATAATCAAGAACTTCACTTAGAAAAGCTCAGCTTTGCTTACAAGTCAATTCATATTTATATCCTTCCTTTCCTCAGTCTTTTTCTGTTATATTGACAATTTATTTTATTAAAAATATTTTATTAAAAAAATAAATTCAAAGTCTTGCATTTAAGGCTACATGCCTTCATATGAAAATATCCACTAATGTTAATATATTTCTTTAAACCAACTTGTAACATTTTATCAGTAAATACATTGGTGTGGAGAGTATATGACTTTTTATAAGCATACAGTCACATTTATTAGTACATGATTAAATTTCACACACCCAAAGAAACCCTAGAAATGTTGCTTGCATTCCAAAATACCTAAAAGTCCTAACATTTATGAAGTTTGCCAATTTTAAACAAGTTCCATTTGACATAATCTTTATGACTTGTACCACAGAAGATACTCACAGAATATATGTGTTATATAGTTAGAAGTAGTACATCATTTTCTACCTTTCAGTCTTTAAAAAAAATTGTTGGCCCTAAAACTCCGTGAGCTAACTAATGCAAATTACATAAAAGAACATATTTAAGTTTTGTAATTATTCAGGTATAATTATACAAACCTCAACAATATTACTTATAAGGATAGGGATTCCATTTTATTAAAATGGCAATTCAGCCTAGAATGATCCTAGTCAAATTCTTAAGTTTCTCTTATACTTTAAAATATTTTTTAATAAAAAAGATCAATCTGTTTATATATGCAAATAGGCCATTGCTTTTATAAGATTTATTTATTATATATCATTATTGTAAAGTGGGTGTTTAATACAGTACTGTGCAATAGATTCTCTCGTTCTCGAACAAACAGAAATGGACTAAAATAAAAACTAAGCAAGTGGAACACAGATTAAAAAAAAGGGTCACTGTGCAGAGAATTTTCCATTAAGAACACCTACATGGTATGTTTCTCTCTCACTTATTCTGAGTATATGGCTATTTCCTTTTTCACATAAGTTTTGGATTCTTACCAAAAAAAGAATAATTCTCACAGTAATTCTCATGTTACATATTCTAACTAAATGTAGCACAGTAAGATATAAATCTAGCCCATTCTACAGTAACAATAATGTGTGATGGGTTGAACATAATACATCCAATAACAGATCAATAAGTCTATCTACAGTTATAATGAAGAAAAAGATCAAACAACCCTAACATATGTTTAATATGTTATGATTTTTCATTTAGGCATTATGATAAATCTTCAGTTAATTATCATTTTGTGCAATAAACCCATGTTTATAAAGAGCAGAATGTGAAAAAGTTGAAAAAATTAAAAAGAATTATACCTTCACTTTTCATATTGAAGGAGAAATACCATATTATCACTCTCTGATGATTAATAGAGCAAAACAGATCTGAAAATTTTGAAGCAATTCCTTTTGGGTTCTCCTTATCTAACAAGAAGGAGACATCTTACTGATTTGCCAAGCAGGGTTACCAGATGGAAAATAGGAAATTTTGGTTTTCTTTTTGAAGTATAATCAATATATTTTCAATCACTTTTTTTACAGGTAAAATAAATTTGAGATACTAATCAGCTAAAGGGCAAACAATATTTTAAAATATATTTCACCTATAAATCAATTTATTCCATAACCTCTTATAAAAATAATTTTCCTATAATTAAGAGGCTCCTGTGTTCTTGGAAATTGAAGATTGACTTTTGACATTTTATATGGTCTAAAAATTCACAAAGAAACCAAATATACATGTGAAATACCCTCAAGAAAATATAAAATATTTGCAGAAACCAGAGTTCCAAAACAGTTTAAAACAGTGACCTAAATTTAACTGTCAGCTGTTCATTATAATTTTTGCTCAGATATCTTTAAATCAGATATAGTTATTGACAACTGATACTTAAACTGGTATCAAATATATATACTTATATATTTGGCAGCTCATAAAAATTTTATTAAGTATTGAGGGAGCAAAAAGGCAGAAAAGTACAGGAGTCCACATATCCTTTTTGTTAAATTTAATTTGTCATATGTAGAAGGTATCTATATACAATCAGTGTGCATTGTAACAGTTTCTATTAAAAGTCAATTAATCAGTTCATCTAAAATATTGACTGGCTGCATAGCACATTTGACATTATTGCCCACATTAAAATGGAAAACAAATGGATTTACAATAAATTTTGGCTGATTTGGGTTCTGATGTGTTCACAAAGGTATTTTTTAAACCAATGCATCTGAAAAAAAAAAGTTTTCAGAGCATGCAGTTTAGATAGTACATATTACTACAAACAATCACAACACTGGCTTTTAAAAAAATGTATCTAATAAAATATCCAATACAAAACGAACCCTAAAGGATAGTATAATGGAATAATGTTCCCTTTCCCCATTTTTACATTCTAAACAGTGATTCCATCAAGACAATTTATTAAAAAGTGTTGTTAATACATTGATTTTTGTCCTTTTTTATGACAAGAAGGCCTGAGTTGGTGGGGAAAGGAACAGTTAAAAAAAGCCTGAGAAGGGGAGGGAAGGAAAGATCATTTAATTAATTTACAATAATTTACAGCTATTTTATTTTGTAAAAAGGCATTACAATTTATCACAAACAAGAATTCCTGGATATTTTACAGTCATAGGTACAGAATTTAAATATTCAAGCTTGTGATGAGAAGCGGCAAGGTGGTCGCAGTGTACAATGTAAACAAGTAGCTTTGGAAAGTGAACAAAGTCCTTGAGAGTTCTTTGCTAAGGAAAAACGAAACAAAACAAAACTCTTCATTCCTTCCTGAAACATGATTACAGGTCAGTGTGTAAAGTTCATTTACAAACATAATTTAAATGGAGTTCAGCCTAAAATCACTGACACAAATTTTATCCAGTCTAAATGGGGCAGTGTTGAGGTCCCTGTAAAAAGTAAACATCTTCCATTATTTAAAAAAAAAAAGTGCTACAACACTTTGTAACACAGTGCAGCATAATCCTTAAATACAAAAATATTTTTCTTCTGTTGGGATAATAGACCTTGCATCCTGGAAAGAAGTAACAATACTGCTACTGATGGAGGATCCTGTCCATATCTTTCAAGTCATGTAAGGCAATTACTGTGGTAGTTTACAATATATGGCTAAAAGAAAGTCCAAATGGGCAATGTCAGTATTTGTTATGTTTTCCGGCCACTCCAAGTATGCTCAGGTGTACTTTTGTGATCAGATGAATGTTCAAATGGAGATCTATGACCTAAAGGTGATCTTGAACCATAAGGTGACCTCTGATCTAGTGGTGACCGAGGGCCACTACTGGAAGCTCTGTGGTCCATCTGCCAATCTGAATGATACCGATAATCCCTTGATGTTTTATGGTGTGAATATTCAGAACTTGATCGATGGTCTGAGTGCAACCGGTGATCTGAATGAGAACGGTGGTCAGAATGAGATCGGTCTTTTAAACTTCCTTCCAAAACTGATCTGTGATCCCTATTCCTATGGTCATCCATTTTCCTGTGTTTACTATCATTGTAATATCTGATGAGAGAGGAAAGTAAGTCCATTAGCAGAATTAAGCACTTAAAATTAAACTTTACTAATGCAGATTTATGGAAAATTGTTCTCTGTTCTTTTAAATAATGCATAAGTTCAGCATTTCAGATTGGGAACTATGAATTTTTGGTATAATCTAATAAATGTCTAATAATAAGTATTTAATTATAATAAAATAATGAAAGCCTAATTTTGAAAAAAAAAAAAGATTTTAAAAATAGCTTTTTTATGTAATCAACTAACAAGTACTTACCATGTGTTTATTAGGCAAAACTGATACAACAATTGGGGAAAATAATGTTTATTCTTAAGACATTGAAACTTGTATAATAAGTATTGCTTCCTTCAGTGTATTTATTCTAAGCTTTGTAAATCCACTTTGGTTGGAGTGTCAGGGTTATTCGCAATAGCAAATCACCTTCTAATAACAAAAATACTTAAGATTATAGGCTTGGGAACTGGAATCAGGCCCTGATAAAGTTGTCCAAGCATCTTCATTTTACTATCATAGCAAGTGAAGCCTGGTGAGATTAAGTCCATAGCTACGATTGGTTTTTAGCTTCTAAAAGATGAATTTTAGTAAAATACTACAGAAGGCTTTTTAGAAAAGAAACACTAATATTAGCAGAGAGAATAAAATGTACATTATTTCATAAGACATTTATTGAAACTAATTTCAGAAAATTTTCAGGAAAGATTATTTGACTCAAAGTAATGTTGTGTTCTATTGTAACCTCATTTTAAAAAGGTGAAAGAGGAATGGGTTTTTTTTTTACAGGGAAATTCAAAAGATATAATATGAAGAAAGTTTTTTTTTACTTATAACCTTACTTGAGCATATTTATTTCTCACAAAATCTCTTTTATAAGACGACTGTCAAAGTTTACCTGCTTTCTTGTTTGTAATGATCCCATTCCCGGTGATCTTTACCATTGCTGAAGGATGAATACGATCTTTTCCTGGACTCATTCTTTTTGTAAGCATCTCCTTGATGCCTATCTTTATGGTCATGATACTGAGACAAATGTCTATCAGAAGAATAACTGTCTCTGCTGCTGTCATCATGATTTGTATTCTCTTTTAGTCTTTCCACATCTGTGTAAAAAGAAAAGTATGACTTATGCTTATAACATTAAGGAACACTAAAAGGAATTAAAATTAACTGAAAAAAATGATACCTCCAATTCCCACCCCCCAAAAAGCAAAGTTCAATTCCTGAATGAAGCCAGATAAATGTTTGGTAGCAGAGGAGAGGGGGACACTACTTTTTTGATCAAATGTGAAAATAATTATAGGAAACAGTAGTATTTCTTTTCTTTTCACTACTTGCACAGTTCTATAAAATAACATCCTTAAAAACTATTCATAAATGTGGAAATTGGGCAACGTTATTTCATTTGTGGCTAATATCATAAGAGTAGTCTATGATACCTAGAAGCCTGGCAGTTAAGGAAAGTAAATATTTAAGCCAAAATATTTTTACAAGTTTTTATTTAATTAGGTTACCTTAATTATTAACCACATGGTTTTAAATAAAATAACTTTCAGCAATCTTAGAAATGACTTAGGGAATATAATTGATGTATAATACATATTCACAAGGAAATAGAACTATTTAGCTCTAACACGTAAACATACCTGGATGACAAAAAAACATGAAAACAATAAGACTAGTTAAAGAGTTAAATATACAATTACAGAGCAAAACTAAAGTATCTTAGGATGCATACAAAATATTTATGTTTCTTATGGAAAGGCAACAATAAATAAAACTAACCTGGATTCCTAATCATATGAGTATTCATGCTGCTGCTGTTCTGGTCACTGTTTTGCTGCAATAAACATATACATGTAAAAATCCTTAAAAATCATTTCTGAAATAATTTCTAAAATTTTCCTAGAAAAATCAATCTAGAAAATGCTGATGAATCTTTGTGCAATCATTCTGATGCCTTACAAAAGCATGTCAATTAGTTTCTTCACTGAGTCCTTGGAGAAATCAAAAGAGCCCCAGGTTTTGAGTCAGAGGGTACCTGGATATGAATTCTGGCACTTCTACTTCAGCCAGTTACTTCACCATTTTAGCTGCCTCATGTTTGTAAAGTTAGGGAACTGAACTAGACAGCTTCATGGTACTTCTGTGATCAAATCAAGCCATCATATTACCTGTGAAGAGGGATAATTTTGCATTTTGGGTGGGACAATGTTTAATAACTCAATTTATTTTTCTACTCTTACTGCTACAGCTAATATTTTAATACTGAGTCAAATAATAGTGAAGGAAAAAAGCATGCTTGCATTGCTTCTAAATTCATTGAGAAAGCTTTCTACATGTCTTCCATTATAAATAAAGTTAGCTTTTAATTTGAGATACAAGCTTCTAACATGTAAAATGCAATGCCTTTGCATTTTAGAAGTGGTGCATTTTGTTGAAGGTGCCTTCTCAATCTATTTACATAACTGTTGTTTTTGCTCTTTGTATGATTAATTATGCTAATTATTTTCCTTATGTTGATGTATATTTTCATTCCTTTTACAAATTCAATTCAATAAGCACTTATCAAGTGCTTATTACATGGTAAGGTATGATGCCAAGGATAGAAAAAGTAACATAAAAATATGAAGCAATATTTCCTTTTAAGGAGTTTACATATTGTCAGATCATAATGATTGATTTTTGGCATAAGTTACTATTATCTCTCCTAAAACTCTGTTTGAATTTTTATATCAGTATTCATTAGTGAGATTGCTCTAGATCAGTGCTTCTTAAACTAAGGGTTGTGAGTGGAAAAAGTTTAAGCAGTTCTGCTCTGGAGTTATCTTTCTCTGCTTTATTCTTTCTTGGTTTGGGTATCACAGTGGTATGGAATTTTATTTTTCTATTCCTGAGAACATTTTTTTTGGGAAGCATGTTAATTATTATTCTTTAAATATTTGATAAGGGATGAGGAATTTTTTCTTTTGTAGTCCATTTATGACGTGCTCCATTTCTCTGAGACTTGGTGAGGATATCTATTTTTTTTCTTGTTTATTTGGACATTTTATACTTCTGCAGATATTCAGTCATTTCCTTCCAGTTCTCAGTTTTGCATTATTATTTGTGCTCTCGATACCAAATCTCACCTTCCAGAGCCCTACCTAGTATCAGAACCTCAAATATCAGACCTCCTGCCTTAAGGACTTCATTTAGGATTTAAACTTCTTAACACCAAGATATGATTCCACATTCAGGGTATCATCTTGAAATCCTTAGGTGAGGCAAAGAAACTAATGGTGAATGTGTATTTCATTCATGCCTGGGGAACCTACTTGATTTACAAATCTGCCTTAAGTGCTTAAGAGAACTAAATGACTCTATTCTTTCTCTTCACGGAACCCTGGAAGGCAGGAACCTCAATCAAAAGTTCTAGATCACTATCTTATAGCTAGGGCTAGGGAAGGAAAATCTATTGTTTATAATTTAGGATACATGCCATTGAAAGGTTTTATTTTTGTCTGTAGTAACAAGTTAAGCCAAGGAAGAACTATCAGCTAGCTCAAACAAAAGGATGTCTTCTGAAGATGAGTCATGTCCTACAAGTATTTGGAACATACAGAAAGCACAATCATGATGGGTTCAAAACTGGTCACTGGCCTTGGGAGGAGTTTGTTGCACTTTGCAAGAGAAAGATTTCCTATTCTATATTGGTTTGTCACTGACTGAAGTCTAAGACAGAGTAGAAATCCTATTCTTTGGTTAGACCTACTCAAGAAATGAGATAAAGGATCATGAAACATGGGGATTAGATGTAACTCTACAATGAAATGAAGGTGTGTTCTAAAATGACACTATTCATGTCAAGAAAAGGAAAATACGGTGTTCACTCCTCTCTACTCCCACACTAGCAAATTTCCACCTCTCCTTCCCTAATCCTAATGATCGCTGCTAGTTACTTAAGAAAAATCCTTTTCACCTGCTACCACATCATTATCTACCTCAGTTCTATATCACTTCCCAAGTCTCTATCCTACCCATCTACTCCTCCATATTGTCTTCTGGAACCTCAGAAGTTTATTTTATCATTATTATACCTCTTCCTCTGACAACAACTCAATCTTATTGCATTCATGGAGAACTTTTCTCTCATCCCCTGAAACTCCATGTGCATCCTTATCCACCATTTCCAGTACAGAGGGAACCCAACACACTAGCCAAGAGAATTAGACATATTCTTTGTTTCTCAGTGCCACTTTCAGACATTTCTTTTTCCACTATCTAACAAACTTCTTAGAGGTTCAATCTATGTATCTACATCACTTTACTCAGACCCTGGGTGCTGTTACTACTAGCACCTGCTCCTTCAGGTCTTTTTCTTCTTTTAAACTTAAATTAGGTGGTGGTGTGCCCACAAGTATTCTGGTTTTCCAGCTAATAACCTCAACTGTCCTTTCACTACACTGCAGCTATATACTGGAATGTATCTTCATTAATGATCTGAAATGTCATCTGACCCTCTCCTCTGATCTGCTCCTAACCTTCCATGTATGGCTATGACTTAACCCCCCTTAAAGCCTTCCCCCCCCATTTTTTTTGGTACTTATAGTGGTCTCTATTACATGATCTTTCTCCCTCTTGGCATAGTCCAAGAATCCTGTTTTGACTTTTGATCTTTTTTTTTTTTTAGTGTACCTGGGGAATACTGGTCCAATATTAAATTGGCTCAGCTACTCATTTTCCCTCAATTTTCAAATATCTTGGCCCCTCTGGCTCATGCTGAATCTTAACCCTGAGTTACCCCATCCATTTGCCTTCTCTATTTACTATACTACACACCTACAATCAAATATTTCTGTATAACAAGCTGGACAGTTTTACCAAAAAAGTCCACTACAAATTTATGTCTTTTTTTCACATTAATATAAACAGCAACTCTATCAAACCTTCAAGTCTCCTAAAACACCATTTTTTCTCTCTCTCACCTAAGCATCATGCCTCACAGATAACGGGCAATTCAACCTAAGTTGCTGCTTCTCTGCTGCTCCATACCTCAAAACCCTCAATATTAATCCCCTTAACCATTCTTCGTTTCATTCTCTGAGAAAAGTGGTTGTTGTTGCCAATGATAAACTTTCTTATGCACTAGTAACACCAGTCACATGGTACCTAAAGTGCCTAAAGAGCTCTGTACCTGAAGTCAGGCTGAATTCAAATCTAGCCTCAGGCACTAAATAGCTGTGTTATTCTAAGCAAGTCACTTAACCTCAGTTAATACCTCAGTTTCCTTACTTGGAAAATGCAGATAATAACAGCACCTATGGCTCAGGATTGTTGTAAGCATCATTCTTTCAATATATTTCCCAAACCTCTCTGCTCTTTCACCGCCAAGTTCCTAGAAAAATCCAGATTCTTTCATTGGCTCTGTATTCTCTCCCCACCATTCTTTCTTCCACCCCAAACATCTCAATTGTTTTTAATCTGGCTTCTTGACCCAACCATTCATTTGAAACTATTCTAAGGATACTAACAATTTTTTAAAAATATTCATTTTCAATCAGCAAAAATTTACCTTCTCTATCCTCACACTCCAACACCTGATCCCAATTGAGAAACAAAAGAAAACTCTCTCTCTCTCTCTTTCAAAAAGGAGATGAATAATCACTGAGAACAACACTAGAAAACCCAAAGATACAGCAAAGAAACTAAACCTCCATCCCTTAAATTTCCCCTCCCTCCAATCTCCCCTGCACTAGTCTTTCTCTCCTCTTTTCCCTATTCTGACTCTATGGTGAGCCAATATTCTACACTGTCCTCCTCTCTTATATCCCTAGTGTCCATATAATTTTGACAATTATACTCTGTCAAGCCTGAACCTTGGGTCACTCCCACTTTGCTCCTATACACATGCTGTTGAATAAAGGTAGAGAAAATCATGAAACTGTTTCAACTGGGTCCGCTACAGCTATGCAATTATTCTATACCTTCCTTATCAACTCGCCACAGAAGTTCTTTTTCATCCCTTCTCAAACCTCTTTTGGCTCCCCCTCCCCATTAACAACCTTGCTTCTTATTTTACAGAAGAAATTAAGGTCATTAACTAAGAACTTCCTCTTCCTCATCTCATATCACTCGGATGCCTTTTGCCACTTGTCCTTTTCCACAATTTCATGAAAAGAAGTGACCTTATACCTTACTAAGGCTAACCCCTCTGCCTGTTCAAGCAGGATCTCATTCCATCCTGTCTCCTCCAATAGACTTCTCCCTCTGTAATTCTCACTTTTGTCAATTATTTTCAATTTCTCCCTGTTGTTTGGCTCATTCCCTACTGCCTACAAACATGATCATATTTCCCCCATCCTAAAAACAACAAAACACCTCACTTGATCCTTTCATCACTGCTATCATTCTCTTTCACTTCTGCCCTTTGTAGCTAAATTTAAAAAGACTGACTACAGTAGGTGCCTCTACCTTTTCCTTCCCCAATCTCTTCCTATAATATTGCTTATAATTCTTACAGCCTGGGTTTTGATCCTGTCACTCCAATGGGACTTCTCTCCAAAGTTACCAATGATCTCTTAGAGGCCAAATCCAATGGCCTTTTCTCAACTGTCATTCTTTTTTAACTTTTTTTTTAGTCTTCAACAATGTTGGTCACCCTCTCTTTCTTGACATTTTCTTGTCTCTAGGTTTCTGGGAACTCTGATTGTATTCGGGTCCTCCTCCTACCTACCTGACTGCTCCTTCTTAGTTTCCTTTGTTGGATTTTCATCCAGATCATGTCCTCTACCGATAAATGTTTTCTTTTGCTTCTATACTCCTTCACTTGGTAATCTCATCGTGTATTTAATTACCACCTGGTTGCTGGTGATTCACATATCTACCTATACTGCCATTAATTCTCCAAATGCCTTTGAGACTTCTGGAACAGGGTGTCCAGTAAACATCTAAAACGAAACATGTCCAAAACTGAACTCATTATCTTTCCCCTCTAAACACTTCCCTATTACTGTTGAAGGCAAAATGCAGTCCTTCAGGCTCACAATCTAGGAATCATCATCAACTCCTTACTCTCTTTCACCCTCCATATCCAATCAGTTGCCAGGGTCTATGAATTTCACCTTTGCACCTCAAATCTCTCCCCACTCCAATGCACCAACCAAACCAAAAACCAGAGATTTTCTTAAAGGCCAGGTCTTCTCAAAGTCCAGTGATTCCTCCAAATCCTGTTTGATATTTAAAGCCCTTTGCAACCCAGCCCCCTCCTACTTTTTCAGTCTTCTTACATCTTATTCCTTACCACGTACTCGTCAATCAAGTGACAATGGCCTCCTGGCTACTCCATGAACAACACACTCCATCTCTTGGCTCTAGGCATTTTCTCTGGTTGTCCCCCATTCCTAGAAAACTTTCTCTCCTCATTTCTACATACTGACTTCCCTACCTTCCTTAAGTCCCAACTATCTCTTACAGGAAGCTTTTCCCAACCCCTCTTTACTTCTAATGTTTCTATCTCTCCTGTATATAGCCTGTTTGTATATATTTTGTGCATGTGGTCTGCCGATTGTGGGGCAGGGATGTCTTCTGCTGTCTTTTTCTATCCCCAATGTTTAAGCCTGGTGCCTGGCACATAGTAAGCACTTACTGAATGTTTCCTGATTGACTGGATGGTTTAAATAATTAGTAACATCAACAAAGTAGCAGTGTATAAAACATGCCCACAAAATCAATAGTATTTTTCTATAGTGATTACAAAATGTAGGAGGAAATAAGAGAAAGAAATTCCATTCACAATAATTGCAAAGTAAATAATCTATCTGGAAATCCATCTATCAAGATACATTTAAGACCTAAATATAATTACATAAAATTCTTTAAAAAATAAAGAATGAGTTAAATAATTGAAGGGATATATTCACTTCCCATGATTGGGCTGTCCCAAAAAAGTTATAATGCTTCCAACATTAATTTATATATTCAGTGTAATAACAATCAACCTACCAAAGGAATACCTTAGAGACCTAGACAAAATACTAACAAATTCATTTGGAGAAACAAAAAGTCTAGAATCTCAAGGGAAATAATAATATTAAAAAATCAGGAATAGCAACTACACACCTGAAATTATATTACAAAGCAGTAATCACCAAAACTATTTGATATTAGCTAAAAATAACTGAAACATAGATCAGTAGAACAGATTAGATAATTGAGAAACAGAAACACTTAAACTAAATAACTCAGTGTTCAATAAGCCTGACATATTAAATTACTTGGAGAAGTGCTCCCTATCTGTGAGAATTGCTAGGAAAACTGGAAATGAGATTAGTATAAATTAAGTTTGTCCAACATCCTATCTTACATATAATAACAAGCTCAAAATATATCTGACCCAAACAATAAATACCATGCAATTAAAAAAAATAATTAAACAGCAAAGATGGCTGAGGAAAAATTCTTAAGCAAATAAGGGTTAGAGAAGATTACAAAAGACAGAGTAGTTAATTTCAAATACATTAAACTGAAAGTCTTTTGCATTAAACAAAATATAAAAGAAAAAATTAAAAAAAAATAAAAGTGGTGGTGGGGGTCTGTATGAAATATCCTTGTTAAGGAAACTAGCACAAACAGAAAAGTCTAAAGGCCGCTCCACAAGAGATGAGTTGTCAAAAGATGCTAAGAAGTCCCTTTCAAAAGAAGAATTGCTAACTATAAGTAACCACATGAAAAAAATGCTCCAAGTCACTAATAATAAGAGAAATGAAATTAAAACTAACCTGAGCTTTGCCTCATAGAAATGCATATTAAAAAACTGCAAAAAGGGGAATAATCAATGAGTTGTGAATATGATCATTTACTCTAGAAAGCAACTGGGAATAATGCTGAATGATTAAAATGTTCACAGTATGATTAAGACAGCCCTTTACTAGGTGCATATCCAAGGAGGTCAAAGACACAAACTAGTTTTCTATACTATACTTCATGATAGTTCTTTTTTGTAATAGCAGAGAAGAGGAAGTAAGTATATAGTCATCAATTCAAGGATGGATAAAAAAATCTGATACATAATGGAAAATCAATGTGTTGTCACAAAATATGAAGTATTAAGAGAAACATGGGAAGACCCAGGAACTGATGTAAAGAGAAGCAAGCAGAACTGGGAAGACAATATACACAATGACTAAAACAATGTAAATGGAAAGGACAGGAGAAAAAAAAAGAAACTGAATACTGTAATTACAATGACCAATTGACCCCAAAGAAGATGTGGAAAAGTATACCTCCTTTTTTATGTATGTTGGTTAGTTTTGCCAATGCTTTCTCTCTTTCTTATATATTCTTTGTTACAAGGGAGAGTTCACTAGTTAAGGATTCATTCATAAATGATGGTGATATAAAAAGAAAAGCTATTAACAAAGTTGAATATCAAAATAAATATAAAACTAAAATGGCTTAGCACTTTTGTCATTTTCCCCCGGTAGCCAAGGACACAGTTCATGTGGACCAGGTGATTTGAAGTCATTGCAGGAACCAAATCCTTTCTTATTATTTCCTTACTTATATCAAATCCCTGTTAACCATTTTTGTTTGGGCAATTTCTGGGCAAAGGTCATTCTTTTGGAATGAGAAAAAGTAATATACTTAACAGTTCTATTTTCTTTCTGCTTTCAATAATCTCTGTTCCATCCACTCTAAGCAGCAGTACTGTACCTTTTTCAATTCTACTCTTTTGTCTCCAATATAAGGTTTAAAAAACTTTTGTCTGAATTTTCCTCAACTCTTGAACTTATTTTTCAGGACACTGAAAAATGGTACACTCATATTCACACTCTGCTTATCTGTCCTTACTTTTAACTTCTGTGCTTATTTTCTAAAATCTAAGTTGGTTGGTTGGTTCCTTGTACATATAGCTCAAAATCTTCAGGTAACTCCCATTTTTCTGTCTCACTGGAATTTTCCCCTTTGTATCCAAAATACAAAATACTCGAGTGTCCCATCTCTTGTAGGCTGATTTTTCCTGCATAATTTTAGTCCCCAAGACCTATCCTGACTCTAAGAATTGAAATGTGATTTACTTCTATATCCTGAACTCTGAAATGAAGTAGTCAATCTCCTAACCAACAAAATTTCCATCATTCTGACCCCTAACATTCAAAATCTCACTGTCAGAATCAAACTCAGTATACAATTTCCCCTTGCTGGTTTTAAAAGATGAATTATCATTAAGAAAAGTCAAGAAATTATTAAGTGTTCTGCTTTTGGCAGAGTTCAGAAGATTTCTGGATAGGTGAATCCCTTATTATGTTTATTATAATTGAAATTACTACCAAATCATACCTATGTACTAGGCTTGAGATCTATCTCCCTAACTCTTATCTTTCTGTTGAGGTATTCTACAGCATAATGAATGACAAAATCACTTGTTTCTTCCTCCACTGATCTTTATCTATTACATTGTGGATTACTTCCCAATGCTACCTAAACCCCAACCCACTATATTATTTCATCTGAATAAGGCATATTATCCTGTCATAATCATATTCCAATCATGGGTATCATCTCATTGGACCTCAGTGGTACCTATGATTTCAAATTTGTTTACATGAACGACATTAGGACATCTACCTACTTCTCACTTTTTATCTAAACTGTAGTTAGACATTTGAGGTCATGAGTTTTACTCTTAGCTCTGTTCTTGAATATTTTCCTTTTACTTTTCTTGTCTGAAATACTATTTTTCTTCATTGTAGCTGCTCTTCATGATATCTAGATGGGCAGATCTATATAGACATTTTCTCTTTCACATTATTTGTGTAGCTTAAAGTTCTTTTGATAAGATTTTCAGGGAAAACTGCTAATATAATCTTACTACTCTTGGTCTGGTATACTGAATCCATGGGGAGGAATCTGTCATCCCTATATTTTATGCCATTGTTCATAAGCTCAAAACCCATTTTCAAGCACTACTTCCTTAGCCACCATTTGTTTCCTAACTCAGTTTCTCTTTTGTTTTCCTTCCTTAGCAATAAATAGTAAGGAAAACACAACCTGTGCCTTAAGATCTTCAATTTCGTGCTAAAAGTTTCATTATCTGTAGCAATAATTTTTTAGGTTCCTTCTGAGAGCCGCATTTGTGCCCATATTAATCACCAGAAGTGGAAAGTAGTCATTAGTTCTAATAAGTGTTCAGAAGTTTGTCTTCAATACATACCAAGAAAATAACAGGGTTGTCTGCTGGTATTAAGGTAACAAATGGATGCCTTAGTATCCTCAGTAAGAAATTCCCAAGTGCTACTTCTTTTTGCTTCTTTCTGTGATCCTTAATGACTGGCACAATGATATCATTACTTGGAGGGCAAGGTGCTGCTTCTTTCTCACATCACTCACCTTCCTCTTCAGGAAAAACTTAAAAAAATTTTTTGTTTGTTTGAATTCTGTCCTTTCCCCTCTTTTTCTAAGTGACACTTCTAATCTCCAAACTCCTAACAAGAGTGAAGTTTCTATTTCTCCACAACAGTTCTCCCATTAAAGTCCTACTTCGATTTCCTTTAGAAACCCATCATTTTGTCTAAGAACTAGGAGCGTGGAGAGATATCTCTCGAATCCCTTTACCTTCTCTTCGGGGAGAGAGTCTAGTCTATACTTGGGGGGGGCAGGGTAGGGGAAATCCTCAGTGTAGCACTTAAAACCTTTCACAAAATGGCTCCACTTTACCTTTACAACATAAACACATTCAACTTTCCAGACAGACTGACTTACTTGCCGATCTCTTACTACCATATTATCTCTTGCTTCCGTGCCTTTCTTCACCTCCATATCAAGAAACCCCAATCTCCAACAGGATCCCTTTTTAATTACCTCCTCAAATAACCACATGTGCATATTTGTTTTGTCCATCAATACAATGTAAAAATGAGGGCAGAGATTGTTTCTCATTTTGTTTTTGTACTCTAAGAACTTAGCAAAATATAAATGCATACTAAAAACTTGTTTGATTAGGGAAAAAACTATATATGGTAGTTTCTGAAAACTCTCCTTTCCTCTTCATTGTGAATTTACCTCATTCATATTTTACTACACAATTTAATTTGATTCTCTTACATGTATGCTTTTTTTTCTGATGAGCTAACACACTGACATCTACTTATATGGTTAATTAAATTTAAAAAGAAGGAATTTGTAGCAAGATAAATTACATTAGATTACATAAATTACATTATTTAAAATAATACAAAATATCTGGGAATTAATCTACTAAGATTTATTCATGACTTACATAACTACTTTATTTACAGAAATAAAGGTGAAACTTCAAACAGCTGGAAAGATAAACATTATTTATGGATGGGATGTATATTCCACATAATAAAAGTGGCAATAGCAACTAATTTAAAGATTCTACATTATGCCAATCTAACTTACAAGTACTTATTTATAAAAATAGGAAGAATAGCAATTCATTTGAAAGAAAAAAGGTCTATAACCTTAAGGAAAGTTAATTAAATAAAACCATGTGGAAATTAATATGACTTATCAGATCTAAAATGATTATAAAGATAACCATCAAAACGATTTGCTATTGATTGAAAAATAGATCAGTGGAACAGACTCCACAAGCACAACTCAAAAACAAATGAACACAGCAGCCCAGCATTTGATAAACTCCAAATATAAACTACTGAACTTATTTGACAAGGAATGCCAGCAAAGATGAAAAATGGTGTGGAAAAAAATAAATTTAAACTAATACTTATACTATATAAGACAAGAAGCTCCAAATAGTTCAGGGACATAAACAGTCACAAAAAAAAATAGAAGATGATGCTATTATAAAACATAATTATAGAGGGAATTCTTTAAAACAGGGATAGAAGTGACATAAATCAGACAACTCTGATTTTGTAAAATTTTAAAAAATTGAATCAACAAAAATTAAAGCTGCTAGAATAAGAGAAAATGTCAAGGGGGTAAAAATCTGGTCAGATCTCATGCTCTTAATACTTCAATGCAACTTACTGATGCAGGCATTCCTACTAATAATATGGATCACAATCTACCCATGCTTGTATATCATATTGCAACTACAGTTCATATCCTCTCCTAAGTTTGCCAATGGGGAGGGATCTGTCCAAAGTTGTGGGGTGCACAACTGTTCTTGCATGGATTTTTTTTTTAGTTTTTCCTTGTCTTAGACATGTTAACATCATATTTTCATTTTTTATAAAATATTTCTTGAATAATATCCTTTAACTTGTTCCCTGATTTCTTTCAAGTCTCAGCTAAAATCTCTTTAGGACAGGAAGTCTTTCTTAATAATTCTTAATTCTACTGCCTTCCCCCTGTTATTTTTTCTTTGTCTTGTAAATAACTTATTTGTACATTATGTTTTTGCTTGTTGTCTCCCCCATTGACAACAAGCTTCTTGAAAACAGGGCCTATTTTTTGCTTTCTGTGCCCAGTCCATTTATAGTGTCTATACAAGATACATACACACACACACACACACACACACACACACACACACGGAGGAATAGGGGATGGGGAGAGGAGAGAAAGAGTAAAGAGAATATATATTTTACAGAGTGTCCTAACTGAATGAAATAATCTTAACAATAGGCATTATTCGTCTATTTGGTTTTTCCTATATAATTAATTAGGCCAAAGTCTTGAGAGTGACTAGAAATATCATTTAGGAGACTTTGCAACGTTCTGGGGTTTAATGTAACGAACACACTGCCAAAAGGAACACCTGGGAGACCTCACCATTTACTACAGGTGATAGATCCATTTCCCTGTGTACTGGAAACCAGAAGGTCAAACAAGGTTATCTTATTTTATCTTTCAAGGAACTTAATATAATTATGACAGGCATGGGAAACAAACTGTGGGAGACCTTTTAAGGTGGCATTTGCTCTACCAAATTGAATGTCTCTACTCAACAATGGATCCTGTATTTTGTACATCTTTCCAAAATCTGCACGATGATAGAAATGTAATCTACTATAGAGTATCACACATGTTAAAGCTTACCAATTCCTTTTAATACTTTCAACAAGCCTGTCTTTGATGCATATGCAGATTACTCTCATTCAAAACTATATGTAGATGAAAAAGTATGTCACCTTTTAAAAAAATAAGGTGATTTTTTTCCCATTCTTAGCATGAATGACTCCTCAATGCCTTCAAGATTATGTTGACCAAACATAAAAAAGAGTCTGTTTTGTTTTACCAGGTTTGTTTTCTTCAGTACCAATTCTGCTTTCTCAAAAATAAATAAATAAATAAATAAATACACCTAAGACTATCTTTGATGGTGAAAAGAATTTGTTACGAAAATTTTATATATTGTCCATCCTTTGTATCTTCTTCCAATTTTGTCCACAAGCGGAGGCTTTCTGGATGACTGAATTGGGTGTCTCAAAAGCTTTCTTTAAACCTATTTTTCATTTGAGTGCTTCCTTCTGTTTTAAGGAGAGATATGGTCGATAAGATTTCACTAAGATTTAACAAATGCATTTATATTCCTAACTAATGTTGACCATGGCTGCTCCACTTGACAACGATATCAACTGTTTGCTAATTGATGGTTTTTAGGATATTTTGTTCTTCCTATTTTGGCAATTAATTTATATTGATTAGGTTTCTAGGCAAAATTGCTACAGTCCTTTCTGTCATTTCTTATCTTTTTTTATTATCTTATGATGAGTCATTCATTCATTTCACTGTACACCAAACATGAATTTATGTGTTAAGTAGCTCTGCCAGAACTCTCATTTTATTATATTATATCTCATTATATTCTGCATTCTCCCTCCCCCAATCCCGAATCTTAAGACTCAATTTGGTCCAGCTGTACTGCAGTAGGCATGTCATGGTTGGAGCAGAAACCTAATTTTTAACTTCTGAAACAGACCATGTTGCCCCTTCAGACATAATAGCCAAAAGAATTCCAATAAGGCAAGAAAGGGGGTAGGTAGCATACAGTCCTCCTGGTAGTATGGGAAGCTCTACTTTTACTTTACTTATAAAAACACATTTCTTCACTTTCTAGGAAGCAAGACAGAGAAAAAGGTTATCAGTAAGGAGAGGCAACTGGACAGAGCTCTGGGACCAATTCTGCCAATCCTAACATAATGGGTTATTTAAACAGGATGAGCTGGTATTATTTAATTGAATGGCGTATGATTTTCCTTATTTCTGTGACGTGTTGGAGCATAAGCTTCAATTTCTTTTTGCAAATAGATATCGTCAGTACTCACATCCTTTCATGTTTTACAAAATATATCTCTGAGGAATTTGGACTTGTGGTAAAAGCAACTCCACCAATTCCTTCAGTTATCTCTTCAAATAGAACCTATTAGCCATTCTTCCATTTAGCTGAACTTGTCTTATTGTTTTTCTTAGAATAAAAGTATCCCATTTGCTAATACTCATTACCTTCAGTAGCATATCTAACAATAGCTGGTCCGTGCATAAACATCTCTCTCTACCTTTAGAGTAGCAATAGTTTATAATTTAATGTTTATAGATATTCTAAAAACTGTGTGATTCTTATCACCTTTTCTCTGATAAAAGTCTGATATACAATATATTAGGAATTCATACACACAAATCAGACTAAGAGTCATTCCCTGGTGGAAAACAGCACCTAGACACCACAGTAAACAGAGTGTGGAAACCCAGAGTTTGCAACACTTGAGTACATCCGACACTTAATAGGTAGGGCAAGTCACTTAACCTCTGTCTGCCTCAATTTCATCATCTGTAAAATAGGCATAAATAATAACATCCAATTGTTATGATTGTTGTATAGATAAAATGAAGTAATATTTGTAAAGAGCGCTGCAAACCTTAAAGTGCTGTATAAATGCTAGCTAGCTATTATTAGATGAAGAGTCAAACAGCATCAAAAATCAGTTTTCAAAAAAAATACAAGTATTTAGTGCTAAAGAAAAAAATTAAAAAGTGGAATAGACTTAACCCAAGCAAAACTCAAAAATAAGTAGCCAGTGTTAGATAAACTAAAGAAAATAAACCAGTGGCAAAAGCAGAAAATAGGAAATTAGACAGGAACTGCTGGGAAAACTGGAAAGTATTTGATTGTACCCTAAAATAAGTTCCAAATAAAGTTAACTAAAAATAAAAAGTGACATTATTCAAACATTAAGACACTGATTGGTAATTAAATTTTACCCATATGTGAGAAAGAAGTGACAACAAAAGACAAAAACAAATAACGTGACTTCATTAAACAACCTTTGCCACCAAAAAACAATGCAAGGAGAATAAGAAAAAATATTTATGGAGAAAATTATTTTTGGGTTAATTATCTCAGCTACAGTCAGATATCTAAGGTACAGGGAATTGATAAAAATAAAGAAGTCTAAAATTCATTCCCTAGTGAATAAATTGTTAAAGCATATAAGCAACTTTCAAAAGAAAAACTGAAAATCCTATTTTAAAAAGTGGTCCAAAATTACTAATAATTAGAAATACAAAGAACTCTATAAACTCTCACCTAACACATGCTAAATTGGCAAAGAGAAGTTAATGGGAAATATTAATGTAGAAAGAAAGTGCAATGGTGTCACTGAGAAATGTTCCGAACATGCTGAAAAACTATTTGGAATTATGATGTTATTAACATTATCATACTCTTTGACTCAACATTTGGAGTGAAAAACTGGAAACAAATAGGTACCCACTGATTGGTGTAGGTGAATGTAATGGAAATTAGTGTGCCTTTACAGACATATAGTTCATGAAAGAAAATTTTTATGGGAGAAGGGAAAGGAGGAGATAGACTTGAGCTGAATAAACAAATCAAGTATAAATCAAGTATCAAAGTGATCTGGAAAACTTTGGAATTGCGATGTCCAGAGACTGAACTTGAGGAGGACAAATTTTAGAGGACTTGAGAAGTTGAAGGACAAGAAAGTTTGGAGGTGGAGAACAGAAGTGATAGAGATTTAAAAAAAAAAAAGAAGATGTCCTAGAGCTAAGTAAGAACTTCATCTAAAGGACATGCAAGGTGATGGAGAAAAATCTTAGTAGAAGGAACTGAGAAAGGCCAGAGGGTAAAAACCCAAAATGAAGGAGAAATAGCCAGCAATGCCTTGAGCTGAAGAAAGAAAAGTAAGAAAAGTGGAAGAAGTAAAAGTACTCAAAGAGAAAAGTAGCTGAAAAGATGAGGTAAGTAAAATAAACTGGCTAGACAAGTAGAGGTTAGAGAGTGGAAAAGGGAATGTATATAGCTTACAAGATTTAAGAGAAACCAAAGATCAGATATTAATGGAATTAAAAAGAGTAACAAATCTGGAGTTATGTTCACCCACAAGTAGTTTGCAATGGTGATTTTACAAAAGAGTGACTAACAAGAAAAATAAAACTTAAGTAAGAACCTTACTTGTAGTATGGCAAGAAAGGAACTTTTTGCAGTTGCCTACACTGATTGTCCAGTGTTTGTATTTCTTTGACGAACAAGTGACTGCTAAAAGCTGACTGGTTTCTGATCAAGAAAAGACAAAGAGGATAAAGAAAGAACTAGGTTATCAGGGACAAAATCTTCATTTGAAAACTAAAAGAACTTTAGTGCTAAAACTGAGAAGGGAAAAGGTAAAGAAGAAGTAAGAAAATCTTGACCTATGTCAGGAAGCAGGAATGACATTGCAAAAGAAGAGCTAAGATGAGGTAGATTGTAGTTATAAAACTAATTTTGAGGGTGCTCTTTAAGAAAAGGGAGCTAGATACTCAGTTAGCTGCAGTCCTCCAAGGAATTATTATTACGTAATTCTAAACATTTTTGTCAGTAGAAATTACTTAACAATAGTTAGTGATGATTCCTGCTATGGGGATATTCAGGTACCTACTTATGGACCTGATAAAAGATGTATGTAGTCTTCCCAAAACATGCATTCAGATAATCTACAAAGATGTGTCAAAATAAATGAATTTTGTCCTCTTTGGATGATTCATTTGGGTATAAATGATCCTGCCAGAAGGAATATAAAGCATTGTTCAAGATTATAAAGTTCTGGGCAAAAATGAAGACTTGAGACAAAAGGTCACTGTTGCTAAAGAGAACAAAGGAATAGAAGGGAAAAAAAACACTTGGTTAAGTGAAAAATTGATTAAGAAGAAAAGTATCTGAGAAAGGAAATTAAGTTTCTGGACCACATTTTAAAATAAAGGAATGATAAGATCAGTGAGGATTTGTACCTCAGAAATCAGCAAATGCTAGAAATCAGAGCTTGATCTGTTATTCTGTTAATTGTCTAGACATAACAAAGTGATGGAGAAAATGTTAATGATGAATATTGAACTTTTAAAAGTATATTGTGCACACATATTTTCCCCCTGAAAAGCCCGTGATTAAACATTTACCATCACACTCTTGAATATACCTAACTTGTGTGTTTTGTCCTTTATTCTCGAAGAGGACCATGACATCAAGATGGTGACATGACTTGCAGTTGACTTTGATTCGAGTGAAGGAGGGTTGTGTAAGGTCACCAACCTCACTTTCTTCTCCTGTGCCATTTGGGTCCAGTGGCCTGATATTCATCAGGATGACTGGAGATGGTCCAGGATGCAATGGGTGATGCTGGCCCTTTCCAGGCTAGGGTCTTATCACTTTCTCACTTTGAGTGAGATACACCTATTCAACAAACAGGCTTCTTTAAGTAGTTACTCAAGGGATGGTCCCTTGAAAAAAAAAATCAAACTGGGAGGGGAAGATCCTAATATTACTAATAGGCTGAAATACTGTTAAAATAATGCTAATCAAAAGAATTGTCATATTGAAAGAGAAAAATCACTTTCCCTCCTAGCTCTCTAATATCATTTCATACAGTACTTTCTAAAGGGCACTTGGATTTTGTTGAATTTTATGATATGTTGACATTCTAGTTTTTAAATTAGTCAAAATGTTTAGTTTTTTCTACACACAAAAGAGACAGATTTAGTTTTCACAACTCACATTCTACATGTGATTCCTGGGCTTTAGAACTGCCTTTTATTACTTGTGGTCTCCTAAGAAACTCTTATACATTTGAGGTAGCACTACTATGTACTCCTGCTCTAGTGCTTCATGTCATCTATTTGGAGAGGTTTCTATCCACACATTGACAGGCACCAGCAGTTTAAAAAAAGACAAAAAACCTTCTTCCATTCTCCTGTCAAGTCACCAGATAAGTTAAATAAAAACTATACCCACCTTTCATTTGTTACCTACATAAAATATAAGATTAGCAGGAAGGCAAAAACTTGGTGAAACCACACTATTATGTTAGATCTTTTAATGACCTTAAAGGTCACACTAAAGCTGGAATTTTATTAGATTAGAAAGCTAAAAATTCACTGGTAGTATCCTTACAAACACTGTTAACAATGGATTAAAATAAAACAAAAAATCGTAAGTAAATCTCACAAACCCAATCAGTTTTAGATTTTTATTAGAAAGTAAAAAAGAATGACTCAGTTTGTAAGCTACTATCTTTTGGCCACTGACTTGTGATGTGAGAAACTTAAAATAACTTAAAGACTACTGCTGGGAGGATGGAATCCACCTATAAAGAACCACACTTTGTTTATTAAACCCTTAGAATAATAGCAACTTTTTCAGAAATGGGTTTGCAATTTAAAAACCTTTCAAATCAAATTTGGAACTTACTTCCAACTAAAACAACATTAAAATTAATATATACATTATTTCATTGAGAAACATTAAATGCTATTTACTCATTACATAGAACTTACATTTAGTAACTATCTGAATTGTTAGTGATGGTTTAAAGGTTCTCCAGTCTTACTTCAATCTATGCTAATTTTATACTTATACACATACAAAAATATAAATAAAATAGCAATACCTCAAATCTGAGAACTTAAAGATTATACTGTATGGTAACCAATCCAAATATATAAGTGGGGCTTATTAATTGCTTAATTATTTCAGTTCCTACCATGGACTAGGACAAAAAAAAGATCCATACAGTGCTCTCTGGATGATATGGAAGGACCTTCTGACCAGTAAATCAGCGCAATCACAAATTTGAGCACAATTTCCAAGGTGCCCCTCCCCCCATTTCAAAGTACAAATGTTCTTCCAAAAAGCAACCTTTTTCACATTTTAGGTAGCATAAAGGAAACTTGAAATTCCTCTTTAAGGTATAAAGAAGCATCTTTTGTTTGATGATCTTAGTCTTACTTTAAATCTAAAGAGGTATATACTTTTGGGAAGAGTATTATAAAGAGCAGCAAATGCTAGGGCTAATTAGAATAAAAATGGCCAAATTCTTGTATACCAAATCAAAACAGTTATAAAATGAAAAGAGAAAAATTCTACCTATAAAGCTAGATAGTAGTAGATTGTAGTGGCTACAACGTAAGAAGGACAGTAACTGAATTTCACACAGCAAAATCTAAGAAAGCAATCAGCAATAAAATCATTGGCCTCAGATGTCCTTACATATTTGCACAAAGTATAGGTAAAAAACAACAACTAGAGACCCAAGGGCAGTGAGAAAAATATGACTTCATGGCTCAAATCCCCTGATACATAGAGGATGACACCTCCGACTGGAATACGGTTCTGAAAGAGTATATTTTATCCAAAAGAAACAGCGGGGTGGGATAACATATAAGAAAATATAGTCAGGCCAAGATTCCTACAGGAAATAGTAGTAAAAGAGATCAGAAAGTACCAATTATGAAGTTGGCCCCCAGCATCCGAACCAATCATTATCCCCTTAAGCCATAAAAAAACAGACTATGAAGTGAGGAATGCTGGTTACACATCAGAAGTAAGGTTGTTTCTGCATAAAAGCAGAAGAGCAGTCAACTAAGTTTCAATGCTGTTTATTCCATAAATCTCAGATGCTACTGCTTGTATTAGTATTAGTGGATGTTGTATGATCTGAGATTCTATGGGTCTGGATGTAGTTCACTCCCTTACCTACAAACATCTGAGGAATTCCTTCAGCAACTGGATCCACACAATGGTCAACAGTCCAGTAGCTGGCTGGTTGCACCAAAAAAAATCTTCAGAATATGTGACTTGTGTCAAGGATTGTTCTTTTCCTTCCCTGGTGTGGTTACAAACTTATAAAACAATCTAAATAATGAGAAATGGACATGAACAGACCCTCTCTCACCTCTCTAATCAAGTCTCAAATCAAGCCCTCTTTGACTATTAGCCCCAAACACAGGGTAAAATGAGCAAGGCAAAATTTATTAGGGATAAATGTAAAAACTGGATTAGATTAAGCTTCTTGATGGCAAGGATTTTTTGGCCTTTCTTTGGATCCTCAATGCTTAGTACAGCGCCTGGCACATAGTAGGCACTTTAATAAATGTTTGCTTGTTGACCTGACCTGACTAAAACATAAAAACACATAAAATAAAAAATAAATTCCACAAGTACAAGACAGAGATGAAATAGCAGTTTGTTTAAAGTAGTGGACTACTAGCTTAACATGAATCAAATTGTGGTATGTGGCTGAAAAAGTGAATGTGATCTTAGGATATAGTCAAAAAGTTATAGCTCTGAGGAATAAGTAGCAGTTCTGTTGTATTCTGCCTCTGTTAAAACCCTGTCTATTCAGTTCTAAGTGACACATTTCATTAAGTACAAAGACAATCTAGAAAGCATCCAGAGGAAGGTAACTATGATGACGTAAGGCCTCAAGGTAAATTCTGAAGGAACTGGGCATATTTAACCAGGAGAAGAGAAAATTTAGGGGATACATGAGAGCTGTTTTCAAGCATCTGAAGGGCTGTCACCCGAAACAGAGATTAGACATGTTCTCCTACTCTCTTGGAGAGATACAGCATAAATGTTTAAGTTTCAAGAAAGCAAAATCAGGTCAAATTAGAGTTACACAAAACTGAAGTGGGTTGTCTTTAACAAGTAATGTTCTCTTCTTTGTTCGAAGTCTTTAAGCAAAGGCTGAAGATCACTGCTGGGTGTGCTGCAGAGGGAAGTTTTTGCAGATTTGAATTGGGCCAGAGAGCTACTGAGATGCCTTCCAAATCTGAAATTTTACAATTCTGTCAAGTGACTAATACGAAGCTTTCAAAAACTTGGGAAGACTTGTATGAACTAAAAACGCATAAAGAAAGCAAAAGTAGAATTAAACTACATGCAATGATTACAATGACATAAATGAACACAACACCAAAACACAGCATAATTTAACTTATATGCACTGACCAATACTGATTTCAAAAGGCAAATGATTAGACTAAAAAGAAAAAAAAAGGACAACTTCCTCCCTCTTTATAAAGGTGGGGAAGGCAAGGCTGCTAGATATTGCTATTGGTGTTTAATGGGAGTCACTGTATTGGTTAGTTTTATTTAAAGGTTTATCTTTCCTACATAGAAAAGATCAATGGGGTAAGGTCTATTTGGGGAAATAATTCTGGCATGAAAGGCAGAAGGCATCAATAAAAGCAATGAAAGAAAACATGTGTTATACACAAAGGGAGAGATATAGTTTATTTACTGACACACCCTATGAATGCCATTTGCATATTACAAGCAAACCTCACCATAATGTTAAAAAACACAATGTCCAAGTCAGGATTAGAGGCAGAACAGTTTCTTTTGAAATTAACTGCCACATATAATGTGGTTTTGCAAAATCTTATGCTTTTCACAACCAACTAATACTTTCAACAGGCTACAAAACGAATCTGTATGTGGGCTCCTAGAAAATACATTTTTAGTTTTACTCATATTGTTCTTTGGAAATTTATGACACAATAAGTTTATGGGAAAAAATTATAACCTATTACCTGAGAGTCTTGCCGTTTCTTAATTGCATGCTTATACAATTTGTGTAGTTTTCTTGCATCAAATTCTGTAAACTTGGACACAAAAATCCACAAATTCCTAGGAGAAAAAACATTCTTAATCTTTATGTAGAATAATTTAAGAAAAAAAAATTCATGTTTCTCGTTTATCTCATTCAATGGAAAATAGAGTCCCTCAAACTGCAGACACAGTATTTGAGAAGACACATAGACATAATAGGCTTCCAAAAAGAATTCCTACATCTTATATTATTTAGGACATAAAGTAGTAAGGATATTGTTATTATGCCTTAAACTTTTAAATTTCAAAGGACATCTTTTTAACCTATTTAAGGCCTGTCAGTCTGGTTTCTGCTACCTTTCAGATTTACCCCATACCACTGTTGTTCAACACACTGTTGTGTTCCAGCCAAACTGATCCACTCATTGTCCCTTGAAGTCAGTATTCTATCTGTCATCAAACTTGCACAGACTATACGATATGCCTGGTGATCAAAATAAGTAAACAAGCATACTATAAAGTAAATAAACAAAACCCCACATATTATGTGCCAGGCCCTCTGCTAAGTGCTTTACAAATATTATCTCATTTGAATCTCACACCAATGCTGTTAAGTAGGTTCTATTATTATCTCCATTTCTCAGCTGAAGAAACCAAAGCCAACAAAGCTTAAATGACTTTCCCAGGGTCACACAGCTGGTAAGTATCTGAAGTTGGATTTTAACTCATATGGGAAAGGTCCCATATATATAAAAAAAAATTTATTAAAGTATGGTTTGTAGTAGCAAAAAGCTAAAAATTAAATGTTCATTAAATGGGTAAGGGCTAAAATTAAGTGTAACTTGGTAAGACTTGTGTGAATTGATAAAGAGCAAAGTAAAAAAGAGTCAAGAGAACAATTTACACAAGAAACCAAATACAGTAAAGGAAATAAGCCTGAAAAACATCAAAACTAGAATCAATGCAGTAAGTAATTGTGATTGCAGAGGAATGACAGTAAAACATACTTCTTCCCCTCTCTTATAAAAGGATGTTGGACTAGAGATGGGAAATGTAGCAAAAATTTTAAGACATGGTCAATATGTCGGCTTGTTTTCTTAAGCTTCTTTGCTATAAGGTAAGTTTCTATATTTCTTTTGCTCCAAGGAGGAGTTTAAAAAGGGATAAATATTTAGTAGAATCATGCCCAGTGTAATTTCAAATGCAGATTTTTTGTTAATTTTGTGGATTTAACATGCAATTGACACGACAGTGGTATTTGTCAAAGGTATATCTGCCACCTAGTGGTTTAATGCTAAAACATGGGAGGATATACAATAATGCCACATTACAATATCAATATAAAGAAAAACATAGCTTTGAAATTAATTCAAGTTTCTTTGAAAGCAATTTACAACAAAAATTTACAACTTAATAACAAAGTTACAAAAACTTCACAAAGCTGAAGGGGATAAACTGAAATATACAACAATATGCAAATGGTCAATTACCTAATTAAAGATCAAGACCCTGAAAATATCACTTACTTTCTCCACTGCTTAATTTGTTCAGGATTTGTATATTCTTTTAGACATTCAGTGATATGATCACCAATTTTTATTAGACACTGTCTGGTATGTTCCAACTGTTCTCTTTCTGAAAGTCCCTTTTCAGGTCTATCAAGCTGTTTCAGGGCTGCTTTGACAGGCCTCATTCTTTCTTTGCACTGTAAAACAGAGGGAAAAAAGTATAATATGTGTTAAAAATGTGAATTCTAAGATATCAATCATCTTTTCAATGATATTTATAATGGATAAATATAGCATTATTCTAAGTCAAATTAAACAATAAAACCCACTTCACAGTCCTTAAATTTTCTTTGTAAAAATAATAATTTACACATAGCTTGAAATTACTATATTTAAATATGGTAAAAGTACTGAATTATACTTTACACATTTTTTAAAAATTTATACTAGCGGACACAATCTTAAAGTCTCAGATACATAAGGAGACTTTTTTTTTTACAATATAATGATCTTCAGTTTTCTATAACAATTAAGGTATATATATCCTTTCAAAGAAATAAAAATCAATGGTAAAGTAATATTGTGATGTATGTTACAAATCAATGTTTACATGCCTATCATAAAATCTATATGTAATTAATATGATAAATACTTATGTTCCTTAAAAATTACCAGGCAAAATGTAAGTTAAAAGGCTACCTACTTGTGCTGAAACTACAGCTGTCATTGTCTCAGATCTCTGAGTCAAGGTCTTTAAGGATTCTTTCTAGGTGACAATCTAGAGTACTCTCCCTCTTAGCACTTTGGTAATGAGTCAAACAGCATGATACTGTCGACAATTATTTTTTTTTTATTCTAGAATAACACTTATTTGGACAATCAGCCAGACTGTATATCAGATGAAGAAAAGACCTAAGAAAGTGCTTGGCCTTTTAGTATCAATCATTGAACATTGCCCTAATTGTCAAGATGAGTTGCTTCAGAAAACAAAACAAAAAGCTACTCAGATGATGTCTTGGCGTATAGGATCAGTGAATCCAGGATTCATCATGTAAATAATGCCCTTATGTCATAACACACTGAAAGTACAACCATCGTACAATTTCTGGTTGATAGAGAGTTCACCAATTTAAATATGAACTTTCTTAGGGGTATAAAACTTATATTGTTTGGCAAACTAGGGACATATGGAGAGTTAGAGGGACTGAAGTTGTTCAATCTAAGACAGGTATCAGGATTTTTTTTTAGATTCCTAAAATGTAGGTGAATGTTAGTGGAAAGTGTAGCTATCAAAGTCTAAGTCATAAAGAGCCACTGGAATGTACACGAATTGTGACCTGGATTTTGCTTTCACGTTTTAATGGCATGGCAGTAATGGATACTGGCATGAACTTTACTCATTTTTAGAGTACTGGCTGCCAAATGGGGTGGAATGGGTAATAAAGTCTGACTACCTCTCCAACCCTTGGAATTAGCCCTTTGAACTTATTCAGGTTCATTCAATGTTACTCATCAAAACATATCAAGTACATACTTTGTACAACATACTATTTGTACAACGCACTATTCAGTAGGCGACATACATAATTCAGATAAGATACAGTCCCTGTCCTCATGGAGCTTATAGTTTAATAGGGGCATATGATAATATTAAAAAGCTAAGTATTTGAGAACACAGCAGAACTAAGTTCTAAGTGAGGAGGATTAGACGGTGGTTTCATAAATGGTATGGCAATTGAGTATGGAAGCAGTCCTCCAGCTACATCTATGTATATTCTATTGTACCAAAATGTGAATAAGGAAAGCAGCTAATGAGAAGTCAATAGGCATAGGATTTGAAAATGATGATAAGGACAACCCTAAACTACTGAATCATAGAAGGAACAACAACAACAACAAAATAGAGAATATATTATTTTCATCTGTGTGGACTAATGGGCACAGATTTGGGGTCAAGCACATTGTGCAATATAGGCACTTAATGAATTATTTGCTGAATTAAGTTAAATTCATTAAATTATTAATAATGTATAATTATTATTTATTTTATTATTGTGTTAATATATTATTTATTAATCATTATTACTAATTATTAACATACTGTTATGTACTGTTAGAATTAAATTATAATTAATAATAGTAAATATTAATAGTTAAATCATTAAATAAATTAAATTAAAATTGAAATAAATTAAAATTAAAAGGGAGAAACTTGGATTTTGAGAGAAAAGCATCAATAAAGAGGTGGAAAAAGAAGAGATTTTTAGAGGCTAATTAATCAATGGTCAATAAGAAAACAAAGGAATAAAATACTGCCTAAATATGTTAGGTAGTGAAGGAGAGAAGAAAAAGCAGAATTAAAAGATCAACACCAAAAAACAAATGAGAAAGAGCAAAAGATGGGAAATTATGGGATCTAAGGCACAAGTGAAAGGAGGGTGGCCAAACTCACCTTATGAGATAAAAAAAGAAGAGAGCATAAGTGTAAATACAGAGCTACTGAAAGCAATAACTCACTATAGGTTTCTTAAATTTCAGAATAATAGCAGGTAAAGTATAACAAGGATAGAGATGAGGACAGAATGCTGCAAGTAATCCATGAGAAGACTTACAGGAAATCATGAAGCAACAACTGGAATGCAGTGGAAAGAATACTGGATTCCAAGTCAGAAGAACTGGATTCAGATCTCAGCTGTTAGTAATTACCCTCCATGCATGACTTTAAGTAAGTTACTGAATTTCTCTGGGCCTCAAGTTCCTTGTTTGTAAAATGAGATTAAATGACATCTAAGGTGCCTTCAAATCCAATGAAACAGAACCCAAACGAATTGGACAATATGAATTCATAGTTGAGAAAGGACTATGCTGGTTTTACATTTTTCTTTAACAGTGTCCTATGAACTAGAGCAATAAAGTATAGAGTAGATTATAATGCAGACCAGGGGTAGGAAACCTGCAGCCTCAGTGCCACATGTGGCCAGCCTTCTAGGTCCTCAAGTGCAGCCCTTTGACTAGATTAAAACTTCAAAGAAAAAATTCCCTTAATAAAAGATCTGTTGTATAAAAGTTGCACTCAGTCAAAAGGTTATACCCAAGAACCTAAAAGGCTACATGTAGCCTAGAGGCCACAGATTCCCCACCCTTGATGGGTGGGGATGAATGACATATGAATGACATATATATGGGGAATTACACTACTGGTCAAATGAACTTAAATTTTGTTTTGAAAAAATGTGTAGGTAACTCTCTATCCCCTCTCCCCTTCTGGCTGCAGATAACACTAAAATCTACTAGAGTGTATTTAAATTGATCTACGACTTCATCAATTTGAGTGAATTCCAACAATGTGGAGAACAACTCATCAATGCCTGCCCATCCTATGTGACTCTTGTCCAAAAGTTCACTACAGGAGGTCCACCCAGAATATTAGAGACCTGTATCAATTTCTCACGATGTTATGATGGTACAAAGTAGAGCCTTTTAGCCATTTGTGAAGTACCTCTCCTCTTTCTACTATACAACTCCTTGATAATATTCTTTAGTCTTACTCTTCAAAGTTCCTCATTGTTTATATGTTGCAGCCTCCAGGAAAAAGCTCTTTGTCACCTTCACTGCTTTGGAGGCACTAGTATTTCAAGTTAAATGATAAAATGTTAGCATTGATGGACAAACCTTTGCTTTTATGTAAAGTGTAGGATCAGTAAAAGATTCAATAATTTGCTAAAACCAAGACAGCCCATTCTATTCCTTTTTGAACTATGTCCTAACCTCATTGTCCAATTATGTGTTCTGCCCTAAATATAAATATAAGTAAACACACATACGTACATACGTACATACACACACTATTGGGAAGCTCTATAAAGTGTGTGCCTAAATGAATACTGAAATATGAACAGCAGAATTTCTTCATCTTCTTGGTTTCTCCAATGTGGATATATGTGTCTAATTCCTTTGAATGTAGGTATCCTCCAAAAGGCTCTGCAAAGTCTTGGTGTTTGATGTAATCAAAATTATGTCATCTGCAAACAGGAACATGTGGAAGATCTCCCCATGCACTGTGAGTCCTTCTTGTCCCAGACTTTGTACTGAAATCCACTGTGGTATACATTGCCTTCTTATATGCCTTGTCTGATATTTATTATCAAAGGGTCATCAAATAGAGTTCTCTTCCAAGGAGTCTTCAGAGATTTTAATGTATGGAGAGAAGACACTTTGCTGGAAAAACTCTTGTAAGGCAGTATTTTCTTTTGCAGGATAGCATGCTTTTTTTTGTAATCGATGAATACAAAGCACAATGGGATCTTCTATTCTCTACATCTTGAAGTCAGTTGTGAGATGGTAAAAATGTGGTTTACTTTGTTTGCGAATGCTTGCTTATTCCCTACTAATACCCTTTAACAAGGAGACCCTAGATTCATGTATGGATAACCTATAATTAAGTTTCTATAACAATAGGAGAGTAGGCATACAGGTCAGTACCCACTGATGTTCTCTTGATCATCTTCTTTTCAGTGTTAATAAATTCTGAGATTTTTTTTTCATGTCTTTAGCACTGCCCTTTCAGAAGCCTTGTATATTTGTTCCTCAGTATTTTCACATTTGTACTGACTGCAGAATGGCTCTCTTCTATATATACTTAGTCTAAATTGGTTACTTTTTTTTCCTTTGGTCTTTGTTTTCCTTAGTGCTATGTCTACTTTCTTATAAGCACCATGAGGTTAGGATTCAAAAAAGTATCTCAATGGAAAAAAGTTTGTTAAAATGGTTTTTACAATCTTTTTCCATTTGTCGTCTGTTTTGGCATCTTCCTTCCATGTTTATTCCTAAAAAACCCCTAGGGATAACTTTGCTTAGTTACCTATCTTGCTTTACTTTCTTAGAGTCATCTTCCACCACTTTTCCTTTACTTTATGATAATTTTACTGTTCATGATTATCCATCAAGATTCTTCAAAAATCTTACAAATCTATATTCTAATCCAGCATGGCTTGGTAGCATCTCTCTATCTAGAAAGTAAAGTCAGATGTTTACTAGCTAAGGTGCTTTCTGGGTTCTTTTGGACTCTTGTATTGGAAATTAATTTACAGTGAATGAACTTCTGGGTAAAATTATAGTCAGAGGTGATATCAACTCTGTTGACTAATAAAGAAGTATCAACTATAAATCCTTGCTGATAGGAAAGAACCATGAGTTAGTGATCTCTATTAATACTAAATATACATACATACATATATGTGTATATATGTACATATATATACACATATATACATATGTATGTATATATCTATATACATGAAAGTGAATCCCTGCCTTCAAAGAG
The DNA here is from genome assembly GCF_028372415.1 of Notamacropus eugenii. NCBI lineage: Eukaryota > Metazoa > Chordata > Mammalia > Diprotodontia > Macropodidae > Notamacropus > Notamacropus eugenii. The sequence goes on from NC_092874.1 coordinate 364,135,758, forward strand.
TTTGCATTCTAGTGGGATGTTGCTATAACGTTCACAGATAAATAAATACAGTATATATACCAAACAAATGCAGTGTTGAGGGTGATGACGATTGGGGAGAACTGAGAAAGGTTTCTTGAAGGAAGTGGTACTTGGAGGGGTTCCAAGAGCTGAAGAGAGAGCACCTTCCAGGCATAAGTGACAGCTTGTGCAAAGTTGGAGTTAAAATATCATCATGTACCATGGAGAGGAGGAGAGCAATTTGGCTGGAAGGTAGAATGAGTGATAATATGTAATGTGTAATCATCTTGGAAAGACAGGCCACAGTTAGATCGCCAAAAAGTAAAAGAAAGGATTTTGTAGCTTATATAAATGGCAGTGAAGGATGGGGTAGAAATATAACTATGGTAGCTATGTGGAGAATGAGAGGAAAGAAAATTGAATGAGGGAGCCCAATGATGAGGCTACTGCAATAGTCTAGGCAGGAAGTGATGGAAGCCTCAACTAGAGTGGCTGCAGTGTAAATAGAGAACATAGAAGGTACTTAGTAAATGTTGACTGAAGTGAAAGGAAATGGATCTCTAGACTTGGAACTTCCAGAGATGATCAAACCCTTAGATTCATTAGTTCCTTGCTTTTTACAGCATCTAGACCTCTTGTTTTCTTCATGATTTTATAATTTCACAACATTTATGTCAAAGAAGTCATTTGACATGATAGTACATATTTAGACAGCAGAGCACAATGAATCCTCATGAAAGCTATCTTTAGGGTCCACGTCTCAGATTGTGTTATAGGTAAGGCAGCTTTACACAGCCTAAGCAAACTAAGATGCACTCTTTTATCTTGAATTCCATACATAATAAATAGCATTTTAAGTGAGGTGTTAGACTATATTAGATGACAAATGATATAATTAAGAAACATAAGACCTTAGAATTAGGGGCAATGTAATAAAATATATTCCATGTCCTTATTGAAAGTGACCTATAAAAAACTTTCTGTAAAAGTTATAAATGCCATTATGATGGGAATCAATCTGAATTACGGCATTGTTCAATTTAACTCTAATATATTTTTTTATCCCCAGACTATAGAAACCTAAATTATAAAAATACAGTTTCAACTAAAATAATATTAAAATAACTCAATGTTGATAGAAAGCCTATACTTACAACACTGAATGTCTTCTGGTCCAGCTCCTCAGAATCCTCAGATATAGGAACTGGTTCACCACTAGCAGTAATATGAACTGGTGCATCTGAAATTGTGGATTTCTTAGATTTTTCTTTGTTATCAGATTTGGTTTCACTGAGCTAAGAGAAAAAATAAAACAACAACATAATTCTAGAAAACTGACTACAGTAAAAAATGCACTTTTTAAAACTTTAGACTCAATAGTACTTATCCTTACTAAATTTCTTAAAAATCCTACCTTCCTCAAATTTAATTGAGGAAATGAAAAATGAAGAAAACATGTAAACTTCCTGTAATTTCCTTCTACATTAAGTGACCTTTGGCAAGTCACTTAACCTCTCTAAGCTTCAAATTTACTCATCTGTAAAAAACAGGATAATAATGTACTTGCTAATAATTCTTGTATTATCTACCTAATAGGACTGTTATGAGGATTAAAATGAGACAATATATGCAAAATGTTTTAACACATGTATTATTTTTATATTATTAAGGACATATTATCAATTTGTTCCCAAACTGATTTTCTTCCTGCTGGGAATGGAAATAATTTCTTCCTGCTGGAGGTGGAAATAATAAGACCTTTAAGGGAAAGGTTTTCAGCATAACTTAATATTGGAGGAATTGTTGGGCAGTATCTCTTCCCCGAATGTCAATATTCTGTTCAATTTTCCATATTTTAAAGTTGCATAATGTGATTATCATACCTTTTCTTCCTTTATGTCTTTGTCTTTCTGCATAGCTTCTTTTATTTTGCTTTCTCTTTTTTCTTTAATATCTTTTTCCTTTATATCTTTCTTATCCTCCTTTTCTTTTCTCTCCCTTTTAAGTTCTCTCTTATTTTCCTTTTCTTTTGCTTCCCTTTTTTCTTCTTGTTCCTTCTTTACACAAACATCTGGCTCAGATTTTTCTTCACTGTCTTTTTCTGCTTTTACTTTTCTATTTGGATGTTTCACAGAAGTGATCTCATCCTGCAAAGTGCAAAATTTGCACCATATTACTAACCAAGTCTCAGCAATAGCTAACTATTTAAAAATTAATAATCCCTTCTACAATAAAGGGCACTTGCATGAATATGGAATCTGAATAAAATAACTTCAAATCCCATTGCAAGTTTTTCTTGTAATAAAATGAAGGCAAGCAGCCCCATCAAATATTCATAATGAACTAGGATGGAAAAGAATTCAAATGGCAAATATTTGAAAAAAAAGACTTTAGTTATGAGTAGAACTTTGTGTAAATTGAGCCATGAAATATGAGCCATAAAGAGAATTTCCATGTGGGAAATCTATGGCAGGTGCTTTAACTCAACTTATTAATTTACATAATCAATAAGAGACTCAATAAATATATTTAAAAGGACATAAAAAGTTCAGTCATTTTAAAAAAATATTCTCACCTTGTCATCATCCTCATCAGATTTGTCTGAAGGCAATGGAGAAGAATCACTCCTTATTTCTTCTCTCGTTTTAACAGACTTCACCATTTTATTCTTCTTAGTCCTTATTTTCCTCCTCTTTGAATTTCCCTAAAAATAAGAATTTTACTTTTATACTAATCAACTCTCTTAGGTTCCATTTTGGAGAACTTAATTCATTACAACTTAAAGTAATGAGACACCACAAATATTTACACCCACTTTTTAATTTTTTTTTTTAGTGACAAGCAATCATAAAAACAAATCCACAGAGATAATAGAGGTCAAGAAATAACTTATGTGGAATTCAACAGTAACTCCCCAAATCTAAATTAATAAATACTAATAAGGGTGAAGAAATTAGGGCCACATTTCCCTCAAGACATGTATCAAAGTAACAGTGAAAATAATTGCAAGTTCCATGAATTTCAGAATGTTGCCCGTATAGTCTTGGACAAAACTGAAAAGTCCATAATTTAATTTCCTACCTCTTTTTTAATAATCCTATCCCACCTCTAGGCACTTCATTTTTCCCAAGACTAACATCTTCATGACCTCTTGCCTAAATTTTCCTCCAACAAGCTACATTCTTTCAATCTCCATCATTTCTCTAAATGTAAACCTTTGCCTTTTCAAAAAGGAATCCCCTATAAGATATCACATTTCTGCTATTCTCTGTCCTAGGATTCATGATGGAAGTGAGATATTAAAAATAAAGGAACAAAAGTGAGAAAAGGAAAAATATACTTTAGATAATGATACTTTTGATCAAATGTATAGAAACCCAATAATAAACAAATTGTACTTACTACACCAGAAAGTCTCTGGGCTTCTTTTTTTGCCAGATCTTTATTGAGTAATTTAATGAGGTAGTCTGCTCGGGTCTGCAACTGCTTTGCTTGGGGTTTTTTATCAGGATCATCCGGTAGAATCTGCAAAGTAACTAACTTTTAAAGTCTCATCATATTGAATTATTAATAATAACTGCAGCAATAATAACAGCTAACATTTACAATTACTTTAATCATTACCCAAAACTTTACATATATTGTATCATTTGCTTTTCTATGCAGTCACATTATTTACAAAGAAGTTAAAGAAAAAGATGGCACGCAAAATCTGTTTTGACCCTTCTCTGCAGAATAGGAAAATTCCTGTTTCATGTGAATGAACTCTCAGAGAATATGAGGCATTAAATAACATAATAAAGAGAGTTTCCTCAAAGACAGAATTATACTACTCTCCTAAAGACTCTTCAAAATAGAAAGGAAAGAGATCACTATCACTGGATCAAGCAAGTAAAAGGAGGACAGAACTATTTTGAAATTCCTTTATTTTTTTTCAGTCATAGAAAGACTTTTAACTGGACCCTTGATGTGATATTACAAAGCAGAATTCACTATAAATTTTCAGTTTGTATATAAAAAAATTTAATTATTACACTATGCAGTGACCATACATCATGTGTGTGTATGTATTCTAAACATGGTAATAAATGATATCACCCATATGGAGATCTCAGAGCATGAACTGTGCAGAGAACTTTATTATGGGGATTTAGTAAATAACTTTATGACCGTATATTTTCTTTGACAAAGACTAAGTTTAATACCAATTTAAAAACAATAAAATGATATTAGATAATTCTGTTAGAAAGCTTTTTCATCACCCCAAACACAAACCTAACTCTTCCCAATGTCTACCTGTTGCTCCTGGGCACTAGTTAGAACAAGTCTAATCCCTGATTCAAGGTGACAGCTCTTCAGATACTTAAACACAGCTGTCATCCTGTTCCCTTTCCTAAAATGTAAAATGCTCAAAACTGAACACAGTATTCTAGAAGTAGTCACACCGCCACAAAGGGTACTAGGGTACTAGTACTATCCTCTCCTCATTATGGGGTTTTGATCTTCTGTGACTAGAAAGTCTAGGAATGTGTTTAATCAAGGCAGGAAATTAAGCCATATTTCTTTTTTTTTAGATGCCAAGTCACAATAGAGTTTGTAATCTGCTAATGTTCTCTGATCTTTTTCAGACTACTTTCTAATCAGGTCTCCCTCAACTTAAATACTTGAGAGATGATTTTTTTTAACCCAATTGGGAAGACTTTACATTTATTTCCACTAAATTACATCTTATTCAACTCAACCCAATATTCTAATCTGTCAAGGTATTCTTGTATCCCAACTCTGATAACCAAGGTTAACTGTCTCATATTTATGTCATTTGCAAATCTGGTAAATATGTAATCCATGTTTTATCCAAATCACTGTCAGAGAAAAGAGAAGTCTAATGACAATATTGGTTCTGGTTTTTACTGATCTTTAGCTGAGATATTCTCCACTACACTGATCCCTCCTCTGGTTTGACTTTCCTCACATACCTTCCTAACATATAATGCTATGATGCCCCATTTTTTGACTATTCTGTTTCTTTTGAATGATGTAAACATTCTTAGAGTCATATTTTAATCTGAGCTCTCATCCCACGAATATCAGTGATACCTGTCAGATTAAATTTGCTTCCTTTCATTAGAACCAACTTTGCTTCTAGCCCTTGGTACGTAGGAAGATTCAAGTAACCTAAAATTTTAAGTCACTTAAATTTTTAAAATAATTATTCTGAACTTTTAAAGAAAATGTCATTATTTTTCTGGTATTAGAAAATGGAAAACATTTGTCAAAAGCCCATTTTTGAAGTTTGGTAATTTAAAAATTTTTTAAATGTATTGATAGTAAGGGGTTCTTGGGGCATGCAAAATTTTTTAAAAATCTGATTTGGTTTTCTTACGATGCCATGTATTCAATTTCATGAATTTAAAAACATTCTGAGGAGTCTATAGCCTTTATTGGAATGATAAAGGGGTCACTGACTTATAAGAAAAGGTTAAGCATTCCTGCCCTGAATTTGCTATAAAAAGCATTTTTTAACTGGAAAGAACTTAGGTATCAGACATGTCATAGAGTAGGATACTATAATGGCCTTGGATTCAGAAAGGCCTTCTTGGGTCCATATCCTATGTTAGGAAGTAGGTGGTGCTCACTTATTCCCATTTTACAGATAAGGAAACTTAGGCTGAGAAGAGTCAAGATATTTGCCCAGGAACACACAAAAAGTGTCTGAGTGTTCTGCACACTATACCATCTAGCTTCTTCACAAGGAAAGGACTAAAATGTAGAGGTCTTGACTCTTAATCTAAAGTTGCAATTCAAAGAGGTAAAGGTTATATTAATACCAAAGAAAAATTCAAAATGTGAATTGAGAATGTTAAAACATACATACCTTGTGTGTTAAACTAAGGTCAGGATCCATTTTAATCATTTCCCAGCTGCCATACCCATATTCATAGATACCAATTAATAGATTGGAATCATCTTCTTTGCCCCAGTCTATATCAAAGTGAGCTGCCTTTGTATGGCATGGGATGGTATACCTAGTAAGAAAATTAATAACTCTTATTAAGCCACTTCATTTTATTTTTATATAAAAAAGGATTTTTTTAAGATTATGGTTCCCATTTAAAAAATATGCTCTATTTCAATTTTAAAACTACCTAAGATATATCATCATGAAAGATAGATTTTAACACATATACGAATCATTAATTATCAAAAAAAATTTTAAACTGAGGGAAATACTCACTGTTTCCTTTCTTCTGGATCTGAAGGAATTGATTTGTGCAATGGTACTAATTCTTCTTCATGAGAGATGACTAGCTTGGCATTCACTTGTACTCCTGATATTCGGAATGTTGGGCCCTTTACCTTTCCAAGTCTACCACCTTAAAAAAAGATTTTTAGGGCAAAATTATATATATACTATATAACATGATAACATATATTAATTTTACAGGATACAAAGTACAGCAATATAAAGATAACATACTCAAAAGAACAAGTTATGGTAAATTAATATAATGGGACACCATTAAACCATTACAAATTATAAAAGAATGATTTCAGAGAAACCAGAAGACATGTATGAACTGATGCAAAATTAAGTGAGAACTGGGAAAAAAACTTACACAAAACCAACACCATAAAGACAAACAACTTTGAAATACTTAAGAACTTTGTTCAATTCAATGACCAATCATAATTACAGAACACTGATGATAAAAAATACTACAAACAGAGAGGTGATAAAAAATGAGGGCACCACCATCCTCCTAGTCTCCAGGCTTGCAACCTAGACATCACCCTCAAACTTTCATTATCTCTCTCCTCAAAATCCGATCTGTTGCTAAAGCCTGCTTATTTCACCTTTGGAACATCTCTCCATATCTTCGTACCCTCTCCTGATACTGCCACCACCATGATACAGGCCCTCATCATCTCATGCCAGGACTACTGAAAGAGCCTGCTGATGAGTCTGCCTGTCACTTGTCTCTCCCCATTCTAGTTTATCCTCCATTCAGCCACCAAAGTGATTTTTCTAAAACTCAGGTCTGATCCTATCACCCTCACACTCAATAAAGTCCAGTGGCCTCCTATTATTTCCAGGATCAAATACAAAATCCTTTGTTTAGGATTCAAAGCCACCTCCTAACTTCTTCCCTTCAAGTCTCAACTAAGATACCACTTTCTACAGGAAGCCTTTTCCAAATCTCTCAATTCATTATTTTATTCATTTTTAAGCCTTTATTCATTATTTTCTATTTATCCTGTAGATAGTATCTTTGCAAATATTTGTTCACTTGCTGTCTGCACCACTTGACTGCGAGCTCCTTGAGGGCAGACTCATCTTTTGCTTTTCTTTGTATTCCCATTGCTTAAAACAGTGCCTGGCACATAGTAGGCAATTAACAAATACTAACTGACTGAGAATGAAACATATATTTTTAAAGTTAGCAAATGTGGGAATTTGTTTTCTTTTTTTTTTCAACAGGAGGAGAGAGGGAAATTAAATTCCTGTTAATGGAATAAAATAAAGTTACCAAAACCAAACCAAACCAAAACAAAACAAAAAAAGAACCAGTAGGCGTTTCCTTACAAGGTTCTGTCATAAAAGGTCTGTGTTCAAATAGCAAGAGTCCTGTAATACAGAGAAAAAAATTTTCTCAAAACCTCATTTAATTAGTTTTACATAGAAGTCATTTTCTGGTTAAACAATATTACAAGTAAAGAAACAAACTGATCTACTGTGTTGTTTAGCAATAATCTTGAATATTTTCTTTTTAATTCCAGGTTTTACAGTTTATTTCATTTAACTTAACCATCTACTTATTTGCTATTTTGTTCAAATTGCCTCACACAGATGGAAAATACACATCATTCAAAAATTTGTTTAAACTACTTTATGCACCAGAAAGACAAGATTACATCCACTCAAGTAGCCTCTTTTCATACTGCCATTCTTGAATTCTCCCCCCAAAATTATAATTAATTGGTAATAAAATCATTCAGTATTCAGTGGATTTGCATTTCAAATCCTTTAAATGGAATGATGAATAACTAATCTAAGCTAACTTATTCCCAGACATCTCTAATCTATTTAAGTAAGTAATGACCAATTTATCAACACTAAAAGATGAGATCAGAGATTTGGATAATTCTCATAAACATTTTCTTTCCTTTAAATCTTCTGGATGGTTTCTGTTTTGTTTTTAACCCTATAATCATAACTGTATACTATTCCCAACCCCACCCAAAGGACTTTCTCTTGTAACAAAAGAAAATCATTAAGCAAAACTACAATATAGTGGAACCTTGTGTTAGTACATGACAACTGTCGGAATATCAACATTTAGCATTTTTTAAAGCCATTTTTATCAACAGCTCTCTCTCAACACCATGCAGCCTGCTTCAAGCTCTGCTTCTGTCTTTCCTGCCACCCAAGAGCAGCTCTTCTTTCTTTTGCTAAGACCAATGGAAAGAATCTAGGAAATATGTTGGGGATAATTTTGATCCCTGAAGAGCCCAATAATATAATCTTACTTAATTCAGTAAATTTCTACAGTACAAGAAAACTTATAACTTCAAAATTGTTTACTTTAAATCTATATAAATTTCCTACTGGCCTTGCAGAAGCTCCTACTTGAAGATTACTTTTTTGCTGGTTGCATCATCATAAGATCTCTTTGATAAGTTCTGAAACTACTAAACAGGAAACATCAAATAGATGAAGAATACATATTGTGCAGTCTCTGACATGCAGTTATATGGACCGTCCACATAGTTGGCATTCACAGATATATATAAATACTTTGGACAGACACTGCCTATAGATGAAATTACCCAATATTGAAAAAGTGGGTCCTTTTTACCTTTACTAACTCCCAACTTCTTTCTGAAAGTCAAGCCTAACTTTTTAACATAAATATTTGACAATTATTACTGTATTGTTGTGGGTTATGTAATAGTGGTCTCCGAAGAATTAAATGTGTATCACACAGGGCAAAGAAGAGGGACACGGGAGGTATAATCAAGCTGCAACATTTAAGAAATAAAGAATTGTAAAGAAGTAGGTGTCATCAAAAAATTGTATGAACAAAAAAGGAGGGCTGGTCATGTGGTAAGAATTAAAGATAATCACTGTATGACCTGTATCATTACATAGTTTTTAAGATATTTTGATATCATGAGATAGGAAAAAAGAACCCTAGCATGTTGCATGAACCCCTAGCTTAAGAAATGACATGGAAAAAGAACTACAGAGGATACATAAGGCCTGGATGGGTTGCTATTTGCACTGTCAAAGGGAACAATGAGAACATAAATTAACTTGGTTGTCTCAATGAAATTAACTTAAAAGCAAAAGTCAGCCCCCTAAGAACATATGTTGGGCAATCTGAGGCACCTGTAACAGAAGTGAGCACCTGGTATGAAAAGAAATCAATGAATGACATCATTCCTCAATAACCACACAATGTGATCCATTTCTCCTTTCCCCTATTTTACAGGAACCCAAGTAGTAGTGCCATTCATAAGGGACTAGGCAAAATAGCATATACAGATCAGTGAAAATTCAATGAAATAAATGATTCACTTCATCAATGAGACTAAAATTTATGAATCTCTTCTAACGTCAGAAAGCATTTAATGAACAATGGGATTTTAAAAATTTTTTAAAGAAAACACACTAAATATTTAGTATTTAATTAAAATTTAATAAGAATCAAATACCAATATTCTTCATTTGCATTTTTAAAAAACTTCCAATAGTACTTTAACATTATACCTGCTCGGTCCTGTCCAGAGGAACTATCCTTTAAAGCTTTGACACACCCATTATGCACCAGCTCCCCTAGTCTTCTGAGGTCTGTTTCTGACTTATCAACTAATTCAGCATCTCGAGCAATTGCATCTAATCTGTAATAAAATGTAAAATTTATCAGGTATATATGTACATTGTGGGCTATACCAATAGCTGCCATTTATAAAGAACTTTAAAGTTTATAGGAGTTTTATATAAATGACCTCCCTCAAGTTAAGAGTAGAGAAGTCTAACAAATTATTCTAGATCTGGTTAAAATTCTATAAATTCTAGTCTACACAACCTGAATAAAATAAGCTACAGGAATATTTAGTGAGAAATACAGTTTTCCCATTAGCTTACATACTAGCACAGTATAATATCTTCAAGGTTAAAGGGATGGTTAAGATTCTTGTCAATTGCTAAAATCTCATTTTTCTAATCTGAAGAGTATGAACTGCTTGACAATTTTAAATGAACCAATAAGAGTTAACATTTTTGATAAATATGAGAAAGTTAAAAAGGTAATTAATAATCAAATAAGACAGCTTATATCATTTTTGATTCCTAGGAACAGATAAGACATTAATACAAATACTCTGCAAACAGTTTGTTCAAATGTATAATACTCAAGTAGGTTTTCTGGAACCAAATGAAGATTAACTATTAAAATACAATATTTTACCTGAACAAAGAAATGTCATCAGAATACAATATGTAATTTCTGCATTTAGTGGACAGTTTGACCAAAATTAAATTTTTAGCAGTAGTTTGGCTAAAAAAGGGGAAAAGAGTATTCAAATCACTGACTATTGCTGAAGTCAACAGGCCAGCTCAGAAAAACCAAAGGCTTTTCAGTTTGAATGTTGGTAAGATTTGCACAGCAAACTCATGCAAACAGGATAGCACTAAATTATCTAAAGAATCACAGAATTTTGAGCTGGAATGAATTTTAGAAATTAAAATACATCATTTCGTTTTCCCAGTGGCAGGGAAAAGGTTCTAAAAATTCTTTTTTCAAGATAAGTGAAAATGAGGCATCTAACTTTATAACATAAGCACAAATTTTCTGAAAAAACAAAACAAAACACAACCATCTATTTGGAAACAGTAAATTTTACTTCAAAGATAACTGCATTTACCTTTCCAGAGGACCACCAAATTTCTTGTAACTCTTGATAAACCTAACAGAAAATAATTGCTGTTTAAGTGTGTGCTCAACTAAACTTCATTATTAAATATATATATAATTATAGAAATAGTGGGCATAAACACTTATTAATGGAAAAAATCAAAGTATTGCTATCATGAACAAATTAAATAGGCAATGCAAAAAAAAAAAAAAACCAAACATCCCCCAAAGTCCATTGGATATATATATATACATACATACATATATATATTTAAAAACACAGTTTTATACTAATTTTAGAATCCAGTACAAATAAAACAATAGAAGCTAAAATTTATTTCAGAAATTACTTTATTATTTTCACAAGACAAATGAGAATTTTCAGAGCTAGACATTAAGTCATAGGAAATGGAGGTTTCAATGAATTCAGGGTGGGTGACAATGATATTAACACTCCCTTGATACAGTCAAGATGAAAGTAAAGAATTCTGATAATTACTCAGGGATTTGAATTCCAAGTTATGAAGTAACACATATACTGAAAAATGGAAATCTATTTAAAAACAAAAACATATGAGTGGTTATGGAAAGGAAGAAGGGTCAAATGCCTCTTCTAATTTCTTTAGGATTCAACCACTCAAATAGGCATGAAAGTATCTTTAATAATAGCTGCAGCACTTTAGCTTTCTGATGGAGAAGAACTTTATGTCATGTCTATAATTTAAAAGAAAAAGTTTACAATGGTTTTAATAGAAATAATAGAAACTCTGAAAATACAGAAGTGAAAAACATTTTTACAAACTTCAAATCCAAAGAAGATTACACAAACAAAAATGACAGTTATTTTCCCACTACCATTAAAGAAATGCATTTGCACATACATGAACATATTTGAAGGGATATTCCACTGTATGCTGCATAGCTATCTGAACTTACTTCCCAATTGCTACTGTCAACTCAAACACATTTACATAGTTCTTAAAAAAAAAAAAAATCACTGCAGTGTTTATAGAAAAAATATTCAAGTAATTTATCCCTTCATAAAAATAAAGATGTGTTGGATTCTTTTATGTATCAAGAATGGTATGGATTACCAAAAAAGGCAGTAGAGGATAAAGAAAACTATTGTGTCAATGTATAATTTTATTACTCAAAATGGGACCAAAAACATTAAGTTAGGCATTCAGCATTTTAAATAACCTAATAGTACATAAATAGGATGAAATGCAAGGCCAGTACCACAAAACTGCTTGTGAAACAAATCTTAGTTAACAAATTCAGTTCCTGCATAAGTTGAACTTGACCTTTGGAAAGATGGGAGAGTTTGATGTTATTTTAGCTGTACCCTGTATTAACATCAAGATGAAGCAAAATGGTCTTATTTAATCTTACCGCCTAATTTCTGCATCACTAAATCCTTTAATATTCTCTCGTGGGATTGTCCTTGGTCTTCCACGTTTCTTTGGCCTTTTCCTTTCAGATATTGAATCACTATCGGATCCAGAGTATCTTCTACTTCTGCTGCGCCGGCCTTCACTGCCATTGAAGCTAATCTGGATTTTCAAGGTGAAAAATATTTCTAAGTAACCAAAATAACAATACCCTTAGAAATAACTGCATATACATACACATACATACATGTTTCCTTCTGTAGCTAATTATCAGAAAATTCATAAATATTTCCAACTCACAAAAACATATTCCAAGTATGATTTAGTACTACATTCAGTACACACATATTTTACATGAAAGGGCTACCTGTTTTGCACAGTTTCGCATCCTTGGTAACATATATATTTCTTCAAGTTCCTTTTGTCTTTCTTCTTCTTCTAGCCTTCTTCTTTGATCTTCTGGAATGATTTCCTCCCAATTTCTTGAATTTCTTTCAGGTTCTAATTCAATGTCATCTTCATCCATATTTGAAAAATTTGCTACCTAATATAAATGAAAAATTTTTAAAAAATCATTGGAAGAATTCACACAATTATTTAATATTAATAATAGTTAATTAATATAATTAATTACTTAATATTAGGAAAGCATTGTTTGTTTTTCCCGCGATTATAACTATAAATTGACTGTATCTTCTCTGGGCTTCTCTTTTGTAATCTATCAGATGAGGGGTCTTGACTATGCAATATCCAAAGTCCCTTCAAAGTCTAGGATTTTATTTTTCTTTAATCTCCTTAACAAAATCTTTGTTAATACACAATATGATATAACAAGAAAAATTCTAAAAAAACAATACGAAACAAATCTCAGGAAAAAATTCACTAGTTTATTTCAATTCAATAATCATTTATTAAACCTCTCATTCCCTCTGAGGACTCTGTATATTCTGGAAAAACAGCTCAGGTCCTCTCCCCCGGCAGACTTCTATTCTCCTTGAGACAATGCTTTCTAACAACAAGCCTGGGAAGGACCAAGGAATGATATTTTTGGAAGGTGTCTTGCTTTCCAATAATTGCATCGGGGAGGTAAAATTGTCACTACATGACAATGCTGAATGTGAGAATCTGTAACAATTGTTACTATATGAACCTGGAAGAGAGGGAATCTCTAGTTAACTTGTTAGCCCTGGATGAAATGTGAGAAAAGGTATTTATCCAGCCCTTAAAAAAAATGGGGCTGTCCCTCTGCAGAGACCTCTCAAGAGGCAAAGACAGGTATCAATCATCCCCTTGATAAAGGTCCTAAGGAAAGGGAGGTTTTGGTGGGTGAGCAAGGGAATACGGGATGAATTTCCATATGAGAAGAGTATCTGTATGAACTCAGATACTGGAACAGGTAGCATACAAGAGGCATATGACCTCTTAGCTACAATGAGGTTACAATTAATGTTAGTTAAAATAATGCAATTGGTGTGAATTATAAAATGTTACCAGGTTATATTTAATATGAGCCAAAATTCAATTAATGTGTCATCATACTGCCCTTGCTTACTGTCTAATGTGGACATAATGTCCTGCTATATATATACCATTTTGTCAATGGTTGTACTAATTTTTTTTAAGCTGCCGTTAACAAATGGACACGAAAAAGAATACTATAAATGGAAATACTGCCAGAGCAAAAATGAAGAGATGCATTACTATTACATTAGAACAAAATAAAGTATGTACTTGAAAAACATAGCCATGGTCATAGTAACTCTAAAATAAGTTGCAATGTGTCAGAATGCCTGAATCTATGATATAAAATATTATAAAACACAGGTAAAATAAAAGAAAAAAGGCAGAGCTGCATTACCTTTCTACGGTTTGCAAAGAACTACAAGTAAAAGAAGTATTACAGTGACAAAAATAGTGTTTGGAGTGCTAGTAGCACTCCATTAACTGCATGAATAGAAGATAAAAATCAAAAGTAGCATTCATTTTGGCAGAACAGCCATTCAGACAAAAGCTTAACATTTAAATAAGGCAGAGAAAAATAACTGAAATCAAGTGGATAGGTTTTTTTTTTTTTTTACTGAAAGCCTTTATTCATTTGATCACTTTAAAAATCAAATTCAAACGGACAGTATTAAAATTACTGGAGAAGTAGTCAACACAGATGAGGATGTGATAACTAAACTAAAATGATGTTTTGATGAAAATAACTGAAGAAAGTGGATATAGTGATCAACAAAATTTTATTGTGGATGAAACAAGCTTATTCTAGAAAAGGATGCCTCTAGAACTTACATTTCTAAAATGAAAAAAAGAATTAACCTGGTTTTAAAGTGTCTAAGTATCACCTAATACTTTTATAGGGAGGTAAAACCAATGTTTCTTTGTTGGTTCTACAATAATTGTGCTCTTAGAGGATAAAAAAGCATCCATCACTTCTAGTTCTCTGGTGGTCAAATAAGAAAGCATTGATTATTAAAGCTGCTTTTGAGTACGTCTCTTCAACTTATTTTAGCCCAGCTGTTGAAAAATACTGCAAAGACAGCTATAGCAAACTTAAAGCATTACTGATTTAGGTAATGCTCCAAGTCATCCAACTACAATTAGCTCATTGTGTGAGAATGTGAGCACACAAATTTGTACAGATATGGACAAAGCTTTCGCGCCTAACAGCGTTAAGTATGGCTTTTAAAGAAAGAGAAGGCAGATCGGCTCACACTGATAAATTTTACACAATCATAACGCTGTTTCCGTCATACATCAGTGTAAGACTGTCCGTGTACAGCACTTAGGGTTTTTTTATTTTACAAATCTTGCTTCCCTATACTTTATTGCTTTATAATATACTTGAATCAGAAATACATTTTTCTTACCCTATGCTATTATATCACATTAATAAACAGATTTATGTTATTTTAAACAATTTTCATTGCCTATTTCCACTTTGAACCAATGACCATATTTTACATGGTCATATTTTTACATATACATATATGTACATATAAATATAAATATATTTATGTATTTAAATATACAAAACATAAACATATTTTACTGGTGATGATGATGTTTAAGGGGTCAATCTTTGCTGGTGCTATTGCTACTCATTGTCACTGCTTTATATTAGGAAACTCCACCAAGATCTGCAAATATGTGGTACCAGACTGTGGAGATCAAGAATTTCATCATTCTAAAGAAGGAAAGTGAAGCCTAAGATCCCTGGTTTTTGTTTTTGGTTACTACTTTAGGGTGCGGGAGGGTGGTACATTTGTCTTGTTTTTGCTATCTTTTTTTAGTTAAGTTTCTCTCCCCTCTCCCTGGGATAGCCTTTGTCAGGCTGCTGCACCTGCAATAAGAATCCTAAAGCCGTTTATATTGTGGAAATTCCTTTTGAAGATCTTTTGAAACTTGCAAGAGTGGAGTGGGATACGATGGGATCAATACCTAGCAGGTTTTCTCCCACCATATAGATTAGAACAGTTCTCCCCTCCCCCACCCCCAAAGGCTAGAGAACTGTCCCCAAGCACTGATTAGCTCAAACATCATTTTTATTAATGCAATTTCCTGGTGGCCTTAAAGTCTCTTAAAAGCATAAAGAAAAACCTCTTATCCTTGCAGAATTGAGGCCCTTCAGACTTGGTTAATATTCTAAATCTGAGTGGGTTACTACACCCTACCTTACTAACTATATATATACATATATATACACCTCTGCAGGGCAGAAACTGACACAAAATAAGAACAGAAGTCTTCCCTGCTAAATGGCCTTTCTATGTTTTGGCTGTGCAAGCTTCTTTTTATTAAATGTTAAATGAAAAGTTTCATTTCAATATCAAACCTAAACTACCAAGGGACTAGGCCAAGGTAAGTATTCTTATTAAAAAGACCCTTGATACTAATAGTAACAGCATTCAACATGTTTAGTAAGACAACTTAAACAAAAAACCTAGTGCTGATAAAGTTTCTTCTATGTATAACAATTAAAATCTATATTCATTCTAGTGTGGATTTAGAATTACCTCCACTGCATTTATATAATGCTCCCTCCCCATTTGAGTGCTCAAAATACTATACTAGTGTACAAAGCACTTTAATAACTTATCTTATTTGATCCTCATCACAACACTGTGACCTAAGGGCTAAGATAATAACTTGCATTTTACAAATGATGAAACTCAAGATTAAAGAGGTTAAGCCCAGAATCATATAGTGTATGAGCTGCTATTCAGACCCATCTTTCTACCTCAAGAGGAGCTGTTCTCAGAACCAGAGGTCAAAGTATAAATGGAGAAAATCCACTGGTCACTTCCTCAACAACAACAACAAAAACCGAACCAAGAACAAAATGAAAACTTAGCACCAATATTAAAGTGAAAACCCAGAGCTTTCAGGTCAAAGTAGCCAAAAAGAAAAATAAACAAGTACTGAGGGGGCACAATCAATATCACACATGATTTAGCAGCCAGGAGTGGAGAGCTTAGAATACAATATTCTAGAAGGCAGAGAATATAGGCTTACAACTAAGAATAATTGTCTCTGCATAACTGAGAATCCTATGTGAGGAAAATGAAATACAAGATTTGCAAGCATTCCTGATGAAAATAATAGAGCCATGTAGAAACTTTGAAGCTTAAACAGAGATAGTAAGAGTAACTTTAATAAAAACATAAACTGAAATAACAATCATAAAGGATCAAAACAAAGATAAATTACTTATATTCAAATACAGAATAGTTTTACATCTTGATCTTAGGGAAAAAAGTGGAAGAGGAATGCATAGGGGAGGGAGGGAGGAAAATAAGTTTAGGGAAAATTATCTCACATAACCAGGGGTACACAAATAGGCAAACAAATGGAGTGAGAGAAATGACTTTCACTTGAACCTCAGTGTCATCTGAACTGGTAGAACTCATGCACGAAGAGTAGGGTGTAGAAAACATTTCACTTAACAGATCAATAGGAGACAAGGTGGAGAAAGAAGAAGGGGAAATTAGAGGGTAGATTAGTAAAAGTATTAGTCCTACACAAAGCATACTCTAAAGATGTCCAAACATATTTATAGCTTTTCTCAATGTGGCAAAGAATGGGAATTTGAGGAGATTTCCAAAAACTGGGAAATGGCTGAACAAGTTATAGTAAATAAATGTAACAGGATACTATTGTGCCTTAAAAAATGATGAAGAGTATGGTTTTTGGAGAAACCTGGAAAGACTTGTGAACTTATGTGGAGCAAAGTGATCAGAACCAGAACAAGTTATAACCATGACAAAAATATAGTAAAGACAAACAACTCTGAAAGTATTAGAAACTGTGAAAAATGTAAATGATCTTCTGAAAGTATTAGAAACTGTGAAAAATGTAAATGATCAACTATGATTCCAGAGGACTAAATGAAACACGCTATCCATCTCCTGATGGTGAATAGCCAAAGGAATACTCTCTCTGTCTCAGTCTCTCTTTTTCTTTGCTACACACATCCAAATTTGGACATGGCCTATGGGGAAATTTGTTCTGCTTAACCATACGTGTTTTTAACAGGGTTTTGTTTTTCAATTGAGGTGAGAGGGTGAGAAGATGAATTTTTACTGAATGAAAAAATAAAATACAACTTAAATAATGATACAACTTTCTTTTAAGGTTAGGTGCATTTGATACCCTATAAAAACCACCTGCAATATCTTAGGCGTTGACATTTAGGGGATATGTGCCTAAAGTAATAACTATTTGCTACTTTACATGACTAATTTGCTTAAGATTTTTGGGAAAAAAAGTAAAACCTCTGAATCTCTTATTTGAAAATCTTTAGACTGCAACAATTTTTTCAGTGGCTAACAGACTGTAACTAACCTGGCTGAAACAAACTCTGCTACAAAATTTGCCAGCAATGAAAAATATATAGTCAAGAAAAGCCTTACCCTCAACTTAATGAGTTTATTCATATTTTCTGTTTATAAACCAAATTCCTACTAATATCCTTAATAATACTAATACCCTTAATAAAACACCCTAGGAAAATAACAAAAGAGTTAATAAGATATAAAAATTTTATATAACCTAACCACATTGACTATTAAATAGGCTACCATAATAAGACAAACATTTTCTTTAAGAAGGTTATATACTTTTATTTTCTGGGAGACTAAGCGGAAAAGTAAAACAAAAAAAAAACTAAAAAAGTGTGACAAAGGAAAAACTATGTATCTTAATCACAAAAAGCCAGAATTAACAGGAAATTTAAGCAGCCAATTAGTTGATAAGGTAAATGAGGCCCCCTGCTGGTACATAATTTACCCAGTATCATGGAATCTCAAGTCTCCAAAGATCATTTAGTCTAATCTATACACAAAAAGTTATCTTCATACTAGAAGATCTCAGTCACATATCTCACTGCATCTAAAGCAATACATTTCACTCTTTAACAATTCTAGTCATTAAGAACTTGCTTTTTTTCCCCCACACACCAAGCCAAATTCTCCATCTCAAAACTGATCACTACTAATTCTGCCTTCTGCTTCAAGAAAGAATAAATATCTTTTTCTTCCATGTGAAAGCTTCAAATACTTGTGGATATCATGTTCAAAGTGCCTATCCCCAATTAAGCCTTCCCTTCTTCCAGGAAAACTAGGTCTTTCAATTTAACCAATGTAGGGCATATATCTCCTCTCATCATGGTAGGCACCTTACAAGCACTGCCACTTAGCATAGAGATAAGAGCTAAACTCAGGTCTCCTGAATTCTGATAATAGTGTTCTTACAACATTCCAAGTGATACCTGATCATTTTTCATGTAAATTTTTTCTTTAAAAAAAATGCTTCAAAAATGAGAAATATACCTTAAACTGGGAAAGCAATTCATCTCCTACAGTTAATGGGCCTGGTTCATTTTCATGAGTTTCAGCCCTCTTCAGGATTTCATCAATATCCATCTCCTGTAATTAGAAAGAATATTTTAATCTTGGGAACTTAAATGTGGCCATGTATTCTTCCACATAAATTCTGTGTGTTAAGTTCTCTTTACCTGAGGCTCTTGTTCTTCTCCTTCAGGTTCTTTAAAAAGTTCTTCAGCACCAAACTTTAAAATTGCTGATAGCTCTTCCTTATTAAAAGGTGTAGAACTAAAGCAGAAAAAAAATGGACCATGAACCAATAAACAAGTTAATTCAATATGGAAAAATGTTTCTTTAAATATTTCAGTATATAACTATAAATATCCATGAAAATTTATGTAAAAATCAGAATCTAGCTTAACTAGTTGATGTTCACAAGACATTTTCTGCTTATAAAACATCTACCTTGAAGGAGCAGAACCAGTGTGTAACACAGTCTTCCCAGTAGTGTCCATTCTCTGAATTACTAGATGATCAAGCACCATCTTTTTTTTGGCTCTTTCAAGAATATCTTCTTCAACTGATCCTTTTGTAACTAGACGATAAATATTAACCTATATAAAAAAGTACACCTCAATTTATATAAACGATAAAATGAAGAAAGTTACTATTATTACAAAGAAAGATGCTAGGGAATACAACTACCAATATAGTTTACTGATACATGTAAAGCACTAAAGTTTGCATTATGCAATATCACAAAAATGAAAAGCTTCTTTTCTTGAGAGTTTTAATTTAGTTGCAAAAACACAACAAACAAAAGCAACTATAGTGTAATATTAAAGAATTAGGTAACAAAGTACTATAGAAATACAGTGGAGAAAAATCACTTGTTTAAGAAGATTGGAGAAGGTGGTAGAAGAAATGGAATTGGGATGGGCCATGAAAGATGAATAAGATTTTCATGAAGGAAACAAAGAATTGGAGCATCATGGGTATGGGAACACTTAATAAACTAAAAAGAAAAGCAAAAAGCATGGTTCAGGGCAGTGTAGCTACAGTAAAGAATAGGATATATGAAAGATAGTAGAGCTATATAGCCCCAGATTTTAGAGAGTATAGATTTTAATGCATAGAAACAGGGAATCATTAAAGGTTCTGGAGCAAGGGACTGATATGACTGAAGCTAGACTTTAGAAAGATTGATTTGGCACCAATTTGTAAAATGTATTGAAGGGAAAGTGACTAGATAACAATTAATAAGCTACTACAATGGTCAAAATAAGAATAAAGGGCTGAACTAGGTAGTTGTGAAAATGGAAAGAAGGGGATGGAGAGGTTGGACACTACATTCAACATTCACTTATTCATTTAATCTGTATGTGGCACTGTGCGTAAGAGTTGGAGAGTGTAATTAACAAAACTTGGTGACTGGAGGGTAGCAAATGATTAAAGCTTTAGAGTTTTAAGAGACACAATACTTTGTACATAGCAGGCACTTAATAAATGTTAAACTAAACTGTTAAATTTCAAGGTTTCAAATCTGTGAACAGAAAACTGGTAATAAAATTTACAAAAATAGGAACATCAGAGAGAATAGGCATTTTCTATTGTTAATAGAAAACAAGGGGATAAATTCACTGTTGGACATATTGATGAAGGTAAAAAGAAGAAGTCTGGCAGGTAGCTGGAAATGCCAATCTGGAGCTTGGAAGAGAAGGAACAATAAATAAAGATTTTGAAAAATAAAAGAATTTTAGAAATGGAAACATCCATAGAAATCATTTAAATAAATCCCTTCATTTTATGCATAAAGTAAACTGAGACTCAAAGAGGTAAACTGACTTGCCCAAGCTTTCCCAAGAGTTAAGTTTGGTATCCTTATTTTCAGTCCAGTACTGCCTTTTAGGGGCAGCTAGGTAGAGCAGCGGATAGGCCTGATATCAGAAAGACTCATCTTCATGACTTTCAAATCTGGTCTCAGACATTTACTGGCTGTGTGACCCTGGGCAAGTCACTTTACCCATTTTGTCTCAGTTCTTTATCTGTAAAATGAACTGGAGAAGAAAATGGCAAACCACTGCAGGATTTCTTCCAAAAAAACCCCAAATGGTGTCACAGAATGTTGGACATGACTAAAAAATGACTGAACATGCCTGTCAAATCATAGTTGAAGTTATAAAAATATATGTGAGAGAAGGAAGAAGAGTTTAATGTCCTGGGAGGTTAATATGAGCTAGTGAAGAGATCAAAGAACTAAATCATGACAGCTGTAGGGAAATTCAATGTAGAGAAACTAAGCAGAAGAAAGAATTGTAAATAAATAACATTGAACATCTCCTTTCAAATTTCTTAGCTTATTGAAAAAAATCTGCCAAAACACAAGAACCTCCAAAATTCACAAAAAAACAAACATATATAGATATATATATATATATATATGTATAATATATGAGTTTGTTTTTGTGAATTTTAGAGGTGTTATATATATGTATATATATATATATATATATATATATATACATAAAATTTTAGATATATATCTCACAATTTCCAAATGTTAATATTTAGATGATTAGATTCCTAATACTCTGATAGTACAAATAAAAATATAAATCTAGTGGGAAATGATTCATTTCTATAACAGAGGTAGGTAACAGTTAAATTCTAACTATCTGACAGATACAAATAAAAATAGTTATTTAATAAGATGGAAAATTGGACTGGCTTCTAAGTGCACAGATTTTCAAAGAATGGAGGAAGAATGCTGTTGTTTAAGAAAGATATTTAAGTCAATACAATATCTGACACTTCTCTGCCAAATATACAAAGTGTGAAATTATTCCCAAGTTTTTATGTACAAACAAAAGGACTAAAAAATGTCAAATTTTACACTTATAAATCTCTTAAGTTCCTTTAAAGGTATGGTCTTCTTAAATAGCAGTTCTAGCTTTACTCTCAGTGACTGGTTGAACTTTGGGGAAATTCAGTTATGTATCAATCAGAGCAGGGATTCTTAACATTTTTTATGAGTCATGGACCTCTTTGGACAGACAAATGAAGTCTATGAATATACTTTCAGTATAATATTATTAAATGCATTGAGTAAAATACATAGGATTATAAAGAAAACCAATTGTACTGAAATGAAGATGCATTTTTTTTTTTTTTACATCCAGGTTCACAAACAATCTGAAATCTATCCAGATATGCCTTTGGGATCTGCGGATCTCAAGTCAAGAACCCTCCATATGACCATCTAACTTCAATCTTCCTAAAAAACAGGATACTAAAGAATGAATAAATATCAATTTAAAAAGCCCTAAGTGAAGATTGGATTTCAGATTGGTGATGTATTTGTACCTGTTTTTTCTGTCCAATTCTGTGGGCTCTAGCTTGTGCCTGAAGATCATTTTGTGGGTTCCAGTCAGAATCAAAAATAACAACAGTGTCAGCAGATGCTAAATTGATGCCTAGTCCTCCAGCCCTTGTGGAAAGTAAGAAACAAAAGTCCTATAGAAATAAAAGAAAATAGTGAGACTTTAAAATCAATTATGGTTGGATGTCATTAGAAACAAAAAAGGTAGTGATACCAATTCCCTGAGTGAAGACTAGTGATAATAGGGAATTAGCAAAATTTAAATGTCAGAGGCAAATTTACCTTTCAGCAAATGATTTTGTATCATAAGTTATTCTACAAAAACCTTGATGCACAGTTCTCTTGAACATAGGAATTAAAATAAAAATTCTTTAAGAGTCAAAATAATGGAGAAATCTATTTGGTAATAATTTTCTTAATCAAACTGACAAATATATAGACATTTCAAAAAGTTACAACGATAATAGATTATTGTACTTAACATTACATAACATCATGGTTACTAAAGAGCCATACATATATTAAATGTTTGAATGGGAGAAAAAATAATACAATTCACACCTCCGATCCTTCAGCATTAAAATGATCTAATGCTTGTTTTCTTAATTCTCCTTTGATTGAACCATCTAATCTCTGGAATGACAAAACCATCAGTTAAGACAATGAATAAGAAAACAATTAAGTCAAAATTCTTATATGAAAAGTTAAATAAAATTGCAAAATAAAGTAAATGTAAATGAAAACATAAAGCTCATTAATAAAAATGAAGTAGTTCTGATCTCTCTTAGTGGGTTTAAAAGACAGCAAGTACTAGGGTCCTTTCTTTTAGAAGAGTCATATATGGAAGTCAAATAATTGATGAATAAAGCTTCTTTAACATAATTTAAAAGGTTGCCAAACATTTTTCTGCATGATTTTAACTGTGTCAATTATTCTCAACTTACTATCACAGTTGGCACTAAATACTAACTTTTCAGTTGATTTATGAGCAACTGACCATTTGTTTAGATTCAGAGGCAGAAGAGAAGTTAAAGGTCATTTAGTACTGTGTCAAACTCAAATGCAGGTGTGGTGGGAAACTATATCATACATAAGGACCCTGTCTGCTGCACAGTGAATTAGAAAATCACATTCTAATATTATGATGTATTTAATTTTTACTTATTTTGTTAAATTACATTTTTACATCCCAATTACATTTTAATCTGGTTCGAGTACTGTTAGAATCTCTGATCTAGCCCACTTACAGATGAGGAAACTGAAGTCTAAAGCATTAAACTGATTTGTCCAGGGTCACACAGTGGCAAAGTCTGATATTAAATGACATTCTATGACTCCATGTTCAACACTCTTTACACTAAATCATGCTACCACTAATTGGGAGTAAGATGTCAGGGAGAATTTGGACTTTTTCTCAAGGAAAGAAATTTTATATTCAAGAGGCTTAGAACTATGGAATACCTCTTAGATCCAAAGACCATGCATAGAAGGTTAAAACTAGACCCATATTAATTAGCAAAGGCCAGGGTCCCTTACACAAAGTAGGTGCTAAATTAGTATCTACAGAACTGAATTTCCTTTTATGAGACATTATGTCTACTTTTGTTTTACTACTATCCTATTACATTGTAGCACTTATAAACTCATGAACCTGAGACACAAGGCATTTAAAAAACACTTAAAACACCTTAGTACTTTTCCTAGAACTGTTACATTTAGTTATCTATTGCACCATTACCACCTCCACCACTGCTGAATGGTTTCAAAGGGGCTAATTACTTCCACAAGAACAATTACATAAAGAGTGAGATGGGCCTAATAGTGTTATAGTGGGGTTCAAGAACTTCAGAATATGATTTAATTATAATGTATTATACATAATAAGTCCCATGAGGAATGCTGTATCTGAATAACTTTTTCTAAAAACTGGCCTCTAAACAGAGAAAATACTCTTATTTTGCCCTAAGGTTTTCTACCCTTCTGCTTCTTTTATCTAAAACCATTACTTGGAACATGCCTATCATTCAGTTGTGTCCTTAGATCTAGATGCATTCCTACAGAATGTCTTTAAGCCATTCACAGAGTTTTAAAACACGTAAGAAAATTGTAAGAGGAACATAATGGTTCTTTGGGTAAAGATTGAATGAGCAGAAGTAGATGAAACAGAAAATAGGAGAGTTGTTCAAATATAAAAAATTATCAAAGTAAGAAGTCTTAATATTAATGTCATTTTAAAAAAATCTGAAAGATAATTTTGTATGATTTTCTTGGAAAGTAGACTAAAATGTAAGAATCACCAACAATAATAATGACAGTTAAAGTTGAAACTTAAAAGTCTTACTTGAAAAGGGAACTGACGATACTTCAAATATTCTGCAAGTATGTCTAACATTCGCACCATTTGAGAGAAAATCAAAACTCTGTTGCCTCGTTCTTTTAGCCGAATCAACAATTTATCAAGAAGAATTAATTTTCCACTACTTCGAATTAAATGCTAAAGAAGAAATCAGTTATAATTATTATATATTATGCAAAAAGATGAAATGAAATCCTTCATAGCAAACTTGTTACATATACGTCAAAGAACAACATGAAAAATAAAAATGTTATTTTGAAAAGAAGTTTTAGTTTGTATTTATTAACTCTTAAAGACCTATATAAATGTGAGTAACTTATTATATTCAAGCTCCTTTAAAAATCTTTTAATCTGTCTTTTTCCAATCTTCCTTCAGTTGAAATTTATTCACTATTGTATGTCACTATAGGTTGAATTGTTCTTTTCCCTACAAAAAAAATTCAGGCTTCATCTTATACTTTTCACTTAATGCCAAGTCTTGAAAAGATTCTGCTTCAGACAAGGAAGGAAAGACTAACTAGAAGTGAAGTAAAAAAAACAAGCCAATATCCTCTTGCCACTGCATTCAAAATTTAAATTAAATTTTAATTTTGATAAAATCTTATTCATAAGGTGCAATGTCACTAAAATTCCTCAGATCTCAAATGACCCCTTTACCGATTGGGTAAATGTCCATTGTAAGGTGTAAGTTGTCTTTTCCTGAATCTCAATCTCTCTCTCTCTCTCTCTCTCTCTCACACACACACACACACGCACGCATGCACACGCGCGCACATACACACTTTAATGATATTACCACCTTTACCCTCTGAAGTTAAAACAAATGAGAGGAAACAGTACAGTAAATAAAGAAGTTCCTTTTTTGAGCTTTATTCATAGCTATACAATTATGGACAAATTACTAAATTCCTTAGTGCCCCAGGTAAGCAAATGAACAGGACTCTAACTACAAATCAGTTGTTGGCTTGAATTGATGGATTAAGCTTAATTAACAGGATTTCCCCATAGCAATCAAATTCCACACCCCTCTCCAAAAAAAGCAGCAAATGCTAGTGGATCTCCTTTCAGTTCAGTTTATATTCATTTGGGAAGGGGCACTAAAAAATGACTGGGAAATAGAAACCTCCCAAATCAAGACAAATACTAGTCACAGCAAATTCCACTCAATAAAATGATATGGTACTAAAGGGACTAAGGCAAGAAATTAGACTTGGAATTCACAATATGAATCTAAGTCATTCTAAAGGAATTTATTTGGAACATTTCTCATGTCAGACTTTAAATTCAAAGATCATTTAAAAGAAAACTGACATAGTACTTATTAAATGATGGAATAAAGAGAATTATACTTTTCCCTTATGTATTTTTCACTCCATCAAGGGAAGTTTATCTAACAGGGTCATTTTTAGCATGATTATAGAAAAGGTCCTCCAACATGACTGCAGGTACAAATCAATCTAGGGTCTCTGCAGGTCAAAAACCAGATGTGGTTTTTTGCCCGCCTTTCCCCATCTTTTCTGTAAGATGTATTGGCTTGGCAAAAAAAAAAAAAAAAATTACCACTATCCCAAAACAAAGTTGTATAATAAAGATTCTGAGAAAAATAAGACTTTGTTTGTAATTTATATGTAGAAGACACAAAGAATGAATATACTAGCTTACTACGGCTGATGTTTACTTTGTGTTCCTTTATGGCTTAACAGCAACAACTAGCTCTATCCTCTGGTTAGTCTCTTTTTCCGCCAATGAAACGCTGATTCTGAAGTCAGGATTTTGTTTATTGCTAAATTTTAGATTATATACTGATGTTCTAGGTTGACTCCATCTCAGGAATGCAATTTACTCATTTAAAAGATTGACTTCTTTGACCTGACATATGATTAACAAAAATCCAGTAATACCTTTGGCAATTTGGTACAAATGTTAATTTTTACAGATAAGAATTATTCTTGAGTAAAAACTACATCAGCATAATTGAAACACTTATAAACTGCAATTTAAGACAGTTGCTAAACTAATTTTATAAGCTTTAACTTTCACATCTTATGTGTATTCTAATATAAGTATAAAAAAAATCTAATAATAGTGGGCTATTGACAAAAATGAAAAATTTCACCATCAAATTAAAATCTCTGGAAGTCCTTCATGAAATGCTTTATTGAAATGCAAAGTAATAACGTGCAAAATCTTACCTGTAAGGCCTCCTGTTTATTATAAAATTCATTGTTATCAGGTGGTTTAATGAGGTAGCAATGGTTACAACACTTTTTGAGCTCCATCATTATGTTCAAAAAGCCTGAGGTACTGCCCTTTGAACCTTTGCTAAGGGCTTTGTAATTCCTGGTTAAAATCCATCTAAAAACAAAATCATAGATCAAAAATCATAGTATGTTCACTAGAAAACAAACATACATTTGTGAAATCTTAAAGAACTCATAGCACCACCTAGCTTACTAGAGTAGAATTCCTCAGTGGTGCTCTTTTATGTGTCTTTGTTTTCATTCTGGACTTATGACTTCATCAGTATAAATAACTTCTGTGGAAAACCTCTGCTTATGTAGAGATCAAATTATATTCCCCAAAACACCACTGACCCCATTAAAAGATGGCAAGTCTGAAAAGCCAGTTAATCTTCTACCCTAAGTTCTGAGGGTTTCAACATGCTGAAAAACTAATCACTTTCATACAGCCTACAGACCAGTCAAATTGGCCTTAATGTTGTTCCTCACATAAGACATTTTAACTCCCTTCTCTCTGTTTTTGCATAGATTCTCCCCATTCCTGGAATGCACTGCCTCATTTCTATACCAGTTTCCTTCAAAGCTCAACTCAAATGCCATGTCTTATAACACTCCTATCTTGATCCCCTTAATTACTAATGCTCTTGCTCTGGAAATTATTTTGTATACATTTTAAACTTAATTTTCTAACATATGTGTGGCTGTTCCCCAAAAGGACTTTCATTTTTGTCTCTATTCTCAACATTTAGCGAAAGTGCTCTGCAGATACTAAAATACTCAAATGGATTTCTGATCTGATTAATATGAAAGTTCATTACAACTCATTCGTGCCCACCCATGTAGATCTTGTCCATGTCTTCTTGTTAAATTAGCTATAAGAGATCAAAGCCACTATCCTGAAGATTTCATAGGCTCACAACTGTTAACCCTGGTCCTCATTTTGTGAATGAGCCATCTTCTCTATATAATTTAATTTTTCCTAGTGACATCTTTTTCTCCTGTTCTTTGAGGTTCTTTT
This sequence comes from Notamacropus eugenii, assembly GCF_028372415.1. Taxonomy (NCBI): domain Eukaryota; kingdom Metazoa; phylum Chordata; class Mammalia; order Diprotodontia; family Macropodidae; genus Notamacropus; species Notamacropus eugenii. The sequence goes on from NC_092874.1 coordinate 364,163,885, forward strand.
CTTCATTGGTTATATTTTGCAGCCTCCTCAGACACCTCTCCACTGCCCTCTATGTGATACTCATTTTTAGTTCTTCACTAGCAGAATGCTGGTATAAAAAACATAGGTTACCTTTGCTTTCACCAGAAGTCTAGGATTTCTGAGCTTTGCAATTATCTAAAGACAATCCAGTTAATTCTTCTATTCAACTCTGGTATCAACTTGTCAATTTATAATCTGAGAAATGCACACTGATGGACCAGTTCTACCAAATATTTAGCCAAATGCAGGCTGCAACTGGGAAACAGATATTCTCCATCTGTAAGGATGGTCAGGTCAAACTCCTTTGAATATTACAGACCTCTTCCAGGAAGCTCTGCAATACTATGGGACTTAATGAAATCAATACAATGTCTCCCTCAAACATGAGCAACTGGAGTGCCAACAAGAGGCCTCATTATTCATAGGAAAGCCCTTATCAACTCAGACTCTGAGCTGGATTTCCTCCATCACAATGAACACATGCGCTACACATACATTCTCCTTATTTCACACCTCACCTGATGTTTATAGGATTGTTTCTGCTGCTATATCTTGAATCAAAAATTGTAGAATGACTTTGCCCTGGCCCACAGTAGGTATTTAATTAAAAAAACCTCACTGCCAAAAACCAAATTTAATTAAGTCATAATGTAAATGATAAATTTCTTATAAAACTACACAGAACCTCAAGAGATCCCCTAGTTCAGCTGATTCCTTTACGCAAAAGTGAATGACTAAGCTAAAGGGCAGGTAGTTGTTAAGGGTACTATTTTATTCTGTACAATATGGATATTAGTACATTTTTTACCAGAACACAAATTACATCAAGATTCAATAAGGCTTGGAAAGGTAGGTTGGAATCATTGCAAACCTAAAATGTATGCTTAAAACCCCAAGTTAAGAAGTCAAGATTGAATTTATGCTATCAATGGGAAACCACTGAAGGTTATAATATGTGGGGAGCAACATAAACTAAATTCAAACTATAGGACAAATAAACTCTTCTTGAGGATCTCTGAGGATAACTGTTTCAAACATATCTTGGTAAAACATTACTGATTACTGTGACACCTGCTGTTCAAAAAGTTATTCCTTAAACCCAATAAATTCATCACAAGAAAAAAACTTTTTAACTAGTCCATAAACATACATTGCCAGGGCAGCTAGGTGGTACGGTGTATAGCGCAATGGGCTTGGAATCTGGAAGACTTATCTTCCTGAGTTCATATCTGTTCTTAAAACCTTACTAGCAGTGTGATCCTAGGCAAGTTACTGAACACTATTTACCTCAGTTCTTCATCTGTAATATGTAATATGAGCAGGAGAAGGAAATGGCAAACGTTTCCATTATTTTTGCCACAAAAGTCCCAAATGGGACAGGACTGAAACGACTGAACAGCAGTAAATACACTGCTTAAACAATTCAAGAATCAAACTGGTTTTTACATTCAGAATGTGTTGTGGGTGATATAACTTACTTGTAATATTGCTTCTGCAATGCACTCATTTCCATTCTTAAAATCTGCTCAACTTTGGCAGGCAGAGATTTTTCTACATCTTTCTTAACTCGGCGTAACAGAAAAGGCTCAAGCTCCTTGTGGAGACTTGCATACCCATATTCTCTCCCTTTGCCATGTTCCTCTTCAAAATCTTCCCAGGAGGAAAATCTTGAACATGATTGGATTCATTATTGAAGGAAATAAAAACTTTGGTTTAAAGTAAGTCATTAAAAATACAGTTTTTACAAAAGTAATAGACACAAATGAATATACCAAAATATGTCACAACTTCGAATTCTCTACCACTTTGGAAAAATCTTACCACCCCCAAGAAATTCATATGAATACCGTGTGAGTCAAGGTGAATTTAAATTATTAAGGAATTTCAGGAAGTCTTTTTTTTTTTTTTAAACAATGAATATAACTGAACAATGTGCATTCACTATAAAAGCTTTAAGTGTTTTCACTATCTTGAGACTTCAATCAGTTTTTAATCACAAAGTTAAAACACTTCCCTTTACATCTTTCTCACAGGAGTAAGTTCTGGGGCCACAACATTAAGTAGTATAATTAAGTTTAAAACTTTTTCCCTTTTATTTCCCCCATAGAAAAAAATTTTTTAAAATCCAGAACAAAATCTCATTCTCATAGTTGGCTTACTTTTCTGGCATGATGAAGTGTAGCAAAGACCAGAGCTCTTTGAGGGAATTTTGTAGAGGGGTTCCGGTAATAAGAAGACGATGATTGGATTTAAAGTCTATTAAGGTCTTATATAAAAGGGAGTCGTCATTCTTTAATCGATGAGCTTCATCTACGCCTATGAATGCCCAATTCAGGCCACCAAGGAATGCCTTAAATGTAAAGTTACATATTTTAATTAAAGATGATACTTAAACTTTAAAGTACAAAATACAAATTTAATTTTGCTAAGTACTTTCCCAGAATTTACAAGGTAGAATAATATGATTATGAAGAAGTGTTAATTAAATACTAACTACACTAGACATTTTCTACAGACTAGGGACCATAGGATCATCTTAAATCAATAAGTAGAAGGGATCTTAGAGGTCATCTAATACTCTCCTTTTACATATGAGGAAAACTGAGGTCCAGAGAAATTAAAGTGATTTGCCCAAAATAACACAGGTAGTAGTAGCAGGTAGTAAAGCCAGGATTCTCACCAACGACCTCTGAGTCCAGAACATAAGCTATTTTCACCTGATTCCTTGGGCAAATTATATTCTATTAGTAGGTGGTAACTTAATGGGTATAAGCTAGGAAATATGATTCAGGGTCTACACACATGTGTACATTAGACTATACTATATTTTTCTACCCTTTGTCTTATCTGTGTAGATATTGAGGTTGTAGGAATATCTATCCTCAAACTTTTCCCCAATCCTGAATAACTACCATTATGACCACCACCACAACCAGCATATTGATAGCACTTTGAGGTTTGCAAAGCACACTACAAATATCATCTCTTTTATTGGATCCTCACAACAAATCTATGATGCAGGTGCTGTTATTATCTACATTTTACAGATGAAGAAAATGAGATAATGAAATAAAATCCCCATTAGATGACTTGCCTGGGGTCATACCGTTAGTGTTGGAGGTGGTATTTGAAAATTTAGGTCATCCTCACTTAGAGTTAGGCATTTGATCCACTATGACACTTAATTACTTTTAATTGTTTTCCCCCATCTTTACTGGTGTGGTATTTTTGTCATAAAGAGATTTTTTTCCTTTCTTTTGGTGCGGAGAGGTAAAAAACAAAGAGTGCTTTTAACATTCCTATACCCTCATTGTCTCTATAGCATTGTTAATAATGAGGACAAATGACGGCAAAATACATAGAATGAAGGACTTAAGTTGAAAAGAACTAATTTCAAATCCTGCTTAATAGCTCTGGAAAAGTTTGAAGCTCAATTGGATGGCCTTTAAGGTCTCTTATAGGTCTAGATTTCTGACCTTATAAATACTATAAATTAATAAGTAATTTCAACTTCCTTTACCAAGGTTGTAAAAAGATTCAGTGATCCTGAATTTTACCTCTGGCTAATTTTCTGTTGGAGCTTATAAGTCAACACAGAAATGGACTAGACAAAGACAACAGAAAAAAAAGTAAAGCAAAGTAGTGGTGGCAGACTACGCTTTATTCTTTTATGTTCTTATTTTACTTTAGTACAGGCTTAACATTTGAAGGACCAGAAATTAATAATACCCTGAAGGACCAAGTCATGTTAACTGATACGCTGCATTTTTTTAAAATTACATAAGGCAACACAATGAAAATTTTTGATTCAAAGTAAAATTATTTTTATTCTAAAGTCATTGGACATACTTGGTCCTTCCAGCATTAAGCAGGGAAGAAATGATATAGCCTAACTTTAAATCTGCTAACCCATTCTTCTTACAAGCTAATTGGTGGAATTATTTCATCAAGCTGAAGACATGCTAACAAAAAGAAGAGGGTTTTTAGTGTCTTTTTTGTTTGTAAAGATCTATGATTTCATCAAGATGGAGAATTTCCGATGCAGAAACCCAGTGCAAATCATCAAGTCATGAGCAATTAAAACCTTAAAATGTCACCGCTGACACTAAGAGAGTCAAATAACTTGCACATCACCACAGAGCAAGTACCACTTAAACCAAGTTTTCCTAGTTGTAAAGCCCTACATTCATTATACCACTTCTCAGAAATAACACTAACAATAAAATTATAAACCCAAGAGTATATTCCTCACAGACATTCTATGAGGAAGGCAGTGAACATTTTATTCCCATTTTACAGATGAGGATACTGACACAAGGAAATGCTGACTTAATCATGAACACGAAACTAGTAAAAGTGGCAGAGCCAAGATAAGAACTAGATCTCTCCGCAAGTCCTGCAATCTGTCCATTGGAACATAATTTCATACCAGGAAGATACTCTAGAAAGCATTTAAGTCCTTATTTTCTCATTTTATGACATCATTTTATAGCTAAAGAAATTATTCAGTTTTTTTCTTGAGGTATTTAAATCATAATGACACAGTAAAAATTAATGTAGCATCAATAAATTTTAAGAGCCTACAAAAATACATTGTATCATGGACACAATAAGAAATAATGTTAATAAAAATGGTTCCTAATGTCTTTTCAACATGTGCGGCCTTATAAAATAACACAGAAAAGGACCTATTTAATTACCAGTCATTACATACCTTATCTTTCAATAAAATTTCGTAAGTTGTCAAGAGAATATTAAATTTTAGCCGTTTGGTTTGAAGATGCATCCATTCATGCGTTCTTATCTACAAGCAAACAGATCAGAAAATGGTTTCAAACAAAATATACCAAATGAAAACAAATGTTAAAAACTGCTCATTTCTAATGAGGTGTGCCTTAAGACAGTGATGCTGAAATAACTTACCATATTTCTGCTATTAATATCCCCTAAATAGACCACAGCATTCATCTGCGGAGCCCATGTCTGAATCTCTCTTTGCCAGGAAGTGAGTGTGGAAAGTGGTACTACTAACAAGAAAGGCCCATATAATTGGTGTTCATGGAAAAGATAATTAAGAAATGAGATCGTCTGTATTGTTTTTCCAAGGCCCATTTCATCAGCAAGTATACAGCTATTTCCTCTACAAAATACAAGAAAAGAAGTGTTTTTCCATATATCAAACACGTATTCAACAAACATTAATTCAGTACCCATTATATAAGACAGTGTGGTAAGTGCTGTAAACAATACAAAAATGTCATGGTCCCTTCCAAGAGCTCCGTGTAGACAAAAAAGGAAGACAAAGACAAAAACACTTAAGGATGAACCCGAAATGACAAAGTAGGAGGAAAACAAGAGAAAAGAAGAAAAAGGGAAATGAGCAGGGCAAAGGAGAGATACTGGTCTTTAGCATTTCTCATCCTGCATGCTAAATAATTGAGATTTTTGCCATAAAAAATCTACATCTGATTTAGGACACTAAGCCTTCTTTTCAAGAAAAGAGGCATGCAAACTGCCTATACTAATTAAATAAAAGTAAAAAAAAAAAAAGGAGACTTTCCACTATCAAATAATCATTACTAAAACACAAGAATCAAAAAAGATGAATTAAACTATCAGGCTTTCAGTGTGATGTTTCAGAGACAAATGGCAGCAGAATAACAAGAAGGCAGAAGAAATGAATATGTTATAGTGACAGAAGAAAGAGGTTAGGAATTATGGGTTCGGAGCCATTGAATATAAACAATTAATCAGATTCCTATAAAACTGTACCCAAGTTATTCAAAGAAAACTAACAGGTGACATATTAGATCAAAGAGAATAAGGTATCTATTTGAGATACACACACACACACACACACACACACACACACACACACGTTTTTTAAAATAGAGAATTAATTTTGTAATAATTAACAGAGAGCTAGACTGTGTAAGAGAGATGGGTTTCAAATCCTGTCTATACATACAGTGGCTATGGGACCCTCACTAAATGATTCACTTAACCTCTCAAGGGTCTAGGTGACTCTCTTAAGAATTTAAAAGTTGCCTAACAGTTGCTGATCTGCAATTATATATTTTCCTCAATGAAGAGTTCACAATTCCAATGAAACTGAAAGCCCAGCCACCCAAAAAAATACTTAGAATGGGCTAAATTTAATATTGGTGCACTGGGATAGCTACATTCTTGTTAATCATCAATATGCCCAAACTGGTCTCCCAACTTATAAACACAAATGATCCTGATCTCCTCATCTCCTCATAGCTCACAGAATTAGACATAAGTAAGCAAGCTAACCCACTCATCTGAGAGCTGACTAAACTAAGATCCAGGAAGGTTATGGGGCTTGCTCAAGATCAGACAGGTAAGAAGAGCCATGAACTAGACTGAGGTCCTAATAGACTGACTCCAAATACAGACTTTTCACTTCACTATTCTGATTCTAATATCAGTCAGTTCTTTAAACTGCCTGAATGGGAAGAGGGAGTCAGCTTTATAGAAAGCAATAGTAAATTTACATGAGTATTATTAATATGGCAAACTAAAACGTTTATGAGAATCAAAAAAAAAAAAAAATCAAACTACATTGCTTCTAGATCAGTGCTCTCCAAAGTGGAGTGCTTTGGGGGGTAGGTAGAGAACAAAAATTCCCATAGAGAGTCAACCAAACAAGCATTTTTTAAAAGCTTACAATGTACCAGGCAATGCAGTAAGGTGTTGAGGACAAAAAGAAAGGCAAAACTCATCACCGCCTTTACGGAGCTCCCAACTGAGGAGCTATCACCTAAATAACAATAAAGACAGAATGATAACAAGGCCTAGCATTTATATGGTGCTTTAAGGTTTGTACAGTGCTTGCATATATCAACGAAGTAAACGGAGGGGAACCCCAGAGGATAAGGCATTATCTACTTAAGGTTAAAGGACTCAAGCAGGAGGTGGAATTTCAGCTGCGCCAAAAATTCTAACAAGAAAAGTTTCCAGACTTGGAAGATGGGGTGGTGGGGTGGGAAACAACCTGTGCAAAGGCACCAAGCTATGACAAACAAAAGGTAGACGTACTATGGCTGAGAGTGTGGAAAGGCATAAAGTGTAAGAAAATGGAAGGAAAAAGTTTATGAAGAACTTTAAATGCCAAAAAGAGAAATTTATATTTGATCTTGGGTACACAGGGAGCCATTGCAGTTCACTGACTAAGTGGGCTGGAGGGACACATGATTAGAAATGTGAGACACAATCAGACCTGCACTTCTGGAAAACTTCTTTGGCATAATTAGGGTAGAGAAATATTTTGAGTAAATGAGTGCCATTAAAAAACTGTTGCAATAATCCAGGCAAGAAGGTGAGGATGATAATAAGGTTGCAAATATGGAAGGATGGTGGTACACTTGATTGTAATAAGGAGGTCTGGAAGATGGGACAGTTTCAGCAAACATGTGGAGTTTGAGACAGCTATGTAACACTAAGTTTGAAAAATCCAAAAGGTAGTTAGGTGATGTACTAGAGCTCAGGAGAAACTAAGGCTGGATATATGGATCTGAGAATCACCTATATCAGTAATTCTCAAATATTTTGGTCTCAGCACTTCCTTTACACTATTAAAAAATATTAAGGACCCCAAAGAGCTTTTGTTTATGTGGGAAAGAGCTACATTACATTACCATATAAAAATTAAAAATAATAAGGTTTAAATGTATTTTGAATTAATACCATAAATAACATTTTAGAATTCAAAATGACTATATTTTCCAAAACAAAAAATAAATTGTTTGTGGAGTGGAGGAAAAAGAAATGGGAGTTGAGAGGATTGAGCAACTAGGATGCTAGGATGTGTGAGGGAATATTAACTTGTACACTTTAGTCATCCTGTATGTAAGGTGAACTTGAGGTGTAGAGGGAGACTGTGAGAGAGTCTGAGAATTCATTAATATGGCAATGGAACACTTATGAGTAATGATAAGTAATGATAAGATCTATAGTAGTATTATTTCTGTGTGAACCTGAGAAGGAAGACAAGAGGTTTTGGCAATACAGGAAGAAACTATTAGAACTTCTAGCTATTTTTTAATCCAAAAACAAATTAAGCTGCACTAATATTTAATAGGCAGCTTGACACTGGTACCCTCACAAACTATTTCAGACAGTCATGTGTCCTAGGAGATACGCAGAGGGAATCAGTGGAAGTTCCACAATGTGGAGATGATAGAGGCACTTCTTACATGTTTATTTGCTTTCACTGTAATATAACATTAAGTTTACATGAATCTGCTTAAGTGGATTTATGGATTACACTTTCTAACACTAACTAAATTAACTCTTTTAAAAATTATTAAGACATAAAGTGACCTAAAAGTTTCCTACAATGAAAGCATGAATTGACTGCTACTACAGATGACCTTTTTTTACAGTAAAAAACACTTTACTTATTTGGAGTATGAACTCTTTGAGTATCACATTACAAAGTAATAATACTTTACAAAGCAAAAATGATGAGAGATTTAATGAGTCAGTCAAAAAAAGTGAAATTATCAAGGTTACTTGAAATATAAATATTTGAGTACATGCTACTTTCATTAGAAATACTGATTGTTTTGTTAAAGCAAAAAGGGTTTATGTACCATTGCTAAATAATTTCAAAATCAGGCTTGTTTCATCTTTTTATTACACTTTGAAGTGTCCATTTTTTCTGAATTACACTGAATATATTAGCACAATAGGCTATGTACATAATTTATGAACAAACAAATATACATATAATAGAGGAGTGGTCAAAAATATTTTACTGGTGAGGTAAGTGATCAAAAAAAGTTTGGAAACCACTTTTCTAGCTTATCTCTGCCCTATATAACCTGTATTATAAGAAAATAAATTTTCATTTTAGTGCTGTAACATTTTAACTTAAAAAAAAAATTCTGAGCATAAAGGGTGAGAGAAGGAAATCCTTAATTTGATTTAATGAAAAACAATTTTTTTGATTTACATAATCATATAAACATATAAAACATAAAAAACTGAAATATTTCCATAGCTCCTCTAAATAACTTTTAGTCAATTTAAAAAAAAAAATAAATGACTATCAGAAGGAAAAATGGAAAAAGTAAAGGGATATGGCTGAATTCAAGCATGATGGTAAGAATTAGAAGAGAAAGACAATGACAACTGAAGAATTGTAAAAAGACTAAGTATTGGAGGAATGGTGCAGAAAACTCAGAATGGATCAGGGTTGAAGATTTGGTCATTAGATGACAATCAGTTATCTATTAAAAAGGGAAAAGTCAGGGAAGAGATTAAAAAAATAGGAAAGATACAGAGAGTACCCTGAATTGAGCTGTAAATTGGAGGTATTATTAGTGGAATTGTGGGAAGTAGTAGAGGTGAGTATGAAAAGAGTCCCAGGAATACAGGGACCCAAAGAGGCAAAGTCAAGTTCAAAGGAATATCCTCTATCTCCCAAGTTCATTGCCACTTCAAATTACCTGAAAAGTAATTTCCAAAGGACAGAGTAGGGGCATTACGGGGCAATATTTAAGATGATATTTGTAAAGAGCTTTGCACGATGCCTGACTCACAAAAGGCACTTAAATGCTCTTTCTCTTTCTACTCTTTCCAATAATGGCTTACAGTTATTCTATTGTTTACTGTTAAAAGTAAATCTTTGGAAATCATATTTATATCTGCTCTAAATTCAAAATATGCTCAATGAATATGAAAAAGAATAATCATAGCATACTCACTTGCACCAAGAATGAGCAAGCCAATTTAGACCATTTAATTGATAATCTCTTAATTCTAAACCTTCTGGTCCCCCAATATAGGATGGTTGCTTCTTCAGGGCAACAAACCTTGGCCTTTGTTTTAATACCTTAGGAGAAATAAGGATTAGTATACAGAACTAAGAATCAACATTTTAGTAACATTGATAATAACCTTGGATATCACCATAAATTTCCAAACTGGCCTATTAATGTCAGTCATTACAGACAACACTTTAATGATTCTATGACTGCAAAACATAGGAGACAATACAGTCCAAAAAGACTATTCAGTCCAAGAGATAAAAATGAAAGGTAGCAAAACGCATTGTTTTTCTTGACAAATACCACAAGAATTAATGAAACGTTTGAAGTTCCTCTTGTTAATTATGACACATTAAGTAGTTTAAAATTACAAACAATAGCAGTGCCAAGTTCATCTCAATACATGTGAACTGTCTTTGACCTGATTAAAAACAAAACAAAACTAAGCATGACAAAAATACTAAGAGAAATTTGAAGGAACAGTCATTGCTACTTAACTCTTGGCTTTTTTATCTTGTCAGTTAAGAATTATAATTATCATTTGATTACACTTTCAGTAAGAACTGAAATTAAGCTCTTAGTCCCATAGGACAATAAAGAAAACAAACAAACCAAACCAAACTGTCAGTATATATCCTCTACGAAGAAATTCTTGTCTTGCACAGAAGTTTTTTACTTTCTCTCCGTCATCAATTCTTTCATTCAACTTTATGTTCCCTCTTTTCTCAGAGTAAATAATCCATTATTTTATAAGTCAATACCCTTTTCTTTATGGTATCAATCAACGTATGGAATAAATGCTTACATTTTAAACCTGATTTGAGAAAACCTGAATGTAGCTTGTAACATGCTAAGCTTTCAGTATATATTTCCACATTGTTTCTTTCCCCTTTTAAACAGGTCTCATTTCTTGTAGTGTGGCATATATTCAGATAAATGGTATTTTTCTTTCTTAGAAGAACTTTGCCATCAGTTATGTCTGCCATTCCTGAAATGGTCCAACCTTCTCTAACCACACCTACTACATCTAACTCCACTTGTTTTTTCTACCTAAATTTCCCAATTGTAAGATCCCTTACTTGCATTAGCAGTCTACAGAACGAGCAAGTCACAAATACACCCAGGCTTGCATATCTGAAACCTGGGTTAATCAACCTTTCATTAATACTTCTAAGTATTTGGGACTCAGAAATGTAATTACAATTATGATTTAGGTCTATTAGAAAATTTTAATTTATACTTACTTTGCAATCTTTAAAGGGAGTGGTTTTGGATTGATTCCTACTGAAATATTCATCTATGCGTGGCTGAAACTTTTTGGAAATAAGAGCCCCATCTTCCCAGCTACACTCTGAATATGGGAGACCCTGCCATTTGCAATAATAATCAGGATACCCAGCTGCTGACTTTTGATTGGAATGAGCTGTGAAATATAGAGACTGTGTTAGATTTTATATTTATATTTCCTCTTAGCAGAACCATAAACAAAAAAATACAATTAACTATGGAGATAACAACTTCTCATTGAAAATTAACAAAGCATAAAGAGAGACATGAAAATGTAATGAAAATGATATGATTACTGACCGATTATTCTCTCCACTATTTGATATTGCTTATGTAGATCATCTGTAAGTTCTTGCTGACAATTATAATACTCCACATCTTCTGGAGAAGCATTTTTCAACCTAAGAAAAAAATAATATTTCACATTTTTCATGTGGCATTTTAATAATTTTTCTTCTTATTTAACTCTTACATATGCTATACTAGAAAGAAGAAATGACAAGAAACAGCTGGAAAGAGCAGCAAGACTAAACAAAGTATAAATAGATTCAAGAAGGAGGCAAATAATTTTCAAGGTTGTCAAAATATCTGAAAGAGGGGAGGATACTGAAAGCATGACAAAAATCTGAAAATAATTTTTTTTTCCTTAAAAAGGAATCTTGGCAAAGATGGCAGAATAGAGAAAGGACTTAGCCAAGCTCTCCCAACATTCCCCTAGAAACAACTTTAAAATAATGCCTTAAATTGAATTCTAGAGTGGTAGTACAAACAAAACATAGGAAGCCGGAAGGAAAGATCTGTGAAACAGAAGAGGAGGTTGGCCTGGAGCCCATGGAATGAAACACCGACGGTGGAACTAGGTGGTAGTGACAGAATCAGCAGCAGCTTTGGGAGATCTCAAGCCATAGATGGTAAAGGAACCTGGCAACTGGTCAGAGAGCACAGGGTGCCTCTGTGCTGGCTGTAAATGCAGAACCCATTGCCTATACCCTCTTCTGGGTCATAGTTCAAGGGGAATGAGAAGCACTTTCAGTCAAGAGGGAGTGGGTACCCTGAGGGGCAACTGTTTGGCAACTCTATTGTTTCTATCCACCGCTAAGATATCGTTCAAACAGTTCAAATGTGGAAAAGAGCACTTTTTGTCAAGAGGGAGTAGAGATTCTGAAGGCCAGTAATACTTCTAGTACCAAGGGAGGTGGGCCATCCTAAGGAATAAAAAGCCCTTCCTGGATAAAGACCAGAGAGCAGAAGAGGGTAGTGACCACACATCTCCCCAGATTACATTACTTTGGAAGCAAGGAAAACTTGGAAACCTCTAGAGTTAGCACTGAAAATTATAGCGTGGCACAAGTCAAAAGCTTGAGGAGGCTCTCCCTGCCCCTCCACAGCTGGAACAGAGTTCAGCATTAGCATAAAGTTCCAAATCAAGAAACGGGATAAAACAATAAGCAAACAACAACAAAAAAGGAAACCTGACCATAAAGAGCTACTGTGGTAACACGGAAGATCAAGACACCAACACAGAAGACAATGAAGTCAAAAAACACCTCTAAGCAACAAAGTCTCCAAGAGGAAAAAAACAAAACAAAACAGAATTGGGGAGAGAGAGAGAGAGAGAGAGAGAGAGAGAGAGAGAGAGAGAGAGAGAGAGAGAGAGAGAGAGAGAGGGAGAAAGTAACAATCAGAAAAAAGTGGCTGAAGAAAAATAGGGAAAGAAAATTAAGAGAAATAGGGTGTAGGGTGTGAAAAAAGAAGGCAGTGGTCAGAAGCAAAGTAGACTTCAGAGAAATGACCAGATAAAAGAGAAAGAATGAAAACAGAAGAAAATTAGATGGAGGGAAATGTGGTTAGTAATCACAACTGTGAATGTGAATAGGACGAATTCACCCACAAAATGGAAGCAGACTGCAGAATAGATTAGAAAGAAAAATCCAACAGTATTTTGTTTATAAGAAACACATGTGAAATAAAAAGACACAGGCAGTGTAAAAATAAGGGGCTGGAGCAAAATCTATTATGCTTCAGCTGAAGTAAAAAAGGTAGGGATAGCAATCATGATCTCAGAAAAACTATATCTTAATAAAACCATAGACAATGAAGTATTATGAATACCAAATATATGTATGCACCAAATTACATAGAATCTAGATTCTTAAAGAGGAAAAGTTAAATGAATTACAAGAGGAAACTGATAGTAAAACTATACTAGTAGAAGACCTCAACTTTCCCTTCTCAGACATGGATAAATCTGGATGGGAACAGAAAGGAATGTTCCTTTTTCTAAGGAGCACGTAGAACCTTCAAAAATTGACCTTTCTTGGAACAAGAACCTCACAGCCAAATGCTGTGAAAGAAATACTGCATGCATCTTTTTCAGATCATCATAAAATAAAATTACATTCAATTAAGGAACGTGGAAACACAGATTAGAAATAATTGGGGACTAAATCATCTAATCTAATCATCTAATCCTAAGGCATAAATAGTGAAAACAACAAATCATAGAAGCAATCAATAATTCAATGACAACAATAAGACAATATTCCAAAATCTGTGGGATGCAAAGCAGTTCTTAGGCGAAAATTTACATTTCTAAATGTATACATCTATAAAATAAAGAGCACATCAATGAATTGACCATGTAACTAAAAAAGAACTAGAAAAAGAACAAAATAAAAATACCCAATTAAACACTAAAATGGAAATCCTGAAAATCAAATGAGAGCAATAAAATTAAAATTTAGCCCCCCCCCCCCAACAAAAACTGAACTAATAAAACAGGAGCTAGTTTTCTTTAAAGAAAAATACATAATAAAATAAACCACTGATTAATTTGATTTTTAAAAAAGAATAAAACCAAATTACTAGTATCAAAAATGAAAAGGGTGAATGAACTGCCAATGAAGATGAAACTAATGCAATTATTAGGAGTTATTTTGCCCAATTATATGCCAGTAAAACTGACAATCTACGTGAAAGGAATGGATGGGTATTTACAAAAACATAAACTGCCCAGATTAAAAGAAGAGAAAATAGAAGACCTAAATAACATTATTTTAGAAAAAGAAATTGAACAAGTCATCAATGAATTCCCTAAAAAAAAAAAAATTCCCAGTACCACACAGATTCACATGTGAATTCTGCCAAATATTTAATGAACAATTAATCCCAATACCATATAAGTTACTCTTAAAAACAATTAAAGGAGCTCTACAAAATTCTTTTAATGACACAAATATAGCTTTGGGACCAAAGCTATTACTACAGACAATACAAAATACTTGAGTTTGCCTGACAAGCCAAACCTAGGAACTATATGAACACAATTACAAAACACTTATCACACAAATAAAGATAGCTTTAAACAACTGGAGATATATTAATTGTTCATGGGTAGGTTAAGCTAAGATAATAGAAATGACAATTCTACTTAAGTTAATTTACTTATAACTCAGTGCCATATCAAATTACCAAAAAAAATTATTTTATAGAGCAAAAAAAAATAACAAAATTCACCTGGAAGAACAAAAGGTCAAGAATGTCAAGGGAATAAATGAAAAAGAAAAAAAACACCCTGAAGGAAGGTGGCTCAAACTGTGTTACAAACTAATTAATTAAAACAATGTGAAACTGGGTAAGAAACAAGAGTGATGGATTAGTGGAAACAGATTAGACACACAAAATACAGTAGTAAATGACCATAGAAATCTAGTGTTTGACAAACCTAAAAGTCCAAGACTTGGGAACAAGAAATCACTATTTGACAGATGCTGCTGGGAAAACTAGAAAACAGTTAGGCAGAAACTAAGTATAGATCAACATTTCACACTATATATAAAAATAAGATAAAAAATAGTACATGATTTAAACTTGAAAGTGCTTTCATAAACAAGTTAGGGGAGCATGAAATATTTTGCCAGTCAGGTTTATAGATATAAGGGAAGAACTGAGAACCAAATAAGAAACAAAGAACATTATGGGATATGAAAATGGATAATTTTGATGACATCAAATTAAAAACCTTTTGTACAAACAAAGCCAATGCAACCAAGGTAAGAAAGAAAGCAGGAAACTGGGAAAAAAATTACAAGGCCTCATTCCTCAAATACATAAAGAACTATGGTCAAAGGATATGAACAGGCAGTTTTCAGAAGAAGAAATCACAGTTATCTATAGTCATATTAAAAATGCTCTAAATCACTACTGATTAAAGAAATGTACATTAAAATAAATCTGAAGTAGTACTTCAGTAATTGATAGATAGGCTAATAGAAAAGGAAAATGACAGATACTGGAAGGGATGTAGAAAAATTGTGACACTAATGGACTGCTGGAAGAGTTGTGAACTGATCCAAGCATTCTGGAGAGCAATTTGGAACTACACCAAAAGTACTATAAAACCGTGCATACCATTTGACCCCACAATACCACTACTAGGTCTGTACCTCAAAGAGATCAAAGGAGAAAAAATGTACCTGTATGTACAAAAACATTTATAATACCTTTTTTTGTGTGAAGGCAAAGAATTAAAAATTGAAGGGATGTCCTTCAATTGAAGAATGGCTGAACAAGTTACAGTGTATGATTGTGATGAAATACTATTGTCCTATAAGAAATGATGTGGGAGGTTTCAGAAAAACCTGGGAAGACTTACATGAACTGATGCAAAGTGAAGTTAGCAGAACAAAGATAACACTGTACACAGCAAAAACAATATTATAAGGATGATCAATTGTGAAAGACTTAGCTATTCTTATCAAGACAATGATTCAAGACAATTTCAAAAAATGTTATCCTCCTTCCTGAGAAAACTAATGAACTCTTGAATGCTAACAGAAGCATACTTGAAAAAAATTTTTATTTTGCAACTTGGCTAATATGGAAATGTGTTTTGCACATGTATAATTAAAATCAAACTGCTTGCCTTTTCCAGGAGCAGGGAGGGGTGGGAGAGAGGAAGAGAATTTAGAACTCAAAATTTTAAAAATAACTGGTAAAATATTTTTATATGTAACTGAGAAATACTTAACAAATAAAAATAATTTAAAAAATAAAAAGGAAATTAAAAAATAAAAAGGAAAATAATAATTTCCAATCTAAATGCTCCCTTTATCACTTCCATAAATTTTTGTACGAATCTACAAATGTATCAGATATTTAATTTAGGCATTTAAGTGTAAGAAAAATACTTTGCAAAAAAAAAAACTATAGCTACCTTACTTTTACATTCACATAACTAAATGACAAGTATAGAAATATAAGATCTCACTGTACTTAACTGCTGACTATTTTAAAAATATTATGAATATGGTAAAATGCCAATTTAAATGTCCTTATCCAACATGATGTCTACAAGATCCCTTGAAAAATGTTAACTACTGGATATTTTCCTAGGCTACCCTCTAATCTTTAACATTAAGGAAAGTAGAAAGTAGAAAGATATATGCTTGTCAAATCTATTTGCCACTATGACATCAATCACAAAGTCCAAATTGAAGAGGAATTCACTTTAGATGGAAAGGTCCTCCAGGTGCCCTTGTTTGTGAATTTCTTTGTGCTGATTGTATCACTCCTGGAAACACTGCAGAGACTTTTAAAAGATGTTATTAGAATTTAGCCTAAAAACACATACAGGAAACAAAAAAAGTCAATCAAATGAAAAAAAATGCTTATAGTCAAGATGATGATATATAATATCATCATTATATCACTATAATATATAATGCATATTGGATAGTGAGCCAAAGATCTCTCTCACTAATGCACAGAACTTTGACTGACATGCAAATGAATAAGCTGGACACAGAATTTTAAAAAAAAGGGGGGGGGGGAATCAAGTTGGACTTCTTTATCCATGAAAATTCAGTTCTTTTAATGACCTCGAGATTGTCTCCAAAACAAAGGTTCATTCCTGTAACACTAAACACGCCTATATGTCCTGGAATATGAATTTCCCAAGTTCATTATTCATAGGGCAATGGAGAGGTTCATAAGAGAAACGAAGAGTTATATACATATTCTAAGCAAATAGGCAAGGCAAGTATTGTAAAGGACATCATCAAAAGTATGTACAAATGGACAACAAAATGAAGTAATCATACAATGAAAATTAAGGTTAACCAACAGATAGACCAGAGTTCATGCAGCATAAGGAAATAATGATGAAGGCCCAGAACCATTGTCAGACCCTGTGTGGGAGATTTATGGAAAGATGTAAATGAGAACTGCAGCAGATGAGCAGGAATGGAATGCATTGCAATCTGCATCACTAGAGGGAGATTAGATTACAGAGTCCACAAGCCTGTGAGCTGAATTAAAACATGAAAAATAGAGGTGATTCCAACTCTTTGTGCCCCAATTTGGGCTTTATTGGTAAAGATACTCAAGAAGTTTGCCATTTCCTTTTCTAGCTTATTTTACAGAAGAGAAAACTGAGGTAAACAAAGTTAAGTTAACATATCTAGGTTCAGACAGCTATTAGGTGTCCAAGACTGGATATGAACTAAGAAAGACAGGTCTTCCTGACTTCAGGACCAGCAGTCTACCCACTGTGCCACCTAGCTGGCCAACTATTATAAAAAAAGTTCATTCATTTAGAAATCACAAATTTGAAATTTCTGATAATTCAAATATACTACATACTCCTAAGTAAAATTTCAGAACTAAATGTTGCAAATTAAAAATTTTATGGCATATTATTTTTGGCCATAGTAACTCATGAAAACAGGGTATGGATCCATGGTATCATTGGTGAAGAGAGCTCCAGTGAAGAAATTTCCTCTGCCTATACAAAATGGCAACTGTGCTGCACCTTACCATCCTAGAGACTTCCCTGGGAGCCTGAAAGGCTTGGGCACTTATCCAAGACCACAGAGTCAGTTTATAGCAGAGGTCTGGCTTGAACCCAAGTTACCTTGACTCCAAGGCCAGCTTTTTATCTATTAACCCACTCCAATTCATAAAGCAGACAAAACCCACAATGGTCCTTAGTCCTATATAATTGTTTTTTCTTACCAATCTAGTACCAAAACTCAGTGGACTCATGGAAAAGAGGCAGAAGGTACTAACAAAAACATTTTTCAAATCAACTAACAACACTAACTTTTGGGAATCTGAATCTGTAACAACTTATAAATTATGTCACTACAAGAGGAATTAAACCTCTTTGTCAAAAGTAAAAAGGAGATGGTGAAAATGAGTACTAGGTAAATGGAAGGAGCTCACAGGGTAACCATGGGGAGATGAATATAAAAGATGTTTTATTGCACAGCCAAAGGTAACAAGAAAAAATTTTGTGGCACACTTAGTTATCTTCCCATAAAGAGACTTATTCTCTCTGGTCCACCTTTTAAGGGTAAGGCCTTTACTATAGCCATGTATACTACTGAAGAGAGGTAAACTTCAGCCTATACAGTGAAGGGTACATTCCAGGGGAACCTACCAGGCAGAGACTATGGCTACTTAATGTGCAATGGTCAAGACAAAGGACTGGGTAGTTGTACATCAGAGGCAGCTATATAGCAGTGGATAGAGTACAGGGCTTGGAATCTGAAGGCCTGAATTCAAATTTCACCTCAGACTCACTAGCTGCATGACCTTGGGAAAGCAACTTAACCTCTGTTCTCCTCAGTGGACATAAGTCTTGCTATGGTAAGGATCAAATGAAATAATATTTGTAAAACACTTACCACATAAGTCTGGCACATAGTAGGCACTAGAAAAATGTTAGCTATTATTATTAAGGAGCCATCAAGTAATGATAAAGTCTATACTGATTTAGCTAAACAAGCATCCAGGACAGGAAAAAAAAATTTGCCCATATGCTTCTGCAATAAAAACTGTATAACACAGAAAAATCCAGCAGGAAAGAGATGAATCTTCAGTAGAAGAACTGTTAAGTCAGAAATAGAGAAAGAGTATCAAGGTTAAGGTCCCGTAGTAATATCAGAGAGCCAGAGAAATTGATTTTGTCTATTCAGTTACAGTGCTGTTTAAGTTTGCAAATAGAACTAGCTTTGCTGCCAAAGTTCCTGATGAAGCAAACCCACACAGGACTAAAGAAATTCAGTCACTGGCTACCTGTGTGACTGGGAGTAGGTAATAATCTTTCTGACCCTCAGTTTCTTCATTTGTAAAATGCAAAGGTTAAACTAGATGATCACCCTAAGTAAATAATGCTATGAGTCTTCATCCTATAGAAAGAGGACATCAGTTCTCAAGATAATCATAAGCAAACAGACCACGAGGAAGAGAATTCTGAATGACTAATCCAAGTCCATTGTGGAAGATAAAGTAGAAGCTCTACATAATTTAATATCACAATGCAACAGTTGACATAGAAGAACTGAGAAAACTATGGTGGAAAATATGACTAGGGATCAAGGAATAAGGTTTCTAGACTACTCTATAAACTACTCATATGTCTCATACTTGCATTTATAAATAAGAATCAGAGGGAAGTAACCATGTTCATTAGAAAAAAAGAAAAAGAAAAAAAATTATTACCTTGAGTCAAAAAACAACTTGTTACAAACAAGATGCTCATTTCTGAATTACCTATGTATAATTAGACCTCCAAGTGGTGAATGGAAACAAAAAGTTGGTAGAAACAAAGTCTTTACCAGTCATATATATCTTCAATATCTTTTATACCACATTTGCAGGTCATTGGTCAGTGTGGCATCATCAAATATGAATATATAGACATATATGTATATATACACATATATGATAAAAACTACAGTACAGAATAAGGCATGAAGGAGCTGTAATCTACTTTGGCAATGGAAGGAATATTCATACTAATAAAATCAAGATTTGATCAAAATATAAAGGTCTATTAAGGACTAAAGTTTCATTAATTTAACTAACTATGCAGATTATTACTGTCTTCTTTGCCTCTAGAGGATCCTTGAATCCAGACTATTTACCATTGTCAGATATATCTTCCTAAACAATAGTTCTGGTTAGGCCACTGTTCTAAACAAAAAGCAGTAATTGGTAATTTCCCAAAATGATGACATATGGAGAGCAGCACGGATTAATAGTTGTAGGTAGGTGGTTAATCAATACTTAAAAAAGACCAGGATCCAGTTTGAGTGCCCATGCATTGTGCCTGGGAGTTTGGAATAGTGAAGAAAGGAACAAACAGAAAAGAGATTAAAGTATGAAAGAGAAAAGCCACAAATGAAGTTAGATATAGGTGGTAGCTGAGTTTCTGGAAAGCTAACCTAAATGGATGCAGGAATTGGAAGACATTCATGGAGTCAGAAAAACTGGGAAGAGGAAAGAGATTGACACCAGTTAAGCAGAAGTTTCTTTTTATGCTAACATGCATGTACCCCCTTCCCTTCGTGTTATCTGGTGAGTCAACTCTGACACTTTCCTCTCTGCACAGAAGCTTCCATGGGTCTTAGCATTTTAGTTTGGTAAGGCAGTTTTTGCTGATTTTTTTTTAAAGGGTTAGTGGAAACTTAGGTTCAGGTGACAATTGATATAAACTGCTGCTTGAGTTTAGTCAAGACAGCTTCTTTCTCTAGCATTCAATGAAATGTGCTTTGGAAACTGTCAATGTATTTAATACCTAAGTAAATCATAAAACCTACGAATTGCTTTAGATCCTTGACAGTAGCAGGTATATCACCACTTTGAAATAGCTTCCACTGATAAGACAATATTTATCTTCTTCTCCAAGAAGTAAACTATGCTCTCTAGCCCCATGCAGACTATTTGGGTATACTATTAAGGTACGCTATTAAAGTACACCACATTACCCTGAGGTCCAGCAGGTCTTGAAAAATGTGGTTCAGCTGGGTGTGGTGATACACGCCTGTAATCCCTGCTACTGGGAAGGCTGAGGCTGGTGGACCACTTGAGCTCCGGAGTTCTGAGCTGCAGTAGGGGTAAAGCTGACCAGGAGTTAGCTAAGTCCAGTACCATTATGGTGAACCCCCAGGAGCACAGGGACCACCAGGTTGCTTTTAAGGAGGGGTTCATCGGCCCAGGTCGGAAACGGAGCAGGTCAAAGCTTCCGTGCCGATCAGCAGAGGGATCAGGCCCCTGAGTGGTTGCTGCACTTCCAGCCTGGGCGAGATAGGGAGACCCAGTCTCAAAAAGAAAAAGAAAGAAGAGAAAAGAAAAGAAAAGAAAGAAAAAGAAAACAAAGGAAAAGAAAAAGAAATAGAAAAATGTGGTTCACATATCTCTGGGATAACACAATTACATTGCATTGCCCCAAAACCATGAGAGCATACAGTTTTGGGTTGCCTTTTTTTTTTTTTTTAAAGGATCACAACGTTAGGAGTGGGAATCCAGATCTGCCATTTAATTAGTATAGGGAATCCATATTAAACAAATTCCCTCAATAAATCCAATCTGCAACTCTTAAGCAATTTAGACTTGCAAATAATTTTCTTAGAAAATTAAGTGACTTTCTAAGCAGTAACATAGCCAGAATGAGTTAAAGAAGAGACCTGAACCTAGAGTCTTTTTCTAAGATTAGTTTCCATAAACTGCCACACTCTCTCATTCTACATTTATGGAAGACTACTTTCTACTCATTTTCTTTCTAAATCCTTATCAGATTATAGACCCTCAAAGTATCAGCTTGGAAATAAAGTAAATGTACTCATTTAATTAAGACAATAGGAATTAATGATAGAGGTGGTAGTCACCTCAGATGACAGTGTTCAGAGGACAAAAATCATAACAACAGCATAAGACTCTACTACCTCCTCCTCCACTCCATATAAACAAGACAAAGACTTAGATTGGGCAGGCCAAATGTCAGATGATGCCTTTGTGTAAATCTCCCTTTATGAATTCAAGGGGCTTCGGTTTCTGAACCCGTAAGAGTTTAGATGTGGTCTGCTGGGCTAGGGGCACATAAACCTTGATCAATTGTACAGTACAATGGTTGGAGAGGAAGTGGTATTTATGCCTCTACTCAACTGACAACGTCCTTAAAGTTATCAGGATGAAAGTTTTGCATCACAGGAAAGCTCAAGTTTGCTGGTCACTATATCACCCAGCTACTTTAGTGTAAGGAGATATTTTGAACCTCAACTGCTGGTCCAGTTATAATAAGCCAGTCATTTAATTTCTAAAAGTAAAAAATCAGAAGAGGTTAGTTAACATCCAGGGAAATGAGATTAGTATGCTCCCTCTAGGGGATTCACTCTCACGGATCTGGACTGCAGAAGTGATTCCTTGATTATATTAATGAGTACCAGCAACATAAGAGAATCTACTAGTTACAGAGAAATTCATTTTACTCTTGCACAAGTGCTACATATAGGAATTTCTCAAAGGCAAATAGTCTTTCAAGGCCTGGATATACAACATGCAATGATGTGGGAATTCTAGTTCCAAGGGTTGGACATATTCCTTCAGTTCTTAATGAGTTCACTGATTGGTTTAGTCTTTCCTGATACAGGATACTTCAGTGTACAAGTTAATGTTCCCTCACACATCCCGGTATTACAATTCCTCAACCTACCCTAGTTCTATTATCTATTCTTCTACTCCATAACATATGTAGATGGTCATACCTTACCATCCCTGCTCTCCTTCCCCCAACAAGTATTTCAATTCCTTGTTCAACATTTTTTATCTTTCCATCTCTCCCTATGCCTTACTCTTCTTAAACACATGATTCAATCTTAGTGTATTACTTACTGTCAAGGATACCACCATCCTTCCAATCACCGAGGTTTGAAACTTTGTTGTCATCTTGAACTTCCTTCTCTTAATCAACTGACAAAATCACTTTGGCCAAATCTTATGATTCCTGTCCCTAAAACATCTCTCAAATATACCTTTTCTCTGTTTACAGAGCCACTACCATCATTCAGATACTCATCACCTCTTGCCTGGATTACTCCAACAGTTTTCTAACTGTACTCCCTGACTCAAGTGTCTCCCCTTCCTAACACAGATGCCAAAGCTATTTTCCCAGAATATAAATATGACCATCTCATGAACATCCTACTTTCTGATCTCACTCAGTGAACTCCCATGGCTCCTTGTCTATTCTAGGATCAAATGTAAATTTCTCTCTTTAGAATTTAAAGTTCTTCAGAAATTTTTCTCCTACCTTTCCAGTCTTATTACACTTTATTATCCTCCACAACCTCTATTATGGTTTAGCCATAATAGCTTACTTGCTGCTCTTCATCACATCTTTGGAGACTTGACGCTGCCTGTCTCCTATGTTTGGAATGCTCATCTTCCTAATCTCTGCTTTGTAGAATTCCTGGCTTCCTTAAAATTTAAGTGACATCTCAGGAGGCCTTTCCCAGTCTTTCCAGCTGCTACTCCTCTTCCCTCTAAGGCTATTAATTTTCCATCTAATCGGTAATCTTCTACTTTGTACCAATTTAGGTATAATTTATCACACCAATTAGAATGTAATCTCCTTGAGAGAAGGCAATTTTTTTCTTTGTGTAACCAATGCTTAGCATAGTGTTAGAACGTAGCAATCACTAATAAATGCTTGTTGATTGTTCTGTGACCCTAAGAAAGGTCTATGTGAGGGCCTCTGCCAATGGACTCATTTTCCCACTATCTATAGAACCAAGACATTTACTGAAATAGTTAGCTGAGATGTGTCCACAAAGTTCAAAATACAGAAATCACACTTTTGTAATATATTAGATCCAATTGCCTGTGGTGAACCATGACTATTTCTGAGATTCAGTCTCCTGGAATATTTGTTGGCTTTGTGGCAAGAGGTCCATAAAGCAGACCAACTGGAATAGGGGCAGCAGATTCCTAAGAAAAGCCTGAACCAGGATAAACTGATGAACAAGAACTGCTAAGAGGTCAAATAAGTTATGAGAACTAATTCTTAATGGATAGCATGAGTAGCCTTTTTAAGAAATTCTCAGTAAGGTTGGGCTGAGGGGAATTGTGAGACAGGATATTAAAGAAATATTTTACTCTCATTCCCATCACCATCCCCAGTAAGTACAGGTGATAGATCTTGTGGTTAGCACCATTCCTTAAGAAGGCAGTCTACAAAAGGTGCCTCTATTTCCTCTCCTCTCAATGTAATCTTAGCTTTCCATAGCCTGGCTTCTGACCACATCATTCAACTGAAACTGTTATCTCCAACATTAGTAGTGATATCGTAATTACCAAATCTAATGGCTTTTTCCCCTCAATCCTTCTTGACCTCCCAGCAGCCTTTGACACTGTGATTCATCCTATTTTCCTTAATATTCTCTTTTCTGTAGATTTCCAATAACACTCTCTCCTGATTTCCTGCTACCTCTGATTGCTCCTTCTTAGTATTATTTGTTGGATCTTCACCCAGGTCATAGTCACTAGCCTGCTCTTTCCTGAGCCCTCTTCTTTTTTCTACACTGTTTCTATGGTTATTTCAACAGTTCCCATGGAATCAATAACAAATTCTATGGTGATGACTGTCAAATCAACTTATCCAGCTGTAACACCTTCAGTGAACTCCATTCTTGCATCTCTAGCAGCCTATAGATCTCTTAAACTAGATGTTCAATAAAGTGTCTCTCTTTTTTTCTCCTCCCCTCACCTCCATATCTAATCTGTTGCTAAGGCCTGATTTTACCTCTGTAGTATCGTTTGCATACGGCCTTTTCTCTCCTACACTGCCACCACTCTAGCGCAGGCCCTCACTCCTTCATGCCTGGCCTACTGGTCCTCAAACCTGCTGGCTGGTACTGCCTGCAACAAGTCTCTCCCTCCTCCCTTCACTCAGCTATCAATGTGATTTTCTTAAAGTGAAGAGGCTGACCATGTCATATGCAAACTCCACTGGATCCATATCACCTACAAGATCAAGTATAAATTCTCTGACATTCGAAACCCTTCATAACTAACTCCCTCCTTTCTCAGCTTTCTAGTCATCTTACACTCTGCATCCCTTCATAGACTCATCACCATTTCATCTCCTGACTCCAGTAATTTTTACTGGCTGTCCCCCATGAAATGCTTTCCTCTCATTTCCACTTCTTGTCTTCCTATAAGCCCTTGGTATGTCCCTATTTACTACAGGAAACCTTTCCAATCCCTTTAAACTTTAGTGCCTTCTTTTGGCTGGTTATTTCTAATTTATCCTGTGTGTAGTTCATTTGTACATAGTTATTCCCAGTTAGTCAGTCAGCATTTACTGATGACTATGTGCCAGGCATGCTAAGCTCTGGCCACTGTTAGACAGTGAATTCTTTCCATGTGGGGATTTTTACCTTTCTTTGAATCAGAGTACCTGGCACATAATAGATGCTTAAATAATATTTATGGACTGACAAACTAGAAGTTTCCATTCATTAAAAAGGTCATGGAAGGCCTGCCTGAGCTCCTGAATAAAAGCTAACTGACGTGGAAGAGATTCAAGTAGTTCCTGGTTCATCACTTATCAGAAATGTAGAAGGGATTCTTTTTGGCAATGGATTCCACGAGTGGGAAAACCTGTGGCCTTGAGGCCACAAGTGGTCATCTAGGTCCTCAAGTGTGGCCCTTTGACTGAATCCAAACTTCACAGAACAAATTCCCTTAATGAAAAGGATTTTCAGCATAAGACTCTACTACCTCCTCCTCCACTCCATATAAACAAGACAAAGACTCTTCTAATTCTGACATTCTTTGAACAAGTTATTCTTGGTTAAGTACAAGATCACCTAGTAGATAGCAGGTTCCAACAACTTGTGAGGCTACAAAAGTAAAGTTGACATAATCTGTCCATAATTCCTGTGCATGTATTGGACATACATAAACAATTTGCTGTTGGCCACAATCATAAGGAAAGGTGTACACTGACTTGAAACTTTTCAGGTGGCCTTCTTACACTGATGCATGACTGAGTAGTTTCTACCTGCTTCCATATTCATTTATATTACTCTTACTCTTAGGAGATCATATCCTAGAGTCAAGAATGTTAGCTTAATGGTAACTCTTTCTATATGCAATTAATTGCACTACCTTCATTTTCTTCACTATTTAGTTCACTGAATAAATAATAATAAGCCAATAACAATATATATTTGAGCTAACATGATACTTTATTATCTGTCACCTATAATTTTTATCAAAAGCACTTAGTTTAATACTTGTATATATGATCTGTACATTTAAATGAGATCAGAAAGCATACTCACCATCGTTTGGTTTCCTGATCTTTCTTCTTGTAATTGTCTAATTTCTTCATTCCTTTCACATTCTGTTGTTTTAAGGTTTCTTCAGTCTCCCAAGTGTTATGGATATGGGACCATCCTTTCCACTTAATTAAATACTGGATCTCTCCTGTTTCCTTAGTTTTTTCATATCCAGCATTGGGATCACCATCTGCTTCAACTGCATAGATGGTTGTACTAGCACCAGTTGCTAAAAAAAAAAAAAATTAGTTTTCTTCTTACTTTTTACCATGTTACTAAGTATAGTGGTACCCCTGTGTTTATGAGTACAAGTATATATGCATTCATGAATACATAACAACAAGAGGGGTAAGTAAACCTCTCACGGTTTAACAAAGCTGTTTTGGATTCAAATTAAGAATTCAGTCAAGAATTTATTTAAAAAATATTTACAAAACTATTTTTAAAAAAGCTGTTTATATAAGTGAGCAGGACAATTATGTCAATAACCTAGAGTCAAAATAAATGACATAAATTCCACCGCTGAAAATAATTTTTAAACTTTTATAGCATAAATACTTATATCGGGATGATATGGACAATTACAGACATGCAGCAAGTTATTTATATCAAAAGATAACTTCCATTTCCCAAATATCAACTAGAATGTGACTTTTCAGTGACAATTCAACTTTTCAGGCCATTTAAATGACAGTTACAAAATCTCACAAAGTCCAAATCACAATAAAAAAAGTTTCTTATAAATACTTATAAATACTGAACAGTACTTCTAGAGTTCTGCTTCAAAGTATTTGAATTCTTACTTTTGTTTTTGCTTTTAATAGCAACAAAAGAGAAGTGTTAAAGCTATATCAAGATAAAAATAATACTGATGATATCTTACATTTGCATAGTGAAAAATAACAAACCAAATCTTAGAAAAATTCAAGTGAAAGAAACCTTGACGTTGTTACCTTCCTGATAGCATTTCACAACTACAAGAAACTTAAATAATATCATAATTTTAAAACTTTTAATTAATCCCAACATATGAGGTAGGCTGTGATAGTATTCTATTTTATAGAGAATATTCAATAAAATTAAGTACTTTTCTTATGCAAATAGCAAACCATTAAACAGTAAGGACAGAAAAATATTTGTCAATGTGATTTCAACTAAAGAAGGTGAAGAACATAGTGAATTATTAACTGGAGTAAAACTATATTCAACAAAACAAGATTTGAATTGTTCCTCCTTAAAGTCTGTGCTAAAGTTGAGTAAATAAATAAAAATACCTCCTTTTCTTCCAATCCTACTGTCCATAAACCTTTCTATTGTCTCAAATTCATCTTCTTCAGGTTGAGGAACATCTTCTCCACAAACTTCTAATAAATCATCTGAATCTGTTTTCATTTCTTCATCTTCCTTATAACTAACATTGACAGTTGCCTGGCGACGAGAACCTCTTTTATCATAATCATCATCTTCTTCTTCAGATGAATCAATCTGTCTCTTCTTCTGTCCAGTGATCTTCTTTCCATTTTTTGCTTTAGTTCTGTGGAAGTAAAAATAAGATGCTTTAAAAATATTTTGAAGGATTGTTATAACAGTGGTTTAGTTGAAAGGTAGCATGACACAGAGGAACAAGGGCAAGTCTTAGAGTCAGGAGACTCTTAAGAGACTCCTGTCTCTGACAAATACTTGCTAGATGACCATGAAACTAAGATAGTTAAAGGAAGTGATAATTTGCCCCTACTGGAGAGTTTCCACACCAGGAGTTCACCATATCAATGAAATCAAAGGTCTAGATTTCCCCCACTACCCCGCCCCCTACCCCCACCAAAAGAGGCTTAACCTTAAATGTAAAATATATATGTGTAGAGAGGAATCACTGCTCCTGACAACTGAAGATTCTTAATGGGATATCAAATAAGAGAATAATGATTTTTACCTGATTTGAGGTTTTCTGCTTTTGACTTTATTTTTTGGCTCATAGTCAGATTCACTTTCATCACAACTGCTTTTTTCTCTTTCTTCTTCTGATTCAGAATCTGAACCCGTCTGGGAGGGAGATCCTGACCCTGACATTTGCCAATCTTCACTGCATATGTTAAAGAAAAAAATCAGTGTTTGTGTTCGGATTTTTAAATAATCATATGTTCGGATTTATCTGTCATAAACTACACTTGTCTTAAGATATATTTTCTGTATTTCAATATTATAATGAAACTTTTAAAAAGGGAAGCATAAAAATAAGATACAAAATTTATAAAATTAGCCAAACAGCAAGTAGGGTGAGATGTAAAATGCCACTATTTCCCAACTAATTCAGTATTAGAAATATCTTTCATCCAAAAATTCCAACATACAATTTAATTCTGCCAATATCTGTTAAACTACTACTTTATGAAAGGTACTGGAGATACAAAACCAGATATAATATAAAGCCTGTTTCTCAAGGAGCACAGAACCTAGGCTCCTGTAAATGATATTTTCTCCTGAATTTACTAAATAATTTTAAATTGAAGACAAGTTATGCATTAATTATCATTCATTTTTTTATTTACTAACCTAAGGACACACTTTGATTTTCTTAACTATCAACAAAATATTTGTAATAAAGCTGATTACTATGTGTGTCTTTTATTTTTCTAATTAAATTCAGAATTGGATTATTTTGGGTTTTCCCCTATTTGACATTTTAATGATGACATGTGAGATTTAAAGTTATCATGTGCTAATGCTGCTTAATAGAGTAACATATTTCTACTAAAAATAGAGGAATATAGGCATTAAAAAAATCAGTGAAACTTGTCTATCAAGATACTGGTGATTCTACTCAATTCTAGGAAATGCACTGATTACAGTGTCTTAAGTCTCTTTTTAACTGCATTTTTTAACTGCATAGTTATCTCCCTTACTAAGTGAATGACATATTAAGATATCTTGGAAATCTCTTCAGGCTAACTCTCATAGGACTCAAAACATACACTTTCAACTTGTATTACCATGGGAAAAAAGAAATCATTTGTCCATTTGACTATGCACCCTCTTCTCCCATAACATTTTCCCTTAAGTTACTCTTCATATTATTTTCTCAAGTAAACCATTATGAAACTCACTTAGGAATGCAGCACATAGCTACAAATTTTTTTCTAAAAAATAACTGAATCTTAAGTTCTCTTCTAATCCTGAGTATTATGATCAGCAAACTAAAATATCAAATTTATATGCCTCTTGATACACATTTGTGAACACACTATGCTGTGTGCTACAACAGCCTTAATGCTAATCATTTTCTTAACAAGTTGTACATAGTTTCTCACTTGAAAATAAACTACCAATATTTTTGAAGGCAAGGGAAAAGAAGAGAAAAAAATAAGCATTTAATATCTATTATGCTCCAGGCATTGTACTAAGCACTTTACAAATATTTTCTTATTTGAGACTCACAACAGCCCTGAGAATTAGATGTTGATACTCCCATTTTACAGTTGAAAAAACTAAAGCAAACAGAGATTAACTAACTTGGCTGGGATCATACAGTTTTTTAAGCATCTGAGGTTGCATCTGAACCCAGGTGTTCCTGATTCCAGGCCCAGCACTCTACCTACTAAACCACCTACCTGTCCTAGCTAGGGACAAAAGGAAGTAAGCTATCTAGTCATGAGTGTAATCAAGTAACAAAAGCCAGACTCACTAATAATAAATACTATTTTCCACTGATAGGCCAAAAGTGTTTTTTGTAAGAAAAAAGAAAGGTAAAAAGGAAAGGAAGAAAAGAGCAAAGAAACAGCTACAGAAAGGTGAATTTGGTAATAAAGTGGAGACTATCAAAAATAAATGCTTAAATAATACTCTAAGTCACAAGCTATTCTAGAGCTTCTAGCTTTTAACTCAGTTAGAAGCTTAGGAAAACATAATGCTCTCTAAGTGGGACAACTTAAACTAAGAACACCATTGTATTTCAAAGACTATTCAAATGACCACCAAGGTCCTTTCTGCCCCACAGGCTGAAGCTACAATACAGCTCCATTTCCTCCACAGATAAGCTGAACAATCATGACCTTAATGACTTGACAAGCCCTTATCACCTTTATGAGGCAGTGTGGTGTAGTGAAAAAGGATGGTGGTGTACATAAAAGTATCTGAAAGGCTTTCATGTAGAAAAGCATTTGTTAGATTTCTTAAGATTAGACTTGTTCTACTTTGCCCCAGAGGTTGAAATAAGGAACAAAAAGTAGAAGTTCTAAAGGCAAATTTAGGCTTGATGAAAGGAAAAACTTTCCAAAGTTTAGAGTTAGCCAAAGATAAAATGGGCCACCTTCATGGGTAGTGTGATCCTCTTCACTGAAAGTCCTCAGGCAAAGATTTGATGAAAAATTCCTGGCTCTTGTTCAGCTATGAGTTATACTAGATGGCCCTGGAGGTTTCTTCCAATTTTGTTATTCAATATAAATACATTTCCATTATTATTACTGTCATTTTGTTGAGCAATGTTTCTTAAACTATAAGTAGAGACTCATATAAGGTTGTAAAGAAGTTCAGAAGGGGTTCCAGAGATCAGGAAGTTAATTATCTAAACAGATGAACAGAAAGGAGTAAATTGTCATGTCATCTAAATTACACTCCTTTCCCTATAGTTGTTAAGATCCCTGGGATAGTATAACAAAAAAAGAATTTATAACTTTCATCAGTCTGAAGTGGGTGGTGATGGTGGTATGAAATGGAGCTACAGACACCCTCAGAGGTTGCCATGGGAGAAAAAAATATAAGAACTAAGTGCTTAAACTAACTTAGTAACTGCCAATATGAAGCAAAAGCTATTTTAGACACACACACACACACACACACACACACACACACACACGTGATTACTACTAGATGTAAAGTTAAATATAGCTATGTTGATTAAAAAGACATCCTACTCTTTATGTTTTTTCCTCTTCACCTCACTGGATGACTCATCTTCAGAATCTTCACTGCTAGAAGACTCCTACAAAGAGAAAAATAAATATTATAAAATAAAATCAGTATTTTGAGGTTAAGCTCTAATGGAAATTCTAATTCTAAATGTCTAATGATAGACATTTTAAAAGCAATGACAGGTTCCAGAATTAAAGTTTAATATGTTGTCACATACTTATTTCTAAGTGGTAATACATGTAAAATGAAATTACAATTTTAAATAATGTTAAATCTCTAAATTGTATTTCAAGGAAAAGGGCTTTTTTTCCCTCTTTTCCTCTGTAATATTTTATCCCCCTCCACATAAAACAGGAGTAGAACTATCTCCTTTTTTATTGACTAGAGTAATTTAAAAATTTTAAACTATCAGCTCAAGTAAGTGGCTCAATAAGGCATAATTTTATTTTTCCATACACAAGTATAACCTTGTTGAAAGTGCTGGTGGTCCTTCTCTTGGTCACTTGCTAGTAGTAACATATTCATGGTTGGGGATCCCATGTATGAACAAGCCAAACACCCAACACTACTTTTTCTTCCCCTGTCAAAGTTCACTAACTATATACTACCGAAAATCTTAATACATGTCAGCCATATCTTCATCAGTCCCTTATCTTTCTTCTGAGCTAATCTGAATTTTAAAATATCAGCTGTACAGGGCAGAATAAATACCTAAAATAAACATTAAAAATATGGCCTTCAGTAATTTGGATCACTTAAATGATGATTCCTCTCTCTACTCCAGTAATAAAAAGAATTTCTAAAAGGTGTTAGCTCAGTTCTGTCAAACTTTAATTTAACAAACTGTTCAAATTAAACATTAAAATATAAAATGATGGACCTGGTTTTCTAGTGAAAAGAGAGTAAAACAGCTCAACTTTTTAATATCTGATAATTTTCCTTACATAAAAATCTACTTAACAATTTTAATTTAATACTTAGATCCCATTGTTATAAAAGAATTAGTATCTCTCTATCAAGTGAGCTATTCCTTAAAACTAAGCCTAATAAAAACCAAAATAGATTATATAATGTGTATGTATATGTGTGTGTGCGCGTGCGTGTGCGTGTATATATATATATATATATATATATATATATATTATGTATACATATAAAAATTTGTAGGCAGAGGGAAGCAGGGTGGTTTAAAGCAATTCCTCTAAAAATTGAACACTGAATTTCAGAACTGATAAAAGAAAATAAGCATTCTTATGCATCCTTTGGATTTCAATCATCCTGATTTGAAAAAAAAAATTAACTGACATTATAGGTTTGTTTAATGCTTATATCAAATCAACCACCAAAAGAGAAATTCAAAAATTTTCTAATAAAGTAACAAACTACTTAGTTATTAAAAAGACACAATTTTCAAGAAACATACAGGTGTACTACTACTTTTAAAGATGAAAGTTAAATTGGTTTGCAAGAACTGTTTCATTTTTACTCACTATCCTACTTTAGAATAGAAGTTTATGGCTTAATAGCTTATCTGAATTTTCTGAAATAACTACAGTGGTACCTGCAATTCCACATCCTTATGAATTCCCAAAGAAAGGAAGAAAATTGATAACTTAAACATGTTAAGCCATAGTCAATTCAATTTTGCAAATGAAGTGAGTTGTAAATTAGAATATGCCACAGTTAAATTTCTTAGCATTCCTTATGTAGTAGCAACCAAGTAAGATTTACATAAGGAAGCAGCATGTATGCTAAATCCTAAAACTTTGCACTACATGCTAGTTTCTTTCTAGTCATTGCTTACAGTTAAAATAGTATACTCAATCACAGGATCATTGATTTAGAGTTGAAGGAACTTTAGAGATCCATCTATTTCAGCTTCTTCATTTTCATTAATGAGAAAACTAAAGTCCAGTGAGGTTAAATGATTTGGCCAAGGGTCAGTCACACAGACAGTCAAATCACAGCCACCTGACTCCAAATACCAGTATCAAGATGCCTCAAAAACTGTGTTAAGTATTTAGTGAAAGAATTGTTCATTCTGTTTTTCAAATGTAGTCAAGGACCAGAAAACAACATCATCACTTTGATAGCCAATCAATGCTGTCCTGAGTTTCATAGTCCAGGCTCCTTAAATTTAAATTCATAAGAGTATATAAATGATCCTGGAGCAAACATATGACCAATGCTTTTTATAAAGGGCAGTCATTTCCCCTAACTAGTCTTCCAAAAAAAAAAGAAAAAAAAAATATATATATATGCACTTTTGCAAGAGTTTGAATGATCTATAAAACACCACAGCAAATTATAAAATACTGTCTTCTAAAAGTTCACCTCTTCTGATCCACTATTGGAGGAAGTTTGTTGTTGTTGCTGTTGCTGCTTTCTAAGCATTGCAGATCTTTGGACAGCCAGAATACTAGGATTTGATTTCCAAAACTAAAAAGAGAAAAATATTAAATAGCAAAGTATAAAAGGCTTGCATAATTGATAATCAGCTAAATCTATATAAAAAGCAGAGGAATGAGTAGAAACATTTTCACTCATAGAATTCACTGCTCTAACTACTTGGACAATTTCAAAACATGAATATAATAGGTACAGGACAGTTAGTCAAACTGCACTACAACTGTAGAGACATGCTTAAACTTTTAGTAATATTTGCAAAAATACTAACAGCATGCTAACTTTCAAAAAAGAAATTATCAGAAATAGAAATGATATATTATCAAGAAATAAACTGGTTTAACAGATGTGTTGAATAAAGTGCTGATACTATTTAATGTGAAACATCTAAACATTTCAATTTGGCAGTTTGTTTTGATCAAAAAGTATTATACTAACTATCTCTAGAGGAACTAAGCTTGCTTAAATTTTCCTGCTACTGATACAGATTAAAGAATTTAAATATAGAAACAGAATAATTTTGAGGCAGATGGATTAGATGACATTACAAAAAATATTTTCTAACTCTTATTCATTGAGAACTAATTAATGAAGAGTTTCAGAAGGAACAATTACGTTTTGTTTCTGAAATATGCAAGACCTGTGTCCTCATATTTGCAATGCAAGTTATTTTATTATTTTAACCACCTGCCATTTTTTTTGCTGCCAAAAAAAATTCCTAAATACATAACCAAAATATTTGGGGAAAGATAAGGGTTAAATGAAAATTTAGTACTTTTAAAATTTTATGTATTTTTAAAAGCAAAAGAATCCTTTAAAAATGTCTAAAAATGTAATAATTCAAGACATATACATTACAATGTTTTGCCTTTTACCTCAGAGCTATCAACTTTTGGTGGTTTTGATTGTACTTTCTTTTCTCTGGAAGTATCTGATTCAGAATCAGAATGACTGCCTGAGTCAGATCCAGAGTCGGAATCACTGCTGCCTGACTGACTGCTGCTCCCATCACTACTGCTTCCAGAGCTTGATCCAGAACCAGATCCAGAAGCTGATCCAGAATCATCATCCGACTGGCTGTAATGTTAAATAGTTTCTATTAATTTTAAAACACTCACCAGAAACACAATTCAATCTTTCTTGAAATGATAATCTGTTGAACAAACATTTTCTAAAACACCACATCTCATTTCACAAAGGATTGCTCTTATGTTCAAGACTGGGGAACTGAAGCAGAGTAATTAAATAATTTGCCCAGAATAACAACTGGTTCATCTACTAATGACTCGCACTGACAAGTTGGAAAAAATTTCATCTTCATAACAATTTTCATATTTCAAGAATCTGTTATTTCATCTTCCAACTACATTGCAAATTGGTAGGCAGTGTTTCAAAATAGGTAAGACAAAAAATTTGTCACCTTGAAGCCAAACTGATAAGGATCTTCTTTTAATCCAAGATTGTCATCAGATGACAAAACACACTATTACCAGGCCTGTACTAAAAGCCTTTCTTCCTTAATGTAACCTGCCAGTTGTATTCTATTATATTAATCTACAGAACCCAGGAAACATCTGTTCCATGATAGGACATAACTAAGAGTGGGATTAATTTTGTAATTAAAACTATAATTTAAAATTGTAAACTAAAATTTGTGATTTAAAAAAAATTACGTTTCCAATCAGTAAAATTTGCCTTCTCTTTCCATTGCACCATTCCCCCACTTCCACCAAATTGAGAAAAGAAAAACCAAGATCCCTGTAACAAACATGTATAGTCAAGTAAAATAAATTTCTGCATTTCCCATGTCCAAAAGATTATATATTTCTTGTTCTATACTCTGAGTCATTCACCTCTCTATGATGAAAGATACAAGGAAACATGCTTCCTTAGAAGTCCTCTGGAATTGTGTTTGGTCATTATAATGACAAGAGTTCCTATTTTTTAAAAAGTAACATCTTTGTTGTTGTTTTTCAGTCGTTTCAGTTTCATCGACTGTTCATGACCTCATTTGCAGTTTTCTTGGCAAAGACTGGAGTGGTTTGCCATTTCCTTCTCCAACTCATTTTACAAGTGAGGAACTGAAGCAAACAAGGTTAAGTGATTTGCCAAAGGTCACACAGCTAATAAGTGTCTGAGGCAGATTTGAATTCAGGAAGATGAGTCTTTCTGACTCCAGGTCCAGAACTCCCTCTACTATGCCACCTAGCTGCCCTAGTTTTTCTTTGTCATGTTGTTTTCATGGTATAATTTATACTCCTGTTCTGTTTACTTCATTCTGCATCAGTTCACAGAAGTCTTCCTAGGTTTCTCTGAAATGATCTCCTTCATCATTTCTTAAGTATTTTTTATTTAGTATTTCATTTTTCCCCACTTACATGTAAAAATAATTCTTAACATTCATTTTTAAAACTTATGAGTTTCAAATTCTCTCCCTTCCTCATTCTCCACCCCACCTCATTTAGAAGGCTAGCAATTTTACATCCTTTATTATTTCTTAAAGCAATGTAGTTACTCCGTAACATTTATATATTATAACCTGTTCATAAATTTACGAATTTATGGGCACCTTCTCAGATTTCATTCTTTGCCACTTCAAAAAGAGTTAAAATATTTTTGTACATTCTTAGACTTTGTTTGGCTTGTGATTGAACCTTTCCTTAATATACCCTTCCTGGAATTTCCCTTCTCTTCATTCCCTTCTATTTCCTTGTTGAGTGAAATGTATTTTTGTACCCAACTGTGCATATTCTTTTTATCTTTGACGAGTTCAGATGATATTGAAATTCAAGTGTCAGTTGCTCCACCCCCTCTATGAGAGATAATTTTACCTAGTATTCCTTTTCCATAGCCACTTAGTGCTTTTTTCTTCCCTTTTCATTCTTCTTTTAAGATCATCAAAGTATAAAAGAATCACTTATAGGATTCTATTTAGTTAGACTCCCTTCATGATGCCTGATGGTGACAGGATTCAAATGGGACACAAGTATTATTTCCTTATATTTGAATATAAGCAGTTAATCCTTGCATAATCCTTTATTATTGTTCATTCCTGTTTCCCTATGTTTCTAATAACGCCTGTGTTTGAATTTCAAAGTTTCTATGCAGCTTTGTTCTTTTCATCAAGAATGCTTGAAAAATCTTCTATTTCATGAATGGCCCATTTTCCCCTATTTAGAATCATACTTAGTTTTGTTACATAAGTTACTCTTTGTTGAAAGTCTATCCTTTGCCCTCAGGAACACAGTACTCCAAGAGGTCCCCTCTTCTTTTCCCATCTTACTGTATTATGTTTGACTCTATCATGCCCAAACATCCTGAAAGATCAAGTCAGCCTTGGTACTCATACCTTACCAGTACTCTTTGCCTAGAATTCCTCTGAATGAAGGATGGAATGAGAAGAACTCCTCCTAAAAACTCCATTTAAGAAGAACCTCCCCTGGCCAGACAACTCTTCATTTCTCACCTACCTGTACTACTCTGGACTTCTTCAGCAAGCCTTTATCCATCAATAACTTCCCTTTCCTCCATCTTTTCCCTCCTCCAGGTTTCCTTCTGTCACTATTTCCCCCTCATTAGATTTTAAGCTCCTAGAGGGTAGGGACTATCTTTCTTATTCCATATTAGGATCC
This sequence comes from Notamacropus eugenii, assembly GCF_028372415.1. Lineage (NCBI taxonomy): Eukaryota > Metazoa > Chordata > Mammalia > Diprotodontia > Macropodidae > Notamacropus > Notamacropus eugenii. The sequence continues at coordinate 364,201,061 of NC_092874.1, forward strand.
CCCTGCTAGTACAGTGCCTGGAACATAACAGTCACTTAATAAAAGTTTGCTGACTGACAACTTTTATACTAGTGGTTGTTCAATTGTGCATAATTCTGACTGTAGCTCCTCATTACTGAAATTCTTTCTTTCTGATTTCTTAAAGTGCTTTGGCTATAATTTCCTAGAAGTTTCCATACTGTGCTTTCTTTTATGAGATGACTGATGAATCCTTTCAATTTCCACTTTGCTCTTAGTTCTAAGGGATCTAGGCAGTTAGTTTCCTTTTAAATTCTCTTGAAATATCACATGTAGGCTCTTTTTTGGGGAGTAGGGAATGGGGGAGTATGTTATGGCGTATCATCAGTTCAAAGATTCCTAATCTGGTTTTCAGTTGATTTTGTTGTGAGATACTCTAAATTTTCTTGAATTTTTTTTCAATCTTTTGACTTGGTTATTAATATTTCTTCTTGTCCAATGGAGTCACTTGCTACTATTTGGTCCACTCTAATTTTCAGGGAATTTATTACTTCAGTGTAAATTGTAGCTTTTGTGCCAAGCTATTAATTTTCTTTCCAATTCAATTCTCTCATTTTTTCCCCTATTTTTTCCCCCTCCACTGCTCTCATATCATTTACAATACCATTTTAAACTTAAAAAACAAAAACAAAAACAAAACCCAAAACTCTTGGTCAATCTCTTCCAGGAATTTTTGTTGAAAATATACCCAGACTGCATTTTACTTTGAGGCTTTTCTTGTAGATATTTTGGAATTGATTTCTTCTGGGTATGTGAACTGAACATTCATCTCACCATTATAGCTTTTGATAGTCTGACTTTTTGTGTGATTCTTCTGGCCTGCTTCCTGACTTTACACTTGAAGTTAGTGCCAGGTTCTGTGTACTAGTGGAAGGAGGATATGAACTTGTCCTGTTGCTGCTTTCTTGAGTACCACGGACTTTTGTGTGGGTATAGGACTCTTGCTATCATTTATAGTTTCTTGCTTGAGTTCACACAGCAGGACCCTTCCCTGATATTTTTCCCTACATCAGCTTGGGCTGAAAAAATGACTGTGGCCTTTTTCTTGCATTTCCCCATCAAGACTTGGTCTGGTATGTTTTTGAAATCTGTTTGGAAGTTTTTGTTTGTTTGTGGTTCTCTGGGAGGTCGGGAGAAGAGTTTGATGCACTCAAATACTGTAGAGCCACAGGATCACAAGATTTAGCAGCCATCACCATAAAGAAACAGAAAGCTTGGAATGTTATTCCAGAAGGGAAAGGAGCTTGGATTACAACCAAGAATAACGTCTCTAACCTAGTAAAACTGAGTAAAATTCTACAGAGAAAAAAACAGACATTTAATGAAACAGAGGACTTTCAAACATCCCTCATAAAAAAGGTAAGAGCAGAAGAGAAAATTTTACTTTTAAACACAAGGTTTAAGTATAAAAATGTAAACATAAAGAAGAAAGCATGAGGGACCAAACAAGGTTAAACTGTTTACATTTCTATAATGGAAGATAACACATATAACCCTTTAGAACTTTATCATCACTAGGCTCTTAGAGGCTAATTAGACAAAAGGCTTGGAAATGGCTCTATTATGATCTCAAAAGAAGAATGAAGAATGAGAAAGAGGGATGAACAGGGCTGGGAGGAGGAAAGGAAGAAAAGGGAAAATCATTACAAATACACTGGACAATCAGCAAAAGTTTATGCAATAAAAGGGATAATTTGAGATGTGGGGGAGTAGACAATATTTGAACCTCATTCTCATCTTAACTAGTTCAAGAAGAAAAAAATTCATATACATACCTAAATTAGGTACAGATATTCATCTTACCCAGTAGCAAGCAAAGTAGGAGGGAATAGGGTTAAGATAAAGAGCTAAGAGGGAGGCACAGGCAGAATTAGAGGGAAGGCAAATTAAGGAGGCAGTGGTCAGAAGCAGAAGAGACTCTTAAGGAGGAGAAAGGGTAAAAAGAACAAAAGATATGTATGAGAACAAGACAGAGGAAATAATATATAGTTAGCAACTGTAACTGTGAATAAAACAAAAAATGAGAGCAGAATGGATTAGAACAAGAAACATACTTGAAAAAAAACACACAGAATTAAAATAAGAGACTGGAGGGGGCATAGCCAAGATGGTGGAGTAGGACAGACCTGTAGAAGTTCTCTCCCCATAGTCGATAAAATATCTGTAAAAAATGATTCTAAACAAATTTTAGAGCAGCTGAAGCCGCAAAATGACACAGTGAAAGAGATTTCCAGCTCAAGGCAGCCTGGAAGGCCAACAGGAAAGGTGTATCGCACCAGGCTCAGAGTGGAGTGCAGACCAACTACGGCCAGGACTGGAGCAGACTTCAGGGAGTGGAATCACAGGCAGCAGTAGCCAAAGACAGCTTCAAAAGTCAGCAAGAAAGCTCTTTCAGCTGGGTGAGGAGGGAGTAGGGTCCAGTCCTAGCACTGGGCCCAGGGCAATGGCAGCAGCCACTGCAGAAGAACTCTCAGTCTAAAGACCATGGGGGAATTGAGCTGCTGATTTGGATCTCAAGCCTGAGTGGCATTGCTGGGGTAAGGAGGAGCTCTGGACTGGTGGACCTGGTGGAGATTCTGTGGAGAGGGAATTCTAATCACAGAACCAGGACAGAGAAGCTTATGGTTCCTTCCAGAACAAAGCAGGAGAAGAATAAACTCCTCTCCTATGATTGTTTCACCTCTGAGGAACTGAGAACTTACAGGTCCCTAAAGTATACCCTCCACTTGACAAAGGACTCAAAAGTCAAGTAACTGGCTGAGAAAATGCCCAAAAAAGGGAAAAAGAATAAGACAATAGAAGGTTACTTTCTTGGTGAACAGGTATTTTCTTCCACCCTTTCAGATGAGAAAGAACAAGGCATACCATCAGAGGAAGACATAAAAATCAAGGTTTCTGCATCCAAAAACCTTCAAAATAAATATGCAATGGTCTCAGGTCATGGAAGAGCTCAAAAAGGATTTTGAAAATCAAGTAAGAGAGATGGAGAAAAAATTGGGAAGAGAAATGAGAGCGATGCAAGAAAATTCTATCAACAGCTTGCTAAGGGAGATTCAAAAAAATGCTGAAGAAAATAACATTTTTAAAAATAGACCAACCCAAATTGCAAAAGAAGTCCAAAAAGTCAAGGAGGAGAAGAATGCTCTAAAAAGCAGAATTAGTCAAATGGAAAAGGAGGTTAAAAAGTTCCCTGAAGAAAATAATTCTTTCAAAATTAGAATGGAGCAGATGGAAGCTAATGACTTTATGAGAAATCAAGAAATTACAAAACAAAACCAAAAGAATGAAAAAATAGAAGACAATGTGAAATAACTGATTGGAAAAACAACTGACCTGGAAAATAGATCCAGAGAGACAATTTAAAAATTATGGGGCTATCTCAAAGTCAAAAAAAGAGCCTAGACATCATTTTTCATGAAATTATCAAGGGAATCTCCCCTGATATTCTGGAACCAGAGAGTAAAATAAATATTGAAAGAATCCACTGACTACCTCCTGAAAGACATCTGAAAAGAAAAACTTGTAGGAATATTGTAGTCAAATTCCAGAGTTACCAGGCCAAGGAGAAAATATTGCAAACAGCCAGAAAGAAACAATTCGAGTATTGTGGAAATACAATCAGGAAAACACAAGATCTAGTATCTTCTACATTAAGGGACTGAAGGGAGTGGAATATGATATTCCAGAAGTCAAAGGAACTAGGATTAAAATCAAGAATCACCTACTCAGCAAAACTGAGTGTAATACTTCAGGGGAAAATAATTGTCATTCAATGAAATAGAGGACTTTCAAGCATTCTTGATGAAAAGACCACAGCAGAAAAGATAATTTGACTTTCAAAGACAAGAATCATGAGAAGCATGAAAAGGTAAACAGGAAAGAGAAATCATAAAGAACTTACTAAAGTTGAACTGTTTACATTCCTACATGGAAAGATAATATTTGCAACTCTTGAAACTTTTCTCAGTATTTGGGTAGCTGGAGGGATTATATACACATGTATAGAGAGGGGGCACAGGGTGAGTTGAATAGGAAGGGATCATATGTATAAAAATAAAATTATGGGGTAAGAGAGCAATATATTAGGAGGAGAAAGGGACAAATGGAATGGGGGCAAATTATCTCTCATAAAAGAGGCAAGAAAAAGCTTTTTCAATGGAGAGGTAAAGGGGGGAGGAGAGAGGGAAAAAGTGAACCTTACTCTCATCACATTTGGCTTAAGGAAAGAATAACATGCACACTCCATTTGGTATGACAATCTATCTTACACTACAGGAAAGTAGGAGAGAAGGAGATAAGTGGGGTGTGTGGGGGGATTATAGAAGGGAGGGCAAATGGGAGGAGTAAACACTTTTGGGGAGGGACAAAGTCAAAATAAAGAATAGAATAAATGAGGGGCAGGATAGGATGGAGAAAAATATAGTTAATCTTACACAACATGACTATTATGGAAGTCATTTGCAAAACTACACATATATTACCTGTATTGAATTGCTTGCCTTCTCAGTGGGGATTGGTGGGGAGGAAGGAGAGGGAAAGAAGATGGAACTCGAAGTTTTAGGAACGAATGTTGATAACTGTTTTTGCATACAACTGGAAAATAAGAAGTACAGGTAATGGGGTACAGAAATTCATCTTACTTTACAAGACAAGAGAGAAGATGGGGATAAGGGAAGGGAGGAGTGTTAGAAGGGAGGGCAGACTGGTGGAAGGGGTAATCAGAATGCTCGGTGTTTTGGGGTGAAGGGAGGGGAGAGATGGGGAGAAAATTTGGAACTCAAAATTTTGTGGAAAACTTAAAATAAACAAACATTAAAAAAAAGGAGATACAAAGTCTGGACACACTAAGGTATGGATTGGGCTAGATGATCACTGAGTTGTCTTCTAACTCTGAAATTCTATGATTCTGTATTTTGAAACTTAAGGACAACATCACTTCAGAATATAAGTTGCTACTCAGTAGTTTTCAGTCACAGAGGACTCTTTGTGAGCCCAAAGATACTGGAGTGGTTTGTCAATTTCTTCTCCAACTCATTTTACAGAGGAAGAAACTGAGGCAAACAGGGTTAAGTTACTTGTTCAGAGTCACACAGCTAGTAAGTGGCCAAATTTGAAATCAGGAAGAAAAGTCTTCCTGACTCCAGGCCCAATACTCTTATCAACTGTGCCACCTACATTGGCAAATTTCCTCTATAATATACTTAACAGGTGGTCATTCAGTCTTTGCTTGTAGACCTCCAATGAGAACCTACTACTTCTGACAGCAGTTCACTCTACTCTCAAATAGTTCTAATCATTAGGAAGTCTTATGTTAAACTTAAATTTCCCTCACTACAACTTTGACCCATTGCCCACCAGGTTCATAAAGAATAAATCTGGTCTCACTTCTGCATGGCAGCCCTCCAAATACTTGCCATGTTCCCGGATAATTCTCTTCTCTAAGATAAATATATCCAGTTCTCTCAATCAAACCACATGGCATGATTTTGAGGCCCTTCACTATTTTACATCACCCACTACCTACTGGACACTTCAAAGTGGATGTCCCTGTAAACTCAACATATCCAAAACTGAACCCATTATCTTTCCCATTAAACCATCTTTTCTTTCAAAAATCCCTAATTGTGTTGAAGTCCCACAGCATTATCATGGGCTCCTCACTCTCCCTTTCAAGAAGTCAGATGCCAAATCTTTCCAATTCTACCTTCACATCTCTAGTGTCTGAACCATTCTCTCCACTCACATACCTATAACTTCATTACAGATTATTGCAACACCTTCCTAAATGGCCTCCCTATCTCAAGTCTTTTCCCACTTTAGCCCATCCTACATACTTCAGTCTAAGTAATTTAAAGGTAGATCTAACTATGTGATTTCTCTTCTCAATCATCTCTAATGGTTTCCTATTGCTTCTAAGATAAAATATAAAGTCTTCTCTTTAGCTTTTAAAGTCCTATACAATCCAGTCCCAACCTAACTTTCCAGTGTCACTGGACATTACTCCTATTCCACATTATATGATCCAGTCAAACTTACTTTCATACACATACATATCTCCCATTTGTATTTCTTTGTACTGGCTGTCTTACATGCCTCAAATGCACTGTCTTTACTTCTGCCTCATTAGAAACAGCTCAAGCACCATCTTCTTGACAAAGCTTTTTCCTATTCACTCTAACCACTAGCTCCCTTTCTCCTTCCTATCTTGTATCTAATATTTCTTTCCAGATTTGTATTAGAATTAGAATTGACTGGCAGAAAGATGCAAAGAAGAAATTCAGGTTTAAAGGAAAACTTACTAAAAATTAGAGAGTCCCCCTCATTGAAGATCTACAAGCAAAGGTTGACCACTTTCTTTGTGTGTTGCAGAGGGAAGTGTGCATGCAAGAATATATTATGCATGTGTATGCATGTATGTGTGTGTACATGCACGCATATGCACTTACATATGTACTTATCTCCCTGACTAGAATGTAAAACCTTCTGAGTAGGAATTTTTTCATTCTTTGTATCCCTGACTCCTACTAACACAATGCCTGGTATACATAGTAGGAACTCAAATACTTGCTGATATACTTGTTAAATACTGCTAATCCTCCTCTGGATGCTCCTAGCTTATCAATGTAGTTCTGAACATAATCTATGTGGCAGAATACACAAGCAAAACCCACTTATTCCTGAAAGCTATTCTTCTATTAAAACAGCCAAAACTCACTTATCTTCTGTGGCTGAACTATCACAAAATGGATTAATAGTAAGGTCACAGTTCACTAAGATATGTAGATCTTTTTTTTTTCTTTCATACAGAGTGTTATCTAAGCATGCTTCCTCTATCTCAGTTTTGTAAAGCCCAATTCTTTGACCTCAAACATAAGATTTTACATCTATCCCAATGAAATTTCATATAATTAGAGTCAATTCAATCTCTTAATTTTTCAGATCTTTTCGGTTGTTAACCAGTACATTAGCTATTCCTCCTAGTTTTGTGTTGTTTGCAAATTCAATAACCATACCATCTTGGTCTTTACCTAAGATATTAATAAAAATATTAAAAAGCATACATCCAAACAAAAATCTATGGGACATTCCATTAGCTACCTCCTTTTTACAATCAAACTATTAATCACTACTCCTTGGATCCCATTTTAGATGTTTATTAGCTATGTACACTATGATAGGCAAATCCCAACATCAGAACCTGATTGCTAACCTGAAAAATGGGGGAGGGGGAGAATAATACTTGCAATTACTTGCATCACATATTATAAGGAAAGTATCCTGCAAATCTTTAGTGTTTTGGCACTAAACATTGTTACTGAGGCAGTGACAACTAAGGCTGTATTGTTACATATCATTCTAACAACGTGACCTATGCAAATGTTTTCCCAAAGCAAAGCAAATTAGAAGGAAAGACAGGAGCTGCTACAGGTAATGACATTAAGGAAAGAGAAAGAAAAACTAAGGAGTCAGAAACAAGAATTCAAAAAGTGCTAATAGGCTAAGGTTATTTAATGTAGGCCTCATAACTGTTAAAGGGTCCCTTGATCTTGTCTTTTTGAGTTGCCATATTTTCCACAAACACGGGCCCAGATTATTCACGAGGCCCTGAATAAATCAAGGTTGAAGCCTCCCCAACTGACATAATTTGTTGTTTGCATCCCAAACTAGAGTCCCTGTGTGTCCTAGGGAATCGACAGGTGCCATACAGTCTGAACCAAGCTTGTGTAGCTGGGACCCATGTAGATAAGCAGACTATCCTATCTTCATAGTTTAGTAGTTACCAAGGAAAATGAATGCAGTTTTTGCCAAAGCAAAAATTATTCCTCCCATTTGGGAGGGGTTTTGTCCTTTTCCTACCTTTACTGTACCTTTCCTCCTCCCATGCCATGACTTGCTTCCTTCCTTTGTCCTGCTGTTATAAAAATATAAACTTCTGTATGGATTGTGAACTCTTTAGGTTCCACATGCATGTTCATTTCTCTTGTAATAAACCTAGTTTTCATGCATACTTTGTCAAGTTATGATTGCCTGTTGACATTACACAGTTATAGTTTTATACACTTGAGATCCTGAAGACATCAATATATTACTGCAAACACAACTGCATAATGATAATCTTGAATCATTAGGAGAAAAAAGGTTAATTATGTTTAGAGTGTTTTAAAAGTCAGGAAAGTACGTAACATATTTTGGAAAATTTTCATCCAAAATAACTTTTGAGAAGTCTTCTTGCTGAAATGAACTCACTCATAAAATGAAAGAAGATAATACAATGAATAAGAAAGCAGAACCCAAAAATATTTATAAGAAACTCATTGGAAACATAACGATTCACAAAGTGTCAAAATAAGAGGTTGGGGGGAAAAATCTATTATCCTGCAACTGAAATAAAAAAGGCAGGGGTATTGATCATGATTTAAACAAGGCAACAGCAAAAATAGACCTGAATAAAAAAGATAAATATGGAAAATACAGTTGTCTAAAAGGTACCATAAAACAAAAAACTAGCATCAATCTGAAACATATGTAAGGGAAAAAAATAAATGAATTACAGAGAAATAGTAAGACTATATTAGTGGGCTATCTCAATGTACACCTTTCAGACTTGGATACAGCTAATCAAAAAAAAAATAAGAATTTAAGAAATTGAACAGAATGTTTAAAAAGTTAGATATAGACTTCTGATAGTAACTGAATGGGAGTAAGAAAGAGTAGATATATTTCTCAACTATGGACACCTTTAAAAACTGACCACCCTTTAGGACATAAAACCCTCACAAAGCATAAAAGCTGAAATATTAAATATACCCTTTATTGACTACAAGATAATAAAATTATATTTAATAAAGAATTACTGAAGAGTAAAAATCAACTGAAGACTAAGTAACTTTAATCTAAATGATAAGTAGACCAAAGAACAAATCACTGAAATGTTATATTACTTCCTTAAAGATAATGGCAACATACACACACACACACACACACACACACACACACACACACACGACAATATACCAAAATTTGGAAGATATAATCAAAGTAGTCCTGAGGGGAAAATTTACATCTTCAAACACTTTGATCAACAAAAGAGGGAATGAACATATCAACAAATTGGGTATGCAACTTAAAAACACCAGAAAACTCAACAAATTTTAAAAAACCACCAAACAGAAAACTTGAAAATCAAAAAAGAGATTTACAAAATTAAAAGCAAAAAACCCCACTGAATTAAAAAAGTTTTTTTAAAGTTGGTCTGAATTTCCAGTTATATATTGAAGACCAAGCAGTGAAACTGATTATACAATACCAGCTTTAACGCCCTCTGCTGAATACACAGCATATACAAACAAAGCATATCATAGGCTATATAGAAATTATCACTGAGTTGACCTGCTATTAAAACTTCTCAATGTTGTATATTCAAGATACCTGCTTTCTAGAATATCAACTCTAAATCGACATGTTTTTCTCTCTCTAATGACTCTTGAGTGACCCTTTCTATTTCCCCTTTGCAACTATGGGATAAAATGGAAAAGAAACCCACTTCCTTTGGGTTAGTCACTAACAGTTACACAAAATAAATCATTTAATCATCAAAATGAATTATACGATGCTAAGAATATTGTAAAGATAAATAACTCTGGAAGGGTTAGGAACTCTAATCAACCCAATGACCACTTCCAAAGGATTTCTGATGAAATACGCTATTCACCTCCAAATAGAGATGGTTGTGTCCAGAATAATGCTTGTTTTTCTTGACTACCAGTTTTGTTTGTTTGTTTTTGCTCTTACTGGATGAGAGAAAGGGCAGTATATGAGAGAAAATCAGGAAGTGAAAATAAAATAAAATCGAACTTTTTGTAAAATTTTCCTTACGGTATCTACTTCCCCCCCACTTCATTCTATTCTTCTCTATTTATATTCACTTCTACATAAAGAATTAAGACATGGTCATATAGAATTAATCTATTTGCTAAACTTTGAAAATAAAACTATGTGAAAGTTCAGAGTTGAAACAGAATAAATGGCACTCACTATATAATGACTTTCAAATTGAGATTCAAATGACTCAAAACTCTTTAACATATGTAACTGTTCTCTTTTCCATTCAGTATATGATTTAGACCTATAAGCCTAAATCTTAGAATTACTAAGCATATCCTTTTCCAGATCCTCTTTCCTTCTATCACTTTTCTAACTTGCTCTGTATTCTTTTTTTTCTTCATTTGGGTAGGGAAAGGGGGTTGTTCCCTCTGAGTTATATAATTACATTTTATTTAAAAAAAGAGCTTAAACTAAAAGCAGTTCAAAATACTAAAAATGTATGGTAACTTAATCTGTTTTTCAATAGCTAAGAAAATAAGGATATAAACTTCCCAATTGGGTTGAATGAAGGTCTTTATATTGATAATTAAGTTAAATGGTGTGGAGATGGGGGAATAAAGGTTTTTTTCCTTATTTAATTTCTAAAAGAGTAAAAATACAACTTATTGAAGTTTAGAGCTGTTTTTCCCTCTTTTTGCTACCAAACTTGTCAATCATTGCCATTAAACACAACAGTAACTTAAAAGTTTAAAACATTATTTTAATGGTCTTATATTTGTTTTCCCCCAATATCATTTTCCCACTACCCCCTTTTTTTAAAATAGGAAGTTCTCATGCTAATAACAGATCATTTTTTAAAAATTGAAATGAAGTTAAGTCAAATGTTTATAAAAACCATAAACTTTTAAAATCAATATCCTTAAGGGTCACCTAGCTTATCTTCTTATTTTACAGATAAGGACCCTGGGTCCCAAAGTCATAAGACTAATTAATAAAAGAGTGAGGACATGTACCCAAGTTCTTCATATTTCAAATTGAGGGCTCTAACTGGTTCCACAATTTCCACAGAACTAATGTTTAACTGAGTTTTATCTTCTTAACACTGATGCCTGACAAACAACAACAGCAATGACCACAAATATGACAATCAACTATTAAATCAAATACAAATAATGAACCTGTAAGGTCATATTATTATGCATGTTAGAAATTATTAAGTAGGACAATAGAGAAAGCAAAAAAAAGTTATTTAATATGAAACAGTTATCAGTGTTTTGCAGCAGCAGCCTATTTAGTTAGAGCTCTCCTAATTACATACAATATCTCTTATTTTAATGCTTTCTGAAAATTTCGCATTAATTTTGACCTTTGCTCTAACTAGCCCAGAAATGATTAGGAAGAAAGTAGTTTGCATTATATTTGAAAAACTGTCAAGTGTTTGAAGCTGCTCCCTGTCAACAAAGCCCCCTCTTTTTAACATTAATAATCTCTCACTGATGTTATATCAAATGTATAGCAAAAATCATGGAATCTTAGGAGAATCAAAACCGTTGGATACCCAACGTGCAATGAATGAATAATGGGTGTAAGTAGGATGTAATATACTACTAATCATAATTTATGTACAAGAATTGACATGGGAAGTATTATCAAGGACATGTATGACAGGAAAAAAGAGGTGGACCAGGTCACATATCACGAGTAAAGGATAAAGAAGGTAAAAGTCCAAGTTCTACACTGATATCCACAAAACAGCAGAAGACTAAAAAGAAGAACTCTAAAGGCACAGGAATAGGTATTCTATGGAGAAGTTACAAAAGGACGTGAACAAGAACTATACTATATACAAGAACTATAAAAGTAAGAAGATATCAATGGATTGCAGTCTTTATTGGTGACAAGAGCAGGCACACAAATTAAATCACTTTAAAAGCATTATTATGTACTTCAGAAAGGTACTATGTCAGGATTTGTAAATCCTGACATTAAATGGAATAAGAAGGTAAAGGAACATTTTGATCAGTATCATGTAATTCAGAAGATTTTGTCTGAAGAGACTGATAAGGAATCTTTTGATGTAATTTTGGAGAATTCCTGGGGCTACCTGATAGGCTTTTTTGCAAAACTGAACTTTTCTTGGGGTGGAAGTAGGGGCATTTCTGGTAGGAGATAGAGCCACTAAATAACAAGCTATTAATCTTTCTGACCCATCTGCATTTGGGGCCATTACCTCAAAATCAGATGAGACCACACATATGTTCCATCATGCTCTATAGATAAAGCATTTTTGCTTAGTGTTAATGTAATTTTGCTTATGCATCTTTCTCATCCATTAGTAGACCCATGTGACCTGTTTGAGTCACATGGAAGCTTGAGTCACATGAGTCAAGTCACATGGGAACAGGACGGAGTGAAGCAGGAAGAGGTGGAGTTAGAGCTGAGAGGAAGTTAAGAGAGAAATGAGAGCTGAGAAGGGCACCAACTAGCATGAGTGGGAGAGCTTGTTTGTGATTGTTTAAAGGAGCTAGTTTGTGGGAAGCCTGACAGGGAAGGTCTGAGGATGGTGTGGCCCTCTGCATTGTTATTGTGTACGGATTTCTTTGTTTCTGTGATGGATTTGCCTTTCTAGTGTTTGAATAACTGTTTTGGTTCTGTCTTCCATATGGAGAGTCTATTATATTTCATGATTCAAAATTGCACCGGCATATTCATGGCCACCATGGGTGCTGTGAATATCATGTTGGTGCTACACATGCAACGCCTACCATATAAACCTGGTGTTAAGGGCAGAGCTTCCCCAGTGTAAACAGTTATATAACTATCCCTGCAATTCAAAGACTGGCTGTCCTAGTGTTTTTTAAATGCTTATTCCAAAGTATAGATTCAATAGCATTTCTTCATGCTACAATTCATGAATCATTCAATCAATGATTAAAGGTATTCTAAATGGCAGGAGCTACACGGGTTACGAAAGTAATTATGGGATCATATAATCACAGATTTCAATTGAGAAGAGACTAAGGAGCCATCTAGTCCAAGCTCTTCATTTTATAGATGAGGAAACTGAGGCCAAGGTTAGATGATTTTGCCAAGGTCACAAAGGTAGTAAAGTGTTAGGCTCATGATTTGTATATAGCTCAACTAACTCCAAATATAATGCTCTATATTCTTGCTCTGAAGAAACTTAGAATGTAGGAGAAAAAATAGAGACAATTATAATAAAAGGGTACAAATAAATGGTGAAATTCCCTAGCCAGGTATTGAAGGGTCTCCATAACCCTATCCTCCTTACTTTTACTATTTATCTGTACCTTTGTTTACACCATTCCCAGTACTTCTTCCTGCCCCACCCATCTTTTTAATAACCTATTCTCAAAATCCAGTTTAAATGTCTTTTTCATAAAACCTGCCATGGAATCTCCCATCAAAAAATTATCTTTCCTTTGACCATGCATAATACTTTGTACCTTTTAGTCTCCTGTCATAATGTGTTCTGCATTCTGGATATAGCATTGCTTCACCCTCCTTCACCTTCACTCCATGACAAAGACCATGCCTTAGCTATCTTTCTCCCCTAATTTCTAGCACAATGCTTTATACATAGTAGGAACACACACCGTGTGATAGTGGCAGGCTTAGAATACATAACTTTCTAGTTTTGGGGGTTGCTCTCCATTACACTATACCATCTTTGTGGTATATTACAAAACAGTGAAAATGAAATCATATCTTCCCCTAAGAATTCATACATAAAACTGTCAAGGAAAAAAAAACAGGCAGAAACTGAGTTTAGTAGCAGTCTAAGGAAACTGAACTATACATAATCAAATATACTCAAGCCTGGGTCAAGAAGTTGCAAAGTTCATTTCAGGTGGACACTGAACAAACTTCTTCCCAGATCACAACATTCTGGAAACAGTAAAAACTTTCATGCCCCAGAATAAGCTATAAAAATAGCAGAAGATTATAAAAAGAGAGATCAGATCAAATAATCTCTGCCAAAAGTGAGCAGAGCCCAATATTAACATTGAGTCCAAAGTCAAGAAATAGGATGGAAGAATGAGCAAACAAATAAAGAACCTAATCATAAAGAGCTATTATAGTAACAAGGAAGCTTAAGCCAAACATATAAGACAAATGACATGACAACACCTATAAGCAAAGTTCAAAGAAAATTGAAAACTGGATACAAGCCCAACAAAATTCTTAGATGAGTTAAAGAGATAAAAAGAAAAAAAACCAAAAACCAAATAAAAGCAGTAGAAAAATGAGAAAAGAGTTATCCAAGAAGAGTTAAAGAGATTTTAAAAAAAAGAAAGGAAGAGTTTATACAATGAAGGGTAAAATGAGGGTGGTGGGGCGGAGAGGGGGACCACCATTCGAATATGGGTTTCATCTGAACTGGTTCAAGGAGGGAAAAATGCATAGACACAGTTGAGTACAAAAATTCATACCCAACAGGGAAGTAGGAGGGGAAGAGATTAAGAGAAAGGAGGTAGGGATAAGAGGTATGGTAGATTAAGAGAGGCAGTGGTCAGAATTAGTTTTGAAGAGGGGACAGGGTAAAAGAAAAAGAGGTTAAGTATAAGAAAATAGAATAGAAGGAAATAATACCCAATTAGCAATCAAAACTGTGAATGTGAGTAGCATAAATTCATAAATAAAATGCAAAATAGCAGAGTGGATTAGAAACCAAAATACATGTAATTTCTAGAAAACACAACTTGAAACAGAAAGATACAGAATTAAAATAAGGGACTGGAGCAGAATCTATTATGCTTCAGCTGAAGTTAAAAAAAAAAGGCAGGGGTAGTGATTGTGATCTCAGACAAAGCAAAAATAAAATAGACAGTAAAACTATACTACTGGGGGACCTCAATTTAACCCTCTCAGACCTAGATAAATCTACCATAAAATAAACAAGAAAGGCATTACCAAGCTATGCATAGTTTCTTAGGAAGAAAGTCTTCTTAGGTGACTCTTAGGTCACAAAATTGACCTTTATTGGAGCATAAAAATCTCACAAACTCAGGAAAAAACCAGAAATATTAAATGAATTTTTTCTGACCACAATGCAATGAAAATTATATCCAATAATAATTATATCCAATATACTTTGAAGTACAGAATACCACACAGTAACTGAGTCAGTAGTCACATTCAGGTAGGTACTTTGACTCTAAAACTAGAATCTGGACTATGTGTTTAGTAGTATCCTCCACTGACTATGATCATTCAAGTAATCTCTTATTTTTAGAATCTGGTGAATTCATCCAACAGGAAGATTAGTTGCTAGTGCTACCATCAACTATAGTTCCAGGATTCACAAAAGGAGGTTTAATTTTGAGTTAAGCACCACATACATAATTGTGAGGTAAAGCACATACATTAGAGGGGGATGATTTTTTAAAACTCCATTAAAATTCTTCCCAAAGACTGTATGCCTTTTTAAGATAACTAAAAAAGCAACACTGGAAACAGTACTTTTGGTGAGTCTCAGAACATTTTAAAAAGTAGTCCATTTACAAATGAACTACTTAAATGAAGCCTTTCTTAGCCCCCCAAAATGCCTAATGTGTATTTTGTATATAATTACACATACATGTTGTCTTCCTCAACAGAATGTTAAGCTTCTTGGGGGCATCTCTGTCTTTTACTCTTGATGCCAATTTACTCTTGGCACACATGTATACATAGTGGTTACTTAATAAATGCTTAGCAAGTTGATCAATTTTGTGTAGGGAAAGACACAAACAGTGTCAAAACTCAATTAAGTACTGTGCCACTAAAATACCAAGTACCAAGGTAATGAGTATTAAATATTTCTTGGTTTACATTTAAATGGTCCCCAGCAAGTAGACAGAAATATTTGCTACCAAACCAGGAGATGTCAAATTGACAGACTGCATGATTCTGTTAATGCTTAATTACAAACTATGAATGAATGAATGAAAAAGCATTTAATAATCATTTGCTGCTATGTGCAGAACACTGGGGATACAATTGGAAATGCAAGATAATCCCTGCTCTCAAGGAACTACATTCTAATACATACTGTAACCATGTTGTAAAGATTATTTATAAGCAGATACAATTTTTAAGGTAATGTGATTGTCTATAAATAAAAATAACATTGAGTATCAAACCTATGCTTTATTGGCATAATATAATCAACAGTGTATCTATGTATGAAGCACTGTTAAATTGTGACACCAAAAAAAAGTTATTTACAAGATACAAGCTGAAACAAGTTACTGACTCACTGCAGAATGTTAGCAAAGTCACCAATTTCCTTTCTACAATATAAGAATTACTTCAGAGGGCCATAAAATGATCAAAATTAACCAAAATGAAGCTTCCACAATAAGTTCAAAAAGGTATGTACCTGATCTGCTAAACAAACTTTCTACTGACTAGTCAATTATACATTCACACAATTCTTCTAGGATAAAGAATATACTGGCCATTCAAAAACCAAACAGGTATTGAATTTTCTGCTTCTCTTCTCCAGTCTATTCCTGCAATGAAACATCACTATAGGGAGGTTAAAAATGGGAAAATCCCTAACCAAGCTTGAAAAGTACTCTTGCAAGTAATAAACAAATAAACACAGCTGGCAACTGTTGCTGTGAAATGCTACTGGTGAAGGAACCGTCTTTAGGAGTTATCTTCTTCAGTTACATACAACCTTGTGTTGGGCTGAAACAGTTGCAGGTGCATCCTGACACACATTTCCCAGAAGATATATTTCAATGTAGTAAGCAACCACAGTACTAAGAAAGTGACCCATTTTACTACCTACTTTCTCTTCATCATCTCCCCCACTATTGGTCAATCAGTTTGCCCCTGCATGCAGAAAATAATCAAGCTAACACTTTAACTTTCAAGAAGAAATCTAAGTGTATATTGTGTCTACCAAAATTATCCAAGAGTGATTTTTCAATTACTGGATTTTAGAAGTGCAAATACTGTCACAAATGTACATAGCAACTATGGGGCTCAAGCATCTTGATAGTAGAGATGCAAAAACTCAAGTCTAAAATCAAGTTTATTCTAAAGAAATAATTTTTTACATTCAGCATAAATGTTTAAAGATGTTTGGGGGTTATTATTATTATCTATTACACTCTGACAGATAAGACAAGCTACTTCACCAAAATATTTGAAATGCTAGCTTCTCAATTTTTTAGCTAGATATTATCTTGTTTGGAGGCCCTGTATTACCATTAATGTTAGAGATATATAGGAAAAATGAAAGCGTCTCACATAAATGAACAGAACTCAATGAAAACAATAAGAGGATTTGCTTCTAGAATATATAATAAAAAAAATGCAATTGCCTAGGTTCTGGTTAGGGATGTATATATTATTCTAATACACATATAACATACAAAATGATATATTATGTAGAATATATAAATTTAAAATGTAATATAGATAAAATAGACACATCCCATACATGTATGCATATATGCAGGTGTATATCTAAAATAGCAGTTCTTAACCTGAGGTCTGTGGCCCAATTTGGAAGGAAAAATATTTATCTTTATTTTCACTAACCTCAAATTTTAGTATTTCTATTACTTGTGAATACGGGCAATAAATATTATCCTAAAAAGGGGTTCAAAAGTTCTACCAGAATGCCAAAGGGGTCTATGACACAAAAATTTAAAAAATCCTTGCCCTAGGAGAACTCAGATAAATTTCAGAAGCAAGTGAACCTAGCTCATTAGAAAGCTTTTCACTTTTCATTCCTCTTGCCTCACACTATTTCCAAGATGACAACACATGTAATAGGCTAGGGGAAAAGGCCAGAGGTAAAAAATAAAAGAGAACTGGTACTTTTTGCTCTGATTTAAAACCAAACAAATGGCAAAAAAGAAAAAAATATCCTCTTAATATAATCAATATTATTAGACAAATTGTAGTTTGTTGAGTCCCTCTTATAGAAAATGCTAGTTAAATATACAGGGATCCATCACCATCTTTCTCACATAGAAATGTGGTGAAACTCAAATCAAATTCTCTACTAAGGTATTACAATGCCTTCTTTTAAGAAAGATGATGTATTTTGTGCTCATGCTTCATTATCCTTGGATAGAAATATCACAGGTAGAAGGAATATATTCCATACTACCACACACCACTTAAGCATGAATAAGATAAGAGACTGATAAGAGAATTATGAAAAGTAAAGAAAATCATGAAAGTAAAGTCTACAACAATGAAAAGAAGAACAACTAAAACAACTGAAACTGAATGCTGTGATATTATAATGACTGAGGTGGACCCTAAAGGCAGCTTAACAAAGAAGACAGCGTGATGGACCTAAAAGACTTAAGTTCAAATCCAGCCTCAGATACAGTGTAACCTTAGCTGCTTCAGTTTCTTAGTTGCTACAGTGGGGATAATAATTGCATCAACTTCCAAGATCGTTGTGTGGATAAGAGGAGAAAATATTTGTAAAGGACTTTGCAAACTTTAATTAAAGCACTATATGAATGCTAACTATTCCTGTTGCTGTTACTAGAGATGAGAAGGGACCTTCCCTTGTACCTTAGTTTCAAAGGTAGGATACAATAAATATGAAACACAATACAGAATGTCAGACTCTAGATGTGTGTTTATCTTGCTGAACTGTTGTCTCCCCAGCCCCTTTAAATCTCTGTTATAAGAGATGGCTCTTTGGGAGGAAGAAAGGAATACACAGGGAAATTTAGGTGAAGTCAAAACAAAAGATACGAATAAAAATTTATTGGAGAAACAAAAGTTGTGTTGGGTATGGATAGATTAAATGACTTTGCTAACATCACACAACCAGTATGTGTCAAGGAAGGACTAGAAATGAGGTCTTACAAGTTCTAAGACAGGTACTCCCATCCATCCATTTGACTACATTATGCTACCTCTTTAAAAAGAAATTGGGAGAGTAAAATTATTGACTGAAATAAAATTTGTAGAGAGTTTGTGGATTTAATTTATTATGTCAGATGTTCATTAATACAGAAATAATAAAAAACTGGACTGGATACAAGCAGGACTGTATTTGTGATAGTTAAAAAGGACAAAATCACAAGTATTCAAACAGATACTTCATAGCCACCTATATTTCCAAACTTATTTTCTATTATTCTCTTTCACACATGCTACCAGACACCTGAATTGTACTACCAGTTGTTTCCACACCTGGCATTCCATGTTCCTTTCTTTGCAGTTGTACAAGTTTCCCCTCATATCTGAAAGGCATTCTGTTTTGTCCTTCATCTCTACCTCTGAGGATCTTTATTTCACTTCAATGCTCAGTTCAGATGCTATTTACACCATGAAGACTTTTTTGAATGTTATTAATGTTAATTTTCCACCCCTACTCAAATTATCTTGTATATATTGTATATGTAATGTATCTTCTAAACTGTATAAAAGGTCCTTAAGGGAAGAGACTATTTCATTTTTTGCTTTTATATCCTCCAAATTAGCACAGGACCTGAAGTATTCAATAAATGTTTGCTGAACAGAAAGACAATCTTAAACTAAGGAATCATTACTACTCAATGGATTGGTGATCAATGTGGGTCTACACTACCATCAGTGTAGTATGTCTTCTTATTCTGTGTTATCCTTCCATAGATATTCCACAGAAGATA
This sequence comes from Notamacropus eugenii, assembly GCF_028372415.1. Lineage (NCBI taxonomy): Eukaryota > Metazoa > Chordata > Mammalia > Diprotodontia > Macropodidae > Notamacropus > Notamacropus eugenii. The sequence continues at coordinate 364,220,548 of NC_092874.1, forward strand.
AACCTAAGGTCTCTCTGAATTGTTGTACAATTATGTGTACCAGTGGAGCACTCTGGCTGTTCATCTGTTAGCCCTTCCTCTTAATACATGATTGGCCCACCCTCCTTTTCCAATCATGCATTTCTTTGATGATATCCTCTATATCACAGATGTCAAACATACCAGACTTGCAACACTCCCAGGGCGGCTTTAACTCAATTAAAATAAAATTGATAAATATTTAACAAAATAAATAAAAACACAATAGGATATAATATTAATATATGTTTTTGTAAAAACAGATTTAGTGGCATGTATTTCTGAGTTTGACATCAGTACTTTATATCATCTCTTTCACTTATGTCATGAGTCAATTTTGCTACAGATTACTTTCACCATTCATGTAACCCTCCATTATTCTAAGTATTTACTACATCTTTGATTTTTTGCAGACTGTGGTATTCTAAGATTCACAATCATTGCCAGGAGAACATGTTTACTAAAATCTTCAGAAATCAAAATCTGGATTACTCTGAAATTTATTTTAAAATTGATAGGGGCTAAGATTTTGATTTCAACATCAAATTTATTTTAATAAAAAAATCTTCAAAAAGTAAGGGAGAAGAAGTGCAAAGAACATATAGTCCATTCTTTTGTTTTAAAGAAGCTTGAAAAAATTCTACATATTCTTTAAGTAGTAACCTCTGAACAAACAAGAATTTTAAAATTTAGTTGTGAGAATTTTTGACATTAATGTTTTGATATATTTTTAAATATTTTTTAAATATTTCAGAAATAATTTTTTACATTTATAAATAATCATGTTACAGTCTATTTAGATTAGATTACAAAGTATTAGTTGGTAACATTTAACTTCCATTTTTAAGTAGCAATAATCTGACTCCAAAGGAAAAACATAAAAATAGTAAACAAAACATGTGAATTTCGGGATCATTTCATCCAACCCACAATTTTTTTAGAATAGGAAACTAAGGCTCAGAAATGTTAAGTAGCTTATTCAAGCTAGTATATAACAAAATTGGAACTAGGATTCAGTTTTCCTAACTACTAGTTTAGTGTCCTTAGCCAACATGCCTTCTTACATAAATGGGGAGGGGGATAGGTTTTTCTCATCTACTACATGGCACAGAAGAGATTTACATCACATTTTTGTTTCCTACCCTCTACTTTTTTAGACATCTGACTGCACAATATTTCCCTGATCCTTACCTTTCCTGTTTCCCCACCACAAGTTTACAATGGGTAAAGATATTATCTATTTTTCTATCCTATATTAGACAATAAGTGACTTTCATTTGTTGAAACCAATTTTTAAAACTCATAACACAATGAAGTGAAATATAATTTTAACGTACACATATATATATGCTATATATATATATATAATATATAAATATAGATGTATACACACATACATATGTATATATGAACCTGAGGGAGGTATTGACTGCTTGACTAAAGTTCCTTTGACTTATTTCTAATTTCATTAATGATAAACTAAAAGTCTAGTGTTAAGCTGCAGAGATATACTGTCTGAAGACCACACTATTTAAGGCTTGGCATCAGCTTGGTAGCATAGTGATAAATTTTGGGGACTTAGCAACTCTCCAAATCCATCTCGTGAGTTACAGACATCTCTCAGTTCTATGTCAGTGGAGGCAGTACCCATACCAGTGAAATTACAGATCCTTGAAGTATACAAGGTAAAATGTTAAATCAGAGGGGATTTAAAAAGTTATCATGTTTTACCTTAGTCACAGGAAACTGATAAAATATATTACACTTGCATTCTGACAAGGTAAGAATAATAATTTTTGAAATTATAGCAAAATACCACAACAAAAAAGCCACTCCATATACTACCAAAAGTGCAAAGGACTCTTAAAGTGTACGTATGTGTGAATATACACATATATACATAGATATGTACAAATGTATACAAATATGATGACAGATAATTGCTAAATGAAGAGAAAAAAACCTGTTGTTTTCCCCCATGCTTATATAAAAACTTACACATCTTATTTGCAAAGACATGCACCAACTGATCACCTTCATGAAAAAAAAACTCATAAGCAGCACACTAGCTCGTTCCTCAAATGAAAACCTCAGGCTTCTAGAAAACGCCACAATAACACTTCAGCTATAAAAGTTTGAATTACAAAGTGTCAGATGAAAACATAGGTACTGTATTCTCTTTTCTTTTACTGGTTGCACTACTTGTAATAAAAATACTATCATATTCAAAAAAGCCCTACATTAATCATTTTTATTAATAGTCTCACAAAATGAAGGCAGAATTACTCTCTATATTCAATTGCACATTTACATATAAAAACAAAACAAAAAACCCTGAGCTAATACAAGGATGAATACAAGGATGAAATTATGAGAATACAAGAAGAAATTAAAACAGTTAAGATTTATTAAGATATATAGAGAAATGACAATGATAGAAAGCAGAATGAGTACAATTAAGGGGAAAAAAGTCAAGAATTTTGATAGAAAGTTCCCTTTCAACTGGGGAAATAGGAGAGACTATTAAAAAACTTGCACCTCAGCTGGGCTTTAAAGGACAATTTAAAGAAGATTTTAATAGGGAGATTGTACTGAATACAAGCTAAGTATGCAAGACGGCTGGACAGAAGGGAAAAAGGCACTAACATGAGAGTAGGCAGGATGAGAAATGGAAATAATTAGTGATCTGGTTTGGCTCAACTGAAAGACTAGTGTAAAGAAAAGACTATGTGTAAACTACTGTATATGAGGTAAGACAAGGTTGAAAATGTAGTAGTAGACTGACTGTGGAGAAGCCTTTGTGTCAATATATATATTTTTTTGTCTAGGCCTATGATTACACATAGTCAATGTAAATTTTAAAAAGTAATAGGAGTTACATAGTGGAAGGACACAAATGAAAAAGATTGGTTTTTTTGTTTGTTTTATGTTTTTTATGTTACTGGTCTAGGCTACTAATTTGGTGTAGTTTTCACATTTTTGATCTAGGGCTACTGATTTCATATGAATGGAGAGTTTCAGAACAGAAAACTTTCTTTAGGAAGGCAGAATGCAGATCATCAAACTATTCAGAAACTAAAAAGTCTGAAGAGCATGACCTAGGGCACTTAGAGGTTAAGGGACTTGCTCAGGGTAACAAGGCTGGAAACTAAGCCTTCCAGATAAAAGCTGCCCCCTTTACAAGCCTCTAAGCTTCCACTCAAGTATCAAAATATGAAATTTAAATTTTATTCAGTAGACAATGAGAGTCCACAGAGAGTTTTTTAAGAAAATGAATAGACATCATAAATGCTGACTAAAAAGATCCAAGTAATGCATTAGGAAGGTCTGTAAGGCCAGAAATGAAGGATGGATTAAGGAAGTGACACACTGTAGGCAAAAAAAATTAGGAAAACTATTAATCTATGCAAAAGAAATGAAAACTAAAAACAACAGGCAGAACCTGGTAAATGGCTGGATCTGGGGAAGCAGGAACTAACAAAGGATCAAAGATGGGAAAGATGCTGGAATTATCCATAGAAAAGTTATGAGGAGGACAAGTTTATAGGTGGGGAGTAGGGGCAAGAGGAAGATGAGGAATTAGTGAATTAGTTATTAGTTATAGTTATTAGTTATAGTGAATCAGTTATTAGTTATATAATATTAGTTATATTAGTTATGCTGAATTTAAGGTGTCAGTGGAAATGTCCAGCAGGGTCCTGGAAATGTTTGACTTAAGTTCTAGGAAAGGACTAGGGATGAACATAGATTTGGAAATTATCTACATTGAGATGATTAATGAAATAATAGGAATGGATGAAATCACCAAAGGAGGCAGCAACTCAGTCAAAATTATCACAAAACTTTCTCTTTACTGTACTGGCAAATTTTGAGTCATCAAAACAAAAGATATGAAACCTTTAGAGAATTTTATTCTTTGATCAAGTTTTTCCTCAATGTAACACAATGGGACAGAATTCAAAATTTAAAATATGTACAATGCTTCTCTCACTACTCAAATATAGGAAAGTGACAGAATTATTTAAATAACTCAAAGAAACCAAAGAATCAAATTGTTGATATTGTCCTTTACAAAGAAATTTGGCAAAATACAGTTTTTTCTATTGAATTCTCATAGCAAATACAATATTTAAGTGTTTACCTTGAATCGCCACTACTGTTTCTAACACTTTCTTCATCACTGTGTCCATTCATTGTAAATATTCAAAGGTTGAAAATAAAATATAAATCTTCTCAGTTTACAAGCTGGATTGTTTATTTCAGACTGCTCCCTGCTTCTTTCCAAATGGTCACAAGTTATTTCGGACCCTTTTCAAATTACCTGGAGCAAAAGAATCATAATTTTTAGAAAATTAGACTTAAACTTTTTATAGAAATCACACAAATTAGGCACTTAAAGGCTATCTTGGTTTGATTAGATATGTGACAATTAGATTGTTTTAAAAAGATATGAAATTTTTTTTAAAAATATGACTGGCACATCTAGTACTGTACAGTAGTTCACCAATAAACTGACATTCATTGACAAAATACCGTGTTGCTATATAATACCTGCATCAGAAATGCTGAAAAATTGTAGATTGATAATTTTTAGTAGCAATCTGAAACCAATTCACAAAAATTAGTCCAACTGTAAAGATTAATAAAGCAAAAACTTTTACATAATAAAACATTTCATGACTAAAATGAAGTCCAAGAGCCTTTGTAGAATGGAGAGAGAGATGACTTTGTTGCCTTCAGATCTGGGTTCAAGATTTGACGATCAGGAGAGACAAGTCCCTTCCTTAATCTCTTCCCCAAACAACTTTTTCAGAATAATCAACCTGCAGTGGGTGGAGAGTACTGTACTTCCAAAACTCTTAAGTACAGTTTATCTATGAAATCTCAGATCCAGATAAAAACAAAATAAATAAATAAAGGCAACCATCCCATATACTAAAAGAAACAAAATTCTAAGTAAGAAAAGTAGAACTGCTGTGTGTTTACTGAAAAAGAAAAAAAAATGAAACAGAGCAAATGTGTTCCTCCAATGTAAAGTTATTGATAGGGAGGGAACATACTTTAAATTCTTATTTTGTCCAATTTAGAAGGAGACTGATTCCAAGACACTAATTTTGGACTGTCAGTATTGGGGTTAAGATTCCACAATAGCTCCTCCTCTTTTTAGACAAGACCCCAGCACAAAACAGAAGAGTCACCTACAACCCATCAATGAATAAACAAAGGAGATCTCTGGCAGGGAAGAGAAAGGAAGAAGCAGGGCGGGGAGATAGCAGATTCTTCCTCAGCCAAAAAGTAACAAGACAGCCTGCTGAGACTATAACTGTTGTGTGTAGCTAGCTCAGCACAGAGAAAATCCATTTCAAGGATTATTTCTTTTTACCAAAACGTTAAGAAAAATATCAGCTCAACGGAAATAGAGAATCCCAGAAAGAGACAGAGACTAACTCTATACAGTCCTGGGTCCTTCATGCAAGGATTGTTCCCTAAGGGTCATTCCTCCCACCAGCATTTTTCCTCATGTGAAATAAAACTGCACTTAAACTTCTGGAACATCTTGTATTAATTTTACTTCTACTCTAAATCCCATTTGCTAGAGTTTAGTCCTTGATTTAAATCCTCTTCCAAACTCTCTTCAATTAGAAACGCCACTTATCTTTTGCACTTTGCTTGTTCCTTCCTTCTGCCACTCCACATAGCCTTCTACTACGCCGTACCTTTCAGCCTCATTCTTTCTCTCACACCCTTTCCCTTTTCTCAGAATAAGTCCTCTTCTTAAGACAGAGTCCTTCTGTCAAGGACCTCCCCCTACACAAGCTCCTAGTGCACATCACCGTCCTCAGCCTTCAGCTAGCTTATCCGAGATTCTCCCTGAGGCTCTTCCATAACCGCTCCACCCCCGAATTTTACAAAAAGGGGTCGTGCCCCCCAGCTCTTCCTCCTCAGGGTGCCAGGATCCTCCTCCTCCCCCCTTAGCGGAGCTTTCCTCCCAGCTTCCCCGGCCTACTAGTACTCCAAGGCTGCTGCCCCGCATCTCCTTGGATCCGCTCCTTTCCCGCCTCACCTCAAACTTCGCCGAGGTGCCCCCTTTTCCTACACCACTTGCAGACCGGTCCCTAAGCGCCTAGTCCCGCACTCGGGGCCCCGCCCGCCGCCCCCCCTCCCCCCCCAGTTCCCCACGTGCTGGATGCTGCGGGGCTGGCAGCCGGAAAGTGCTGGCTCCTCTCTCCACTTTCCTCCTCGCTCTTCCCGGGGTACCGCACCGCACCGGGGAGGCCTAAGCGATGGCGACTCCGCAAGAGGGGAAACAATCCCCGCTCGCCCTCCCCCGGCTCCTGAAGCGGTCCCCTCCTCACACACACACACACATACACACACACACTTCCCTATCCCACGCGCCGCCTCCCGGTAACCCCCCTCCCCGGCCCCGACCCCGGCTTGATCTACGCTGGGCCGCACAGACCCGGGCCTCTGCTGGTCGCCCTGCCCGCTTTCCCTCCCCCATCCCGCCAGCCCAAGGGCCGCTGGGCCGCTGCACTCGGCCATCACGGAGAAGCCGCCTCCGGCCGGGCAGGGCCTCCTTCCCCCCGGCGGGGGCCGCCGGCCCCCAAGTCCCGCCACGGCTGTTTCCCCTTCCTTACCTGTGGAAAGGGTGTCCCCGGCCGGCGGTGGGACTCTGCTGGTCTCCTCCCGGAGCCCAGGCCGCGCTGCGGCCGCTGTGGAGAGACTGGTCCCGGTCGTCCGGGTAGTGTCTGTGTATGTGCGCGCGCGCGCGCGCGCGCGCGTGTGTGTGTGAGTGTGAGTGTGTGTGTGTGTATGTGTGTATATGTGTGTGTGCGTGCGTGTGTGTCTGTGTGTGTGTGTGTGTGTACAGAAAGGGAGGGAAAAAGGGGAGAAGGGGAGGGGAAACGCTGGCCCGTGGCACGAACTGGCGATTCTCAGTTGTGGCTACAACAAGCAATTCATTATTGAAACACAAACAGAGAGAGATGAGGAGAGAGAAGTAACGAGCCGTCCGTGAGCGCGCGCGCGCTCCCGCTCCCGCCGCTTATCGCCTCCCGGCAGCCGCCATGACGCCAAGCGAAGCCACCTCCTCCTGCTCCTCCCCTGGCTCCGCCTCGGGCATCGCGTCACCTCCTCCCGCGCGACGTCGGCTCCCCACCGCCCCCTCCCCTCTCGGGAGCCGAGCGGGCTCGCGCACGTCGGGACCCCGGAGTCTACGCGCGGTGCGGCGGGGGCGGGCTCGGCGGCCGCGCTCCGGGCGCCGCGCTCGGGGCTGTCGCGACCCGCGGCCTCTTCTGCCCCCGCGGCCTCTGCGGTCTCCGCCTTGCCCGGGGAGGGATTCAAGGAGGCGGAAGTTCGCCATCGCGTCCAGCGGTGCCGCGCCTGGGACCTGGCCGCGGAGTGTGCGCAGCCACGTCCGTGCCTCGGACGCTTTCTTCGAAGTCGCGGAAGTCCGCCGTTAGAGGGACCGGCTTCGGTGCCTCGCGTCGGCGGCCCGGAAACCTCGCTCTCGAGCAGGTGGTCGCCCTCCCCTAACTCGGGCCACAGCCTGTGTAGAAGACCTGGTTTGGGTTTGGCGCTCCTTTCATGTGGGCTCGGTTTGGGCAGGGGCTGGGGCCGGAGAGCCCAGGGCCTACGAGTTGGTGTTTCGCTGCGGGGGAGGGGCCGGACCCCGGCCTGGAGGAACCTGGCCCTTCCTGGGCGCCCGTTTTCTGGCGAAGAAGTTACAGCAAAGCCACTGTAACTGAAGGGACTTGAGTTGTAACCGATGTATCAAGCGTCCTTTCCGTTGGTTGCAGCTTCAGGCCTGGGTTGCGCGAGTGAAACAGTAACTCTCCCCGAGTGAAACAGTAACTCTCCCCGAGTGAAACAGTAACTCTCGTCTTCAGGCTCCGTCCCTTTCCCGGCTAACTCCGTACTGCTTTGTTGGGTTTTGTTTACTGTCGAAAGGCGTTTTGTTGGATTGGGAATGGGTGCGGTGACTTTGTAATAAGCTGATCAAAAAGCCTCGTTAGGTGAAAAGCATCTCCTGGGCACTTGATAAATGCCATTGCCTTTCTGTCAAGGCACTGATGAAGACGTAATTGCCAGTCTCCTGTCAGTGATCTTAAACCACACCAGTTTTGTTGCTATTTAATTTTTCTCTTTTATCCTGACCCACTGGATTAATTTTATATTCTTATGTTACATATGGTAAAGGTGGAGTGAGGCAAGCTGTATAATATATCATCCTGCAATAGATTAACAACTGCCTAATTTTACTATGGGCTACTTGATTCTTCTCTAGTGACATATTTTAAATATTCCGTTAGCATATTAGACAGTTGGATTTGTGGCATCTTTCAGCATGTTAAAAGATTTCTGGAAAACGTTTGTTATTTTAAACTGGTTGGTAAATGCAATTTCATAAAACATTGCGTAACTGAATTTCCTCAAGGTGTTTGTGATAGTTTCTCATGATTTCCTGGTTGAACAGATAGAAATGTAATAATACATTTAAATAGGTTCAGACTTGTTATTTTGACCAGATCCAAATAATGATTATTAATGTTTCCACTGTATTCTTAACCCCTGACAATCTTCTTTATAGAATTGCCAAAATGTCTTCCTAAAATAGGAATCAGTTAATCAACAAACATTTTTAGAGTCCTTGCTCTGTGGCTATGATACAAAGAAAATCAAAAAGACTGTTATCTGCCTTCAAGGAGTTCACATTTTAATAGGTGAGATAGCGTTTAAATAACTCTACACTTCTCACATGTACAGATTATATGAAAGGTAATCTCAGAGGGAAGGCGCTGTCAGCAGGACTGATTGGTAAATGCCCCCTGTCAAAGGTGAAAATTGAGTTGAATTTTGAAAGGAAGCCAGCTAAGCTAAGAGGGAGAGCGTACCAGGAATGGTGGACCACCAAGGCAAAGAGGTAGAAATGAAGTATGTGCTAGGAAGTCAGTAAATATAAACATTTATTAAGTGCTTACTCTTTGTAGACACTGCTAAATACTGGGGATACAAAGAAGGGCAATGGGCAGCCTCTGCTCTTAGGGAACTCACAATCAATTGGGGAAAATAATATGCAGACAACTATGTACAAACAAGTTGACCAGTATAGCTTGATCATACAGTGCATGGAGAGGAATAAAGTGTAAGAACACCAGGAAGATAGGAAGCCACCAGGTTGCCAAGAGCTTTAAATGCCTGGAATGTATTCTTAACTCTGTCTTTTAGAATCCCTAACTGCCTTCCAGGCTCAAATCTGGTGCCAGCTTCTGCTAAAGCCTTTCTTGACCCATTCCCCTTTGTCACACTCCCCTTCAAATTATTTTGCCTCATACAGGTTTTAATCCTCAGGAAAGATAAGTTCCTTGAGGGAAAAATAAATTTATATGTATTACAAGAATTTATGTAGAATTTATTTTTGCCTTTGTTTTCCTAGCACCTAGCAAATTTTTTAAATTGTAGGTGCTTAATAAATGCTTGTTAATTGAATGGATGTCTCTAGTGGAGTGCCCCAGGGATCTGTCCTTTACATTTTGAGTTTTGTTGTTTTTATCAGTGACTTGGATAAAGGTAAAAATGGTGTGCTTTTTTTGACTATGTGAAACTGGGAGGGAAAATTAATAATTTGGATGACAGAATTGAGATCCCAAAAGGTTTTGACAGATTTTTATGATTTTTATGAGATATCCAGTCTATTAAGTAAAATAAATTTAAGTCATCCATTTTGGACCAGAAAGTCAGTTGACTCAGAATGGGGAGGAGAGATGAGACATGAGATTTCATGTGACATGGAGTTTTTGTGATTAACTCAAATTATGTTTATGGGAGTCAAGTAATGTAACATAAAAGGTTTGCTATCTAATACATCCCAGAAATATAATGTTAAAAATAAAAGGCAGTTATTACACTGTATTTTGCCTTTGTTAAAACATATCTGGAGTACAGTGTCCAGTTCTCAGTGCCACATTTTCTGAAGGACTTTTATAAGCTGATGGACATCTAGGATGGGTCAAGAGGTTTGAAACTCTTCCATATAAGAAACAGTTGAAGATCATGAGAATGTTTAGCCTGGAAAAGAGAAGAATTAGGGGGAACATGATCACTGTCTTCAATTATTTAAGAGCTGCCATGTGGAAAGTGAGTAGATATGTTCTCCTTGGCTCCAGAGAGTAGATATAAAATAGAACTTACAAAAAGTGACAGGAAGGCAACTTTTGACTTACTGTTGGGAAGGAAAAAAATTCCTGCCAATTTGGCTGTCCAAAAATTGAGTGAAGTATGTTAGTGAAAATTTAATTTAGACTAAAGTAGTGGAAGAGAAAAAGAATCATCAGATAGAAAAACACACATGAATTTGCATTACTGGAATATAAATTCAATAATATAGGATCAGAGACAACAGCTATCACAGCAAAAATACACTTAGTGAAGATATTTAAATTGCAGAAAATTATTAATACATTAATGGAAATGTTGCCATAAAAAATGACAGTATGATGCCAACTTCAGACTATAAACAAAGTATATCCTGAAAATGAGCTTTTGCATTGCCTTTGCCTTTAAAAAAAAAGAAATTAAGCATTCTGTTTTCTTTATGACTTGATAATTCAGCTAACTGGAAGTTTAAGAATTAAATAGAGGGATTCCCAGTTGTATTTTATAAAGGTAAGATCTTTCCCAAGTCATGTCTTGTCCAATAAACTACTCCCCATTTAAGATTGTGGTTGCCATTCTAGTACTTTAATTCCCAAGACTTGCAGAACAGGCATTCAGTCTGTCAACAAGCATTTTACTGTCTGCATTTACTGTGTCCCAAGGCAGTGTATGAAATGCTAGGGATTCTGTAAAGACTAAAGCAGTGTTTGCCTTAGGAATATACATTCTAAAGAGGGAAAATCTCACATAAATAACTAGATACATACAAGATATACACCAAGTAAGTAGGAAGATTCAAGATTTATCTACAGATTCAAGGTAAGTAGAAAATTGAAACAATAATCTCAATTCTATTTTTTTTTTTAACAGCTGGAACATTGGTACAAAAGTGTTTTTATCTTTAACTAGACAATTATTTTAATCCTGTGCTTCAGTTTCCCTAAGTAACTCATTAGTTTTAATTAATATTAAGCATATTCAAACCAATGTAAAAAAAAATCTAGTGAGATTGGTTTTCTTATGTTTGAATCTGTGTAGAATTGTCAGTTTTATTTTGGGAAATGTTATTCTTTCTTAGGATAAATCTGACACAAATTATTTGATTAAGACAGGCAAATATTTTTCCTTGAAAATTTGATGCAAAGAAAAAATATGATTTATATATTCTTATATTTATGACAGAATACTAATTTCCAAAAGAATAGCCATCCACAGGAAACAACACAGGGAAATAAACACTTGAGTCCCCTTGAGTCCTCAGTATTTTTTGAAGACCAGGAATTGGGCACTAGCATAAAACTGATTATAAAGAGATATGGAGGTGAGAGAAAGAATGGTGCAAATGGTGGGAAGTTGACAGGACTATAGAGAAACACTTCTCAGTTTTACCTGGAATTACCTCTTCTTATAGCCTGTTAACAGGTTCCTCAATACAGATTTTGAAGAACTAAGAAAGTAAAACAATATTGTAGATGAGTCACAACATATATTTCATGTTAAAATGAGTTAATAGGAAACTGAATTGGCATGCTCAAAACATTAAGGAGCAGTGGTATGTAAACTGCTAGATACATTGTAGGTACTCTAAATCATTTAGAGGTTTGACAGTATTATTAGTCCAATTTCAGAAGGAAAGCTGTAATGTATTTTTCATTTTCCACCTCCCTAAGATTAAAGACATAAACATTAATATGACTTTGCTACTCATTGGGTAGGAGGTTATAGTCTTCACAGGAGAAAGAAAAGGGACAAAGAGCAAAAATGCTAAATTTAGTGAATGTTTTTTTTTCTGTTTACTTTTGGGAAAAATCTCATTTCTTAGACCAACTCTGGATTAGGTAAGCAAAAATTAATATTTTGGACAGAAGCTTCTCTTTTTTCTTCTAAGTTCTCAGTTATCCTGAGATTTGAAGCAATTGGACATATAATGTATGATTTTTTAATAGCTTCTCACATATGGCCAGTTCAGTGCACTGGAAGTCTTAATTCATGGTTTAATTATTTTGCATAGTGCTAGCTAGGACTGTTTATCTGTTGCACATCACTATTGCTTATCTGAGTAATCCAGCCCTTTCTTGTCATAAATTTGTAGATGATGTCTTTTACAGATGAAATACATGGCGTGACTAGAGCAACTTTGAAGGAGGATGAGTTCAGTTTCTGTCTTTGAAAACTATAGAGATTGCTAATGAGAAGGGGTAAACAAGGAAGTTGTCAGACTAGACCTACTTTGATACATAGAGAACACACTGGGTTTTTTTGGAAAATTTGATCGTTTTTTGTAAAGATATCTACAAAAAGTTGTAGTCAAAGACAGATAACCAGAATATAGAAATGTGACACGGTACTATAAGAGTATAAGGAGAGTGAATGCTTAAAATGAGTGGAAGCTAGTAAGAATAGCTAAAGACAAAAACAAAACAAAACAAAGCATTTTTTAGCTTTCTTGGATCATGAAGGTAAGGAACAATATGACCAAAGGAAGAAGGAGAGCTGTTCAATTATTCTTTTATATTTTCTCTATGAAAGAGCATGATTTGAATGATGGAGAGGAAAACAATTGCTAATAGGCAAAGTGTACTCAAGATGTATGAGAGAATAAAGTAACAAAGCATTTAGCTATCCTTGAATTCACATCACCTAACCCAAAAGAACTGGACACTACCTCAGTTTCTTCATACATAAAGTAAGGGAGCTGTACCCAAACTGTTAAGGTCGAAACTCTAATTCAGTCCCATTGCTGAGCCACTATGAACCACATTCAAAAGATGAAGAATAAGAAAGGCAGGGACCACTGGACTAGAAAAGGACAAACATCCAATTTTTCTTTTTCAAGGGAGGCAGATATGTATGTATAAAGAGAACAGGTTCTAGAGATTATGATCCAAAGAATTTAATTGTTTTTTGGGCAAAATCTAGAGTGTACTGGTAAAGAGATTAAAAGCATATAACTAAAAGCCAGTGTGGCTGCATCAAGGACAAGTAATGTCAACATTTTCTTTTGACAGGATAATTGACCCTGTTAGGTTGGAGGATGTGTTAGATCTGTTTTGCGAAGATTTTAAGCAAACGTTTGATAAAGTATTTCATTTTTTTGGAAAAGATGAGAGTGTGTACAATTAGGTGGTTTCAGAAGTAATTGATTGACCAAACCAAGAGCATTAATTGTTCAGTTCATTGTAGAAGGAAGTCTCCAGAGGAGTTCCACAGAGATCAGTGCTTGGCCCTTTGCCATTTAACATTTTCATCAAAAGCTTCAATAAAGAAATAAATGGCAAGGCTTATCGAATTTGCAGGTTAAAAAAATGGATTGTTGACACGTTGGATGGCAAGGATGCAAAACGATCTTCACAGACAGATAATTGGACTAAATCTAATAAAATGAAATTGGTTTAAACATAAACTCTTACACTTTGAACTTCCCAGGTACTAAATAGGGGAGGCATCCTTAGGAGTTTGAAGAAGATTTGAATAAGGTTTTGGTGGACTGAGTCTGATGTAGGTCAAAAAAAAAAATACTGTATTTTACCCAGGAAAATTGAGACATTGGACTGGAGCAGGAGAAATATAGCTCTCAGGAATAGAGATGAGAGTCTTATAAATTCCATTTAGTCAGGCCAAACCTGGAGGATTGTTTTCAATTCTCAGGACCACAGATTAGAAAGGAGATTGCTAAATTATAGAAGGTCCTGAGAAGGGGAACCAGAATGAGGAAATGCTTGAAGTCTATGCCATTGAGGATTGATTAGAACATCTAGCGATTATTATCCTTGAGAAGAGAAGATTCAAGGAAGACATGATAGTTGTCTCAGTATTTGAAGTTCATTATGAGGAACAAACAATATATTTTACCTCAAGGTTACATTATCGAAAAATGGATAAAAGTATCCAAAGAAGCAGATTTAGGCATCCTGTCAGGGAAAGCTCCCTAACAAATTATACAGAAGTGTGAAATGAGCTCTCAGGAAAGAATGGGGTCTCCCTCAGGGGTCTTCAGGAAGAGACTAATGACCATCTGTCAAACCTAGTGGAAATAATTTTGGGGGGATGAGATGGCCTATGTTGTTATTCAGGTCCCTTTCAACTGTGAAGTTCAGGGATTATGCAACCAAGAGTAAGTCATATGACAGAATTCTAAGACTATAAGTTGTAGGAGAGTGCTGACCTATATAGTAGAGAGAGTTTCCACATCCTGGGTTCCCAACAGTAATAAAATCACTTGCCCCCCTACTCCCTGCACAAATATATATATATATATATATATATATTTTATGCAACTTCTTTTGGATGAGTCTTCATTGATAATATGGGAAATATCCTATCAGAATGTGAATAAAAGGAACTTTCCTTAATATGATAAGAAGTATACATTAAGAAACCAGGAACTAATGTGTACAGTGATAAAGTGTTAGGTTCCCAGTAAAACAAATGGCTCTTGCCATTCCTGTTTGATATGCATTTTATAGTTCCTAAAAGTAACAATGCATGAAAAAAAATTACGGGAGTAAGTGTTCAGAATAAATTTAAAAATCTCTATCTTTGATATGCAGTTATATACCCAGGAAACAGGGAAATCAACAAAAAAAAATTGAGGTAATAGACAACTTTAGTACTCTAACCCCTTTTGTTTGCTGAATTTCTGCACAAAACTGGGTGATTTGAAGTGTATATGTATTTTCAACCTCCCTTTGTCCAGGTAAGAGTAGTTCACCTGATGCCTATTCCCCAGAATCTTTCCTCCATGAAAACAAGTGAGAAGCATTTATTAAACACCCATTATGTGTCAAACATTGTGCTAAGTTCTGGGGATACAGAGAACAGCAAAAAGTATATTCCTTTGAGCTCACAATCTAATGGGGAAGATAATATGAAAACAAGTATGTACAAACTACTCACAGACACGTATACACATATAGATAGTACAATTATATGCATATACATATACCATATATATCCTATATATTTCTGTCCTAAGTAGATTCTGTATTTCCAAAATATATATTACTTGATAAATTGGAGCTAATTGGTGAGGCAAAGCATTAGCATTTAGGGGAATGGGAAATACTTTTTACAGAAAGTGAGATTTTAGGTAACATCTGAAGGAATCTAGAAGGCAGAGATGAGAAGGGGAAAAATTCCAGAAATGGAGAAGAATAAAGTATAAGATGATTAGAATTAGGGTTATGAAAGACATAAAAAGCCAAGCAGAGCATTTTATATTTGATCCTAGAGGTACTGCAGAATCACTGGAGTTGATTGGTGGAGGAGGGGGTGAGGAGAAAGGAAGATGGGACAACATGATCAGACCTGCCCTTTGGGAAGATCATTTGGATAACAGTGGAGAATAGACTTCAGTGTAGAGAGAAATGAGGCAAGGAGACCAACCAAGCCAAAGGCTATTGCAATAGTCCAGGTAAGCTGTAGTCGTAGTGTCAGGAGAGAATGTGCATATACAAGAGGTGTTTTGAGTATAATTGACAGTACTGAGTAACAGACGGGATAGGTGGTGAGAGAGGATTTTTGAGAATGACACCTAGGTTATGAGCCTGCGTAGGATGGTGGTAGTGCCAGGGAAGTTAAGAGGAGAGATTTTGTTTACCCTTCTCATGGCCTCTCTCCAACAATTGTGAGAAATATGTTGCATGTTCCTTTGACCTTCTACCCCGCATCCCCGCCGGTGACCTCAGAAGAGTCAATTCTCTCAAGCCCTTTGTTTTTCTTGTTAGCTCTTTCAAAATCCTCCCAAGATATGGTTCTGAGGGGATATTTTTCTTCTCCCCCATTAGAATGTCAGTATGAGACATCATACAACCTTCCCAGCTGCTCAAATAGATGTACCTTCATAGATTTCTCTTGACTTGTATTTGCATTTCAAAGACTTATTTGGCTCTACTTTTTTTTATCACAAATATTTCCATTTTTTCCCTATTTCATTAAAGGTCCTTTCTTTGCACTCCCCCCACCTCAACTTTTTCAGTCTTTATTCAGATTTTATTCTTATATTTCTTACTCTCTGATGAAGTTATTGTTTTATATTTGTTTCATTCTAGTTTATGGGGAGTCTTTTACTTGGATGAAGCATACCACTGTTCCTCCAATTCTTTCCCCCGGAATTTGTATTTCATTTTTTAAACTCATGCTTCATTTCATCTAGTTATGCATGTAGTACTTGTAGAAAATAATTTTTTTCCTTCCATTTCCCAGGATTAACTTCCACTTCCCTCAACCTTATATTTAAAAGTGTTAGAGTTCTGGCACTTCAAAATTATATACAACAAAACACAAAGTAGTCATTTTATATACTGTGGGTAGTGACAATTGTCTAGCTTACTATATCTTCCAATGCTCCTGAGACATAAAATGACCAGGTGATTGGTCAAATAGGTCTATCAATTCTACTATGACCTCCTAATCTTGTGAATGGCTTAGCTTGGTTATCAATATCTCTAGCTTGCTGTAAATGACCTCTCTTATATAGGGACTTCAGACAGTAGAATATTTTGCTCAAAAGAGAGTGCTTCTTGGTTTAATCCCCACAACCATCTGAACAGAGGTAGGCCTCAGACTGAGATACAAACTGTTTACTTCTTGTTTACCTCTCTGGTGGGTACCAACACATGGTGTCCTTATCTGAACCATAATCTGAATCCCCACTACAACAGCCACTTTCTGACTCCTAACAGTCCTTCAATAACCACTGAGTAGTATGGAACCCATTTGGATTAACTTCTATCCCTTTTCTCCCTCAATTCATCATGATGTCTAACTCCTTCCAGTAGAGGCAAGAGATTGTTGTGATATATTACAGTCTACATAATCACCTGTTCTCTAGGGCTATTTTGTAGAGTCCCAAGTAGCCCAGTTTTCCAAAACTTTGCTATGGGATGACTTTTTATATAATTCTACTTTCTAATGTGTTCTTTGCACACCAACATTTCTTAGCAGAACTCTGTCCCCTTGCTGAAATTCTTGACAATTAACTTGAGCATAACACTGCTATTTCTTTCTATCAGAGCTTTTCTAAGCTGAGGCAAAAGTAAGTGGTAAGCTTCACTCAAGACATACTGATTATACCTGGAGTCTCTATGTGTTTTCCATCTTTAGAAACTCCAAAGCACAAGTCAGTAGGTAAACATGTCTCTCCATCAAATATCTACAGGTATGAAATGAATTCTTTGGCATTCTTCATGGTAAAATTGTGTAAATGCATTGCAAATACCACATGTTGATTACCCTGAGTCTTCTACTCAGGCCTCTAGGTCTTAACATTTTCATAAGTGTGTTTAAGATGCTTAGGCTGTGGGTTTCCTTAAGAGTAGCAAGTAGCAAGAGTAGCAACTAAGTAGTAGTTGTAGGTTTATTGACACCTCCCAAAGTGATGATGTTCTTAAATAATTTATTCTCAAAATCTTAGTCATGATCAGAGTGAAAACTGGAAATGAAGCCATATAAAATCACAAAAACTTCTCTCGTAATGTATTAGCACCTCTGTTAACTTACTTTTTCCTGATTGATATGCACATGTATACTTTAAGACTATATATTTATACCTATCTGTATCTCTCTCTCTCTCTGTCTGTCTCTCTCTCTCTCTCTTTGTCTCTCTGTCTCTCTCTGTCTCTGTCTCTCTGTGTCTCTGTCTCTGTCTGTCTCTCTCTCTCCCTCTCTCTCTCTCTCTCTCTCTCTCTCTCTCTCAATGCTTATTATACTCTAGGTGAGTGGCATGGGTCAGTAGCACTTTATTTGAACATACAGAACAAACCTTATACTTCTAGCTATTGGGTACTATTTGTGCCCATAGATTTCATGTTGTCTCCTCACCCCCAGTATCCAATACCATCTTGTAGTGTGTTCATGGCAATGAAAATTGCAGTGGGTAGAATACTTAATTTCATAGCTCTATCTTCTTGCCTTTCTCTCAATGGAGAGGAACCTATTGAGGAATAAAGTTTGTTCCCTTTTACGTCATACAGTTCGTCCTATTAATCATGTAAGGGCAAAAAAAGACATTCAACACAATGATGTTCACATTTACTGATTGCACTCTCTATGATCTCTATGATCTTGGGCTCCCTGCTGCACTTTTATGCACTTATATGAGAAAATCCCAATTTTCTTTGTATCACAGATAGCCTTTACTCATTTTATGAGTATTATTATAGCTTTGGATCAACATGTTCTATGGAATAGGGTATCTGTATTCACATTAGTCTTAGAGTAATAATTAATAATGAATTAATAATTGACTAGTGCTAATACCCACTTCTGACAGGCAGTATCCAAGTTAACACTTGTCTAAATCTGTCAATTGGTTGCTATTTGTCTATAATTCAAATCGACTTAGTCAATATGCATTTATAGACTAACAGTGTACTTAAAATGCTTGGCAAAGCCTAAAGTGTTTTTAAATGTAAGCTACTTTATTATCACCACTATTTTTATACATATTTATTTACTGACAAGAGCTGATTAATCCAGGAGCTTTAATTTATGTATGGGATAACAAGTTTCACTGTCTGTAAGCCCTCTATTGAGAAATGCCATAGGTTTCTGATAATCATCACTCTTTTGGAATAACAATACTCCCAAGTCTTGCGGGTTATTTTCAGTGTAACCAAAGGGTTTACTGGGATTTACATAAGTAGGTACTAGAACATGTATAGAGTAGTTGAGCAAGTGTTTAAAGGCTATTCACATTTTTCATTCCAGCAATCTGAAATATGGTAGGAGGGGCCAAACCAGATTGACCTTTCTTGGCTTGCTCTTGGTTCTTCTCAACCATATCCCTAAGATTTCACTGAGCAGTTCAATGATGATACTATAAGTACTCACACGTTTTTAATAGTAGTGAGCCAGCAAATTGAAGAAAAGCTTTTAGTTCTCAAAAATTCTTTGTATATGATTAAGTGGCAAGTACTTTTATCTTCCTAGGATTCATACTTGGTCTCTGTTGAGACACTGGTATGATCTATATACTTGATGGAGTCACTATAAAACTAGCTTTGAAATCTAAGAGCTACAAACATTTAAAAAATAATGTATTCCAATTCTACATTAACTTTTTTTTAAAAAAATAGGTAAAGAAGCAATTCTACCCTATTTCTCCTATGACACAAATATGATCTTGATACCTATGCCACGGAGAGTCAAAACAGAAAAAAAACTATAAACCAATTTCCCTAATGAATATTAATGCAAAAAAATACTAGCAAGGAAGTTACAGCAATATATGATAAATATCATATTATGTGACCAGGTTGAATTTAACCAGAAATGCAGGGCTGGTTCAATATTAGAAAAATTATAATAATAGTTTTTTATTAAATTATATTATAATTAATAACTTGTATTAAAAATAGAAATCATGACTATTTTAGTAAATGCAGAAAAAGCTTTTGACAAAATACAGCACTCATTCCTATTAAGAACACTAGAAAGCACAGGAATAAATGAGGCTTTCTTTAAATTAAAAGTAGTACCTATCTTAAACCAAGAGCAAGTATTAGCTGGAATGGGGTTAAGCCAGAACTTTTTCCAGTGATTAAGGGGGAAGCAAGGATATTTCTGTTACCATTTTTTATTCAGTATTTTTCTAGAAATTCTAGGAATATCAATTAAGACTAGAGAAAAAACAGCAAAGGAATAAACATAGGCAATGAGAAAATAAAACTATCACTCTGCAGATGGTATTATAATTTACTTAGAGTATCCTAGACAGTCACCTAAAAACTACTTGAAACAAGTGAAAAAAAAATATGACTGGATAAGGAATAGGGAAGTTAATCAGTGGGAAAGATTATTTACAGTATATAGTAGCAAATGAGCACAGTAATCTAGTGTTTGATAAGGCCAAAGATCCCAGTTATTGTGGCAATAACTCATTATTTGACCAAAATTTTTGGGAAAACTGGAAGGCAGTCTGACAGAAAGTAGGCATAGACCAACATCTCATACCATATCCCAAAATAAGCTAAAATGGGCGCATAATTAGATGTAAAATATATCTATAAGCAAAGTAGTGTAGGATGAAAGAAATTACTTTTCAGATCTATGGATGGGGGAAGAGTTCATGAAAAAATAAATAGTAAAGTTCACAGGAAGTAAAATGAATAATTTTAATTACAAAAACTAATGTGTTTTTTTTTTAAATCAAGCAGCTAAAGTTAGAAGTGGGAGACTAGGGGAGGGAGATAATCTCTCTAATAAAGGTCTCATTTCTAAAGTATGTAGGGAAATACAGCAAATTTATAAGAATAAAACTGACTCCCCAACTGATGTGACCAAACTATGTGAACATGCAGTTTTTAGAGAAGAAATAAAAAAAAGCAACAGCAACATGAAAAGTCACTAATAATTAAAGAATTGCTAATTACTAAATCAATAATAGAGAAATGCAAGTTAAAACAACTTGGAAGTACCACCTCATAACCACAATTGACTAAGATGATCAAAAAGAAAATAACATACTAGAGAAAATGTGGCAAAATAGATATACTAATATATTGTTGGTAGAGCTGTAAACTAATCCAGCCATTTTGGAAAGCATTTTGGAACTTCACCCAAAAAACTATTAAAATGTACATGCCATTTGACCTAACAATACCACTATGGTTTATGAATGCGATGTAATACTATAGTCCTGTAAGAAATGAAGCTGATGGTTTCAGAGAAATCTAAGAAGACTTAGGTGAAATAATACAAAGTAAAGTAAGCAGAACCAGGAGAACAATTTACACAATATATGCAGTATTTATAAATACAATATAATCAAGCTTGAAAGACAGCATGTCTGATCAAGATGATCAACCGCACCTCTAAAGGACTTGTGATAAAACATGCTATCCATTTCCAGAAAGAAAATTGAAAGATTCAGAGCACAAGTTTGAAGCATATTTTCTTCTATTTTTTTCTTGGGACATGGCTAACAGAAATTTGTTTTGCATGTCTATGCATATTTGTTTTGGTTTATGAGTGGGGATTGGAGAGAGACAATTGGAACTGAATAAAATTGAATTAAAATGAAGATATTTTAATAGTAATAATTGACATTTATGTAATACTTGTAAAGAATGTCTATGTGTAGATGTGTGTATTACTTTATGGAGCTGGAAAAATTAATAACAAAATTCTTTTGGAGGATACACACATGCATATATTTATACATATATGTGTGTGTATATATATGTATATAATTTGAACCTACAACATTTTAACCTAGGTTTTACTAACTCTAGGTCATATACTTTCTTCTATGTCATCCCTCCTAGTTTCCACTCTCCTTACTTTTCTTTCTTCCTCTTCCCTTTCCTTAACCTTTCACTTTCTCTCTCAGACTGGGTCTCCCAAACTTACCCAGGGTTGGAAATGCAATGGTCACTCACTGTCCTGATCCCGCTGCACTGGAGCTTTGAACTACTCACATACATCCTCGTTAGGCTCTCCGGGGGCTCCCAAAGGTGTCCTGGTAGTGGAGTGGACTTAATGCAGATACTTGATTGTGTTTAACCTTACTCCAGCTTAGAATTCCCAAGCTCAAGTGATGCACTAATCTCAACCACATCACCCTCCTATTTAGTCACCTCTAATGGTCCTCTACTACCTCCAGGATCAAATAAAATCCCATCTTTGACTTTTAAAACCCATCATAACCTAAACCCTTCCTATCTTCGCAATCTTCTTGGACTTTACTCCCTTTGCAATCTCCAATTTAGTCTCCAATCCAGTAACACTGACCTCTAGTTACACATGATTTACTGACTGGTTATTGTAACAGCTATCCACCCCCTCACTTTCACCCCCCTCCCCCATGCCTGACACATTCTCTGTCCTTATCACTACCTCTTGGTTTCCCTGGCTTCCTTTAAGTTTCTGATATGTTGCACCTTGTGCAACAAGCCTTTCCTGATCCTCTTTGGCTTTAATACCTTCTCTCTTAAATTATCTCCAATTTGTCTTGCTTGTACATAATCGATTACTTATTATTTGAGAGCAGAGACTCATTTTTTTTCTTTTTTGTCTTTGTCTTCTCAGTGCCTGGCACATAGTAGGTCCTTAGTAAATGTTTATTGATTTATTTCAACTTGATAGCAGGGATTATAACTGTGAACTACTATGCCCATTACAACACACTGCCTCTCACATCTAAATGAAGACAAAGCAAATGACTGACAACTATTATTGAACATTCAATAATATGTTAAGTGACAGATAAGAAAACTGGCAATTTGTTTCAATGCACCATCCTTTTAGACTGATGATAAGTAACTCTAGATAGAACATGTATTCATGTCAGAAATGAATGTTTAGTAATAGGCATGCTTGGGGCAGGTCTGACACTGGTACCCAACTAGGTTCAGGTTCAGTGTTGTGATGAAGAGACACTCCCAATCCAATTAACAAAAGGTTTCTTTAGCAAAAACATAGAAAATATATCAGTAAGAATGAAGTAGTGTTTAACTTCAAGTTTGGTAGAACACTCTCTTACTTTAAATTCATCTGGCAAGCAGAGCAGAGTATGATGACTTTGCTGGTCTCAAGTACACAGAAAGTCTGAGAGGCCTGCACTCCATGTGGGTGGGAATTGTTATGCCCTTAGGTGCTTAGGAAGTTATAGCAAAGGAGGCAGGGACCAATCAATTCTCAGTGATAACTTTGTCATTGTTTAGGGAAAACTAATCCTTGGTGACTGAGGAAGTGGGGTACAAGGAACAATTTTCAAAAAAAAACTCACAATTGACATAAAAGCTAAATTTCAGTAAGAGCTTAGTGAAAATAAAAGATTTTTTTTTTTACATCCAAGTTCACAGACCCCCTGAAATCTATTCATGGACTCTTTGGCTGTCCACAAACTCCAGGCTAAAAATTCTTGCTTTATATATTTTTTCTCAATATGGGATAATTTTAGGTCACTAGACAGCACTTCTAACATGCTTTTAAAAAGGCAAGTCAACAAGAAAAAAATATCGATGGTTAAAACAATAGCAGCAACATTTCCCCCTGGCCTGCCATAGAATCCCCTTTTGTAACACAAAAGAAAGATTATATTTTATGTTCACATTTCCTGAATATATTACATGTAGATGAAAGTGGGAATAACTGCCTTCTGGAATAATGACATGATCTATTCATAGAAAGTCTATTTCATGGGCAAATTATTCATATTTCTAGATTACAAATGGCTTAAATTTCTTAGCCATCTTCTGTGCTGGCTACCCCTTATATATGGGTCAATTTATAGTTACTTCCAGGACTTGGTCAGTGTAGAGAGGAAGGCTAGGGAATTCAGTAATAAGAACAGGTAACTTGTATTCTAGGATAAAATATAAATTCCTTTCATAAGGGTTTCATATCCAAGATATGTAGGCATTTAGCAGAAATATATGAGAAAACACTATTTCTCAATTACAAACCATTAATGAACATATGAAAGGTCGTTACAAATAATTAATAATAAACCAACCTTGAGGCCTAAAGTCACAGCCTTGAAATTGACAAGGTAATGAGAATGGTTAATGTTGGAGGAATTTTGGAAAGACAGGCATACCAGTATATCTTTAGTAGATCTGTGAGTTAATCCAACCATTCTGGAAAGTGATTTGGAATTACACAAATTTATAAGAGATAGTTTTGTGGGAGGCAGCATAGGAGGGGTACAGTGGGTAATGTAGGGGATATAATAACAGATGATATCAAGATTTTTTAAAGGATAAGAAAAAATGTGACCTGCCATTTAGAGTCTTTACCTATTTGGATCCAAGGGTCAATTTAGGTGTTATGTCCTACATAAACTCTTCCCAGATTCCCTCCATCCCTCAGATGAAAGTGCTCTTTTGCCCCTCAAACTACCTTATGTCTACTCATATGTGTCCATATTTGATTCCTTCAGGTGAATATAAATTCCTTGAGGGCAGATACTATTTGATTTTTGCTTTGTATTTCAAGTGTTAAGAATAAATGAGGAGGCAGGGTAGTTTGAAAAAGAGAAATCAAAAAGCTCCTTTATTGATTCTGTGCCTTTCCCTAAAATGAAGTCCCCTCTATTTTATTCCAATATTTTACTGATATTTAATACCAGTATTCTATATGGCTATGAGTTATAGAATATGATAATCTCTGAAGAATTTAAAATGGATAGCACCTAGAAAGTAATACAAAGATAAATGATGAGTGTATGTAGGCTGCAATAGTAAATAAGAAGCTATGGAGACTCAAAATAAAATATACCATGCTCCTTCTCCCTCCCCTCACCCCCCAAAAAAGTATGAGCATAAAAGAAGATGAACTAGTTAAGTGAAAAGAGAGGGTATAACTGGCAGACAGCCTTTGTTCTCCTCTGGAATCTTGAGGTACGGTACTATCTAGTTAAGGCCCTTTTCGTAAGGAGTAGTTAATGATTAAATGGGAAGAAAAATATTTTATGTAAAGAAAGAGATGTGTATTGATTGCTAAATAATGTGAGATATTCCTGCTCCTACACAAGGATACTATGAATCCTAAAATAACTTTGTTTTAATACACACTACTAATATATATGTGTAAAGAAATAGTTTTCAGATAGGATTTGGACAGTTGGGACAGAACATGATCTGTGGTATAAACATGAGAACTTGGATCTCTTTGTCTCTTTGTCAACAATATGGAAATATGAAAATATGAATCTCCTTTTTCACACAGTGCCTCATTTGTGCCCACAGTTTAGTGTTATAAAGAAATAGGGGCTCATCTTTTATTCATTAAAAATTAGGGAAATGTAAGTATAAAGAAACGTAGGTGGCAAAAACGGACAATTTTGCTGAAGACTTCAGGATTCAAAGCAGAGGGTAAATCAGTTCCTTTGTATATAAATTTTTTTTTTTATTAAAGGCTAACCTAAAAAAATAAGAAATCCTATATAATCCAAGTTCCAAAGCCCGTTGGAATAGACCTCTTCATTAGTAGAGATCAGTGTCCTCCAGCTGGGTGAGGGACTGGGTGAAGTTGGAGAGAGCAGGAGAGAAGAGAGTTCATCAGTCTTTTCAGGCCTCTTGAGTAATTTCAAAGTCCCTCCAGGCTGGCATTTGCTTTGGGCCTGTCTGGCTTTCAATTTCAAGAAAGAAGATGGATGATGTTAATAGTGCTTCAGGTTACTGAAGGGAAAATAAGACTTTGGGAAGAAGTCAACATGAAAGGAGCTAGCAGTCTCCATAATGTCTCTATCCCCAGCTTTCTACACTTAGGACTTTGTTAACTTCTCCTTGGGTGAGATCTGGGACTCTCTCTCTCTCTCTCTCTCTCTCTCTCTCTCTCTCTCTCTCTCTCTCTCTCTCTCTGCTGAGCTGAGTTACCTCAATGGGAAAGCTCCTTCATTATGTATGGTCGGGTGCATATTCTCCTATTTGACTTTTTCTGATTTCTGTTTTGCTATTGACTTGTATAAGTGTTATTGTTTAGTTTTGCTTTTTTTCCTAGTTGATATGTATGTGATCATTGTGGAACTGGTATTTGGAGGGAAAAAGTCAAGCCTTGGATAAAGATTTTGGGGTCCTCCTCCCCTCATTAATCACTAAGCACCAGAAGTTTAGCTTCAACCTGAACTACATCCCCTCGACTAACAATATTTAAGGGAAGAGATAAAAATTCTAGCCAGTAACCCCTCTCTCTGAGAAGAGCAGAGTGGCAAAGCTTCTGGCCCAAATCTGCTTCCTCTCCTGGCAGGAATTAACATCTTCCTTGAAGAATTGGAGTATGGGAGAAGAGGCTAGAAATGTCTGTTCTGTCTCTCTTTGAGACACACAACTACACCCTCTATGTTAGATGGGGGTGGGGGAAGACAACTGTCACTACACATATAAACTTTTGGAGGCTAAACAATGATTTAAAAGGAACTCTCAATTTGATAGGAGGAATGTGAGGAGTTGCTACCCTTTAAGGAAAAGAAGAGTGGTTGAGAGTGAGGAAGACCATCATTTAAATCAAAGCTACTGGAAGAGGAGTGAAGGGAGAGGAGCCAGAACATGGAAGGAACATAGTAGGGAGGCTGGAAGCTACCGTGGGACAGTTAAAAGCAGTCAGCTGATGGTGAAGCCTTCAGCTAAGTGATTGTCGATTGTTTGGAGAGAAAAAATGACTTTTTTGGCCAAGGTAGCTATTGCTTTTCATCAAAATCTCAAGTTGGGAAGAGGCAAAGCTTGTAAATTTTTGTTGCTCTCTGCTGCTGCCTCTGACTTTGAAGAAGAAAAGCTGAGGTCTGAGGTCTGGCTTTGAAGCTGCTTTGATATCCTGGTGAGTATCAGCCTGAGCCATGTTGCTGTGACTTGTGTTCTGACAGACAATTGGCATCTGGATGAGTGAATAACTGATTGTCGTGGTCCATAGAGCCCAGAGAAAGGCAGTTTGATGACCTTAGTGTTTACTAGCTTAAAGAGAACTGCTATTCACATTAAGAACTAACACTTTCTAAATGCCATATCCAGGGTGATGGCTAATTGAAAGAACTTAGCAAGGCTATGTTTCTCTTGAAAGGAGAGGATTTCCCCAACTGATGTTTGGTGAGGATTAACAGTCAAACAATGAGCAAACAGTTTCGTGTTATGCAGATGTTCTTTAATGGATGAATCCAGTAAGACCTATAATACAGAGTTGTGAGTGTGAGTTACCTTAAGCAAGTGAGTATTTCTCTCTAATATGCTTCCCTGCCAGGTTCCTGCAAATGTGTGTTCACTCTTCACCATACATATTGATTACATTGGAGAGAAAGCATGGTCTAAGTATATGTGAGTATATTTACTCATGCATATACATGTATGTATATATACACATGTAAATGTACATGCACATATCTCTCTGTCTGTCTATCTATCTATCTTGTACAGTGAACAGAGAACACTGGGTCTGGAGTCAGAAAGACTTGAGTTCAAATCTGGTTTCAGATATTTGCTAGCTGTGTGAACCTGGGCAAGTCATTTAACTTCTTTGCCTCAGTTTCCTTATCTGTAAAATGGGGATAATAATAGCACCTACCTTCCAGAGTTGTTGTGAGGATCAGTTGAGATAGTAATTGTAAAGCACTTAGCAAAGTGCCTGGCACATAGTAAGCACTATAAATGTTAGTTATTATATATCCACATATGTATATGCAAATGTGTATATATGATGTTCAAGTGAGATAATATAGTTAAAATTATTTACAAACTATATACATGTATACTTACACATTATACATTTTATTATTTATTCATTTGTTTTAATATATTCATGTCTACAATGTTATTGTTTCTTTTGTTTTATTGTCGGTCAATCAATATTTATTAAGCACCTACTGTGTACCATGCACTGTGATAAGGGCTGGTAATACAAAAAAAGATAAAAGATAGTTCCTTGACCTCAAAGAACTCACAATCTAGTGGGAAGACAAGCAAACACATTTGTACAACAAGAATTAAGAGGCATTGGAAAAGGTTTCCAGTAGAAGATGGGAATTGGTACTTGAAGGAATCTAGAGAAGCTAGCAGGCAGAGATGAGAAGGGAGAACATTCCAGGCATTGGGTAAACAGAGAGAGAAAATGGCTGGAGCAGAGATGCAATATCTTCATGGAACAGCCAGTAGATAAAAAAGTATGCATTGGGAAGGAAGGTGTAAGAATACTAGAAAGGCAGGAGGGGACTATGTTATGAAGGGCTTTGAACACCAAACAGAGGATTTTGTATTTGATCCTGGAGGAAATGTAGAGCCACTGGAGTTTGTTGCGTGGTTGGGGTGGGGTAGTAATATGATCAACCCTACTTATTAGTAGCTGTTTTAAGTAGATGTTTTAAGGCTAGAAGATGGATTGGAATGGGAAAGAGATTTGAGGCAGGCAGACTCACCAGTAGGTTATTGCAATAGTCCAGGTATGAGGTGATTAAGGCCTACACAAAATTGGCAGCAGTAACAGAGGAAAGAAGAGTGCATATTCAAGAGGCAGGTAGGCTTTGGCAATAGATTGGTTAAAGGGGATGAGAGATAGTTCAGGATTGTGGATGACACTTAGGTTGCAGGTCTGAGGAACTAGAAAGATGATGCTGCCCTCTATTAATAGGGAAGGTAGGAAGGGGGGAGGTTTTAGAGAGAAAAATGAGTTCAGTTTTAGACATGTTGAGTTTAAGATGTCTATTGGAATCCATTACTATTAAGTCAATGGTTTATTTAAGATCTTTAAAAAAAATTATTGAGTTAACAAACTTAATTTTAAAGCTTAAAACTTTAAAGCTTAATTTTGTTTTAAGGGGTCAATACAAAGTACCTTTAGAGACAGATATGTGTATGTATGTTAATTTGATGGTTTACAGCAATTGGCCAGTATTGTTTTTCTAGGACTATCTAGGACTATCACATATTTACTATGTGAGATTCCAGAATGTAATTATTTTCCTAACTTCTAGTGATATATTTAAAGACAAAGGGAAGGAAAAAAAAACATTTTTAAAAGCCTGGTAAATTTTGTTATTGTCATAAGGCTAATTTCATTGGGTTTATAGATATTTATATAGAGATAGGATATATATGTAGATATATATTTGACTTATAAAACTGAATTGTAAACATTTTTGTAAATTGAAAATATTTTTAAAATACATTGTAAATACTTTTTGATGAGAGGAGAGTGATAGCTAGGAATTTATTTTGGTTTTATGAAACTTTGGGGAGATTTATTTATGTCACTTAAAGATATTTTACACCAAATTTGTTTTGATAAATCCCACTTTTAAAGAGGTATTTTTTGTTTTAAGATTGAATAAGAGATTTCTGTCATTTTAGAGGTTTACAACTAATTTACTTCATGAAATTTTAGTGATTATCCATTTTAACACCAGGATAAATTTTAAACTGTTTTCAAGAAAGGGAAATACTTTTAGGAAGGAATGCTTAAGTAAAAAAAAAATCTTTTGCAAAAATCTTTTGTGTGATTTTTGGAAGGCCTACTGAGTGGTGAGACTTTATTGTTTGAGGAGAAACCTTTTTTGGGACCCTGAATATTTTTTCTGAGTTTCATATTCTTAGGTTCATTGTGTCCTTGAACTGTCCTTAAATGAGCACTTTAAGAAAAACATCAGTAGTTGGAATACTGAATATCTGTCCCTGGAATGGTTGGACTTTCCCATACAAGAAATCTGTCCATCTGGTTCCATTTACTAGGCTATTTATAGTGGTGTAGGGCTTGAGGACCAGTTTTGATACTGTTAGAACCATGTTCCTGCTTCTAAGTCTTATAGTAAATTTCTATTACCAGTGTAGACAAAAAGCAGAAGTCTGTGTAATGGCAAGTAAAATTAGGATCTTTTGCTTTTGCTTTAGTATAATCAAGTGCCTGATTGAATCTTGCTTTTATCAATCAAGGATTATTACTAGGAGTAAAGTACGGAAAGAAGAGTTTCTCTTTTTTTCTTATTTTTTAAATTTAATTTAATGTATTTATTTTTAGATTTTAACATTCATTTCCACATTATTTTGAGTTCCAATTTTTCTCCTCATCTCTCCCCTCCCTCCACCCCATAACACTTTGCATTCTGATTAACCTTTCCTTCAATGTACCCTCCCTTGTATCACTTCCCTTATCTCCATCTTCCCTGTTTTCTTGTAGGGCAAGATAGATTTCTATACCCCATTACCCGTATTTCTTATTTCCAAGTTATATGCAATAACAATTCTCAACATTCGTTTCTAATATTTTGAATTCCAACTTCTCTCCCTTCTTCCTCCCCACCCATCCCCACTGAGAAGGCAAGCAATTCAATACAGGCTATATATGTGTCATTTTGCAAAAGACTTCCATAATAGTCATGTTGTGTAAGACTAACTATGTTTCCCTCCATTCTACCATTCTACTTACTCCCTTCCCCCATTTGCCCTCCTTTCTATCATCCCCCTCATCCCACTCATCCCATTCTCCTCCACTTTCCGGTAGGGTAAGATAGATTTTCATACCAAATTTAGTGAGCATTTTATTTCCTCCTTAAACCATATGTGAAAAGAATAAGCTTCACTTTTCCCCCTCACCTCTTCCCTTTTCTCCTCCATTGAAAAAGATTTTTCTTATCTCTTTTATGAATAATAATTTGCCCCATTTCATTTCTCCCTTTCTTCTCCCAATATATCCCTCTCTCACCCCTTAATTTTTTTTTATGGATATCATCCCTTCTGATTCAATTCAACCTGTGCTCTATGTGTGTGTGTGTGTGTGTGTGTGTGTGTGTGTGTGTGTGTGTGTGTATTCCCTTCACCTATCCAAATACCGAGAAAAGTCTCAAGAGTTACAAATATTATCTTTCCATGTAGGAATGTGAACAGTTCAACTTTAGAAAGTCCTTTATGATTTCTCTTTCCTGTTTACCTTTACATGCTTCTCTTCATTCTTGTGTTTGAAAGTCAAATTTTCTCTTCAGTACTGGTCTTTTCATCAAGAATGCTTGAAAGTCCTCTATATCATTAAATGACCATTTTTTCCCTTGAAGTATTATACTCAGTTTGGCTGGGTAGGTGATTCTTGGTTTTAACCCCAGTTCCTTTGACTTCTGGAATATCCTATTCCAAGCCCTTCAATCCCTTAATGTAGAAGCTGCCAGATCCTGTGTTATCCTGATTGTATTTCCACAATACTCAAATTGTTTCTTTGTAGTTGCTTGCAATATTTTGTCCTTGACCAGGGAACTCTGAAATTTGGCCACAGTATTCCTAGGAGTTTCTCTTTTCGAGTCTCTTTCAAGAGGTGATTTGTAGATTCTTTCATTATTTATTGTGCCCTATGGTCCTAGAATATCAGGGAAGTTTTTCTTGATAATTTCATGAAAGATAATATCCAGGCTCTTTTTTTTGATCATGACTTTCAGGTAGTCCCATAATTTTTAAATTGTCTTTCCTTGATCTATTTTCCACATCAGTTGTTTTTCCAATGAGATATTTTACATTATCTTGTATTTTTTCATTCTTTTGGCTTTGGTTTGTAATTTCTTGGTTTATCATTTAGTCATTAGCTTCCCTCAGCTCCTCTCTCATTTTTAAAGAACTATTTTGTTCAGTGAGCTTTTGAACCTCCTTTTCCATTTGGTTGATTATGCTTTTTAAAGCCTTCTTCTCTTCATTGGTTTTTTGGACCTCTTTTGACAGTTGAGTTAGCCTATTTTTAAAGGTGTTATTTTCTTCAGCATTTTTTTTTTGGGTCTCCTTTAGCAAGCTGTTGACTCGCTTTTTAAGCTTTTCCATGGCCTGAGTCCATTACATATTCATTTTGGAGGTACTGGATGCAGGATCCTTGACTTACTCTGACAGAATGCATTGTTCTTCCTCATCTGAAAGGATGGAAGGAAATACCTGTTCACCAAGAAAGTAACCTTCTCTGGTCTTATTTTTTTCCTCTTTTTGGGCATTTTCCCAGCCAATTACTTGATTTCTGAATCCTTTATCAAGAGAAGGGTTCTAATGCTTCTCCTCACCCCAGGACCATGCTCAGGGCTGAGATTCAGATCAGGTGCTCAATTCCCCCA
The DNA here is from genome assembly GCF_028372415.1 of Notamacropus eugenii. NCBI lineage: Eukaryota > Metazoa > Chordata > Mammalia > Diprotodontia > Macropodidae > Notamacropus > Notamacropus eugenii. The sequence goes on from NC_092874.1 coordinate 364,252,223, forward strand.
GGGTCTTTAAGCTGTGCCACTCCCACAATGGAGGCTGCTGCCCCACTCCACCACTGCTCGGTAGCACTGCAGCTGCTGCTGCTGCTGCCACTGCCTGGGACCCATGGTGGGGGGACCCTGCTCCCCTTTTGCCCAGCTGGGAAAGTCATCTCACTGACCTTTGAAACTTTCTTTGAACTTGTGGGTTGAGGGATCTGAGACCCTCCCTGCTGGGGATTTTGCCCCAGAGGCCTGTTCTGGTCCTGTTCCTCTCAGTGCTGCACTGCCAGGGCTGAGTTCCATTTGGTTCAGTGTCCTGTGGGATAGACTTTTCCTGTTGGCCTTCCATGTTACCTTTGACTGGAAATCTCTTTCACTTTGTCATTCTGTGGCTTCCATTGCTCTGGAGTTTGTTGAGAGTCATTTTTTACAGATATTTTATGGGCTGTGGAGGAAGAGCTATAGTATGTGCATCTTTCTACCCTGCCATCTTAGCTCTGCCTCAAAAGTTTCTTTAACTAGAAACAGTATATGTATTTGTGTTGTTAATGTGATTAAATATCTTCCCCACCCATTAATGGGCCTGCTCATTAAGGGGAGTTTGATTAGAGAAGATTTGTAAGAACACCCACAGCTTTTGTTAATGAAGCACTGGTTCTCAAGGACTGGGATGCCCTCTGGCTCTAAAAAATGTATAAATACAATGAGAGTGAGGTTTTACTTTGGGGCTTAGTTTTTGTAAGAAAGTTTGAGTGCCAGATGAGGTCTCTGGGAAGCAGCTAAGGAGTGCCCCCTAGCTTTGAGAACCCAGATGCCTTGCTTCCCTCTCTGGTAACTATGGTCAGGCAGTTGGGATCCAATTGTCTGTTGAATTTAGGCAGAGGAAGCCATGTCTGTTGATATTTTGATTTCTCTGTATTTTCTTTGTAATTCAGGGTGCTGACTCCCCTGAACTAACTGAATGATATATGTGCTTGGTTAGAGGAATGATACATGTCCTTGATTAAAGTGATTGTCAACCCTTCAAAAGTTGCCTTTCCTTTTATGAATGCAGATCTAAGATCCTGTGATAGCAGGCCCTCCATGTATGTCTGATACAGTTTGCCATTGTAATACCGAATCTATTAGTCATTAGATTAATACTTAAGCATTTAGATTACTGTAATAAGCTGCAAGTGACAAATATCTTGCTGTTTTTATTTGGATATGAATTTGTGGTCATTCCATGGTCTAAGCAAGAGTTAAATTGGTGCTTGAATTGTCATATATATATATATATATATATATATATGTGTGTGTGTGTGTGTGTGTGTGTGTGTGTGTATGTGTGTATATATGATTATATATGCATATATATCATATATACATACATATCATATATATGTATATATGATATATATACATATATATCATATATGTGTGTATATATGTATATATATCATATCATATATATATATCATATATATCATATATATGATATATATCATATATATGTATATATGATTCAGTTCCTAAAGCATCTTATTTTTTTTTAGAATGATATAAGTATAATTAGACAAAGGTAAACAAACCTGTGAAGCAAAGGTGTACATCTGTTAAGCTTTGAGGTTAAAGTCAGGAACCTCTTTTTGTTCTGTTTAAAGAATAGTATTTCAGTACAATCAATTATGTTAGTGAAGAGTATAAATTTATGAGCTATTTTGTGTCATCTTAAAGAATTTGATTTTACCTTTGTTTGCCATTTAATCTGGAATTAGAATATGTGTAGGAACGCATGCAAATTACTTAAGAGTCACCTTAAAGATGTTCCTATTGTTTAAAGGGATTGTGAGAACAGTGGTCTATGTTATATCCATTTAAACAACTTAACATGTTAACAGACTAACATGTTTTGCTGTAGACAGTGTTTCATATAGTCTCTTCTCTGTATATAATTTGGGATTTTTATATTCACACATCCCATCACAAGTCTTTTGATGCTTATTATTAAGCATCTTAAAGCAAAATTCTTTGTAATATTGAACTTAGGGATGACAAAGCATCTATTTCCCATGAGTACTAGTCATAGTAAGATAAGTTGTGATTTTTCTTTGATGAATCTTTTACTATTACTTACCAATCTGAGATTATAATCAGTACTTCATCTAGGATATGTGATCTTTGAGAGCTGAATTCATCCAGAGCTCTGATTATTGGAATTTGCTGTTTAAGATCTTATGGGACTGTTAACTGACATTATTCTGAGTTTCACTCCACTTATGATCATCAAGGAATGCTATTGAGCCAATGAATTGATGATGTCAGCAACTCTGGGATTTTACATCCATGAATTACAGATGGAGTTCTCATGGGAAAAGATTGAGAAAATGACTTGGTGGGGCAGAGTCAAGATGGCAGAGTAGAAAGACACATATACTCTAGCGCTTCCCCCACAGGCCAAAAATTCCTGTAAAAAAATGACTTTCAACAAATTCTAGAGCAACAGAAGCCACAGAACAATAGAGTGAAAGAGGTTTCCAGCCAAAGGTAACCTGGAAGGCCAACAAGAAAGGTCTATCTTACAGGATGCTGAATGGAGCAGAGCCCAACCCTTGTCGCAGAGTTCCCAGGTCAAGGACAAAATATTGCAAGCACTTAGAAAGAAACTATTTGAGTATTGTGGAAATACAATCAGGACAACACAGGATCTGGCAGCTTCTACATTAAGGGATTGAAGGGCATGGAATACTATATTTTAGAATTCAAGGGAACTGGAATTAAAGCCCAGAATCACCTACCCAACAAAACTGAGTATAATACTTCAAGGGAATAAATGGTCATTCAATAACATAGAGGACTTTCAAGCATTCATGATGAAAAGACCAGAACTGAATAGAAAATCTGACTTTCAAGCAAAAGAATCAAGAGAAGCTTGAAAAGGTAAACAGGAAAGAGAAATCATAAAAGACGTTCTAAAGCTGAACTGTTTACATTTCTACATGGAAGGATAGTATTTGTAACTCTTGAGACTTTTCTCCGTATTGGGGTAGTTGGAGGGATTATACATACACACAGACACACATGTATAGATAGAGAGTACAGGTCGAGTTGAATCAGAAGAGAGATGATATCCATAAAAAAAATAAAATGAAAATTAAGGGGTGAGGGAGGAAAATACTGGAAGGAGAAAGGGAGAAATGGAATGGGGCAGGCTACAACTCATAAAAGAGATAAGAAAAATCTTGTTAAATGAAGGAGAAAAGGGAGAAGGTAAGAGGGGAAAAGTGAAGTTTACTCTCTTCATATATGGCTTAAGGAGATTATAACATGCTCACTAAATTTGGTATGAAAATCTATCTTACACTACAGGAAAGTAGGGGAGGAGGGGATAAGTGGAGTGAAGGGGATGTTAGAAGGTAGGGCAAATGGGAGAAAGGAGTAACAAGAAATAAACACTTTTGGGAAGGGACAAGATCAAATGAGAGAATAAGAAAAGGGGGACGGTAGAATAGAGGGCAATATAGTTAGTATTACACAACGTGATTATAATGGAAATCTTTTGCAAAATGACACATATATAGCCTGTATTGAATTTCTTGCCTTCTCAGTGGAGATGGGTAGTGAGGGAGAGAAGTTAGAATTCAAAGTTTTAGAAAGAAATGTTGAGAATTATTATTGCATATAACTGGGAAATAAGAAACACAGGTAATGGTGTATAGAAATTTTTTTTTGCCCTACAAGAACAGAGAGAAGATGGGGATAAGGGAAGGGTGGGGTGTGATAGAAGGGAGAGAATATTGAAGGAAGGGATAATCAGAATTCAAGGTACTATGGGGTGGGGGAAAGGGAGAGAAGGGGAGAAAATTTGGAACTCAAAATATTGTGGAAATGAATGTCAAAATCTAAAAATAAATAAATAAATACAAAAAAAGAATGACTTTTGGTATGGACTGAGGTAGTAGTCTCCTGACTCAATTTCCCTAATACTACATTTCCTTCTAACTTACTTTTAGCCTGCCTCGATTCAATTGGCCCTCTATATAACTTTTGCCTGGAATTGACATCAAGGTAAGGGAACATTTGCCCTTATGTCTGTATTCTTCTTTTATGACAAATTTCTACATATCATGTTAGATGATCAGTTTGAACATAGTATTAAATCTTTACAGACTAATATTAGAGAATATCCAAGTTACTATAAGATACAAGTATAAGATCTGAGCTGTTTAGCCTAGAATTTCAGTCCTTTCTGTATTCCAAACAGCTAACTAATTATTGAAACTTGACCTCTGTTACTAGTTATACATTCCTGTATAAGTTAAGGTACTTTAAGTTTTCATAGTGGTATAGGGATAATTAGCCAAATGATGTAAAGACTTGTGAAACCAGGATATGCTTCTGCTATTCAGTGAGTATTATAACTGTTTCAGTTCTGTGTTAAGGAAAGTAATATCAATACAATTGTTATCTTACAAGAAGGATGACTTGTAGTTTGTCTTGTAAATGCCTTAAAGAGTCATGGGCTTTTGTTAGGGATTATTTCATTTGAAAGTCGCTAGAAGATGAAAATGTTTTAATTATAAATAACTTACTTCGTGTGTATGCACTGTTTTAAAATTGATGACTCAATGTATTTGTATATCCCATCCCAGAACCTTGTATTACAACTGAAGTTAATCTGACAACTTTTAGATGAATTCATTTTTTGTATTAGAGCCCATCATCTTATAAAAAGTGTTTTGTTATTAATTTCTTAGTGGAATTTCATCCTCCTAATGAGGAAACGAATAATGACAAATATAAAAATTGGGTTCTAATTTCTGTCTGTATCTGAGTTGCCTTTATCTATTAATATGACAGTTTACCAATCTAAAATTGTAAATTCCCTAGTCTATAGGGTTCCAAATTTGATTTTCTGTTAATAAGACATAAGGTTTGAGCTGACTTCCATTATCTGACCTGGTTATTGACAAGGTAAATTTAAAATCGTATTAAGACCTGTTTTGCAGGAATTTTTTAGCAGAGAAGAGGATTTTACAAGTGACCTGAACCAGAGAAGAACTGCACTGAAACCACGTAAACCACAGGACTACATCAGTTGGTGTCCTAAGAACCAGACAATTGTATGAGATGAGACTTTTGTTCCTCAAATGGATAATTTTGTTTTGTTGCTTACTTTTTCATTTTGCACCTTTTATCTATAAGGTCTACTTATCAAAGGGGATTACCTGCTTTGATTTTGTCAAAGCACTCCATCCATCCTTCCCTTTCCCCCCTCGCATTATTTCCCCTAAGTCTCATAGTTAGAAACTCTTGATAAAGTGTTTGTCATTCAGTTGATCATTCATTGAAGAGGCCACACCTCTCAATAGAATCAAATGAAATGAGAGAAATGACCATTAATATTCAATAATTTGGGAAGAGGTAGAGCTCTCCCCTTTTCCCAAAGTCCTGATAAAAAGTTCAGTCTCTTGAAAGATATTGCTGATAATGAGAAGGAACTAATTTTCTTGTTCAAGATCCCAACCTGTTGAAAGCTATTGTGTTCTGCTTAGGCTTGCATGGGGTTGGTTGGTTGGTTGTTGCCCTTCTTCTCAAAGATGAGCAAAATGACCTCACTATGCTAGAGTCAAGTGTCAGTGTGTCTACTTGTGAATGATCAGACCAATATAAGTTTTGAATGTTCTACCAGGGGTCAGGCACAAATAGTCCATGTGAACATTTGGGGTGGATTCTCTAAATTTGTGCATCTCACATTTCTTTTGGGCTATTTCAATTCTGCTTTGAATTAGAGTACAATACCTTCTTGTACTGTACACTCCATACTGAGTGGTCTTATGTCAGTGTCTCCCATGTCACACAATCATTTCCAAAGTTTTTAAGAGAGACCTCAAGAATGTCCTTGTATTGCTTCTTCTGACCACTATGTGAACACTTGCCCTGTATGAGTTCTCCATAAAATAGTACATTTTGCATTCAAACAACATGGTCAGCCTATCAGAGTAGAGCTCTCTGAAGTAGAGTCTGAATGCTTGGCAGTTTAGTTTAAGAAAGGACCTCAGTGTCTAGTATCTCATACTGCCAGGTGATCTTCAGAACTTTTCTAAGACAATTCAAATGGAAGAGATTCAGTTTCCTGGTATGACACTGGTATACCATCCAGGTTTCACAGGTGTACAACAAAAGGTTAACACAGTAGCTCTGTAGACCTTCAGTCTGGTAGTCAATCTAATACCTCTTCTTTGACATACTTTCCTTTGGAGTCTTCTAAACACTGAACTTGCTCTGGCAATGCTTGTATTAACCTAATTATCAATGTGTACATGCCTGGAAAGTACACTACCAAGGTAAGTGAGCTTATCCACAGTATTCAAAACTTCTTCATTTGCTGTAACTGATGGTTCCACATATGGATGGTGTGAAGGTAGCTGAATACATTCTTTGAACAGATAGACTCAAGCAGTGGGTAATCTGGTGTAGAGACAGTTTCTGTATCCAAGGGATGTGACTCTCAGCCCTTCATCTTAATATAGCTCACCTTCTATTGTATTATCCTCTCAGAGTTGATTGTAACCCCTCAGGAACACCTACTCTTTGAAGGGAATATGAACTGTGAGCTCACTGATTGTCTTTGGTCTAAGGGAGATGACCAAATGGCCATCCTCTTATTGATAATGTGTGGGACTTACTAATAATGATTAAATTACCCAGAAAAAATTGAGTCATTGATTATGTAAATATCACACAGTAGCATTGCCTTATGAGGAGATGACTGTGTAGGTTAAAAACCATATGGGAAGAAGACTTAAGGGCTAGAGTGGTGAGTAGGCCAAAGGTAATAATAAAGTTCTCTTTCTAGTCCCCAGAGAGAGCTTGATTATAACTGTGTGTAGACTCTTATCTCTTGGTACTTAGACCTGCAAGTATGAACACATTAGAGTCAGAAAGCCAAAATCAGAGAGAAGTGAGATGTTGACATGCCATGTGAGAAGAGGGATGATGGAAATATATTTTATGTAGTATTGTGGAAGTGTGTATATCTCACATTATCTCTAGCTTTAGTAACACCACACTCTTTTTATTTATGTTACATTTGTAATAGCAGGAGAAATCAAGAAAGACCTTCACTCAGCACATGAGTGAGTCCCTGTGGTGAATTTAGGGGAAGGCATGAATGAGTATCATAGGATAGTTAAAGACAAATTGATTGCAGCATAGTTTCATTGAAGGAAGCACCCACACTGATGAAATTGTGAATCTATTTGGGAATATGTGAATCCTAAGCACACATACCAGTAACTTGCATATAGTAGGCACTTAGTAAACTGTTCCTTGATCTTACTCAAGTTCATTCTCTTTGCATCCCATCATTAAAATATAAAGCTGTGATACGGCATGTAGAATCCTAGAAAGCATGATCTCCATGAATTAATGGAAAATTCCAGGACAACAAAAATTCCAAACAGAAGATATGATTGCACACGTATAATAATTTCATCAGTGATGAGTTGTTGATAATCTTGGGTAATATCAAGTTTTTCAAAGATCTTTCCCCAGGAAGAACAATTGATTGATTACAAACTTTGGTTATGAGGGCTATTAAAATGCTTTATTAAAATATGCTTGTAATCATCATCAGATTTTATCTTACCTTTAAGCTTTATTATTGGCACAGCTGATGCAGTCCATCAGATATGTGTAACTGGATTGAAGACACTATATTTGATTATTTGCACAAACTCTTCTTTAGTTTTCTTTTTTCTTCCTTAGAGCAAATAGTACACTATTAGCTTTCAAGGAAAATAGTATAATAGATGAATCCATCTCACATTCATATAGTGCTCTAAGGTTTGTAAATCACTTTACTTATGTTATCTCATTTGATCATGATAAGAACCTTGTGAGGTAGATATTATTATTACCAAACTGAGCCTTAGAGGAGTTAATTGATTTGCTCAATAGCACACAGCTGAATCCAAATCTGTCTTCCTAACTAAAAGTACAGCATGATATCTAGAATGTAATGTCAATGTTAAAATGTAAGATCCTTGGGAACAGAGATTATTTCATTCTTTGAATTTGTACCCCAGTTTCCTATGCTTAATAAATACTCATTGTTTGATTAATGGATTGATTAATTATTCAAATCCTGCCTAAGACACTAGTTTTCTGACTCTGGACAAGTTACTAACCTCTCAAACCTCAATTCTCTCTCATCAATAAAGTGAAGCTGGACATGATGGCCTCTAAAGTCTCCTGCAGCCCTAAATCTTTGACCCTATGAATGCAAAGATATAGGACAGATAAATCAATCATTTCAACTTTCAACTAAAATCCTTATTAGGATCATAACAAATAACATTCAGTCATCTTGGGGTTCACTTTTGGATCATTCTCAATTAGAGACTGCAAGCTAACACAGAAATGAACTAGACACAGACAATAAAAAAATAAAAGAATAAAGCAAGGTAATGATGATAAATTATACTTTATCTTTTAATGTTCTTATTCTGCTTCAGTCCAGACTTGACACTAGAAGAATGTGCCTTTAGAAATATAAGACAGAAACTGCAGTGTTAAACCAAGCCTCCTGGCCTTTTGTTCTTGAATGACTGGCAGGGGGATATTTAAGAGAATAAAGCTTTATTCCTCAATGGGCACCTTCTGCTGAGAGAATGGTAGATGTTTATGAAATGAAGCATTCTACTCAATTCCTTTTTCTCTCTTGTCCTAAGAGCTCTGTAGGATAACATTGGATACTGGATTAATAGACAATTTGATCTCTACTAGTCCCAAATGGCAGTTAATATCTTACAGGAAGCATGCAACTTACATTCTGTGTGTTCAAAGTAGGTCCTACCAAATCATACCATTTTCCTGGAGATGGATTGTTGCCTGTGAGAAACATAGAGAACAATTTGACTAGATGATATCATGTGAAGGAGGAGTAACATTCAATGAAGCAGAAAGATAGGTTGGGGATTTAAGAATGAATAATAATTGGGTTTGATTGAGTAGGGGAATCACATGGTCAAATCTACATATAAGAAAAATTATTTTCAAAATATTATGTAGGATGGACTGGAATGGTGACAAATTGAGGAAAGAAGAAAACTAGGAAGTTGTTACAATAATATAGGTGAAGACCTGAGGGCGTGAATGAGGGTGGTAGCTGAGAGAGTATTGAGAATAATAATGATGATGATTAATTATAGTAATCATAATAGTTAATATTTATATAGCACCTTAAGGTTTACAAAGTACTTGAGATGCATTATCTCACTTCATTCTTACTCTGTGAAGTAGGTGTTAGTTACCCTTATTTACAAATGTGGAAACTGAGACTGACATAGTTTAAGTGACTTACCCAGGGTCACTCAGCTAGCAAATCTCTGAGGCAGGACTTGAACTCAGATCTTGAATGTGAGAGATGTTGTAAAGGTAATATTTGGCAACTGATTAAACATATAGGGTAAAAATTGTCTAGGATAATGCAGTGATTATGAACCTGAGAAATTGGAAAGATGGTGGTTCTTTCACTAGAAACAGAGAAGTTTGGAAGAGGAAAATGTTTAATGATAAAGAGTACAATCTTAGACATGTTTGGTTGTTTCTGGGGCATCCATTTTGAAATGTCCAATTTTCAGCATGATGTAGTAAATAGAGAGCTAGCCTCAAAGCCAGAAAGACCTGGGTTCAGGTCCTAGCTCGACCCCATTAGCTATATGAGGCTAGGTGAGTTACTTAAGCTGTATGTGCCCTTGGACAACACTCTAAAACTTTTAAGTTGCAGAGAAAGTGCTGACCTGCATTACCAGGAAGTTTCCTCAACCAGGTGTTGCCAGTGAAATCACAAGTCTGTTCCATATTCCTAACTCTATCCTACCCATACAAAATTCTTGATTTCTTGGAATTCAAAATGATGGGAGGTCTGTAGAATGTGCTTTGTATGGTAGACCCAAAGGCGTTGCATATGGACTTAGAAAACCACATATTACATTATCGATAGTCTATCATATTTGTATTTATTTTGTCAAATATTTCCTAATTACATTTCAATTTTGTTTGGTGGAACTAGGGGATCATACAAGTACAATATAACCTCTGAGTCTCATGTTTGACACCTACAAGACCTGATCTGAGTTCAAATCTTGCTTCAGTCACTACTGATTGTGTGACTGTGGGCAAGTCACAACATCTCTACATCAGTTTCCTTATCTATAAAATGGGCATACCGATAGTGTCTAGATCATAGGATTTTTGCATGCATCAAATGAGTTAACACATATAAAGCATTTTGCAAACCTTAAAGCACTACGTAAATGCTGGCTATTACTAATTATTATTATCGTTACACTTTTGAGGGGTTGAGAAAAGAGTGGGTTCTTCAGAAGTTGAAAGTAAGTAGGATGTGCCTTGTATGGTAAGCCCAAAACCTTTTTCCTTCAATTTCAAACATTACTATACTGGTACTGAGAAGAGATTGGTATGGAAAATTACCTTGACTCAAGACAACTGTGCTGAAACTCTTTTCATTACTGACAGTTGTAGAAGGAGGGAGTTCAGAGATATGGGGTGGAAAATCAGCTTTGATGCCCAAGGAAAAACAACTCAAAGTGGGGGTGGTGGAAAGCCTGAAAGCTGGCTCAGGCTTTCCTTTTGGCCACAGAGTATAATGGTGAAAGGGTTGAAAGGGGGAAAACCAACCTTTAAAGTCCAATGAAACTACACTTAAAGTAGAGATAGACCATACTAAGGTGCTATTTCAAATTTTCCTTTTGATTGTAGAATGTAATGGAAATCAGGCCTGAAGGGATCATGATGACTGGAGAATCATGTTTACAGAGAAAAGGGGTATGGTGGTTGAGTAACGTGTCCATGCTAGGATCTGGTTTCTTTCCTAAAGTTTATAACAGCGCCATAGACCAAGGTACCAGCTAAATCCAAAGCTGAAGACAGTGTTGGCTACAGCCAAGTAGTAAAGCATTGTGCAGCGTAAGCTTCAAGATCAAAGGCAATGTGAATAATTTGAGGACATCAGTTACCCTGCAGTCCTACAGCATCAGAGACATGAATTAACCCTTCTTAATTGTGCATTGGGGCACATGTATACGTTACACATATGCCTCTCCACTTGTGAACACTATAGGTTTCAACTCTTTCTACTAACATATGGTGTCTGTGGGAAAGTATGCCCCAGTTTAACTGAAGAGATGCTATATTGCTGCTTTTCTTATGACGCCATTATGGTAAATAACTTCCTTGAGCTGGCTGTATTCTTCAGCTGACTAGAATAAAGGTAAGTGCATGAGTGGGGGGTTCATGAGGCATAGTTCTAGGAAGCAGTTCTAGGAACAGAGTACCTTGAATCTGAGATAGTCATCCAACATATGAATGAGTTGGGGGTGAGTGTAGCACAGAAGAGCTATCTATACATCTCTATCTATATGGCTATTTCTGTCATCTCTATATATCACAAATTTATGCCAACAGGATTGAAGATTCAAAGAAATAGGTGATTATACCTATCATTATTAGCACATAATTGATCATATAGGCATGGATACAGACTTACGTATATATGTATGTTTAGATTCATATGTGAATATATGTACATATATGAATACAAATATAACCACACACACATACATATTGCTTCTAGTCTGCTACCTTGATAGCCCCTCACACTTGCCAATAGGGTCCCTCAGTGAATGACTATCTCAAGTTCAAACTATTCTGTAGGTCTATACTCCTAGAACTACCTCATGAAGATTATAGGTATTGATATAGAAAACCATCCACTTCCTTTAAATTTTCAGTTTTGTCATATGATTACTTACAACAGTTTCCTCATAACCTTTTTTATTCTCTCCTCACTGTCATATCACCTTATTTTTTTTGTTAACTTGACTTTTCTGGTTTTTTTGAAATAAAATATAGCTGATGGTTGATTGATGTTCTTAGTCTTTCTTTTTTTAAAAAAAAACTACTCAAAAAAAGTATAGTCTATATGTATTTTTTCTTTTTAGTTGCACGTATTTTTCTCTAATTTTCATGGTTCTTTTGTTCTTGTTTCAAAATTGTTTATTTGTTTACTTTTTAGTTTTTGTTTTTTAATTGCACTCTAAATCCATTAATCCTCTCCTTTTCAATTTTGTTAACATATTTTGAGTGATCTAAATTTCTCCCTGAGGAAAGTTTTAGCTGTGTTCCATAAAAGTTAACCCCGGAGTTACTTGGGCCTAGAAGAATATAAGTTAATAGAAGATGAGTGTGGTTTCTTTTTATAAACAGCACCTATTATTGTACCTTACATATAGTTGACAGTTAATAAAAGTTTGTTGAATTGTTATCATTTAACAATTATTTACTATTAGTACTTTAAAAAAATCTGCTTATTCAGACTTTTACTTAGTCTCCATTTGCTTGTATTTTTCTACTTAGATTTCCTTTTATTAATGACTATTTTATTGTATTATGGCCTATAAAGGATGTGTTTAATATTTATGTATTTTTATTTATTATTACTTCATGTCCTAACATTTTTATAATGGCATAAAATTTATTTACTAAAATGTTAAATATCTGAGAGAGAGGATTAGAGACAGAACAGCAGGTCCAAGTCCAAGACTGGCCCTTTCTACTTGTAAGACCATGGAGAAATCACTTAACCTTTCTGAACCTCAATTTACTCACCTTTAAGATGGGTATGATAATACTTAAATATATTACTTTAAAGGGCCATTTCAGAGAAAAATGCTTTGTAAACTTTAATATCAATTCTGATTATTGTATTATGAAATTAAAGCCTCAGATTTTTATTTTAAAAGGTATTATTTAAAGGTAGATTTGAAGAAAATTTATTTCAAAATAGTTTCTTTTTGAAGCACCCTGTTTCAATGTCTATTTAGTATAAATAATTTAAAACCAACTAAACTGAAAGTTGTCCTGTACTAGACAATAGACATTCTGAGTTATGTCTCTGAATGAAAGAACTGTAACATTTAAGAAGAATAATACACTTTAAAAAATCTACCATAGCTCTGGACTGTTGTTTGACTCTTAGGGGATCATCTATCTCTGTAAGATAGGATTTCCCTGAGGGTGAGTTTTTCTGTAATGTAGATATTTATATGAATGTTATTTCAGAACAGTGTTATCAGGCATAAATTCAGAACCCATAATTATTGAGATGTGAATTCAGGCCTCCCTAGAATTCATCCAAGCTGTAATGTTGAATTCGGTATAAGATGGGTTTATTTTGTATCTGCTCTAAATTCTAAAATCATTCTCACACATATGATACTAGAGTTTTGAGCCAGAAGATATTCTTGAGATTGTCTGGTTCAATACTTTCACTTTATAAGTGAGGAAAATGAAATTGAGGGTAATTAAGTCACTTGTCCAAGGTCACCTAACTAATTGAGGCATACATAGCTGAGAATCAGCTGTTAGTAGGGTGGGGTGATCAGAGTTTTGCCCAGGAAGCTGAATTTAGAAGGCACCAAGGCATTTGTAATTCTTCAGCAATGTAGAAACAATAGTGTTTGGCACCTAGTTAACCAGCTAAAATATTTAAAATAAGAAACTACCAGATGGCCCATTTTTTGCCCTTGTCAGCTACATCCCAGGACGACTGCAAATGTGGTGTCCTGGTTTAAATGTTAGGGCTGTTTTCATTTTCCCTAGTCTCAGTTTGTGCTGCCCCAGGCATAAAAATTTCTAGTTATGGCTCTGTTGGGAATAGAACCCATGTCTTCTGACTTCCAGTTTACTATTTTTTTATTAGTATTTCAATCTGTCTTCTTATATTTAAGAGGACCTTGCCTGTAAAGTGGTTCGAGAGATGGATAGCTTGGTAATGAGGATTCAGCATGCTTCAGTTGCTCCATTAAAAAATTAATTTTTATTGATTTATTTTTCTCATTACCTGCATTTCTCACTCTCTCCATCTCCTTCCTGAGAAATATACTTTCTAATAAAGTATTTAAAAGAAGAATTAAGAAAATGTTCAGCAGAACTAGCCATCATATCAAAAAAGTCTAATGTTATATATAGAATTCCATACCCACGTAACTCTATCTCTTCAGAGAAGTGGTAAGAATTCTCTGTATCTCTGTCTCTGTCTATCTTTCTCTGTCTTTCTCTATGTGTATGTTATGGAAGGGGACAAGCTTGGTCATTAGCCCTGATTCTTTTGCTTTCTGTTTGCTTTACTTTACATCAGTCTTTCCATGTTTCTCCATATTCAGCATATGTATATGTAATAGGGGAGGAGGGAGGATTCCCCATGTGAAAGAGGCTAGGAACATCCATCTAAAATGGTGTGCTGACATGTAATGAAAGTGCCTTGGAGAGATTTGGAGCACATGCTGACATTTTGTGACTGATTCAACTAACTACAAGGTGAAGAGAAGGCTTTTTGATTGGCTGCATAGCCAGAATAGAGTGCATTCAGAAGGTCACTAGTCATCAAGGCCAATATTAATATGTGTTCTTTCTCCATTTGCTAGCATTGGAGGAGGAGGACTGAAAGCCTCTGGGTGAGATACAGTCCTGGAGTCTTATCTTACCCAGAGTCAGCATGCAGTTGAAAGTACATAGCCCTGCTGATTCTTCTATAGCTGTTGTGTCCACTCTTTCTTTCTAAGTAGAGAAGTTCTAGGATCAGAGTCCATGCCAGGTTTAGCAGCCAGTCAGTCCAACACTGATGCCCCAAAGAATAACCTTCGGGATCCAGCCCAATAGTCTGAGACACAGATATCTATCAGATTTGCCACATTTTGTAGAGGGAAATGTTAAATTTTTATGTTTTGAAATAATTTGTTTCAGAAAAATCTCTAAAGAGATGTTATCGAATTGTATTTAAAGCATTTAGTCTCTTAACTGGAATATTAAACATAAGCACTAGTTTCTCTTAATATCAGTGTAAACAGAAAATGATGACTCTCTTTAATGACAGGTATATAATTTATATGACTGGAATACTTATGAAGTTAAAATTTTATTTTGTGATTGCTTTTTAATTAAACAGAAATAGAATTTAATTCTCTTTTTGGTTGGGATCTTAATTTGCTGTTGTGATTGAAAAATAACATTGTTGAGATAACAAGAAAGGTAATCTTAGATAAACCAAAATAGAAATAAGAATGAACTAAAACTTATTGTTACATAACAGTAATTTTTAAAATAATTCTTAATTTTAACTTTTGTTTTTTCTGGTCCATTATTTCTGGACACATTATTAGATGTGTCTGGACACTTGAAAATAGGCAGAGTAAGCAAGAAAAGGTAAGTACAACAAATTAGTAAGGCAAGGAAACAATTTAAAAAAAAGAAGAAAATAAGATGAGTATGTCTTTCAAATTTTTGTTGAGAGAAATGAAGGAAGTTGGGTGTGACTTTCAAGTTATTACCATGGAATGAAGGGTCTAAAGAGTCATGAAGGTATGAAGAGGTAATACAAAGGAATAAAAAAAGATGGAAGAAAAGAATATAAACTACTAGTAAGAATGGGGAGCAGATAGGATTTTGCAGTGACTTTCACTGATTGCCATTATGATGGTTATAATTCTCATTCCCTTCATTTCAAAACCTCCTAATATTTCTCACTCCCTAGTCCCTACCTCAAGTCTCTGACAAAGAAGTGGCTCTTTGCCTAGCCAGGGCTAAATGCTCTACCTTTCCCTTAAGCTATAATTTTATATTTCTCCTTTTTTTTCCCCCAGCCAATCTGTTTACAAAAATTCTCACCACTTATTGCCTTCACTTTACTTTACTTTAACCCAAATTTAACAACCAGAAACTGGGAGAACCACACTTCCACAACTTCTAGATCAAAATAAAAAGTACTAAAGGCAGTGAGAATATAAAATTTCAAGAAACTTTATCACATGAGTATAACAGGGAGCTCTTAATGGTCAGCCTCATGCTCTATCTGTTGTAATTCCCCTAAATAGATGTTTGGTGAACTTTCTGGTCATGTATAATGGAGGGCCCTGGTCTCTTCTTCAGGGCACCTAAGTTATTCTCTGATTGTTTTATATCCGTCTCCTCTGTTGCCATAAGGTGCCTTTTGAATGACTGCTAAGCCAGAAATGAGTGTGCATATAAAAGCCTCCAATAACTCAATCTCAAACTCTTTCCTCAGATGAGTTCAAGTGAACTACTAAGGTCCTATAGGTAGGAAAATGGTCTTAGCTCTTTGCTTATCCAGAAACACTATGAGCACTTACTTGTAAGTAAACCTGTGTCTGAAATGGAACTGCCTCTTGTTTGTATCCTCTTTCCTTTGGTACAGGACCTGTGATGTTTCCAAAGATCAGAAGTTCAGTTTGCAGGCAACCAACCTGGGTGAGGTGCCTGAGGACTGACCTGAGCTATCTGAGCCAACAGTGACTTCCCTACGTACCTTGTAGCTGAGGAACAATTCATCCATCAAATGACCATGCCACATTTGGAAGTGAATTTAATGGGACAAATATTTTGCATCCAATATTTTAGTTTGAACCCATTATCCCCAGGGGTGGAGCTATTACAAATTTTGGGGGTGTTCCTATATAACTTCTGTTCTTGTTATATTTTCTCAGTTAACCCCTTATAAAAACAATATCTCAGCAAACATCTCTTTAATAAAATAAATGCTAATTATTTTCTCCTTTAAAATATTATTTTATTTTTCCCCCAGTTACATGTCAAGAAAAATTTTAGCATTCATTTTTAAAAGATTTTGAGTTCCAAACTTGTCTCCTTCCCTTCCTCCTCTCCCCTCTCTTCTTCTGAAAAGGATAGGTAATTTGAAATAGTATATACATGAGCTGTCATGTAAAAATATTTCCTTATTAGTCATAGTTGTGAAAGAAGAAACAGAATAAAAAGTGGGAAAATAGGAGAAAGAATAAAGTAAGTGAAAAAAGTATGCTTCAATCCGCATTCAGAGTCCATCAGTTCTTCATCTGGATTTGGATAGCATTTTCCTTTGTGAGTCCTGTGTTTCTGAGAACTCTTGAGTCATTCATAGTTGATCTGCTACTGCTAAACTTCCTTCCTTTATATTTTTTTCATTACTTCCCTTGATATTAACTTTTTGTTTTTCCAAATGAATTTTGTTATTGTTTTTTTCTAATTTATTAACATTGTTTGGCAATTTAATTGGGATGGCATTGAATATATAAATTAGTTTGGGTAAAATTATCATTTTTATTATTCCTACCTGGCATTAAAAAAATTCTGCTGTCATAACCATAGTCAAACAAAACAAATCTATACATGACATGTTGAAAAATGTGTGTCTCCTTCGGCATATTGAGTTCATCTCTTCTATGCACAGTTAAGTAACTTTTGGTATATAATTCCAAACTGGTCTGCAGAATGACTAGATCAGAGGTGGGGAACTTCACATAAGAAGTTTGAATTCAAAGCGCCACATCTGAGGACCTTGAAGTTCACATGTGGGCTCAAGACTACAGGCTTTCCATAATGGACTAGACCATTTCACAGCTCCAGTGCATTAATGTGTGCCTAGCTTTCTCTGAATCCTCTAAGAAGTGTCATTTTCTTTTTATAGGTCATCTTTGTCAATTTGGTGGGCATGGAGTTGAACCTCAGAGTTGTTTTAATGTAAATTCTTTTTTAGTGATCTAAAGTTTTCACACAGCTGTTCATATGTTGGTTTTCTTCCACTGAGAACTACCTATTCATATGCTTTCACTTTTATTGATCCATGTTCTTATATATACATATCCTAAATATCTGACCTTATCAGTGCGACTTTCTACAAAGAGACCATTGGATCTGATAACAGTGTCAGTTTTGTTTGTTGAGGAGTACGAACAGTAGCCTGGTGACCTGCCTTCACCCCATGAAGCCATAGATTGCCCCATCAGCTGAGACACTCAGGCTAGAAGAGGTCACTCCAGCTAAGCAAGGAAGAAACTTTTCCATAAACAATATCTTACTCCAAAGTAAACTTGGATATATATCTGAGGAGAGAACAGCTTGTTGTTATTTTTCTCTTTTGTGAAGTTGAAGATTGATCCAATATTGTATAGTTTCCTCTGTTTTAATGCTTCCTTTTGGGGAATGTAGATTGAGGTGGGAAAGTGGCAGTTAGCAGTTCAAATTTTAGGATAGTTAGAGGCTTAACCCAATTACCAATCAAGCTGGGCAAGGAAAGGGTAGCACTATGCTGCTTTATATTTTTAGAGCATGATTCTAGATTGGTAGAAAGATGAGACAAATGATGACCTGAGCCCTCTTTTTCATCACTGCTGGTGACACCTTTTCTCTGAAACCACCTCCAATTAAAAACCAACCAGAAAAGAGGAAAAAAGTCTTGAAACAGATAATCATAGTCAAGCAAAACAAATCTACAAATTAGCTATGTCCAAAAATTTGGGTTTTTTTATACCTTATGTCCATCATCTCTAAGATATGAAGTGTTTCATCATGTGTCCTTTGGAGACAGGGTTGATTATTACTTTGATTAGAATTTTTAGGTCTTTCAAAGGTGTTTATCTTTGCAATGTTGTTTATAAAACTAGCTCCGTAGGGAGTGTTTACCCCTTAAAGATTTGAGTTTTGTTTATAAGATTTTCTCCTTTCCACATTTTCAGGAGTTCAGTCCCATGGGAAGAATTCTGTCTTATCCCTGTAGAAAAGAATTGAATTGATGAGAACAAATTTATTCCAACTTCTCTTTTGTTTCTGTCTCAGTCCCTCACCCTATATTTTTGGTCTCTCTCTTTACCCCATCCTTTACACCTCTTCAAACATCACTTATGCTCTTTTTTCACTTGACAGGGTTGGACCAGGTTTGTGCAGCTGCTGCACAAGTAGTATCTCACCATTACTTCCTTTTTAGTATAGTAGACCTTTTTATCCACAGATACTAAGGCAGAGCCAAACTATGCCTGCTACTTCTTTAGTTCAGGGGGTTAAAAACTATTATCTTAGTTCATACCTGAGGAATATCAGATTTGGGCAGGTTATATTATTTGCCTTAGGCCACACAGTAACTAAAGTACACAATTACTGAGAATATGTCCCTTGGTTGAGAGATTGAACAGTACCACCAAACACAAATGCAGTCATAGACACAGACATACACACACACACACACACACACACACATACGCTCTTGATTTTCTCTAATTTGTTTAAAAACAATATCTCTATATAAAAAACCCATTATTGATATAAAAATATTTCATTTATTTACTTAGAACAGGGAACTTTTACTAGAGATTCATTCCAAGGTATTAATAGTTACCCCTTTCCACTCCACCAGTCATTTTTATTTGATCTTTAAAAGAATACTGTGATTTGGAAAGAAAAGCCTAAACAATTATTTTCTTCTTTTTTTGTAAAGACTTTATATAGTAGAAAGCTAGGATGAGAAAGCTAAAAAAAGGAACACAAATCAGCAGCTTGAAGTGACTCTTATTCTGTTCTAAAGATTTGTCACAAAGTCAATAAACACTTCTATGTGTTTGTGTAAGAAATGTTTCCTGTAGTTTTTTTTTTTTCACTACTTTGATCTGTGGCCTTTTGTGTGTCCAATCTCAATCTGAGTTTTAGTTGTTCAGCTAGTCAATCTAGTTCAACAGGATGACGTGAAGAATTTGGAAATGCTTTGTAAGCATTCTCTAGCTAATTGTGAGCTTGGATTCAATTGCCTTGCCAAATTTCTTTTTAGTTTGACTAAAGAAGAAACTAACTCTGTGTCTACAAAAGCAAAATGAAGAGGAGACTTGATGCAATTACTCAAACAATATTTAGATTAGATGATGTCCCAGGTAAATGCTGACTCTATATCTTATCATGGGTCTATATTATTCTGAAACTCCTCTGTTGGCATTTAAAGCTCTTCAGATCCTGGTTCTGACCTACCTTTCCAGATATATTATTCATTACTCCTCTTCACACACTCTTTGGTTAGCATTCCTTACTCACAACTCTGTCTTTACAAATACCTGCTAAGCATCCTCTTGGAATCCCTAGATTTTTTCAAAGTTCAATTTAAATTGAACTTCATTTTACCTCTCACATCAAGATGCCTTTCTAATGTACTAGGCTACCGGTGACTACCAGTTAAAAATAACGACAACAATAACAAAAACAAAAATTAAAAAAGCCAAAAAAACCCTTTGTATTTATTGTGTATGTCTATACTACACACACACACACACACACACACACATACACACACACTATATGTGTGTATATATATATATGTGTGTGTGTGTGTGTGTGTGTGTGTGTGTGTGTGTGTGTGTATGTTATCTCTCCTGATAGAATTGTAAGCTCCTAGAGGGAAAATATTATTTTATTTTTGTCTTTGTATAGCCAGTTCTTGACACACAGTAGGAGCTTGATACACACTTGTTGATTGATTCCTTGCCCCAAACATTTCATGATTCATCAAATCCAGGTAGCATTTCCATCACGATGTCACTTACTCTTCAACTTCCATTCTATTTCCACTATTTGGTCCATGTTCTCAATTAGTCTCTTTCTCCTCCCCTTTCATTCAATTCAAATCTATCTGTATACCACTACCACATTAATGTTTCTAAAGTATGAGTCTGATCCTGTCTCTTTCCAACCTAAACAATCTCAGGATCTTCAGACTCCCTACTGAAAAAAGTACAAATTCTTCAACCTCATATACAAAGTCTTCTACAACATGTCTCTAATGGAATCACCTAACCTTATTTCCCACTCCCTAGTTTTCTGTATAAGCCCTATACTGCAACCAAAGTAGATACTCTCACACTTTCCTAAGTAACTGTTGTTTATGGAATTACCTCCAACTCTAATATTCTTCCTTCCTTCTTAACCTGTTGAAAATTTATTCATCCTTGAAGGCTTAGTTCAAATGCTCCTTTCTAGATAAAGCATTCCTTGATCATTCCAGACATAAGTGGTCTCTCCCTTTTTTAGTTCCTATAGAACTTTGTTCATGATCATAGAATATATCATTGAGTCTTTCAGGAAAATTATCTGTGAATAGGCAAGAAGAGTGATGGACCTGAAACTTGGTTTGAATCACCATTAATATGTGTGTGACCTTTGGTGAAAGAATGAATAAAAAAGCCAGGCACTTTGCTAAGTTCTGGAGATACCAAGAGAAACAAGCATGAAAATACTTGCCTTTAAGGAGCTTTCAATACAGTAATGGAAGACAACACATAGTTGGAAGTGGAGTTGCAAGCTTGATGATATGGCATGAGAATGGCCAGAAAGTGACATGATGGATTAGATCTGCTCAGCATAAACGAAAACTCACCAATAAGAGGTCTCAGGAGTGTCCTCAAGTTCTGGTGTGAAGACTCTGAATTGCTGGTATTATGGTATGGAGATGGACCCAAAGTGGGTGAGACATTTGCCTTCCTGAAACTGTTTTCTCATCCTAAAATGGGAAATGAATCTTAGGGCCTTTGTCATCTTTCAAATTATATTATTTTCTATACTGGATTATAGCGTTTTTGAGACCAAGTACTATGTCTTGTACATTTTTTATCTACTACACTATCTTGAAAAGTATCTTTCACTTATATTATGTATTCCCATGTCAGATATATATTGTTTTCCTTCATGAGTTGTCTGAATGCAGCTTATAGGAGGAATTATAAATACCTCTCTAAAACAAACTGCGATTACCACCTTCAGGGAAACAGGAGAAGGGTCATGAAGCTCCCTGCTTCATTCTTCAGGCTCTGAGAGAGATAATGGACTACAATTATATCTACCTGCTCCTCTTCCCCCATCCCCTCCACTCACCAATATTGTTAGACTAAAGGCACAATTTTGGTTCAGAAAAAAAGCTATTTCCCTAGTCACTAGTCCTTAGTTTATACTTACCCAGTCTGAATTCTTCTCACTAAAGGCGAGTCCCACAAAAGACTATCACCAATAACAAATAGCAAATAGATATTTATCCATGTAAAGAAGGAAAGGAAAAGCAGAAAAAATTATACAGTTCAGAATATACCAGAAACTACACATTTGTGTCCTATCTTTATAAAGAAACAAAATCAGAAGTGAATAGTCCTGCCTTTTCTTTCTTGTCAGTTATCACATCTATCTCAAGTATTATTATTTCTTCCACTATGACTATAATTCCCTTCCTCCCAACCCCTCTCTCACTTCTGAAGACTTTATTTTCATTAGCTTTAATTAACTTTAATTTGTTCCATACTTTAGTTAGTAGTTGGCACTTTAAAAAAATAAATTTTCTTTTTTTTTTTTTTTTTTTACCACGAACACAATCAAGAAACACAAACATTTCAATAAAAAAGATAAAGGAGTGTATATGAACTTCCGCTATGTTGTTTTTTAAGAGTATATTTAAACTTGGAAAAAAAGTCATTTGTTTTTGTACCCTTCTGAGTATCTGTTTTTTTCTTTTGTGGATTATAAATATTTTGTTGATGCTCATTTTAAAAAAATCATTTCTGTCATTACTCACTAACCCTTCCGTATACTCTCAAAATAGATAAATATATTCAAGTGAAACAATCGGCCTCTCAGTCGTATCTGAAAATGTATGTCTCATTTTTTACCTCTAATTCATCACCTCTCTGATGAGGGATAGGAAACATGTTTCATTATCAGTTTTCTTAAATAACAACTAGTCTCTACATGCGTCAATGTTCTGAAGTTTTTCAAAGTTCTTTTTTTTTTAATGTGATTGCAATCAACGTGAAAATAGTTCTGCTTATGCTCACTTCACTCTTCATCATTTCATGCAAGTCTTTCTAACTTTTATTGAATCTTTCATCATCACCATTCCATTCTATTTATATATCTGAATTTAAGTCATTCTCCAATGGGTAGGCATTCACTTTGTTTCTATTCTTTGCTCTGCAACAGAAAGCATTTCTATAAATGTTTGTGTATATGTGTATCCTTTCCTTCCATCTCGACTTTCTTTTTGGTGGAGGTTATACACCTAATAGTAAAATTACCGGGCTGAAGGATATGTATATATTACTAAACTTTGGATATAGTTACAAATTATTTTACAGAGTGGTTGGGATGATTCAGAACTCTGCCAAGAGTATATTAATGTATCTGTCCTCCCAAAGTCCAAAGCCCTTCCAATAATTGTAATTTCCACCTTGTGTTATATTTATCAGTCTTATGAGTATGAGGTAGAACTGCAGAGTAGCTTTAATTTAGATTTCCTATATAATTAGTGGTCTGAATCACTTTTTCATATGACTTCTGATATCCTACATTCCTTAATTTGAAATCTGCCTGTTTACATCTTTTGACAATTTAACTATTGGACAATTGCTCTTATTTTTTCTATTTGTATCAATTTTCCATCTGTTATGGATATCTGTATCAGAGAAATTTATTCCAAAGAAAAGTTTGTTCCCCTTAATTAGCTGTTTCTCTTCTAATTCTAATGGCATTAATTTTTTTCCTGGCACTATTTTCTCAGGACTATAGCATAACCACATACTAATCATTTCTTTTCTACTCTTGCTTGTATTTTATGTATATAGCTTTTTAAAATCTAAGTTGGCTGGTGAGTTTCTTGTAAATTATATATTACATCAATCTCTTCAGACAACTTTTTCCAATTTGCTGGAATTATTTTCATTTGTGTCATTAGAATTTCGTTCTTCATAGTTTCCTATCCCAATTGGGAAGATTTTTTCTGCCCGTTTTTAATCCATTGTTGTTGTTCACTAATTTTTAGTTGTATCTAACTCTTCGAGAACGCTTTTGGAGTTTTCTTGGCAAGGATACTGCAGGGGTTTGACATTTCCTTTTCCAGCTCATCTTACAGATGAGGAAACTGAGGAAAAGTGGGCTAAGTAACTTGCCCAGGGTTACACAGCAGGGAAGTGTCGTAAGTCAGATTTAAATTCAGGAAGATGAGCCTTTTTGACTCCCAGGCCTAGCACTCTTATCCACTGGGTCATCTAGCCGTCCAGAGAGGAGAACCTGAATGTGTTTATACTAGAGTTATTCCATGGTAAATGAGTACCCCCTTGTCCTGTCTGGATTTTAGTTTGCATTAGGTGCTTATCTATGTTAGGTCTACAGGTATATGCATTGGGGCTTTCCAAGTATAGGCTCTGCTATCTTTGAGAAACTTGCATTTTCCCAGGGCTAATGATGTATGTCTGCCTTTCTTCTGAGACTTGAGACAGGATCAATGTTCGTTCCTTTTCCATTACTTCAACTCAAGCTGAAGTTGGGCTTTTATCTCTTTAAAAGGACCAAAACCTATTTGCAAATTTCTGCTCACATTAGTATTAATCACAAAAACAAGGATTAGTACCTAATTTCCATTTTCTCAATGGGGAATAAAAATATAACAATGAAAAGACTATGAATAATTAGCTGTAAAGGGGATAGTTTGGATGAAAAGAAGGTTGCTCAAGTTGCTAGCTACAAAGGTGAAATCAACTCCTGACTTTGCTGGACTGAAAAGAGATAGAACTCAAATGAGTTGGTAGTCTACTCTCTCACTAGCATTAGAAAGAGAAAAAGATTAAATAACAGGTTATTGGTGTGATACATGCATTTCTCAGCAATCTGTCTCCTATACATCAATCCATACTGCAATAGTAACTTTAAAAAGTTAGAGATAGAGGACAGGGAATATTAGGTATCTATAATGGATGCATTGCTTAATCTTGTCCACTGGTCTTCCTGTGTTGTGACTCAAATGGGAAATATTTCAGTTTTGTCTTCCTAGAAGCCTCCAAAACCAAGTCTGAAGAGATATTGCCACTGGTAGTGGTGAGAGTTGGTGTTGTAGTATTAGTAGTAGTTGGTATTATAGTGCAGTGTAGAGTGAAGTTGTAGTCATATTGTTGCAAAAAAAGAAATGAAAGAAAAGCATCAACAAAACATTTAAAAATATACAAAAGAGAACACAAGGAAATCTACAAGGGGAAATAGATAAAAACAAGGCAGTGCTGGTGATTTTGCCCCATTAAATTTTATTTTAAAGAACTGTACATGATGGCTAGGTGGCACAATGGATAAAGGAAGGCTCATCTTCCTGAGTTCAAATCTGGCATCAGACTGTGTGATTCTGGAGTCTGTGAATCTGGACAGGTCACTTAACCCTCTTCGCCTCAGTTTCCTCATCTGTAAAATGAGCTGGAAAAGGAAATGACAAACCACTCCAGTATCTTTGTCAAGAAAACCACAAATAGTGTCAAGAAAAGTTGTACGTGACAAAAAACAACCCAACAAGACCATAATGGAGATACATGTTTTGACATACAATCATCTTTTTCTGCTCTTTGTATATGGAAATATTTGTTGAATTTTGTCAAGCTCAGTATAAAAGAAAACATTTCCCTCTTCTGAACTCATAATACATTGTGAGAAACATGCTCACTCAAAACAAAACAATACTCGCTGTGAAGTCAGGAAAATTCTCCTTTTATTTTAGTCAATTATTCTACATTCCTAGTGAATGGGTCACTCCCTAATGGAAAGGACATTTACTCAGACAAATGCAACACTTTTTATATTGTTCCCAATTTGAACTTCCCACCTCACTCTTCATTGGCTAGATACAGCTTTCTGAACTTCCCTCTTCATATTCTCCTTCTTGAAGGTTCCCCATCAAACATCCTTCAAACAGAAGCATGTGTACAAGACTCTGACCTTTTGCCTCATTGGAAGCCTAACTCTGCTAGGTCACAATTCTGATTAGAACACGTCACCTCTGACTTACACTCTGTTATCATTCAAAGCTGGGAGGAGTTTAATCCTGTGGAAACAAAATTCCTCCTTTTGTTTCTCACAACAAGTAGCACCAAGTCCACTCATTTAATACAATGGAATTTTTTTTTTTTATCTTTTTATGTATATACTGCTATATCTACTAGACAGTAAGTTTCTTAAGACAAGTGTATCTTATATTTCTGTGTAATATTCCGAACACCTAACACATTGTTCTGCACATTTCAGTAAATTAATAAAAGATGTTGATAATACCCTAGTTAAATCTGGTAAGTAGAACTACTACATGTGGCAAATACATGAATCATTATTTCTTGAAACTGTCCCCATGATGTCATTTCAAATAACCCTAGGATCTAGTCATTATCCTCACTGCCATCACGGACTCTCTCCATTTTACACCACCCTTAAGAATTCAATTGAATCTAACAAATACTGAGTACCCACTATATACTGTAAACTTCACTAGGAATTAGAGATTACAAGGAACTTATATTTTTTCTTGGAAGAAACAACACCTGCTCTGGAGTTAGAGGACCTGGCTTCAAATTCTGCTTCTGATGTTTACTGTTAATTTGGTCTTGGACAAATTTCTCCTCCCTGTGACTGAGTTTCATCATCTGTAAAATAAGGAAGTAGAACTAAATGACTTCTGCGGTCCCTTTTAGCTCTGCATCTATCACCCTAGAATTCTAGAGAAGTGAATAATTTAAAAAAGTAATAATTTAAAAACCTACTTATCACAGATAAGTAAATACAAAGCATATGCAGAAAACAATAATCAGGTAATCTCCTGGTACCTGTCAGAGTAGCTTCCATGTGAAAGCTGTGATCAATTACCGAACTCCAAGTTGAATTATACATGAGAAGGATTCTATGTGTCATTGGATGATTTCAGATCTCACAAAACTTATTCAGGGGACAAACTAATTCTCCTACTAATTCTCTCAGGGTAATTCTCCTGACCACAGAATATAAGTTAAAATCATCCCATGGCAATAAAACATGTTCTGTGGAAGTGGAAAATTCTGCTCAGAAATTGAACTTAGACAGAGGCAGTATAAGATAATAGAAAAAGGTGCTGATTTACACATGGAAAACTTGGTTCTAGGTTCACTCCTACTACTTCCTATCTTTGCTTTGGGAGGTCAATGAACCTCTTCAATTTCTTCATTTGTAAAATTAGTTGGATTGCATGATCTCTAGGATCCCTTTCTATTAGAAAGTTTTGGGAGAGGATTCTGGGAAGATGGTGGAGTAGGTTAGAAAATTTCAAGCTCTCAAGATTTTCCACCACAAAAGGGATAAAATAGTGCCTCTGGGTAAACATAGAGCTGTGAAAACAAGTAAGAGTAGGGACAAAACTGAGGACCTCCTGGGACAATCTGAGATCTGAAGAAAAATCCCAGGATTAGATTTCCTCTTTGTGATGAGTAAATACCTCCAGTCTAGGAACATTAAACAACAAGTGGGTTTACCCTGGGGTTAGCTGGTTTCAGAGACTGCCTCTGCACCAGTCACAGGAATGTTTACCCTGGGAACAGTAAGGAGAGTTGAGTGTCCAACCTGGGGAAAAGATCTGGGGATCCTCTGCTAACAAGGAATGCTAGACACAGCTGTGCTGTGGAGTATAAGGGTAATTTAAATGGGAAATTTCCCATTCATTAATAGGTGCATGTGACCTGCTTAAATCACATGGAAGCCTAAGTCACATGTGGTGGGAGAAACTTGCTGAATGGGTGAAGCAGGAAGGATGGAGCAGAGCTGGGAGAAAATTGGTCAGGTTAGTCAGAGCTAACTGACTGGGAAGGATGCAGGCTGCTGGCTAGTTTGAATGAAAGAGTCTGTTCATGATTTTGTTTAAGACAGCTTATTTGTGATTTGTTGAAGAGAGCTGGTTTGTGGGAAGACTAGCAGGGGGAAGTCTTGAGGATGGTGTTGTTCTCTTCATTGTTATTGTGTATAGATTTTTGTTACTATGATGGATTCGGCTTTCTGGTGTCTGAATAGATGTTTTGGTTATGTCTTTCATGTGGAGTCTGTTGTATGTCATGATTCAGAATTGCGCTGGGATATTCATGGCCTTTGTAGGCTCTGTGAATATCGAAATGGTGCTACATGGAGAGTTGCAGAGGGAGGGAGTAGAGGGAGAGAAGGAACCACCACATGACTGGTGAGTGTAGAAGCAGTGGGGTGGGATGCTGCTGGCTGTGGGCACTTACAGGAGGCTGTAGGTTTTGGTTTGAAATCAAGGTCAGAGGGGAGAACTGAAGAGGGCCAGAGGCCAGAGACACCCAGGACTAGAGGTACTGATAAAAATCAAATTATTGCCCCCCCCCCCCCCAAATGCATGGGCAAAAGAGAAAGAATTCAACCATAGAGAGCTAATATGGGAATAGAGAAGACCAGGGTTCATCTTCAGAAGAGGATACTGAAGCAAAGAAACACTCTTCTACCCCAAAGAGTCAAATGGTCACTTGCCCAAAAAGAATTCATTGGAGAATTGAAAAAAGACTTTCAAAATCAAATGAGTGAGATGGAGGAAAATTTTTTTAAAAAGAATAAGACAAGAAAAACAAGATAATTATGACAAGAAAGTCAATCAATTAGAAAAGGAGATCCAGAATCTTAAGGAAGAAAATGACTCCTTGAAAATCAGAATTGGGCAAGGGGATGTCAGTGAAGCTAGAAGAGATGAAGATATAAAAAAAACCCCCAAAATACAAAGAATGAAAAAATAGAAGAGAATGTAAAACATCTCATAAGAAAGACAATAGATATAGAGAACAGATAAAGAAGAGATAACATAAGAATAATTAGACTATCTGAAAGTCCTGATAAAAAAAAGAACTTGATACAATAATACAAGAATAGTTAAAGAAAATGGTTCTGAAGCATTAGAACAAGAGGGTAAAGTAGAAATAGAAAAAATCCACTGAGCACCACCTGAGATTCTACAAGGAAAACTCACAGGAATATTATAACCAAATTCTGAAACCCACAGATCAATGAGAAAATATTATGAGCAACAAGAAAAAAACAATTTACATATAATAGTACCACAATTAGAATCACACAAGACATTGGCAATATTAAAGATTGCAGATCTTGGAACACTAGATATTGAAGAGCAGAAGAATAGGGCCTCAGGCCCAAAATACCCAGCATAGATAAGCATAATTCTGAATGTAAAAAAAAAAATGACATTTGATCAGCACACAGACTTTCAGGACGTTGTTAAAAAAAATAGCAAAAAATCCTGAACTCAATAGAAGATTTGACATACCAGAGTCAAGAGAAATATTAGGTACATACCAATGACCAATTACAAAGAACTCAATAAGGATAGAATGTTTACCTTTTATGTATGGAAAATGTAAAACCTGTGTCTAAGATTGTTACTGGTAATTAGGTAGCTTATAAGAAAGATTGGGGTAGACCTGAGTATGATATAGCTTCAAGAAATAAAATCATTAAAGAATAATTAAAAGAATAGTTATCTTATGCAAATGAGGTGCAAGAAGAAGAACCAATACAGAGGCATTAGATGGGGGAAGGAGGCTGTTAGTTCTGTAAACCTACTTTTATCAGGGATGGGTTTAAGGAAGAAAATATATATACATCTTTTTTCCAATGAGATATTTCACATTATCTTCCATTTTTCCATTCTTCTGGTTTTGTTCTGTGATTTCTTGCTTTCTCATAAAGTCCTTAGCCTCCATCTGTGCCATTCTAATTTTGAAAGAACTATTTTCTTCAGTGAGCTTTTGAATCTCCTTTTCCATTTGGCTAATTCTGCTTTTGAAAGCATTCTTCTCCTCATTGGCTTTTTGAACCTCTTTTGCCAATTGAGTTAGGCTAGTTTTCAAGGTGTTATTTTCTTCAACGTTTTTTTGGGTCTCCTTTAGCAGGGAGCTGATCAGCTGTTCATGCTTTGACTTCATGTCTCTCATTTCTCTTCCCAGCTTTTCCTCCACCTCTCTAACTTGATTTTCAAAATTCTTTTTGAGCTCTTCCATGGCCTGAGCCCATTGGGTGGGCTGGGACACAGAAGCCTTGACTTCTGTGTTTTTGCCTGATGGTAAGCATTGTTCTTCCTCATCAGAAAGGAAGGGAGAAGATATCTGTTCACCAAGAAAGTAACCTTCTATAGTCTTATTTCTTTTCCCTTTTGGGCATTTTCCCAGCCAGTGACTTGACCTCTGAATATTCTCCTCACACCCACCTTGCCTCCTGATCCTCCCAGCCAGCGTTTGTGGTCTGAGATTCAAATGCTGCTTCCAGCCTCAGGACTTTGGGCGGGGACAGGGCTGCTATTCAGTGTGAGATTAAGTTCAGGTGCTGAGGTGGGGGCAGGGCTGCCTCTCAGGCTCAGTTCCCTCAGGGGGTTTATGCAGAGACCTTCAACAATGGATCCAGGCTCCTGCCTGCTTGGGGAGCCCTGGTCTGCTGCTGCCCCTCAGCTTCTGCCTCCCGAGGGGGCCTGAGCCATGGGGGCACCCCACTCCCCTCTCGACCCGCCAAAGAGACTCTCTCACCGACCCCCATCACCTGTGGGTGGAGGGACTTGTGCGGCCGCTGGAGATCTCGTCCCTGAAGCCTGCTCAGATCTGTTTCTCTTGGTGCCGTGGCCACGGCAGGTCTGGGCTGGGCTCTGCGTCTGCAGTGCGACGGACCTTTTGCGAGAGGTTTGCAGGTCCCTCTGTGGGTGGAGGGACCCGCGTGGCCGTTGGAGATCCCGTACCTGAAGCCCGCTCGGATCTTTTCCTCTCAGTGCCGCGGCCGCAGCAGGGCTGTACTCAGCTCCTAGTCCTGACGCCCAGTCCGCAGCGTGAAGGACCTTTTGTGAGAGGTTTGCAGGTCTCTCCAGAACAGAAATCTCCCTCGCTCCAATGTTCTGTGGCCTCTGGGTGCAGAATTCCCCATGAGTTACTTCTTTGTAGATGTTCTATGGGTTGTGGGTTTGGAGCTATGTGTATGTGCATCTTTCTACTCTGCCATCTTGGCTCCACCCCCCTATATACATCTTTAAGAGTATAAAAGTCTTCTAAATTTAGAAAGAAATAAAACTCTAAGGGAATGGGGAGGGGGGAAAGCATTAAGGAGGGATCATTTGAGGTGAGGGTGAGAGAATAGGTTAAAAAGAGCATATTGAAAAGTGTTTAGAGTTAGAGAAATAAGAGGATAAGGGAGAAATTTCTGGAGTGTAGGTTAATCAATAGGGAGGTTAAGTAGCAGGTAGAAGTAAAGCAGAGGAATTAGGAGAAATGGGAAAAAAGAGATCTCTACAATATAAAAATAAAAATTAGGAATAGAATTTCTTAGGGAAAGTATACATTTATATATGTACATATATGTATGTGTATATATACTTGTAGGCATGTGTCAGTACCTATATATATATATATCCATGATGAAATGTAGCCTTGGAGTAACAGAGAGAGGGGAAAAGGGGGCAATAAGGAACAATGTAAAAGTATACAGCAGAGAACAAAAGAAAACCTACAAGGAAGCAAAGAAAAGATAGATAGCTTTCGATGTAACTCACAGCATTTAATGTATATGCTTTCTTGAAATGAAAAGTTACTGCTATATATTCTGAATCCTCTCCTATGACACATGACATGTTTTTTCTTTTCTTATTTTATATTTAAGTTTTAATGTTTGTTTTTCTTATTATGTATTTAAGTTTTAGTATTTGTCCAAAATTTAATAAAAGTGTGACCTTGGAAAAAAAGAACATTTTTTGATTTTCTGAGATATTGCCAGTGTGTCTGTCTGACTAGTGACTCATCAGATACAAGCTATAATGAGCTTTATTGCTAGGAATCATGTCAGAAGTCCTTGTCATGTTATTTTATTATTAAAGTGAAAATACTACTAGGAAATAACCTTTTTCACTTATGAGGTATTCTTTCATCACATTACTCCTCCAAATACAAATTCTTTCTGTCTTCTGAATAATTTTTAATTCAGAGTATTTTTTCATTTAATCTTAATTTATAATACATTCCTTTAAAAACAAGGTCATATCATTTCAAACTCAAGCTAATTACACCGACAAAATCTTATTGCAGGGTGCAGGTTGATACTTGTGAGTACAAGGTACATTGCCAAGTTTTTATAGAGGTTTGACAGTAAGCAGGTCTCCTTTAAAAAGCTGTAAACAATTAAGTTTCCTGCCACACATATGTGCGATGATGTCAAATGTACTTTAAACTTCCTACTAAATTTTAAAATGAAACTAGTTTAAGTGGGACTTGGTAGTGTGTTTCTTTGCAGAAAATAGCTTCAAGTTGTTGATGTATTTACTCTTGAAATTTTAGATTATTTACCAAGAATGTCACAAAATGCTGGGGGACATAGGCAATTGTGCAAAGAATCTTCTTTTATTTATGAAGGGGTTCTGTATATTGGGTGCTATAGTCCCAGATCTCCTGTATAAATGACATACAAAACAATGACAGTGGGGTATCATCATATTAAATATATCACATATTTATTAAAATTTAAGCCCATGTCTGTATTCATGAAATTTTAATGGTGGTATATCATTAAAAGTAATGGAGAATGGAAGGAGTTACCTTGCATAACCGTGTCTAGAGAGGGGATTCTTATTTAAAAAGGGAAAAGAGGTGATCTTAGCAGACAAAATGATTTCAATTGCATAAAATTAAAAAGCTTTGGCATAAACAAAATCACTGAAGTTAGAATGAAATGAGAACTAGTTAATTGGCTAACTTTTAGAAAATATCTCCAATAAAAGTTTGATACCCAAGATATATAGGGAATTGATGCAAACAAGTATAACCAGGTTTTGAGCATGCTCAATTCACCTGAGATGGAGACACCTGTATAGGAGATGGCTGGGACCTACTTCTGGCAGAGGACATTCTTCATTCCCCTAGTACATGAGTGAAAATAGCTTCTTTCCATTAGCTATATAACCAGAATTGGCTGTGCTTTTAAATTGACCTGACTGAGGTACAGTTATCTGTCTCTTTCCAGTTTTGTCTGGGGGTAAAGGTCTTATTCATCCATGTGGAAACCTGGGGAGACTAATATAAACTGATCCAGGGCAAAGTAAGCAGAACCAGGAGAACAATTGACAGCCCTCGATCATTACCTCAGAGGACTTGATGGTGAAGCATATTTCCTGCATTTAGGCAGAAAGGAGGTGAACAATAGGTGCAGAATGAGGTATATGTTTTCATCCATTCAATTTGTTGATTTGTTTTGTTTTACTATACTAATTTGTTATAAAGACTAGGTTCCTTGAGGGAGGGCAGAGTCATAAGGAAGTCAAAGTGATGTAAGAAAAAAAAAGAACTTCAATAAAACATTTAAAGGATTGAATAGTGGTAGAACTGGCCCAATAATAAGAGCAATGCAACTCATATTTATAATAAAATTTAAGACAAAATGTTTTCCTCAGAAATATTATGATTCACATTTTAGTTATGAGGAAACAAAGGTTGATAGAAATTAATGACTTGCCCAGAGTCATCAAATTAGTCAACTTGAACCATTTTTTTTTTCTGGCTCCCAGTCCTGTGATCTTTCTATTATATTACTGTAATACTTCCTCTTAGCTTAAGATTTTATTAAGGTAGGTATTCTCAGTGGCGTACTCACTGAGTAGCAAGCCAAATCCACAATAGAAAGGGAAACCTGTCCCATAAATCTTCTCTGATTCCTAGAGTCCTCAAATCTCTGCAAAGGAGCTGGAAAAACTCTTCCTTGTATGGGAGCATATTAAAAACTTATTTTTCAGTTCAGCTGAAAATATTAAAAATTCTTTTTTTCCCATCAATCTAACATCTCTTCCAAACTTTTCCCTTTAGGAAAATATAGAAAAGATTAAGGACAAAGACTTAGGTAGAAAAATAAATATCTCTTGCCTAATTAAGATCATTGTTTTCTTCTCTATCCCTTGAAGAGATGGCACCATGACTCCCTCTTCATTCACAGAAATTAAAATATTGATCATAAGGAGAAAAAAAATCAGTCTTTCAACTGACTAGACAAGAAAGGAATTGAATAGTTAGTACTAAATCTTTATTTTTTTCTGGAATACTAAATCCCAAACTGTATTTTAACCCCTTTCTTGTTCAAGATTCAGATAAACATTACCTCAATTTGTCTTAGAAGAGAGCTGTTAAAGTACATGGTGGTGGTGTGGGGACTGTCAGTTTGGAAATTTCTTTAAGCTAGAAATGCTTGGATTTAAAATCATGATAAATTTATTTTAAAAAAATTTCTGTAAGATTTGTATCTAGAACATAGATTGTAGTATTAATATATTTTTCAACACTTGTGTTGTGTCACTCTAGACCGAGAACTGAGTTAGGAGAACTAGAGATTGTTTGTTACAGTAGTCTACTGACTAGTCTTGTAATTTTACATGTTGATTTAATTTGTTACAAAAGAATAATTCAGAAACAAGATAGAAGCAATATGAGTGGCAGCTCAGTAGCGAAGGGATCATTAGAAAGAAAAGAATACTTGTTCTGTCTTATTCCCATATGCCACTCCAGATACCTAATTCAGGCTCAAGTTCAAAGTAAATCCATTAAGGTTTCTACAGAAGGGGCAAAATGGGACTTCTTTGGTAGGAAGTTACTCCATAAGCACATTTGGGACTTGACGAAGCAGTTCACTATAGTGGAAAGAGTATAGGACAAGGGTGGGAACCCTTGGCCTGCATCATACACGTGGACTTGAGGTCGCAGGTTCCCCAATCATGGTATATGACTTGTAGTCAGAAGACATGTCATGAAATACGTATGTGTGACTTTTTAGAAACTGGTTAACCTTTATGAACCTTAGATCCTTGTTTTTTTAAAATGGGGATAATAATTGCATTGTTTCCCTTAGTACTGTTGAAGGGAAAATGCTTTGCAGACCTTTGAGTTTGTAAGTTTCAGTTATTGTTACTGGCTTTTACTAAGATTGGTAAAGTTTTGAGATGAGTCCTTGCAGTCGTCACCAGAACTCTCCATGAGATTCTTCCCCACTGGGATGTTACATAGCCACAGGATATCGAATAAATCTGTTCTGCCTTACTGGGAAGCTGTTTTTCAAGTATTATCATTAGGCCTTATTCCTTCCTTCCGAAGACTTTTATTCTTACTTAGATTTGTCTACATATGAAAACAGCAAGAATTCAATGAGATTCCAATTGATTTACTTTGGGACAAAACAGGGGGTACTGTAACCAGAAACTTGTTTTATTCAGTAGTCAAACCCCACAGAGCACCAGGGTGATACCAAATCTTTGCTCTCCCTCTGCTGAGGGATTTGGTGGATGGATAAAGCTTTTCCCTTCCCTTCATCTAGGAAATTATGATTGTAACCAAGTTAGCTAAAGAATCTCTTCTTTTCATGGTAAATTAATTCACCAGTCATGAGGAGTTTCACTTCTTCTATCTCATTAGAAATCAAGGCATCTATTAATAATACCACTCCCTTAGTGCATCATGTCCTTTCTGGGAAGGAGTTGTTTGAACAATCCTAGGACAAAGGAGACCTGGCAGTTGAGAGTCACTCATTTTCACTCAGGGGATGGAATAAGGAAGGGTCAGAGAAGGTCAACTAGGACTTTGTCTAAAAATGTCCTTCTGAATAAAATGCACACTCATTTTGTTATGGAAACCTATCTTACAATACAGGAAAGTGGGGAAGAAGGGGATAAGCAGGGTGGGGGGGGTGATGAAAAGGCAGGCAGTGGGAGGAGGGAGCAATTAGAAGTCAACACTCTTGGAGAGGGACAGGATCAAAAGAGAGAATAGAATAAATGGGGGGCAGGATAGGATGGAGGGAAATATAGTTAGTCTTACACAATATGACTATTATGGAAGTCATTTGCAAAACTACATGGATATGGCTTATATTGAATTGCTTGCCTTCTCAAAGGGGATGGGTGGGAAGGGAAGGATGAAGAGAAGTTGAAACTCAAAGTTTTAGGAACAACTGTTGAGCATTATTCTTGCAACTAGGAAATAAGAAACACAGATAATGGGGTATAGAAAGTTATCTTGCGCTACAGGACAAAAGAGAAGATGGGGATAAGGGAAGGGAGGGATGTTAGAAGGGAGGGCAGATTGGTGATAGGAGTAATTAGAATGCTCGGCGTTTTAGGGGGGGAGGGGAGAAATGGGGAGAAAATTTGGAACCTAAAATTTTGTGGAAATGAATGTTGAAAACAAATAAATAAATTTAAAAAAAATAAATAAAAATGTCCTTCCTTATTGGGCAAGTTTTCCTGAAGGTTGAATCAAAGAAACTGTTGAATCCAAGATCCCTTCCTCTTCTTAGTATGACAAGAATTTATTATGAGCATTGTTTTAGGAAGAGGGAATCCCATCTCCAGTAGTCAGATGAATGATAGATGAAACTCATTTCAGAAATCCAGGCAAGCATTTGATAAAACCTTATATCTGAGGATTACATGGGAAGTAGAAAGCTAACCTGAAGTGATGGCTTGTGGGTGCAATATCAGGCCTCCTTTGAGGTGAATTGGGAGCCACGATAAGAGGCAATCCTGCAAGGAGAGGGAATGGGAGTAAGAAAGAATGACATGTTCTTTGAGAGTTTTGCTGGTGGCTTCTGCAGTGGTAGCCTTGTCTGACACCCTAATGCCATGTACTGAATAGGTATTAACTTGCAGTAAGGGCAAACTTCTTTCCCTGAGATGGGGGAAGGGGTCAATATAATCAGCTTCCTAGTAAAATTTAGGTCAAGATACATGTGGAATTATGCCATACTTATTTTTTTAAGAGTCATGTGCTCTAATTGACATAAGGAGCACTTCTGGGCAGTAGTTGTTGTGTTAGGTCTGTATAATCTAATACCTATGACAATATGGCATCATGCAACATATGCAGATTGGTGATGGACCCATTTTCTAATCTCTGTCATTATCATAAGGGTGTCAAACTGGTCATTGAGTTTAGCAGAAAACATAAAATATCTCTGAGTACACTAACATGTCCTCAAAACTCTATGCAGTGGGAGATACTGGCAAAATTTCTCAACTGGTCCTGAATCCTAAAAGGACAGCCTTTGACTGTCCTGTTCTATTTTCTCCAGACCAAAAATCTCTTGACCAGACCCTAGGCCACTGCTCAGGAATCAGTATAAAAGCTCTTACCTACTCTGTTACTCAAGCATGCCTCATAAAGGAGTCATGTAGCTCAACAGTCCACTGGAAGGATTTGTTAGGACCTCTCAGAGCATTGCCTGTTATCAGATTAATGACCAATGAGGTCCAGTTGTATATGCCCCTCTTTCAGAGTGTAGAACTATCAATGAATCAGGCAAGATGGAGATTCTCAGGAGCCAGATCATCAAAGGCAGGGAGTTGGGTTAGTAGAGAACCACTGGGTTAATAGAGAAAGCAAGGTATTAGGGGTAGGACTGGTGGCCTTACTTTCTAGCAGAGTCACAATCTGTTCATGAGGGGTATTAACATCTGAGAGAACTGGGTGAGCATAGTATTGAATTTTAAAAATTAAAATTGTATTTTGAAATTCTGAACTTAAACATCATTACTGCTACTACTAAGCATTTCCAAATACGCAGCAGAACCCCAAGAGGCCATCCTATATGAAACCATAGATCTCCATTAAAAGTTTTTTTTTAAAGAATACACACCAGGGGTGGGGGTGGGGGAGCCAAGATGATGGTGTGAGAGCAACTACTCACCTAAGCTCTAAGACAAATTCCTTTAGATACCTCTAAAAATTGAATCTAAACAAATTTTAGAGTGGCAGAATCCAACAGGAGACGGACTGTGGCAAATTTCCAACCCAAGACAGACTGTAAGGTCAACAGGAAGGATCTGTTGTATGGAGTTAGAGGAACAGGCTGTGCCAGAGCAGACCCCACCATAACAAAGTCAAGCAGGAAGTCGCAGGTGGTCTGAAACAGCAGCTCTACTGTGGAATCTCAAACATATCAGCTCAGGACTGGAGTCGAGTAGAATTGAGCGTGAGAGAATCACAGAACCCCAGGTAACTGCAGCAGCCACTCCTGAGACTATCAGCCTGCAGATTAAATGTCTGTAAGTCACTTACTTGAACTTCTGGGAGCCAAGATGGCAGAGTGATTGGTAAATGCTCTAGTCCTCCAATTGTTGACCTTAAAAAACCTATAGAATATTTCCCCAGGAAAAACCCTGGAACAGTGAAATCAGTGAAGGGGTAAATAGACTCTTAGACTGTGAAGCAAGGAAAATTGCAAAGGGGGTCCCTCTTACTGTGGCTGAAGGGGACCAGTTCAAGACTGGAACTGTTCCAGATAGCCCCACCTCAGAGAACCTAGAGGAGATCCTGAGTCCCAGCTGGATGGAGCCCATAATCATCAACACCAGGACCCCAGGTGTGCCTTAGCACAGCCAGGGGAACAGAGAAGATACTTGTCCAAACACTAGTTCATCAACCACTGAGCTTATCTGTACTCAGGAGAGGAGAGACTTCCTGTGGCCAGACCACCTCTCCCCCACACTTAACTCAGCTAGCCCCAGAGTAACTCCAGGGAAACTCAAAAAGACTTCACTTAGCCTCTGATTTGGTGCATCAGCCAGCTCAGCTCCAGGTAAGCTACAGCATTCTGTGTGTGTGTTCATCCTTTGTTGCTGAAGGAGACCATGCCATCAGAGAAATGATGACATGATTTGCACTTGACTTTTTTTTGAGTGAGGGAGGGCTATTCTAGCTCCTAGCTGAAAGAACCAGAAGCCACAATACACAAAGCCTCATGTTCTAAGCACAAGAATGGTGGAACAGAATCCCCTGTGTCCTAGAAGCAGAGATCCACTTTAAAAGCCAGAAAAAGGGTGATAATCATGAGAAACAAGCAAACCAGAAAAGAAAAGACTATGGAATCTTTGTATGGGGAGAAGGATCAAAACATGAATAGCAAAGAGATCAGCATTGAGGCTATACTCCCATCTGAAACTTCAGAAGGGAATATGAACTGGTCTGAAAACCAAAGAGCATTCTTGAAAGAGCTCAAGAAGGATTTAAAAAGCAAATTAGGGAAGTAGAAGAAAAACTGGACAATGATTTTAAAAATATGAGAAAAGAAATCATGGAAGAATTCAAAAGGAAAATTGAACTAATGGAAAAGGAAGCAGAAAACCTAACTGGGAAAGTTGGACAAATGGAAAAGGAAGTACAAAAACTACCTGGAGAAAATACCTCCTTAAAAGGAACAATTGGACAGATGGAAAAGGAGATGCAAAAGTTAACTGAAGAAAACAGTATATTAAAAATTAGAATTGGGCAAGTAGAAGTTAATGACTCCATGAGATGTCAAGAATCTGTCAAACAGAATCTAAAGAATGAAAAGATAGAAGAAAATGTAAAATATCTAATTGGAAAAACAACTGACCTGGAAAAGAGATCCAAGAGAGAAAATCTAAGAATTATTGGTCTACCAGAAAACCATGACAAATAAAAGACCCTGGACAATATCATCCAAGAAATCATCAAGGAAAACTGCCCAGAAGTCCTAGATCCAGAGGGCAAAATCGTCATCAAAAGCTTCTGAAAGGGATCCCAAACTAAAAACATCAAGGAATGTCATTGCCAAATTACAGAACTATCAGGTAAAGGAGAAAAATACTGCAGGCAGCCAGAAAGAAACAATTCAAATATCAAGGAGCTACGGTCAGGATCACACAGGACCTTGTAGTTTCTACATTAAAAGATCCGAGGGATTGGAAGATGATATTCCTAAAGAATGAGTGGGTTAAACAACAAATAACAAATCATAGAAATAATCAACAACTTCATTCAAGAGAATGGCAATAATGAGACAACCTACCAATCTTATGGGATAATGCAAAAGCAGTTCTTAGGGAAAGTTTTATATCTTTGAATGCCTACATGAATAAAATAGAGAAAGAGGAAATCAACGAATTGGGCATGCAGCTGAAAAAGCTAGAAAAAGAACAAATTGAAAATCCTCAAGTAAATACCAAATTAGAAATACCGAAAACCAAAGGAGAGACTGCTAAATTGAAATAAAAAAAAAACGTTGAACTAGTAATTAAAACTAAGGGTTGGTTTTATGAAAAAAATAAAACAATTAATAATTAGAAATTACTTTGCCCAACTTTCTGGCCATAAATTCAACAATCTAAATGAGATGGATTAATATTTTAAAAAAACATTTAAATATTTAAACTGAATACTTAAATAACCCAATCTCAGAAAAAGAAATTGAACAAATCATCAATGAAGTCCTTAGGGAAA
Organism: Notamacropus eugenii; assembly: GCF_028372415.1. Taxonomy (NCBI): domain Eukaryota; kingdom Metazoa; phylum Chordata; class Mammalia; order Diprotodontia; family Macropodidae; genus Notamacropus; species Notamacropus eugenii. The sequence continues at coordinate 364,292,167 of NC_092874.1, forward strand.
GATCTCCAGGGCCAGGTGGATTTACAAGTGAATTCTATCAAACATTTAAAGAACAGTTAATTCCAATACTACATAGACTGTTTGGGAAATTGCCAAAGAAAGAGTCCTACCAAATTCTTTTTATGATACAAATATAGTTCTGATACCTAAACCAGGAAGAGCCACAACAGAGAAAGAAAATAATAGACCAATTTCTCTAATGAATATAGATGGAAAAATTTTAAATAAGATATTAACAAAAGGAATACAGCAACTTATCATGAGAATAATACATTATGATCAGGTAGGATTTATACTAGGAATGGAGGACTGGTTCAATATTAGGAAAACTATCAGCATTATTGATCACACCAAAAGGAAAACTAATAGAAACCACATGATTACTCAATAGATGCAGAAAAAGCTTTTGACAAAACTCACTCCTATTGAAAGCACTGGAGAGCATAGAAATAATAGAACTTTCCATAACATAATAAGCAGTATCTACCTAAAACCATAAGCAAACTTTATATGCAATAGGGATATACTTAGAGAAGTCCAGAGAATTGAGTAAAAAACTATGTGAAATAATAAACAAAGTTTATTTAATTATAATTATAATTATTATTATTATTATAAATCAAAGTTGCAGGTTGCAAAATAAACCTAGATAAATCATTGGCATTTCTATATATCACTCACAAAACTCAACAGCAAAAGATAGAAAGAGAAGTCCCATTTAAAGCTATGATAGACACTATAAAATATCTGGGAATCTACCTGTCAAAACAAACTCAGGGATAATATGAACACAATTACAAAACACTTTTTGCACAAATAAAGTCAGATCTAAGTAAGTGGAAAACCATCAGTTGTTCGTGGGTAGGTTGAGCTAATACAAAAAAAATGACGATTCCACTTAAATTAATTTACTTATTCAGTGCCATACCAATGAAACTACCAGATAATTATTTTCTAGGGCTACAGAAAAAATACCAAAATTCATCTGGAAGAACAAAGGTCCAGAATATCAAGGAATTAATGAAAAGAAATGCTAGGGAAGGTTACCTAGCCCTACTAGATCTCAAATTGTATTATAAAGCAGCAATCATCAAAACCACTTGGTTCTGGCTAAGAAATAGAGGGGTAGACTAGTCAAATAGGTTACTATAAACAAATTAGGGGAGCAAGGAATAGTGTATTTGTCAGATTTATGGAAAATGGAGAAATTTTTGACCAATCAAGAGATAGAGACCATTGTGAAGTGCAAAATGGATAATTTTGATTACAGGAAATTGAAAAGTTTTTGTACAAACAAACCCAATGCAATCAAGATTAGGAGGTAAGCAGAAAACTAGGAAAGAGTTTTTGCAACTAGCGTCTGAGATAAAAGTCTTATTTCTAAAATATATAGAGAATTGGGTCTAATGTACAAGAATATAAGTCATTCCCCAGTTGATAAGTGGTCAAAGGATATGAACAGGCAATTTTCAGAGGAAGAAATTAAAGCTATCTATACTCATATGAAAAAATGCTCTAAATCACTATTGATTAGAGAGATGCAAATTAAAACAACTCTGAGGTACCACATCACACCTATCAGATTGAATAACATGACAAAACAGAAAGATGATAAATGTTAGAGAAGATGTGGGAGAGCAGGAATACTAATTCACTGTTGGTGGAGCTGTAAGCTGATCCAACCATTCTGGAGACCAATTTGGAACTGTGCCCAAAGAGCTACAAAAATGTGCATACCCTTTGACCCAATAATACCGCTGCTAGGACTGTATCCCCAAGAGATCATAAAAATGGGAAAGGGTCCCACATGTACAAAAATATTTATAGCAGCTCTCTTTGTGTGGTCAAGAACTGGAAATCAAGGGGATGCCCATCAATTGGGGAATGGCTGAATAAGTTGTGGTATACGAATGTAATGGAATACTATTGTGCTATAAGAAATGATGAACAAGAAGACTTCAGAGAGGCCTAGAAGGACTTATATGAACTGATTCTGAGTGAAAGGAGCAGAACCAGGAGAACTTTGTAGACAGCAACAACCACAGTGTACGAGGAATTTTTCTGGTAGACTTAGTCCTTCATAGCAGCTTCACAATGTCCTTCACAGCAAAATTCCCAGTGGACTCTTGAGGCAAAATATCTTCTAAATCCAGAGAAAGAACTATGGAATTGGATCACAGAGTGAAGCAGATCATTTTCTCTTGTGTTATGTTTTGTTTTGTTTTATGGCTTCTCCCATTCATATTAAATCTTCTATGCAACATGATTAAAGTGACAATGTAAATATATATATATGTATGTATTTATCATATATACATATATACATATATGTATATATGATAAATTCCAATGTTACTTTCAGACAATTTCTACTTGTAGTGTTGTCTTCTGAGCAGCCCTTTGGTCTCTTCTGTGTATCAATGGTCTTCTTTTTTGAAATACCTAAACATCTTCTCTTCCCCCCTCAACTTCAGTTGAAAAATAAAACATTATGATCTACAAGCATAGTTAAGTAAACTGAATATAGAAGGTGTTCATGTACAAAGATGTATGTCTCAGTGAAGAAGGAGTCCTACCAAATTCTTTTTTTTTGTGATACAAATATGGTACTGATAACTAAACTGGGAAGAGCTAAAACAGAGAAAGAAAAGTTTAGACCAATTTCTCAAATATTTAAATGAGACATTAGCAAAAAGATTACAGCAACTTATCATGAGAATAATAAATTTTGATAAGGCAGGATTTATACCAAGAATGCAGGGTTGGTTCAATATTAGGAAAGCTATCAAGATTATATCAACAATAAACTAACAGAAATTATAAAATTATCTCAATAGATGAAGAAATAGCTTTTGACAAAATGCTACACCCATTCCTGTTGAAAATACTGGAAAGCATCAGATCAAATGGACTCTTCCTTTAAATAATAAGTACCTAAAATGATCAGGAAGCATTATATGTAATGGGGATAAGCTAAATTCCTTTCCAGTAAGATTGAGGGCGAAACAAGAATGTCTGTTATCAGCATTGTTATGCAATATTGCACTAGGTATGTTAGCTTTAGTAACATGAGAAGAAAAAGAGTAGAAACAATTAGAATAGGCAAAGAAGAAACTACATTATCACTCTTTGCAGATGATATGATGATATACTGAGAGAATCCTAAAGAATCAAGTAAAAAACTACTTGAAATAATAAACAACTTCAGTAAAGTTATAAGCTACAAAATAAACCGAGATAAATCATCTGCATTTCTATACATTACTAACAAATCCCAACAGTGAGGTAGAAAGAGAAATCCTATTTAAAATTACCATAGACACTATGAAATATTTGGGTGTCTACCTGCCAAAGCCAACTCAGGGATTATATGAACAGAATTACAAAACACTGCACAATATAGTCAGACTTAAATAATTGAGGAAACATCAGTTGCTCATGGGTAGGCCAAGTTAATATAATAAAAATGACAGTTCTACCTAAATTAATTTACTTATTCAGTGCCATACCAATTGAACAACCAAAAATTTATTTTATAGAACTAGAAAAAAATAATACAAAAATTAATCTGGACGAACTAATGGTCCAAAATATCAAATGAATTAATGAAAAGAAATGCTAGGGAAAGTGGTCTAGCCATATCAGATCTTAAATTGTATTATAAAGCAGCAATAATCAAAACCACTTGGTACTGCCTGAGAAATAGAGGGGTAGATCAGTGGAAGAGGTTAGGTGTACAAAACATAGTAGTCAATGACTATAGCAATCTACTGTTTGATAAACCCAGGGACCCCACTTCTGGGATGACTGACAGAAACTACTGGGAAAACTAGAAAATAGTGTGGTGGGAACTTGGCCAAGACCAAAGCCTGACACCGCATACCAGAATAAAGTCCAAATGGGTACATGATCTAGGTATAAAAGCTGATAGTATAAACAAACTAGGGAAGTAAGGAACAGCTTATTTGTCAGATTTATGGAGAATGTAGAAATTTATGACCAAACAAGAGAGAGAGAACATTATGAAGTGAAAAATGGATAACTTTGATTACATTAAATTGAAAAGGTTTGGCACAAAGTCAATGAAAATCGAGATTAGGAGGAAAGCAGAAAACTGAGAAAGAATTTTTACAACTAGTGTCTGTGATAAAGGCCTCATTGCTAAAATATATAAAAAAATGAGTCAAATTTGCAAGAATATAAGCCATTCCCCAATTGATAAATGGTCAAAGGATATTAACAAGCAGTTTTCAGAGGAAGAAATTAAAGTTATCTACAATCATATAAAAAAATGCTCTAAATTACTGTTGATTAGAGAGATGAAAATCAAAACAACTCTGAGTTATCACATCACATCTATCAGATAGGCTAACATGACAACATAGGAAAACGATAAATGTTGGAGAAGATGTGGGAGAGCTGGTGGAGCTGTGAGTTGATCCAATCATTCTGGAGAGCAATTTGGATCTATGCCAAAGGGGCTGTAAAAAATGTGCATACCCTTTGACACAGCATTATTGCTTCTGGGACTGTATCCCAAAGAGATCATAGAAATGAGGAAAGGAACCATATGCACAAAAATATTTATAGCAGCTCTTTTTGTGGTGGCCAAGAACTGGAAATTGAAGGGATGTCTATCAATTGGGGAATGACTGAACATGTGGTGTATGAATGTAATGGAAGACCATTATGATATGAAAAATGATGAACAGGTGGACTTCAGAAAAACTTGGAAAGATTTATATAAACTGACACTGAGTGAAGTGAGCAGAGCCATGAGAAGACTGTACACAATAATAGCCACAGTGTATGAGGAATGTTTTTGGTTCATTTAGCCCTTCACAGCAAAGTAAGGACCTAAAACATTTCCAAAGGACTCATGATGCAAAATGCCATCCACATTCAGAGAAAGAACTGTGGAGTTGGAATGCAGAATGAAGCATACTATTTTCTCCTTTGTTATGTTTTGTTTTTTCTCATGGTTTCTCCCAATCATTTTAATTCTTCTATGCAAAATGATGAATGCAAAAATGTGTTTAACAGGAATGAATGTGTAGAACCAATGTAAGATTGCATGTTGTCTTGGGGAGGGAAAGGGAAAAATTTGGAATTTATGGAAGTGATTGTTGAAAACTGAAAACAAATAGATTAATAAATTTGGAAAAAATAAAATAAAATAACTGTTAAAAATACAGTTCTTCAAAAAAAATTGTACGTCTCCACACCTTGAGTCCATCACCTCTATGTAAGGACATGGGTAACATGCTTCATCAAAGATCCTCTGGAGACCTGACTAGTAATTGCTTTGATTCGTTATTAAGTATTTCAAAGTTGTTTGTCTTTATAATGTTGTTATGGTATAAATTGTTTTCATAGTCATGCTCACTTCACTCTACATTAATTCATGGTAACAATTCCCTGAAATCATCTTTTTGATCCTATCTTGCAGTACAAAAATATTCAATTACATTCATATACTCAATCTATTCAGTCTTTCCCCCATTAAAAGGCACCTTCTCCTCGCCCCTGCCTTCCCTTCCTTTCTTCTTGGTTGTAAAGCTATATCTTCTGCCTTTTGGAAAGCATTCCAAGATTAATTCTCATAAATCAGAGAAACTGCCAAGTCTCATGTGATCCTGACTACAGTTCCTTGATATTTTCTGTATGATTGCAACATTTTTTCTTTGATGTGGGAACTCTGAATTTTAGCTATGAGGGTCCTAGCTCTATTCTCAATCCTAAGACTTTCTTACCACCCTAAAACTTTCTCATGAGAGCCTTTTTCTCTAGCTACCTTCAAACACAAAGCCTGGAAGCCTACACTAGTTTCTAGCATGTCTTTTGTTGCACCAAAGGGCTGGTGGCTTCTTCTTTAAATACCTTTTCTGCTGTGACTTTTCTGGAAGTCCCCTTCCTTATTGTCTATCCTCTACTGACTGGTTGGTTCATGTGTGTTTGTGTATGTGTGTGTGTGTGTGTGTGTGTGTGTGTGTGTATGCTCGTGAATGCAGTTATCACATGGAAGAAGTGTGAATTTAGTGTTTTTTCCTTCAATAGGTATGTGGGAGCTGGCCATAGCTATGTTCAAGAAGCCATCTTGGCCAAAAGTCTCAAACCTTTTCTATTTAACAGTGGAGGCATTCTGTACCCTAGCTATTTTGTTAGAGAGACCATTTTGCCTCGTCCAGCTCATAAAATATAACTTCACGTTACGTCTTCCAGAGTTGTTTTGTCTTCTTGGACAGTGTCCAGCTTATCAATGTCTTTAAACTGTAGTGCCCAGATATTAACACAATACCTCAGATGAGCTCTGATTGGGCAGAATACAGAGGGACCATTACCTCCCTATTCTTGGAAGCTATTCTCTCTTAATGTAGCCCAAGATTATGTTTGTTTTTTGGAATGTTGTATCCCACTGTTGGCTAATATTAACCTTGTAAACTGCTAAAACCTCTAGATATTCTCAGAATCTAACTGTGCCTCCCCCTTCTAATACTTGTAAAATTGACTTTTTTTATGAAGCATAAAACTTTATATTTATCCCAACTGAATTTAATCTTATTAGATTCACCTCAATGATCCAGTATATCAAGATGTTTTTGGATACTGATGGTCATCTACTGATTTCATTAACTATCCCTTGAGCTCTGTGTCATTTACAAATTTGATAAGCATACACAAGATGGCTCAGATAACTCCAAGACATTCCATTTGGTCTTAGCACAATAGCCAATTGCTGTAAAGACTTGTATAAGTACTAACTCCTAAGAATTTATAGTTCCATTATCACAACACACTCACCCTGATTAGCCACTACGACATGGGGATCTTCTGCTCATGTTCTCCTAAGAAAAGATGACCTTTCCCTCTGGGTCCTGCTCCTAAAACCCTGGATGAAAACTAGGATATCCCTATAGATCCAATGGAGGGCCTTTTGTGTGATAGTAACCTAGATGCTAGCATCTGCTTGCCCTTTATTTGACAATCACTTTCTTTTTTGAGCAACCATGAATCAAACATATGACCCTTGGTTAACTATGGTTAGGATGAGATGAGGATTGGGGAAATCCCACTGTTTGCCTTAAACGGGTCTTATCCCAGAAATTCTTCAAGTCTAGATCTAGACTACTGACTGATTTAAGATTTCCTCGTTGGATAAGTGCTTTTGTGAATGCCTCAAGATAGGGTAGTTCAGAAAGGCCCTTATGGTACCAACATAGATTTCCTAATATAGTTTTCCTAACATCCACATAGACTGGTGATCCATCTTCTCTTTCTCAGTTCAATGTTTCAGGAGTCACACATAAAGTTCCTTATGGGAGGGGATGTCCTCACCCTCAGTCAACAGAGCCAGATGTTAGGTGCTATGCCTCTTTCTCCACAGTGTCTAGCTTGTGGACTGTTGTATTTGCCTGAAATGTTGCAAAAGACCCATCCTGATCATTCACTCAAATTTCATCAGTTGAAGAATCCGTGGTCTTCTAGTGGTTTGGAAGGGGCATATTTAAAGCTGGGACTGGCTGAGAAGTTAGGTTCTAATTACTAGCTTTGCAGGGTGTTCACAGAGTATAATATACAGTACATACACAGAACTATTTTACTGTTACACAAGTTTATTAAGGCTGATGGCACACTAACAAGACATACTCATCAAAGAATACAATCAAACTTTATTGACTATTGAATGATGCAAACTTTAACCCTTCTAGGAACAAACCACCAACCAAATTCCCAAAGGGTGCAGGAAGTATGTGTCATGCCAGTGCTCATGACAATGTTTCTTCTCTGCCCAACCTGTGCCTCCTGCTAGGTGGGCCTTCCTGCTAGGTGGCATTCTGGAAAGTCTCCATCAATCAGCAATGATAGCAAGAAAACACGGGATGCTTGAATTTCCAAGTGTTAGGAATGAAGGAGTCTATCCTGGTCATGACCCAGAAGCAGAGGGATGACTAGGGCTTCTGGAAGCATTTCTGGAAGCTCTGGTTAAGGGTGCTTACAAGTTACTTCTAAGTTCTGATTGATGATTGATTACCTAAGTTTATATTAAAAGGAAACCACTAATCAAAGCTTTAGTTTTCTAATGCCATTACTGTTGGAATTGAGTGAACCACACTGACTCCATGTTGTGACTCAATTCTGGATCTGACTCAGTTCCTCATGTATTCAATTATGGGTCCATTCTGATTTTTTTTCTTGTGAGAAAACTTTATTTAATTATGGGATTGGGAGAGAGCCTTATTCCATTGTTTGAACCTATCCCTGAGTGTCTGGGAAGCTGGACCACTTCTACCTACTGCTTAGAGACTCCCAACTAAGGAACTAGGTTATGCTGATCAGAAACTCAGATCTGAAGACTGATACGATGAGTTTTCTCATAATTATACATCTCAAGCAACCCATATCTTTTTTCTTTTTTTATTAAATTATTTTATTCGTTTTCACTGTTCTACAATCACTTCCATATATCTTAGATTTTTTTCTGCTTCTTCCCCTCTCTTTTCCTCCTCCCTCCCCACTCCCTTCCTGAGACAATATACAATCTTTTATAGGTTCTACACATATATTTCTATTAAATACATTTTCACTTTAGTCATGTTGCATAGAAAAATGAAAATGAATGGGAGAAACCATAAAACAAAACATAATACAAAAGAAAATGGTCTGCTTCATGCTGTGATCTAATTCTATAGTTCTTTCTCTGGATGTGGAAGGTGTTTTGCCTTAAGAGTCCATTGGGAATTATTTAAGTCCTTATATTGCAACAAAATACTAAGTCTACCAGAAAAATTCCTCGTACACTATGGTTGTTGTTGTCTACAAAGTTCTCCTGGTTCTGCTCCTTTCACTCAGCATCAGTTCATATAAGTCCTTCTAGGCCTCTCTGAAGTCTTCCTGTTCATCATTTCTTATAGCACAATAGTATTCCACTACATTTATATACTACAACTTGTTCAGTCATTCCCCAATTGATGGGCATCCCCTTGATTTCCAGTTCTTGGAACCACAAGGAGAGCTGCTATAAATATTTTTGTACATGTGGGACCCTTCCTCATTTCTATGATCTCTTGGGTATACAGTTCCAGAAGTGATATTGTTGGGTCAAAGGGTATGCACAATTTTGTAGTCCTTTCGACATAGTTCCAAATTGGTCTCCAGAATGGTTGGATCACCTCACAACTCCACCAACAATGAATTAGTGTTCCAACTCTCCCACATCTTCTCCAACATTTATCATCTTCTTGTTTTGTCATGTTACCCAATCTGATAGGTGTGATGTGGTACTTCAGAGTTGTTTTGATTTGCATCTCTCTAATCAATAGTGATTTAGAGCATTTTTTCATATGAGTATAGATAGCTTTAATTTCTTCCCCTGAAAACTGCCTGTTCATATCCTTTGATCATTTATCAACTGGGGGATGACTTGTATTCTTGTACATTTGATTCATTTCTCTATGCATTTTAGAAATGAGGTTTTTATCATAGACACTAGTTGCAAAAATTCTTTCCCAGTTTTCTGCTTCCCTCCTCATCTTGGTTGCATTGGATTTGTTGGAAGCAACGCATATATTTTATCTGAATTCTTTTGATTGAATACAGACATTCGGTGAGAATGAGATACCTCTTTTTATGATTTTAGGGAATTGCACTTGTTTGCTGTACTCCTCCCACCTTGAAAAGTCCTTAATCTTTCCAAAATTAGACATTAGATTGCCTCATTTTTTATCCTGAATCATTGTTTTCTTTTAATGAGTTGTCTTATTTAATTATTTTTAATACATAAAAATCTGTCACACTCTGTATTCAGGGTCTTTGCACTGATTGGGAGTCCATTGACCCATTTAGTGTGCCTTTTTTGCTATTTTCTAGTTTTTGTATAGCTTGAACTGTTTCCTCAGTTATTCCACTACATTATCAAGCAGGTTTTTTTGTTAGTTGTTTATCAGACTCTGGGGACACGTATATTGTTAGTTGCTGTTTACCAATTACTCAAGTGCTTATCTTATTACAGAAAAAATATTACAGAAAAAATAGTACCAGATTACATAACAACTACTTAGTTATAAAAAGAAGACTTAAAACCAAATGAAGTTGCTCATCCTAAATTAACATATTTATTTCCACTACTTTGGGCACTACTTGGCCTAAAAAGGCCAAGATTTCCCATTGTATCCAGGGCCATCTCCAGTCATCCTAATGAATATCTAGTCACTGGATCCGGATGGTTCAGAAGGTGAAAGTGAGACTAGTGACCCTGCACAGCCCTTCCTCACTCAAAACAAAGTCAAGTGCGAGTCATGTCATCATTTCTCTGGTGTCATGGTCTTCTTAGAAAATAAAGGATGAACACAACAACTTTGGGCATAGGAGGATCAGAAGTGGGACTGTATAGGGCCTAGATCCAGTTCACCAATATGTTCCTTTTGGGAAGTTTACTTTGCCCCTTGATGATTCGCATCAAGGAACCAGCTGTGATGAGAATATATCTTTATGGAGTCAGATGTGTTCAGCTGCTTATCTTAGTAACCTAAAAACACATGAAAGATGATCCCCACATGGGACCTCTGGCTCTGAAGAACTAAACATTCTATAAGTTGAAAGAACTCCTCTACTTTGAGGAGCTCTACAATGGTCCTTTTGGCCACATCCTCACCAACCATTATTCCAATGACTCATCAGCTGTTTACATTTCTTCTGCAGGCTTCTGGACTCTTTAGTGGGGAAAAGAAGACCACACTCTAACACTTCTGTGGAGGAATTCACTCCTTGGTGGGTATAAGATGTCTCAAGCTTCCTTACTATTTGGTAATTTCCAGTTCTTATCCTTACTCTTAGTTCCATTCTCTTCCTTTGTGTTGCTCATGTAAGTGCATTTCAACACATTTTCATTAAGACATCTGGGATGAGGAATACACTTCCTACAGAGAGCTTATCACTTTAACTCCTATTAGTATAGACTCTTTCATTTGTGATGTTATGCAATATTGCCCCTGTGCTTTCAGGTCAATAGTCTTAAAAACCAAGAGTTTTCCTGAGTTCTGTAATGTTTAGGGATAGTTTATGTTTTATTTTCCTATGCTAGTGAACAAGTTTTTTTTTAACCACTAACTATAAACAGGGAATGTTTACCATGGCCATATTTTTATACTCCATGTCAACTTTGACTGTTAGATGACTCAGTGGATAGAATGCTGGGTCTATAGTCAGGAAGACTTAAATTCAAATCTGACCTGTGATACTTACTAGCTCTGTAACCTTGGACAAGTCACTTAATCTTTGTTTGCCTTGGAGGTAGCTGGGTGCTCACTGTATAGAGTGCTAGGCCTATACTCAGGAAGACATGAGTTCAAATCCAGCCTCAGATATTTACTATCTGTGTGATTCTGGGCAAGTCACTTAACCTGTGCTTGGTTTTAAATCCATTGGAGAAGGATATGGCAAACCACTCCATTATTTTTGTCAAGAAAACCCATGGATAGTATGGTCCAAAGAATTGTGAAGAGTCAGGTATGACTGAAAAGTAACAAAAGGACTAATCTTATTAGGTCATTGGAGACCCTCTCTCTCTTCCATTGAGAGGACTTTCCACATACAGCTATCATTATATAACTACTAAGTATAGTAGGTTGCCATATACAACCATTTGATTAGGCAAGGCTAGCCTTGTCCTTAATCATCTTTCAGTTTTAGTCCCAAAGACAGTCATGAGATCATTACAGTTCAATCCTATTACTGAATGCTAAATGTTGTGGGCTAGGTGTGATTTGCACCAGTCTGGTTATTTAAGCTTGGGACTAGAATGAAGTGAGATACTGACCATTTAAAATTGTGCAAAATGATATTACCTGACAATAGCATGGAAAGGATACAGCCCTGATGGATAGTTCTGGTAGGTTCCCTCGTTAATAGGTGGAATTATATCTGTTTAGAAGGATACATTGGATCACAATGGTTTTTTGACTCATATGGCAGTGGGACATCCATTAAAGATGATGAGACCTTACTCCATGGGGGCTTGAGACTAAGAACTTTGGACCAATTAAGTCTCAGGGATGATTTTGTTGCTTTTAAGGAAAAAAAATTAGTTTAACCTACATGCAGTAGATTTCATTCCTACTATGGATAGTGTGTGTGTGTGTGTGTATACATATATATGTGTATATGTGTGTATATATATATATACGTGTGTGTGTGTGTGTGTGTGTGTGTGTGTGTGTGTGTGTAATTCTTCTCTATCAACATTATAGTAGAGAGGAAATATAGTGTAAATAGTATTGAACTTGGAGTTGGTAAAACCTGTTTTTAAATCCCAATTCAAACCCTTAATACAGTAGCTGAAAGACTCTGGTCAAGCCATTAATTTATCTAGGTCTCAGTGTTTTCATCTGTAAAATGAAGTTGGACAAATTGCCCTATAAAGTCTCTTCCAATGTTATATCCATAATCCTATGATTATTTATATGGTGCAAACAGGCTGCTGGATTATGTGATTATGCCACTGATCAACAGTTCTTCAAGATAGATAGTTCCTGAGGTCTTCCATCTCAGATAAGGGAATCTTCTTAGATTATTCTAAGAATGTTTGGAGATTTTTGAGATGGATTCTGTGAATGACTAGCTTCAAGTTTACACTGATATATCTCAGATATGGGCATTTTTTGTCACTCAGGCTACCTATTTGTAGAAGTCTATAAAGATTATTTTTTTCTCAAAACTGTCTTAGGATGGCCACAATATAATGTCATCTGAGATCCACTATCCAGGACAGCAGTGCATTCCACATTCACATATTATCTTCACAGTTAACTCTTGTTAGGGTACTAGGAGACCAGGAGAGATAGACCCATTGGATTAGGTTACACTGTTTTAAAGTGCAGAATGACTTCTCTCCACCTTTCCATATACATTTTTTAGCCTCTCAGGCACCGGTTCCACATTTCTCTTTTTGGGTTCAGGCTTTAGGTAATGTAAAGGCCATAGTGTAGCAGAAAATAGCTATGCTTTCTTACTTGTAACCTGTTGATGATGGTCCAGTATTAGGTTAGATTAGTACCTTTCCAAGTAGATAATGTCCATAAGTCCATCTCTGGACAGATCATCTGTATATATTTGCCTTTATGTCTGTGTCTGCCATGTTGGCGGTGGCCTTTACATGAGACATTGTTGTAGAACTAGTTCAATCCCTTTTTACAGCTTGTGCGCTCTTAAGTTTCATGACTGTTTCTAGTAACAGGCTGCTATTGGGTGGCTTCTACTGTAACTCAAAAGCCAATGAGGACTACCTCCATTCACCTCATGGCTGTATTCCAATCTTCTATGCATTTGTTCAATGTAGCCATTTCTTTGTTCTCAGGGGTTATTGCTCATCTCTCCATCAGATTCTGTAGTTATGTTCACATGAATTACAAAATCAGGGGGTCTCTGTCTCTCTTATCCTTTTACTCTCTCTCTCTCTCCCTCCCACCCCATCCCTCTCAGCTATGACAACTATTGAAACCAATTATCAAAATAAACTTTAAACAAGATTTTCAAATTTTTATAACACAAAGTGTTCAATAAAGTTTTTCAAAAATAATAAGGCACATTCAGTTAAATTATTCTCATAAATAAAACACTAATTATTACTATTTCAGTGAGAGGAAGAACAAAATAGTGGATAGAAACTGTCTCAAAGCTCTGTATTGGTTGTATTGCCCTGGGTAAGTGATTCAAACTCATAGTGTTCTTGGCAACTCTAAGGCTATAAATTGTAGAGAAGTTGCTGCCCCGCATTAGTAGAGGGAGTTTCTCACCTGGAGGACCTCTCTATATATATTCCTTATCACTCTCCTATTTTTAGTGGAAGCAAAATTTTTTTTAATGATTAATAAGCAAATTTCAGAATATTTCATAATAATGTTATTTTAAAATGTCAATTTTTGTGTATTATATATGTATATATAAAACATTCATATTTATTAGTATGATAGAGCTTGCATGAAATTTATAAATAAATGTATATATTCTGCATTTTGCATCAAGGCATCACTCAGCTGAGCCTACAAGAGCTGGGATTCTTTGTCCTCCCCCTGCCCCTCCCCACCCCTGTTCTGTACCCAGCCATGTGGTTTTGGCAGGCTCATTTCCAGGCCATCCAGCCTATGGGGAGAAGGGACTCCCTTTTTTTTCCAAATTCATTAATTCTTTAGGTTCCTTTCTCTGCCTACTCCAGGGACAATTTTAATTATGGCAAATTAGACTGTGCCTTATAATTTCTGGAGTTTCCTCAAAAGAGGAGGAAGAAAAAGAAAACAACTTAATGTACAATTTAAATAAGATATGATACAAATAATTTATTTCTACACACCAAAAGGTATGCTAAACATCAAAGGATGAGTGAATTGAAGAGAATAATTATATTCAGTTCAGTTAGATTAGTACTGAATTGTACCACCCATATTATGCATATATTGGTGGTTTATGCTCAATTTTTTAATTGATAGCTCAATATGAAAAATGTTTGGAGACTATTGCACAAAGATATTATAATAACACTTTAAGTTACCTTTTCTAGGCATATTGGTATTTCAGTAGGGCCATAACATTAAGATAACCCATAGAATTTCAGACATTGAATAGTCTTAAATTGATCTCTCCAGTTCAGCTTGCACACAGTTGCCAAATTTGTATTACTAAAACAAAGATCTGACTGTGTAATTCCTTACTCAATTAAAAAAAAATAGTTTCCTATTACCTCTATAAAGATTACCATATCCACACCCAGTCCCTCAAAATCTGCCTCTTTTTTTATCTCTCTAGTATATTAGTTCTCCTCATATAACTCTCCATTTCAACCAAACTGGTACTATTCTTTTACACAACCTTCTACCTCCTGCCTTTGTATTTTTACAAAGTGCTCCCCATCCTCCATCATGGTTAGAATACATCATGGGTAGAATACATCACCTCCTCAAAGAACTGGAATTGAGGGGATACCCATCAATTGGGAAATGAATGGCTGAACAAGTTGTGATATAGGAATGCAATGGAATATTATTTTCCATAAGAAATGATGAGCAGGAAGATTTCAGAAAAACCTGGACTTACATGAACTGATGCTGAGTGAAGTAAGCAGAACCAAGAGAACATTGTACACACTAACAGCAACATTGTGTGATGACCAGTTTGGTAGACTTAGCTCTTCTCAGCAATGCAATGATCTAAGACAATTCCAAAAAATTTGTGATAGAAAAATGCTATCCACATACAGAGACAGAACAATGGAGTCTGAATGCATGTTGAAGCATACTATTTTCTCTCTCTTTTTTTCTTTCTCATGGTTTTTCCTTTTTGTCTGATTCTTTTTTCACAACATGACTAAGTTGGAAATACATTTAAAACGATTATTCATGCATAGCCTATATCAAATTGCATGTCATCTTGGGGAGTGAAAGGGGATGGAGGGAACAATTCAGAACTCAAAATCTTATAAAAGTTAATGTTGAAAAAAAAGAAGTAGCTATTTTATATACCTATGCTATTAAACATAAAATATAAAAGAAAAAAAAGAATATATCACCTCCACCTTCCAGAATTCTTACCTTTTTACAAAACACAGTTCTAGCGTTACTTCCTTCAAGAGGACTTTCCTGAGGTCCCCAGTTGTTGTTACTCATGGTTACAGTGTGTCTGCAAGTAGAATGTAACTCAGTTTGAGGGTAGGGACTTTCATTTTTGGGTAACACCTGTGGCAGACGTGGTCATTCTCACTCTCTGAGCTGGTTCACTTCCCCTTAACTTCTGTCACATTGACTGCTGTGGGATTTCCAGAGAAAGGCCACTACTATACAACTCCAATGAAAACTCTATCAAAGTCCTAGAAATAACTTTGTTGTGAGAAGAATACAATCCTACTACTCACCAGTGTATATCCAGATTCTCCTACTGGTATGCTTCTCATTTACATGGTACCATGACAATATTAGATCTTAAACATAAATCTGTCATAGTTACTCAATATAAAGGAAACAAAACTAACAATCTCTTCCAATAAACCTGGGTCACATTTTTTCTATGAACATAAACCCTTATGGAAACTCAACAGGGAGGCATGTGGGTGGGATACCCATAGTCTTGGAGTCATTTACAACTCTGAACTGCAAGATTTAAAGAGCTCGATCCCTTCAGGGACAACACATAATGCACAAAGCTACTTCTCTGTGAGCTGCTCTCTTTTGGCCCTCACTACTGTCTTGTTGGGCATCCACCTCTATTTTACACTCATATTGAGAAGCAAGGACAAGCTCTTTTAACTCACCATCATCCTTAACTAGGGTACTGAGAAAATATTAGGCTCTTGTAACAGCAAGGAGTTCCCTTAAGTGAGAGAATTTCACAGCTTCTCCAGTTGGTTCTTTAAATCCTGTAGAGATTCTCAGTCAGGTTATTCCCTAGAGGAAATCCTTCACTAATTGTCTCCAAGTCTGTTCTCAAAGAATAATAGAAAAAAAAGATACAAAGTTTATCTTTTCCTTTGTGTTTTTCTTTTCAAAACCCAAGAGGGCAAGAGAGAACAACTAAGTATCTCTGAAAGACTTGACTGCTTTCAAACTGCAGATAATGCCCCAGGGTAACATTTCCAACAAGAAGAGATCTCCCCAACCAATCAGCAAACACCCTGCACAGAAGTCAAAGCCTTCCTATCAGTTAGCGTAGGGGCTGACTTTTTAATTCTTTCACAATTGACTTTTCCTTCTCTCCATACTTCAGATCAGAGGGTCCTGATGGTCAGTGATTCTGCTTTCTCTCAGGGGGTAAAACTCATGAAATCCACTTTTCTTTCTGTCAGTTATGAAGTCAAACATCCTTATTTAATATTCCCACTGTTTTCATGTAATTATCTGATACAGCTTTTTCAAAGTTTTGGTTTTTCAAAGACTAAGAAGAAAATGTCACATGTAAATGAAGGATCATAAAACCTCACAGGCTTAGTCAACTTTCTGAGGTCAAAGAGGTCCTCTCAGTCCATTCATCTGAGGGGCAGTTCTCTCCGTCTGGTTCTTTAACAGTCTGTGTATCTTTTCATATTTTCTTAGAGAAACTATGTTCCTTTACATGTTAATTTTTATCAGTCAACTAGTATTTATTAAGTATCTATAATGTGCTAAGTTCTGAGAATACAAAAAATTGCAAAAACAAAACAATACAACCAACCAAACAAAATAAAAGTCTGCTCTCAAGGAGTGAGCTCACAGTCTAATGAGGGAGACAAAATGAAATTAACTATGTAAAAACAAGACCAATCCAATCATTAAAAAAAATAAGCCAAAATTATTTTTCTACCTTTTTCAGCAACCAAATTGCTCACATATGAAGGAATGAATAGTACTTTACATTTGTTTCATATTCCCAAAGTGCTTTATAAATAGTAGGATTTAATAAAATTATGCTAAAGCAACCAGGGATGAATGAAGGCATTTGGGGACATGTGTCAGAGCCTGGATAAAACAGGTGCTTACTCTTGTCAGGTTTCGAAAATGGTGTCATCCTGTCTGTTACTGTCCCTCAGAGGCTTCAAGAGAATTTTGTGGTCCATCAGTGGTTTCTCACATGTAAACAATCCTATGTGTGACTGTTGAAAGAGGGTAGCAGTTTGGACTCTGCTGTCAAGACTCCAGTTCTGGATATCCTTCAAATAGCACTCAGCCTTACACTGTAACTTCATTATTATTCCTGTTTTTTTTTAATCTAGGTATATGACTCATTCAATCTCTGGCTCATACCTCTGCCTTCTTGACCTTCTTACTTTCTTTTCTAGAATTCTATATCAAAAGAAGTTTTTGCATACTGAGACATTGCTTTAATAAGTAATGTAATTGGAATAGGAAAAAAGGCTAATGAAATGTAAATAATAGAACCTCAACCTTTCAGGATAGGATTTTGTTCCTTCCTCCTGTTATAAGTTGAAAGAAACAATTTATGAGCTTAATGTTAAGTGTCTGACTCCCACAATGAACAGATAGGAACAGATAATTCAGTCATTTGTTATTGGCTAGCAGTTGAAATTCTATACCTTGGTTCAGATAGCTGCAGAAAATTGCTCATTATTTATCCTACTCTTGTATCTACTGCCATATCTACTGCCTGGCTCATCTCTACTCATCACTGAAGGTACAGCAGAGGCTAATTGATGCCCTTCTTTCACTTCTGAGGAAAAGATTGTGTCTACAACAGCAACTTTTTTCTATTTCTTATCTCAAACCTTCAAAGTTCACACATAGTGACCTCTGAACCTTGGGAAATCACTTTTAGAAATCAACTACTCTTTGCTCCAATTCCTTTTGGTAGTAGTTGATAAGGGGGGGAAATGTTATGTTCATAAAAAACAAAAGTTCTTAAAAAAAATAAATCTTTAACAAGGCTTCTTCTATGAGTTTATAGCATCAAAAGGTCCTGAGAGCCCAAGGTGATTCATTTACCATAGACATAAGTATATTGGAGTCAGCTCTAAACAGCTTTAGAGAGCTAATTGTTAAATTTTCAGCGTGAAAGTCTGCAAACACCACAAATCAGAGTTTCACATTGTTTTGTTGATTGTCTAGATTTAAGAAAGTAATAAAAATGTTAATAATGCAGATTAAAGTTAAAAGTTTATCTTATGTAAATTTTTTTCCATCCCCAACTACTTCTCCCACAATAAAAGAGCTGGTTGTTAAACACTGGCCAACATACTCCTGACCATAGGGATTACTTGGTGTCCATATTTATTGAGGGATAAGCCTTATGAGCTATGAAGGTTCTTTGCACTCCTATAATTCTACAGAGTATATTAAGGTATTTTCCAGTCATTAGCTAATGTAAACTTTGGTAGTATTTAAGAAAATTAAAAGCTATTAAACACTGGTTTCTTCATTTATAAAGCGATGAAGTTGAATTTGATAAGTTCTAAGGTCCATCTAATATTCTATACTTTTATAATTAAATTAGTGACACATAAAGAGATGAAGAAGATCTGTCTAAATTTACTCGGTGAATGATGACAAACTGATGAGAACAAGCTGTTTCCTGTCTCTCAAGAATAAACATGCAGCACTGAATCGAGGACCAGAAATAGTTACTGTTTTATTCAAAAGTGGAAGCTAGAATCATTTCAGAGAAAGAGAGAACAAAACAGGAAGAGAAACTCCATTCATGCCTGTTTATAGCAGCAATAGAGCATATCAGCTACAAACTTTCATTTTCCTGTTGAGAGTGGATTATCAACCACAGAGACAATTTTCACTCATACCCTAAGTTGAGCTTTCTTACTGTTTTCTGTTAACCAAATCTTCATAATGTTATAGAAAAAGGGCTTAGTGACTGTATGAAGGCTTTGACTTCTTTCTTTTTTCTTTCTATTATTTATGCAACCTCTATCAAAGTTAAAGAATTTTTAGCATGTCAATTCATTCATTCATTCACTCACTCATTCTTTCATTCTCATTCACTCATTAAGCAAGCTTTCATTAAGAGCTTACTATGTACTAGGAGCTACATCAAAAAAAAAAAAAAAGAGTACTTGACCTGAGGGAGTTTACAGTCTATTAATATACATGAACCAATGTATGTAACAATGTGTACATAGGTAAGCATAAAACATATGGTAGAAAAGTACTTATATGTGAGGTGGCACCTAAGCTACTCTCAGAAGGAGAACTAAGGACTCTAAGAGCAGAGGAGAAGGGAGAAAGAGTGTTACAATCTTGAGGGAGAGTCCATAGGCACAGAGACAATAGATGGAATGATGGGTACCAGGATCCACAAACACATCAGTTTAACTAAAGGGTGATGATATGTTATGACCTAGAAAAGCAGTCTAGACCCCAGGTCTGAAGGGATTAAATACCAAATAGATGAATTTGTATTTTATCCTAGAGGCAATAAGAAACTCCTGAGGATTTACCTAAGACCATCGGCAAGCATTATTTGTAAAGGGAATAAGCTAAAAGCCTTTCCAGTAACATCAATTGTGAAACAAGGGTGCCCACTGTCACCAGTGTAATTCAAAATTGTATTGGAAATTCTAGAAATAGCCATGAGAGCAGAATTAGAAGGAATCATAATAGGAAACAAGATAATAAAATTACCTCTTTTTGCAGATGATACATTTGAAAAATCCCCAAAATTCAACTAAGAAAATTAGTTGAAACAATTAATTAATTTAGCAAAGTAGCAGTATGTAAAGTAAATCCACAAAAGTTATCAGCATTCTTATGTATCACAAGCAAAATCCTGCAAGAGAGATAGTAAGAGATGTCCAATTTAAAATAGCTCTAGACCAGGGGTGGGGAACCTGTGGCCTCAAGGTCTAAGGAACTAGTAAAAAAATGTATAGGAAGGAGTTTTAATACTACTGAAACTTTTAGACAAAAGAATGATATAGTCACATTTATGCTCTAGGAATATCAATTTTACATTTGTGTGGAGGGTAGATTTTAGAGAGGAGAGATGAGCCAGGGAGCACTAATTAAGAGGCCACTATAATAGTACAGGTGAGAGGTAATAAAGGTCTGAATTGGTGGGGAGGGTTGTCTCAATAGAGAAATGAGGATGGATGTAATATGCTAGAGAGATGTCATGAAGGTAGACATGAGAAGACGTAGAAGGTATTTTAATGTGAGTAATAAAGAAGATGGGAGAGCCACAGATAAATCCAAAGTCATGAACCTGTGTGACAGAAAGATTGGTAGTACCCTTATCAGAAATAAGGAAGTTATGAAAAGTGTGTTTGGAAGGAAAGATAAGGAATTCTGTTTTGGATACTTTAAGGTACTTATAAGAAATCCAGTGGAAGATATCCAAAGGGAATTTGTTGATTCAGGACTGGCCCTCTGGAGAGAGACAAGGGCTGGATGTATAGATTTGTGAGGCACTTGTATAGTAGTTTGCATAGCAATTAAATCTGTGGATATTGATGAGATTGCTAAGAGAGAGGGTTTAAGAGAAAGGAAAAAGAGGGCCCAGGACAGTGTCTTAGGGGACCCCATATTGGAAGGCAACAACTGACTGAAGGAGCTTGAGAGATCTATCCATTTACCAGGACAGAATTGTATTGTGAGGCTCCTTCTGGCCATTATTGTTTTTTCATTCCTTTTTGTTATTCTGGGCAAAGGCTCCTCTTTGTTGCTAACAGTCATTTTAGCAAGGTTTGTATTGGCTAATATGGAAGAGCGCCCAAGTCTGGAGTCAGGAAAACGAGTTCAAATCTAGCCTCAAATACTTGCTAGCTGTATGACTCTGAGCAAATCAGTCTCTGCTTCAGTTTGTTTAAATGTAAAATTGGTATAGCTATAGCACATATTTCTCGGGCTGTTGTGAGGTTATAGTGTTTGTTTAATAAATGCTTAATCCTTCTTATGGATGGCTATCCTCCCAAAACACCAGCTCATGAGCTGCAACTGGTATGTTTTCCCTTAAATCAGTCTGTAGACTAAGATCTTTAGCAAAAGTATTTATTCCAATGGTATTGCAGGTATTGTAGGAACTGTAATTACAAAAATAATTTCCTAAAACATCAGGGGCTCACCTTCCCACAAATAATTAGAGTCTAGGAGGGGGAAAGAGTGGATAGAAAAAAGAAAGAATGAAGGAAAGACATAGGGGCACCTCAAACTCCAGAACTGCAGGACCTTAATGTCCTTTCTCTAGAGTGATCACAAAGTTCCTTGTAAGCAACTTGGCTCTTCAACTGGTCTGGCTCTTCACAAGATATAATATTTCAACTGGAATGTTGCTCAGTGAGGCTTCCTTTTCTAAGGGAGTTATGTCTCTGCTGGAAGGGCCTATCTACTATTGGACTACATGAGACAGGTCATTCAGCAGCTATACTATCTCCTTAGTATGCTACACAAATGCTAGACTTGGATGAGTAGGAGGCTCTGCTTCTGGACAGCTGCTTCTGGGCAGTGGCAAGCAGTTTCCTGTACAATGATGGCCTTATGGGACCTGGGCAGCTACTGCTGGACAGTGCCAGGCAAGTAATTGCATGACTGTTGACTGGGCAAGTTATTCTGATACCATGCCGTAGTCATGAAGGTGGACAGGGTCATGCAGGTGGTTCTGCCATTCAGCAGTCATGGTCAGGCTGGGAGAAGCAGGTCATTCTGACACTGGGCTGTTCTCAGGGTACAGTGTCTTTGATGGACAGGTTGATCCACTGGACTCCTGGGCTTTCTCTTCAGCAGGTAGTTCTTGACTTTTTTTTTCCCTCAGGGATTGATTAGGCTAAAGGATATATAGTCTCTTTGGCTTTGTTGTTTAGTCCTGTCCCACTCTTTGTGACCTTGTAGACCATACTGTCCATGGCGACTTTCTTGGAAAAGATGCTGGAATGGTTTGCCATTTCCTTGTTCAGTGGATTAAGGCAAAGAGAAGTTAAGTGACTTGTCCAGGGTGACAGTGCTAGTAAGTGTCTGAGACTGGATTTGAATTCAGATCTTCCTGACTCCAGGCTCAGTACTCTATCCATTGAGCCATTTAGCTGCCTCTCTCTTCAGCTAAAATGTTACTTTGCTTTTTTATACTGGAGTGCTACAGAATCTTTTTGGTTAGGTCACTGATTCTTAGCTTGGAAGCTTCCTTTTGATTCTCTCAGAACTTGAGCTTTGGAATTTGTAATTACCTCTGGTAAGAATTGGAAAAAGACTTTTTTACTGCATGAAAGCTCCTTCCCTCTGCCTTTTATATTTCTTAATAATTTCAATACTAAGTTCAAATGTCACCTACTACAAGAGGTCTATCTATTCTGATTCCCTTAGTTGTTAGTACCTCCTCTCCCCCTGTCTGAAATTGTTTTGTGTTTACTTTGTATGTAGATGGTTCTTACTTATCTGGAGTCATGTTGTTTCTCCCAAATAGAAAAGAATGGCACATTCCAGGCATAGAGGACAACCTACACAACATCTTGAATGCTCAATCATCCAGAACTGATTGCTAAATTTTTCTTTTATTGTTTTGTTGATTGTCTAGACTAAAGAAATTGATAGAGAAAATGTTAATAAAGCAAAGTGTGTCATGTGTACATTTTTTCCCCTGAAAGCCGATTGTTAAACATTACCAATATACCCCTGACTGGACCCATATTTGTGAAAGACTTTAAATGTCTAACAGAGAAGTTTACATTTGATCTTAGTGGTGAAAGGAAACCACTGGAGCTCTTTGAGTAAACTTTTTGAGGGAAAGGGTTACTTTCTTTCTTTCTTTCTTTCTTTCTTTCTTTCTTTCTTTCTTTCTTTCTCTCTCTCTCTCTTTCTCTCTCTCTCTCTCTCTCTCTCTCTCTCTCTCTCTCTCTCTCTTTCTTTCATTCATTTATTTATTTTTAGGTTTTGACATTCATTTCCACAAAATTTTGAGTTCCAAGTTTTCTCCCCATCTCTCCCTTTCACCCACTCCATAATACCTTGCATTCTGATTAGCCCTTCCCTCAATGTATCTTCCCTTCTATCACACCCCACTTTTCCCTTACCCCCATCTTTTCTCTTTTCTTGTGGGGCAAGATAAATTTCTACACCCCATTACCTGTACTTCTTATTTCCCAGTTATATGCAATAATAATTCTCAACATTTATTTCTAATACTTTGAATTCCAACTTCTCTCCCTCCCTTCCTTGCTACCCTTCACCACTGAGAAGGCAAGCAATTCAGTACAGGCTATATATGGGTCATTTTGCAAAAGACTTCCATAATAGTCATGTTGTGTAAGACTAACTATATTGCCCTCCCTCTTACCCTGTCCCCCCCTTTTATTCTGTTCTCCCACTTGACCTTGTCCCTTCCCAAAAGTGTTTACTTCTAATTGCTCCCTTCTCCCATTTGCCCTCCCTTCTATCATCCCCCTCACCCCACTTGTCCCCTTCTCCCCTACTTTCCTGTAGTGTAAGATAGATTTTCATACCAAATTGAGTGTGCATGCTATTCCCTCCTTAAACCATATGTGAAGAGAGTAAACTTCACTTTTCCCTTCTCATCTCCTCCCTTTTCTCCTCTATTGAACAAGATTTTTCATATCTCTTTTATGAGTGATAGCTTGCCCCATTTCATGTCTCCCTTTCTCTTCCCAATATTTTCCTCTCTCACCCCTTAATTTTATTTTTTTTTATGGATATCATCTCTTCTGATTCAACTCAACCTGTACTCTGTGTGTGTGTATGTGTGTATAATCTCTCCACCTACCCAAATACTGAGAAAGTTCTCAAAAGTTACAAATATTATCTTTCCATATAGGAATGTAAACAGTTCAGCTTTAGAAAGTATGATTTTTCTTTCCTGTTGACCTTTTCATGCTTCTCTTGATTCTGATGTTTGAAAGTCAAATTTTCTCTTCAGTTCTGGTCTTTTCGTCATGAACACTTGAAAATTCTCTATATCACTGAATGACCATTTATTCCTTTGAAGTACTACACTCAGTTTTGCTGGGTAGGTGATTCTTGGTTTTAATCCCATTCCCTTTGACTTCTGGAATATCCTGTTCCAAGCCTTTCAATCCCTTAATGTAGAAGCTGCCAGATCCTGTGTTATCCTGATTGTATTTCCACAATATTCAAATTGTTTCTTCCTAGCTGCTTGTAATATTTTCTCCTTGACCTGGGAACTCTGAAATTTGACCACAATATTCCTAGGAATTTCTCTTTTTCAATCTCTTTCAGGAGGTGATTGGTGTATTCTTTCAACATTTATTTTGCCCTCTGGTTCTAGGATATCAGGGCAGTTTTCCTTGATAATTTCATGAAAGATAATGTCTGGGCTCTTTTTTTGATCATTACTTTCAGGTAGTCCCATAATTTTTAAATTGTCTCTCCTGGATCTATTTTCCAGGTCAGTTGTTTTTCCAATGAGATGTATCACATTATCTTCCATTTTTTTCAATCTTTTGGTTTTGTTTTTTAACTTCTTGGTTTATCTCATAGTCCTTAGCTTCCCTGAACTCAAGTCTCTCTTTTAAAGAACTATTTTTTTGAACCTTCTTTTTCCATTTGGCTAATTCTGCTTTTTAAAGCCTCCTTTTCCTCATTGGCTTTTTGGACCTCTTTTTCCAATTGAGTTAGCCTATTTTTAAAGGTGCTATTTTCCTCTGCAGTTTTTTGGTTCTCCTTTAGCAAGCTACTGACTCACTTTTCAAGCTCTTCTATGGGTTGAAGCCATTTCATCTTCATTTTGGAAGTACTGGAGTCAGAAGCCTTGACTTCCTCTGACAGTATGCCTTGTTCTTCCTCATCTAAAAGGATCGAAGGAGATGCCTGTTCACCAAGAAAGTAACCTTCTATGTTCTTATTTTTTTCCCCTTTGGGCATTTTCCCAGCCAATTACTTGACTTCTGAATCCTTTGTCAAGAGGAGAGTCCCAGTACTGCTCCTCCCCCTAGTACCATGCTCAAGGCTGAAATTCAGATCAGCTGCTCAATTCATCCAGGGGCTATGGATGGTGGCAGAGCTGCCACTGAAGGCTGAGGTTCAGATGAGCTGCTCAGTTCCCCCAGAGGCTTTGAGCTGAGCTGCCTGGACAATGGACCCAGGCTCCTTCCGTGGCCATTGTAGCCATCAGCCACCTGCTGCTGCTGCTGCCACCACCTCTGGTAGGGGGACCCCACTCCCCTCTTGTCCAGCTGGGAAAGCCCTCCCACACTGACCTTTGGAGCTTTCTTTGTTGCTTGTGGGTTGAAGGATCTGGAACTCTCCCAGCTAGGAATTCTGCCCTGGAGATCTGTTCAGGGCCTTTTTCTCCCAGTGCCACACAGCCAGGGCTGGGCTCCACTCCGCTCAGCATCCCGTGAGATGGACCTTTCCTGTTGGCCTTCCAGGTTACCTTTGGCTGGAAATCTCTTTCACTCTGTGGCTTCTGTTGATCTAGAATTTGTTGAGAGTCATTTTTTACAGGTATTTTGTGGGCTGTGGGGTAAGCTATAGAGTATATGCATCTTTCTACACTGCCATCTTGGTTCTGCCCCCCAACTCTATTTTTGTTTTTCTTTCACCAGCACCCAGTGTATGCACATAGTAGAGACTTAATAAATTCTTGTCAAATAAATCTACAATTAGAGACTAAACTCCTTCCTCATTATTAGCAGTTTGCCAAAATCCACCTCTTTTGCTATACTTGTACCTACTTAATACATATCTTATGCAGGAGTAAAAAATTAGTATAAGAACTCCAAAAGGAATAGAAAGGTATTCTTGACTACCTTAAATACATTAGGTGCCAAAATATTGATGCATTCAATAAACTTTATCTGACAGAAATGAGTGTATCAGTTCTACTTTAAATTTGTCATTATTAGAGATTTATCTAGTATTCTTTATAATGGTACTTTTGATATTCATATATATTAACACATTTCTTTGGATGGTCCTCTTTAATTTGCCATTAGTTAAAAATTAGTTAATGGAGTCTTCTACTGCCTTAATTGGAAAGGAAGATTAGTTCTCAATGCTTTCAGAATAATAGATAAAGGGACATTAATCATATGCTAAATGCTTAATATGAGCTCGGTCTTTTGGGCATCTATACTAATCACCATTATTCTATTTGCATTCTCACTAATCTACAAATGGAGAGAGTACTTTCTCAATTTTATGCCTTATAAAGTAGTAAAATAATGGAAAGGCATACAGGAAGTTGAGAAGGAAAAATCATTTTTCTTTTCTAAAATATGAATGAAGTTTTAAATGACCAGCTTCATTACAATCTATTAATAAACTCTTGATTTAAATTAAATATCAAAATTTATATTTACTTATCTATGTTCATATTGTCTTCTCCCACATAATATAAACTCATTGAGGGCAAGGATTGTTTTGTTTTTGTCTTTGTATTCCCAGCTTGACACAGGTTGGTACAGTGGATAGAAGGCTAGTTTTAGAGTCAAGAAGACATTGGTAATGGTACTAGAAATGTTAGCTTTAGCAACAAGAGAAGTAAAAGAAATTGAAGGAATTAGAATAGGCAAAGAAGAAACCAAGTTATCACTCTTTGCAGATGATATGATGATGTACTTCGAGAATCTCAGAGAATCAAATAAAAAACTACTTGAAATAATAAACAACTTTGGCAAAGTTTCAGGTTAGAAAATAAAGCCACATAAATCATCTGCATTTCTATATATTACTAACAAAGCTCAACAGCAAGCAATAGAATGAGAAATCCCATTTAAAGCTATGGTAGACACTATAAAATATCTGGGAGTCTACCTGCCAAAACAAACGCAAGGACTATATGAACAGAATTCCAAAACACTTTTCGCACAAATAAAGTCAGATCTAAGTAAGTGACAAAGCATCAATTGCTCGTGGGTAGGCTGAGCTAATATAATAAAAATGACAATTCTACCTAAATTTATTTGCTTATTCAGTACCATATCAATCAAACAGATAACTATTTTATAGAGCCAGAAAAAAAATATCAAAATTCATCTGGAAGAACAAAAGGTCCTGAATATCAAGGGAATTAATGAAAAGAAACGCTAGGGAAGGTGGCCTAGCCCTACTAGATCGGAAATTGTATTATAAAGCAGCAATCATTAAAACCACTTGGTGCTGGCTAAGAAATAGAGGAGTAGATCAATGGAATTGGTTAGATACTCAAGTCCTAGTAGTCAATGAATATAGCAATCTACTGTTTGATAAACCCAAGGACTCCAGCTTCTAGGATGAGAACTCACTATTTGACAAAAATTGCTGGGAAAACTGGATAACAGTGTGGCAGAAATTGGGCATAGACCAATGCCTGACATAGTACACAAGAATAAAGTCCAAATGGACACATGATCTAGGTATAAAGACTGTTAGCATAAACAAATCAGTGGAACAATGAATAGTGTATTTGTCAAATTTATGGAGAATGGAGAAATTTGTGACCCAACAAGAGACAGAGAACATTGTGAAGTACAAAATGGATAATTTTGATTACATAAAATTGAAAAGTTTTTGCACAAAGAAGCCCAATGCAACCAAGACGAGGAGGGAAGCAGAAAACTGGGAAAGAATTTTTACAATTACTATCTGTGATAAAAGCCTCATTCCTAAAATATATAGAAAACTGAGTCAAACGTACAAGAATGCAAGTCATCCTCAATTTGTAAATGGTCAAAGAATATGAACAGGCAGTTTTCAGAAGAAGAAATTAAAGCTATATGAAAAATACGAAAGCTATATGAAAAACGCATATGAAAAAAATGCTCTAAATCACTATTGATTAGAGAGATGCAAATCAAAGCAACTCTGAAGTACCACATCACACCTATCAGATTGACTAACATGACAAAATAGGAAGATGATAATTGTTGGAGAAGATGTGGGAGAGTTGGAACATTAATTCTTTGTTGGTGAAGCTGTGAGTTGATCTAACCATTCTGGAGACCAATTTGGAACTATGCCCAAAGGGCTACAAAAATATGCATACCCTTTGACCCAGCAATGTTGCTTCTAGGACTATATCCCCAAGAGACTGTAGAAATGGGAAAGGGTCCCACATGTGCAAAAATATTTATAGCAGCTCTCTTTGTATTGGCCAAGAACTGGAAATCAAGAGGATGCCCATCAATTGGGGAATAACTGAACAAGTTGTGGTATATTATTGTAAAGGAATACTATTGTGCTATAAGAAATGATGAACAGACAGACTTCAGAAAGGCCTGGGAGGGCTTATATGAACTGATACTGAATGAAAGGAGCAGAACCAAGAGAACTTTGTACACAGCAACTACCACAGTGTATGAGGAATTTTTCTGGTAGACTTAGTCCTTCACATCACTTTCACAAAGTCCTTCACAGCAAATTTTCCAATGGACTCTTGAGGCAAAATGCCTTCCATATCCAGAGAAAGAACCATAATTTTTTGGATCACAGAACTGGATCACAGAATGAATCTGATCATTTTCTCTTGTGTTATGTTTTGTTTTGTTTTATGGTTTCTCCCATTCATTTTAATTCTTTTATGCAACATGACTAAGGTGAAAATGTATTTAATTAGAATGTATGCGTAGAGCCTATATAAGATTGCATGCCATATTGGGGAACGGGGGAAGAAGAGGTAAGAGAGGGGGAGAAAATCTAAGATATATGGAAGTGACTGTAGAAAACTGAAAATAAATAAATTGATTTTTTTAAAAAGAAGACTGGTAAAAGTCCCATCTTTGACACTTATTGACTAGCAGGCTAACTCTAGGCAACTCTCTTAGAGAATGAGTTGGAGACCAATTGATTATTTACATTAATAGAGGTACCTCTTACCAGACATTCCCTAAATCACAGTTTTTGTGTGTCATGATTAATTTTTTGAATCAAAATGAATAAAAATAAGACTTTAACCAGAATTTTAATTTTATCCTTAATAGTATCTCCATCATATGTTTGTGAGATGGAGCATCCCTGCCCTACACATTCTAAAAATAAGGTACTAAGGAATTAAGTTATCTGTTCAGGGCAAAAGAACAATTAGTAGAAGTTAGGACCAAATGCTTAAAGTTTTAGTCATTACTGTGGATAGCTAGTCTCAATTGAAGTAAATGCCAGCAGTTAATGAAATAAATTTTGAACTTAAAAATCAGTTAAATTCTTCCATTGACATCACACCGAAGTTCCTCATTATGACATGAAGGTGACCAAATTTCCTGCTTTGGAAGGTCCCATGAAGCTGCAAAGGCTTTGTGTAGGAGTTCACAGTTTCTATCATATTGAGGATTGGTACAGTTAAATTTGGACATTATGATAAGATTGGCTATACCATCATCATCACCAGCCATAGCAATTCATGAAAGAAGTATTTTTGGCATAATGGTGGAGAGGAAGTTTTTCTACCACTACCTTGAAAATAGTAACAAATGCACAAAATGAAGTATAATACCATGTTGTAATAATTAAATAATTAATTTAAAGCCTAGGGAGCACATGATTCCTTAAAGTCCACATGGTTCCTTCCTCTTTAAGTTTATGGAGTTTATTTTTGATTAAAAAAATATGCTGGATTATAATTGCTCTGATCCTTCAGTAATGAAAATTCCCAACATTTAGGCTGAAGTTGTGCTCTCTGCCTAGCTTCATATTTTCTGTAGCTGACCTCCCAACTGAAGAAGAGGTTTTAAATGCCATTAAGCTCTCATATGGCAAAGCACCTGATACTAATTCTGTTCCAGCTGAGATTTACAAGGCAGGGGGTCCACCAATCATACAAAAGTTGACCAAAATCTTCCAGGTTACATGACAAAAGGAGGTTATCTCCCAGGAGTTCAAGGATGCCTCTATTGTTCATCTCTGTAAAGGGAAAGGAAGTAGGTTGTTTTATGACGGTCACAGGGGGGTCTCTGTCTCAGTCATTGCTGGCAAGATTTTTTCCAGAGTCCTCCTAAATAGGCTGATCCTTTAACTGGAAGATGGTCATCTACAGGAGAGCCAGTGTAGTTTCAGAAAGGGCTGAGGAGTGGTTGATAAAGGAGTTTGCTGCCCAACAATTCCAGGGTAAATGCCAGAAGCAGAACAAAGGTCTGTACACAGTGTTCACTGATTTGACCAAGGCCTTTGATGCTGTCAGTCATGAGGGCATGTGGAAAATTATTGCAAAATCTGGTTACCTGAAGAACCAGTATTGTGTTCCAGTTCCATGCTTGCGTGGGTTCTGGACAATGGACAATTCTCTCATGCTTTCCCAGACATCAATGAAGTGAAGAAGGGCTGTGTTTTTGCTCTTTTTCTTTTTAGCCTGTTGTTTTCAGCAACACTGTCAGATGCCTTTCTCAAGGACAAAAACAGAATTAAGGTCAGCTGTGGTAAATTATTTAACTTGAAAAGTCTGCAAGCCAAGACTCAAGTGGAGGGACAGTTTGTGCAAGACTTTTTGCTCACAGATAATTGTGCACTCAATGTAGCCTCTGAGGCTGACACAACAGTGTTCATTCATTTTCTGTTGCTTATCCTAATTTTGGTCTGACAATTAGCACCAAGAAAACAGAGGTACTCTACCAGCCAACACCACACCATCTGAATATGGAACCATTGGATATACAAATGGAGAAATTTTGAATGTTATGGTAAGTTCACTTACCCTGGTAGTATAATGTCCAGGATTCTACACATAGATGATGAAGTTGATGCACGCATTGCCAAAGTTAGCTCAGTGTTTGGAAGGCTCCAAAGGAAAGAAGTTTTAGTCTGCCTAAGAAATTGAAGGTCTTTAGAGCCATTGTGCTGACCTCATTGTATGCTTGTGAAACTTGGGCAGCATACCAGTACCATGCCAGGAAACAGAATCAATTCCATAGGAATTGTCTTAGGAAGATTCTGAAGACCAGCTGGCAAGAAGAGGCACCAGAAATGGAGGTCCTTTCTTCAGTTCAACTGCTAAGCATTCAAACTTTACTGCACAGAGCAGAACTCTGATGGACTAGCCAGATTGTTTGAATGGCAAACTTAAGTTTGTCTAAAAGACTTTTTTTTTTTTTTACAGAGAATTCACACAAGGAAGATACTCAAGGAGCTCAGAAGAAGCAATACAGGGACACTCTCAGGGTCTCTCCAAAGAACTTGGGAATTAGTTGTGAGACATGGAGACACTGGCACAGCCTAGCATGATGGGCTTTCATCAAAAGTGCTGTGCTCTATAAGCAAAATAGAATTTCAATATCTCAAAAGAAATGTGAAATGGGAAGATGGTGGAGTAGAAAGACACACATATGCTAGCTCCCAACCCACAGCCCATAAAATACCTGTAAAGAAGAACTCCCAACAAAATCTGGAGCAACAGAAACCACAGAACAATGGAGCAAAGGAAATTTCTGTTCCAGAGAGACCGGAAAAACTGACCTGAAAGGTCTGTTGTGCACTGAACCCAGAGCAGAGCCCAGCCCTGCCTTGGCCACATGGCACCGAGAAGAGCAGATTCAAGCAGGCTTCAGGGACAGAATCTTCAGCAGCCACACAGGTCCCTCCACCCACAGGTGCCAAAGGTCAGTGAGACAGTCTTTTTGGCTTGCTGAGAGGGGAGCACAGTGTCCCCATAACTCAGGCCCCCTCAGGAGGCAGCAGCAGAGGCAGCAGCAGACAGGGGCTCCCAAATCAGGCAGGAGCTCAGATCCATTGTTGAAGGTCTCCACATAAACCCCCTGAGGGAACTGAGCCCCATGTTGTGGCCCTGCTCCAACCTGAGCACCTGAACTTAATCTCACACTGAATAGCAGCCCTGCCTCAGCCAAAAGCCCGGAGGCTGGGAAGCAGCATTTGAATCTCAGACCCCAAGCCCTGGCTGGATGGATCTGGAGGTGAGGTAGGTTTGGAGAGGAAACTCAGAGGTCAAGTCACTGGCTGGGATAATGCCCAGAAAAGGGAAAAAAAATAAGACTATAGAAGGTTACTTTCTTGGTGAACAGATACCTCCTCCCATCCTTTCTGATGAGGAAGAACAATGCTTACCATCAGAGAAAGACATAAAAGTCAAGGCTTCTGTATCCTAAACATCCAATATAAATATTCAATGGGCTCAGGCCATGGAAGAGCTCAAAAAGGATTTTGAAAATCAAGTTAGAGAGGTGGAGGAAAAACTGGGAAGAGAAATGAGAGAGATGAAAGAAAAGCATGAAAAGCAGGTCAACATCTTGCTAAAGGAGACCCAGAAAAATGCTGAAGAAAATAACACCTTGAAAAATAGGCTAACTCAATTGGCAAAAGAGGTTCAAAAAGCCAATGAGGAGAAGAATGCTTTCAAAAGCAGAATTAGCCAAATGGAAAAAGAGGTTCAAAAGCTCACTGAAGAAAATAGTTCTTTCAAAATTAGAATGGAACAGATGGAGGCTAATAACTTTAGGAGAAACCAAGAAATCACAAAACAAAACCAAAAGAATGAAAAAATGGAAGATAATGTGAAATATCTCATTGGAAAAACAACTGACCTGGAAAATAGATCCAGGAGAGACAATTTAAAAATTATGGGACTACCTGAAAGCCGTGATCAAAAAAAAAAAAAAGAGCCTAGACATCATCTTTCATGAAATCATGAAGGAAAACTGCCCTGATATTCTCGAACCAGAGGGCAAAATAAGTATTCAAGGAATCCACCAATCACCACCTGAAAGAGATCCACCAAAAAGAAAAACTCCCAGGAACATTGTGGCCAAATTCCAGAGTTCCCTGGTCAAGGAGAAAATATTGCAAGCAGCTAGAAAGAAACAATTCAAGTATTGTGGAAATACAATCAGGATAACACAAGATCTAGCAGCTTCTACATTAAGGGATAGAAAGGTGTGGAATATGATATTTCAGAGATCAAAGGAAGTAGGATTAAAACCAAGAATCACCTCCCCAGCAAAACTGAGTATAATACTTCAGGGAAAAAATGGTCTTTCAATGAAATAGAGGACTTTCAAGCATTCTTGATGAAAAGACCAGAGCTGAAAAGAAATTTGACTTTCAAAGACAAGAATCAACAGAAGTATGAAAAGGTAAACAGCAAAGAGAAGTCATAAGGGACTTAGTAAAGTTGAACTGTTTACATTCCTACATGGAAAGACAATATTTGTAACTCTTGAAACTTTTCAGTATCTGGGTAGTTGGTGGGATTATACACACACAGAGAGACAGAGAGCACAGAGTGAATTGAATATGATGGGATCATATCTTAAAAAAATGAAATTAAGCAGTGAGAGAGAAATATATTGGGAGGAGAAAGGGAGAAATGGAATGGGGCAAATTATCTCTCATAAAAGAGGCAAGCAAAAGACTTTTTAGTGGAGGGAAAAAGGGGGGAGGTGAGAGAAAAACATGAAGTTTACTCTCATCACATTCCACTAAAGGAAGGAATAAAATGCACACTCATTTTGGTATGAAAACCTATCTTACAATACAAGAAAGTGGGGGATAAGGGGATAGAAGGGGTGGGGGGGATGATGGAAGGGAGGGCAATGGGAGGAGGGAGTAATTTGAAGTCAACACTCCTTGGGAGGGACAGGATCAAAAGAGAGAATAGAAGCAATGGGGGGCAGGATAGGATAGAAGGAAATATAATTAGTCTTACACAACACAACTATTATGGAAGTCATTTGCAAAACTACACAGATATGGCCTATGTTGAATTGCTTCCCTTCCAAAGGGAATGGGTGGGGAGGGAGGGATGAAGAGAAGTTGGAACTCAAAGTTTTAGGAACAATTGTCAAGTTCTGTTCTTTCTACTTGGAAATAAGAAGTACAGGTAAAGGGGTATAGAAAGTTATCTGGCCCTACAGGACAAAGGAGAAGATGGGGACAAGGGAAGGGAGGGATGATGGAAGAGAGGGCAGATTGGTGATAGGGGCAATTAGAATGCTTAGTGTTTTGGGGTGGGGGGAGGGGACAAATGGGGAGAAAATTTGGAACCCAAAATTTTGTGAAAATGAATGTTAAAAGTTAAATAAATAAATTTACAAAAAAGAAATGTGAAGTGTACAAATTTACAGCCATCACCGTTCCAAATGTCCATATAGACTATTTGTGCCTGACTTGTGGTAGAATCTTCCAAGCTCATATTGGTCTGATCAGACACCATCAAACACACCTTGTACTTTGACCCTGACATAGTTATGTCATTTTGGTCTTTTTCTATCACAAAGGACAAAAGTTAGTCTTAGGCTTCTTTGTGACTGAAGTAAATTCAATTTACTGAAAACATCTGGGTAACAAACAAGCAGGTTATGTTTTACTGTCTGTGGATACACAGGCACCTAACCTTTTCTTAGGACTTCCCTCAAATCTTTTGCTCTGAAATACCTATGGAGTTGATGCTTCTCAAAATCTCCTTTTTCTGCCACAGTTCACTCCTACCTTTGTACCTCAGAGATGTGCTGAGATATCGTACTTGGTCCATACTCCCTACTCCACACTTTTAGACTCTCAGAATTTTACTGTCACTTTTGTTATAGCTCATTCTTTTTTAATACAAAGTTCTTCAGACCAGGTCTTTCAGATAATGGCTTTAATTGATTCAAGGAACACAGGCCTAGTTCACACCTCTTTTTGATTGCCTGATTCAATCAAAAAGTCTTCTGTTTTGAAAGCATTCTAAAGAGCTATCTAGAATTTGGGATTATGGATTTTGCCAAATATACTCTAGCAGATTAGCTGAGGACAGCTTGTAAATTTGGATAGCCAGAGGCTGCCCAGTTAACTTGGGGTTTACTGGCTAGATGTCTTTTTTGCTTTGTTTCTTTCTTTGATTCTTTTTTTGTTTCTTTCTCTGATTCTTTCTCTGTTTCTTCTTTCCTTCCTTCCTTCCTTCCTTCCTTCCTTCCTTCCTTCCTTCCTTCCTTCCTTCCTTCCTTCCTTCCTTCCTTTCTGCTGATAAATTAAGGACATCAGGGAAGGACAAGATAGAGATGAAGAGGAAAGGAATTCTAGGCATAGGGGACAGACATTTAAAATTCCTCAAGTTGGGAGAGTGAATGTCTTGTGTGACGAAGAGCAAGGAGTCCAATGTCACTGACCAAAAAGTAAATGGGGGGAAGTAAGGTGTAAGAATTCTAGAAAAGTGGAGGAGGCTTTGAACACAAAACAATGGATTCTATATTTAATCAAGGAGGTGATAATTACTGGAGTTTAGTCAGTAGGGGTGGTGGTGACATGGTCAAATATGTATTTTAGAAAGATAGATTTACCAATCAAGTAAAGGATGCCTTGTAATGGAGAAAGGTTTGAGATGGAAGTTTAACCAGAAGGATAGAGTCCAGGTATAAGATGATAATCATCATCATTGTGATGTAATAGTGTCAAAACAGAAGAGAAATATATAACAGATATTATGAAGTTAGAATTGATAGGACTTGGCAACAAATTCGATATGGAGAGTGAGAAAGAGGGATAAAAGATGACATGTAGTTTGTGAGTCTGCATGACTGGGAGGATGATAGTGTCCTCAACAATAACAGGGAAGTTAGGTAGAGTGAACTTTTTTTAGGGTGGTGGGAGCTGGGGAGGCTGGGGAACATGAAGAATTCAGGTTTGGAAGTTCTGAGTTTGTGATGTCCACAGAAGAGAGTATCAAGAAGAAGGTAATGAACAGTTTCAAAGTAGGTAAAGAGGGAAAAAAATGAAGACTGAGAAAATACTATAGGATTTGGCAATGAAGAGATGACTGGTAACTTTGGAGGGAGCAGTTTCTGTTGAATGGTGAGGTTGGAATCCATATTATAAAGATTTTAAAAAGTGATAGGAAAGAAAGTGGAGATACTGATTGTAGATCCCATTCCTAAAGAAGTTTAGTCGTAAAAAGAAGGAAAAATATACAATAATAACTAGAGAGGATGAATGAAACAAGCAGGGGTTTTTTGAAAAAAAGGGGAGATATGAGCAAGGTAGCTAGTAGACAAGGGGAGCATGAAGATGAATAAAAGAGTGGGAATGACAGATGTAGCAATTTTTTGGAAAAAATGGGTTATAATGGGATCATTTGTACATGTAGAGGAGTTGGGAGAAGGAAGGAGGCAGGGAAGGAAACTCTCTTCAAATGGCCTCAATTCAGTGAAATATGAGGCAAAGTTCTCAGCTAAGAGGGTGAGGAGAGTAAGTTACGGGAGGTGTGAGGAAAGATGAAAATATTTGTAAGACCCATTGTGATAACTGGAATAGTAAGTCATTAGGTAGATGTAAAAGGATTGCCTTATTGCAGTGAGGGACAGGTTGAGATTGTATAACATAAATTAGTGCTGTCAGCACAGTTCTGTGATTTTCTCCAGCTTCATCAGCAGCTTGTGAATAGAAGTGAAGACA
This sequence comes from Notamacropus eugenii, assembly GCF_028372415.1. NCBI lineage: Eukaryota > Metazoa > Chordata > Mammalia > Diprotodontia > Macropodidae > Notamacropus > Notamacropus eugenii. The sequence continues at coordinate 364,328,895 of NC_092874.1, forward strand.
GCTGATACAGGAATATTCAAGGTTGGGAGTTGGTACTACAAGATCAGTACTAAGATGAGGGGTCAAAGAATTCAAGAAAAGAGAACAGTGTAGAGAGAAATTGGTTCATCAAGGATTCAGGATGGGGAAGGCTGGAGAAGACAAAGGTGTTGACATGTGACATGGGAAAGAACTAAGGTGTGAAGAAATTTAGGTTACAATGAAGACAAAGGATAGGATTTGAGCTTCTAATTTTAAAATCATTGGGCAGTTTTTTTTTTCTATTTCCTTCTTCAGCTGTTCCAGGAGAGCTCTTTGTGCATGCGAGCAGTTCATAGACCCTTCTGAAGTTTCAGATGGAAGTACAGTCTCAGTACTGACATCTTTGGTATTTGTGTTTTGGTCCTTATCCCCATAGAAAGATTCTATGATTTTTTTCCCCACTTATTTTGCTTTTTCTTGTTCATGATGGTGATTGTATGTTGTGGCTTCTGGTTCTTTCAGTTAGAAGCTGCTTTTGTGTTTCCCTGATCAGCCCTGGGGTTAGCTTGTTAAGTGCGGGGGAGAGGTGGTCTGGTCAGGAAGATCTCCTCAGCTGAACTGAGGCAAAGGCAAGCTTAGGGGATGGTTATCCCAGCTATCCTATTGTCTTCCCATTTCCCCTGGAGTGCTGAGGCACACCTAGATGCTAGTGCCAGTTCCCACCCCTCTCAGGGTTCCTCTCCTGGCTCTGAAGCTTGCCTGGGTCCTAGTGTGAGTTTCCTCAGCCCTGGGTCCTCTGTCCTTCTGGTTTGCCTCTGCCACAGTAAGAGGAATCCCCCTTAGCTATTTTCCTAGTCTCAGGTGTTATGAGACTATTTGAGTCTTCTGCTGTTCCCGTTGATCCAGGATTTTTCTGGGGAAATATTTTATGGTTCTTTCAAGGTCAATAAGAGAGGAGGAGAGAGCATTTGCTGATCACTCCACCATCCTGGCTCCTGGAAGTTCAAGTAGGTGACTTACAGACGTTTAATCCTCAGGCTGAAAGTCTCAGGAGCTACTGCGCTGATATCTGGCGCTTAGAGCCCAACACTCCTTCGGCTCTGCTGGTCTCCCACCCTTGGCTGCTGCTCCACTGGTTCTGCCTGCTGCTGTCTCAGGTTTCCCAGGGCCCTTCCACTCCACTGCTCTGGCCATGCTGCACTGTGTACTGTGGGCTCACCCCCGCGGAACAGATTCTTCCCTTGGACCTTCCAGTCTGTCCTGGGCTCCGAATCTGCCACAGTCTGTCTCCCACTGGATTCCATACCTCCAAAATTTTGTCAGATTTTCCTTTCAGAGGTTATCTGAAGGAATTTGTCCAAGAGCTGAGGGGAGTAGTTACTCTCACTCTGCCATCTTGGCTCTGTCCCCAGGATTTGAGTTTCTAAAAGAGACTGAGAAGTGGGATAACAGATTATGGTCAGATAAGGGAGGTAGGTGGCACTGTGGAGAGAGTGCTGAGACTGGAGTCAGGAAGATTCATTTTCTGGAGTTCAAATTTGTCCTCAGACACTTACTAGCTGTGTGACCCTGGGTAAGTTGTTTAGCCCTGTTTCCCTCAGCTTCCTTATCTGTAAAATGAGCTGGAGAAGGAAATGGCAAACTACTCCAGTGTTTGTGCCAAGAAAACTGCAAAATAGGTCAGAAAGAGTCAGACAAGACTGAAAAACAACTAAATAACAACAAAGGAATTTCAGAATTCATGAACAGGGAAGTAGCACATTTTTGGGTAATAGGAAAATCAAGGATATAACCATGTTTGAAATGTGGTGGAGGAATAGATCGGAGGAAATGATCAAATTGAGGAACTCAGAGATTAATATGTTTGAAAGAGTATCAACACATCTATCAAAGTCCTCTAGTCTGAAAGCAAAAGTTGGGGAGGAGAGAAAAACTGTGAGCAAGACACAGAATTCATTGAAGAAAGAAGGGGATTGTTGTAGAGGTCTATAGCTAATAGCTACCAGAATAGGGCACCTCAAAGAAGGAGAGGTTAATGAATCACAATGGTAGTGAATGAGCTTGAAAGTGGCAGTGGGGAACAAGGAGTTTTCCAACTCTCCTATCTTGACCAGTGAGTGAAAGTGTAACCAATGCTGGAAAGAATGACCAGTTAACTTATTTTGTTGAGAAGGAGGAGGTTGGTCTCAGTGAGAGTCAGAAGGGGTAACTCACCATGTCTGGTTACTAAAAGTCCTTTTATCCCACCTTTGGGGTGCTCAGGGAATTCCCTTTTAGGTATCATGTAGTCTTTCTGCTGGACTCCCTGTAGAGTCATGAATCCATTCTGTCCTTGACTCCTCATGATGCAGATATTGCCACCAGCTGTTCTAGAAATGGCATCTGGAACGTTAATGGGAAGATTAACCCATCCTCTGGACCCTTTGAAGCCAAGGTCTCCCCCACTCCAATTAATTCTTCTTCCTTACTGGCATCATGAAAAGCCACACTTTTCCAATTTCTGGGAAAGCTTTTTGTTCCAGTTAACTTGATGCTTTTATACAGGACCCAGAGAGTGTAATAAAACCCAAAGCCAATTGGAACGGACTTGTTCTCTGGCATCATTTCACTTCATCAAATGGCTAATGAAGACTTTTTGAACATAATCTAAAGCACTTTGATTGATTGATTGATTGAGATGTGTTTTTATCTAGTTAATGTATCAGTCTAAAGGATACAGTGGTTTTAGCTTTCCTTTTGCAGAAGTATAACAGCAAAATTTAAAATAGGAGAAAGAAAAGTAATTCCTGCAATGTAAGACCAATGAAAAATAAAAATAAAACCCAGCAAAAACCTTCACCATTGGTTCCCCTCTTCAACTCCAGACTCCACAGTATAGACTTCACATAGTAGAGGCTACCATAACTGCAAGATAAATAAAGACAAATTTGGAAGTGACGGCATGTAGGGAAGGGGCCTTTGCTAACCATACTTAGCAGAAAGTCCTCTCACCACCAATTCATCCAAAATGATTTGTCCTTAAACAGAGGGAGGTTCAAATATTGACATATATAAGGGTAACAAGTAGCCAAGAGACTGAGGAAATGAGTAAGCAAAAGAAAATTCCTAATATGATCCATTGACAAACATTTATTAAGTGTGCTATGTGCTAGGCTTTGTGCTAAGCACTGAGGATATAGAAAGAAGCAAAAGACAGTTCCTGATAAGAGAATAAAATGGTCTAAGCAAATTCTAGGATATAACTGCTAAAGAAGAGAGTAATTAAAAATAGAATGAATTGAGAACAAGACCTTAGAGAACAGCTGGAAAGTTCAATAAGATCAGAGTTAAGAACTGGAATAAACAGCTTAGAATAAAACCTGGGAAACTTAAGCAAAGCAGTATTCTCTCTCTCTAAAAAAATAGGAATAGAAGAAAAATAAAAAAAATCCGATGATAGGATAAGAGACATTAAGAGGAAAGTCAAGATGACAAGCTTAGAAGAACATGTGACAATCTCCTCTCACAATTGGTCTTCACTTGCCATCAAAATTCCTCAAACTCTTTAACTTCCCTTACTTATTCCTCCAGCAACCCCCCAATCTCCCCTCCTCCCCCGCTCCCGCTGCCACATAGAGGGATGATCAAATCACCATCACCTATAAATGTTCCACTTACATGATCAAGAATTTTGAAATTCCTCCATCCAATCACAACCTCCTTTCATTTCACCTCTCCCTCACTTCTCTTACCTTCATTTTCACCATGATTTTCAGTTCCTCCACTTTATAATACTCTCCCAAACCATCCCCTTTCCTCTGGTTTCACTTCCGTATCTTTCCAACCTTGATTTTATAGTTAGCCAGTTCAACCTCACACTGCTCTCTACTCTCAAATCTTGTCATAATGGAGCTCATTCTTTGCCAAAACTCAACCCTAGATCCCACTTTTGGTTTCAACTCTCATGCTGCAGGAAGGTTTTAGAGAAAGACACAAAAGTGAAGGAGTATACTACTAATTTATGCTATGTAATCTACTTGGCCCATCACTGTAAGCAGGCAATACTTTTTCCTTAACAATTAATTGTTTATCTTAATTCCTACTGAAGTTATTCCAAATTTTTCTTCTCTCCTCAAGACTTTTTTTTCTTTTTTCTTATTTATTTATTTATTTAACTTTTAACATTCATTTTCACAAAATTTTGGGTTCCAAATTTTCTCTCCTTTTGTTCCCTCCCCCCACCCCAAAACATTGAGCATTCTAATTGCTCCTATCACCAATCTGCTCTCTCTTCCATCATCCCTCTCTGCCCTTGTCTCCATCTTCTCTTTTGTCCTGTAGGGCCAAATAACTTTCTATACCCCTTTACCTGTATTTCTTATTTCCTAGTGGCAAGAACAGTACTTGACAGTTGTTCCTAAAACTTTGAGTTCCAACTTCTCTTCCTCCCTCCCTCCCCACCCCTTCTCTTTGGAAGGCAAGCAATTCAATGTAGGCCAAATCTGTGTAGTTTTGCAAATGACTTCCATAATAGTCGTGTTATATAAGACTAACTATATTTCCCTCCATCCTATCCTGTCCCCCATTACTTCTACTCTCTCTTTTGATCCTGTCCCTCCCCATGAGTGTTGACTTCAAATTGCTCCCTCCTCCCCATGCCCTCCCTTCCATCATCTCCCCCACCCTGCTTATCCCCTTATCCCCCACTTTCCTGTATTGTAAGATAGGTTTTCATACCAAAATGAGTGTGCATTTTATTCCTTCCTTTAGTGGAATGTGATGAGAGTAAACTTCATGTTTTACTCTCACCTCCCCCCTTTTTCTCTCCACTAAAAAGCCTTTTGCTTGCCTCTTTTATGAGAGATAATTTTCCCCGTTCCATTTCTCCCTTTCTCCTCCCAATATATTTCTCTCTCACTGCTTGATTTCATTTTTTTAAGATATGATCCCATCCTCTTCAATTCACTCTGTGCACTGTCTCTATGTGTGTGTGCGTGTGCATGTGTGTGTGTGTGTAATCCCACCCAGTACCCAGATACTGAATAGTTTCAAGAGTTACAAATATTGTCTTTCCATGTAGGAGTGTAAACAGTTCAACTTTAGTAAGTCCCTTATGACTTCTTTTTGCTGTTAACCTTTTCATACTTCTCTTCATTCTTGTGTTTGAAAGTCAAATTTCTTTTCAGCTCTGGTCTTTTCATCAAGAATGCTTGAAAGTCCTCTATTTCATTGAAAGACCAATTTTTCCCCTGAAGTATTATACTCAGTTTTGCTGGGGAGGTGATTCTTGGTTTTAGTCTTAGTTCCTTTGACTTCTGGAATATCCTATTCCATCCCCTTCAGTCCCTTAACGTAGAAGCTGCTAGATCTTGTGTTATCCTGATTGTATTTCCACAATACTTGAATTGTTTCTTTTTAGCTGCTTGAAATATTTTCTCCTTGACCTGGGAACTCTGGAATTTGGCCACAATGTTCCTAGGAGTTTCTCTTTTTGGAGCTCTTTCAGGTGGTGATCAGTGCATTCCTTGAATATTTATTTTGCCCTCTGCTTCTAGAATCTCAGGGTAGTTTTCCTTGATAATTTCATGAAAGATGATGTCTAGGCTCTTTTTTTGATCATGGCTTTCAGGTAGTCCCATAATTTTTAAATTGTCTCTCCTGGATCTATTTTCCAGGTCAGTTGTTTTTCCAATGAGATATTTCACATTATCTCCCATTTTTTCATTCTTTTGGTTTTGTTTTGTGATTTCTTGGTTTCTCATAAAGTCATTGGTCTCCATCTGTTCCATTCTAATTTTGAAAGAACTATTTTCTTCAGTGAGCTTTTGAACCTCCTTTTCCATTTGGCCAATTCTGCTTTTGAAAGCATTGTTCTCCTCATTGGCTTTTTGAACCTCTTTTGCCAATTGAGTTAGCCTATTTTTCAAGGTGTTATTGTCTTCAGCATTTTTTTGGGTCTCCTTTAGCAAGATGTTGACCTGCTTTTCATGCTTTTCTTTCATCTCTCTCATTTCTCTTCCCAGTTTTTCCTCCACCTCTCTAACTTGATTTTCAAAATCCTTTTTGAGCTCTTCCATGGCCTGAGCCCATTGAATATTTATTTTGGATGTTTGGGATACAGAAGCCTTGACTTTTATGTCTTTCCCTGATGGTAAACATTGTTCTTCCTCATCAGAAAGGATGGGAGGAGATATCTGTTCACCAAGAAAGTAACCTTCTATAGTCTTATTTTTTTTTCCCTTTTCTGGGCATTATCCTAGCCAGTGACTTGACCTCTGAATTTCTTCTCCACACCCACCTTGCCTCCAGATCCATCCAGCCAGGGCTTGGGGTCTGAGATTCAAATGCTGCTTCCCACCCTCAGGGCTTTTCACTGAGGCAGTGCTGCTAGTCAGTGTGAAATTAAGTTCACATGCTCAGGTAGGGGCAGGGCCACCACATGGGGCTCAGTTCCCTCAGGGGGTTTATGCGGAGACCTTCAACAATGGATCTGAGCTCCTGCCTGCTTTGGGAGCCCTTGTCTGCTGCTGCCTCTGCTGCTGCCTCCTGAGGGGGCCCGAGTTATAGGGACACTGTGCTCCCCTCTCAGCAAGCCAAAAAGACTGTCTCACTGACCTTTGGCACCTGTGGGTGGGAGGGACCTGTGTGGCTGCTGAAGATTCTGTCCCTGAAGCCTGCTTGGATCTGCTCCTCTTGGTGCAGTGTGGCCAAGGCAGGGCTGGGCTCTGCTCTGGGTTCAGTGCACAACAGACCTTTTGGGTCAGTTTTTCAGGTCTCTCTGGAACAGAAATCTCCTCTGCTCCATTGTTCTGTGGCTTCTGTTGCTCCAGATTTTGTTGGGAGTTCTTCTTTACAGGTATTTTATGGGGTGTGTGTTGGGGGCTAGCATATGTGTATCTTTCTACTCCTCCATCTTGGCTCCTCCCCTCTGCTGTTTTCTAAGTTCCAACTGCTATGACATGCCTTGACTTCATCTATCTATAGTAGTACATAGTTTTTCCTAGGAATTAAGGGAGCCTAAACCTGCCTTTGCCAATGAGAAGCTTCATAGCAGCTGGACCTCTCATCTCTCACCCATGAAATCTTCCTTGTATGACCCAAAACCAACTGACAGCAATTCCTATCTGATATTATACATCATTCTGGACCTGCAGTTCCTCACCTCTCTGTCATTGGGAGGGAAGTGTCAACCCTCATCTGTCTTTTTGAACCAAAATTTCATCAAAACTCCCTGAAATAGAATGCTTACCTCTATTTGCAGATGCAGCCTCCTATTGCATCACACTATTAGGTTCAAAATGTCAAGTCTTTTTTTTTTGTCAGGACTGTATTGTATCCTATTTAATGTATCCTTCAGACAGTTTCTGAACTCAGATGAAACTTTCACTCATGTTACGTTTATTTTCTAGATTCTGGCTCCCTCTTGTGGAGAAATGTTCTTAAGGTTTGCTTGCAATCCAAATTTTAGAATGTTATGAGAAACCTGAAGAAGTTGATCATTACTTCCTTTAATTTGTACAAAGTGACTTTAACTTTTTTTAATGTAATTGTGCTCTGTTACAACATAATTTTCAGTTGTTTTCATTGATCTGCATACATTTGCTGTAAATTGTTATTTTGCCAGATAGAATAAACTGACGATAGAATGATAACATCAATTTTTCTAAATTTTTGAGATTTACAAAGCAAATGCTTCAAAATACTCAAACGGTGAGGTACTACAGGCAATACAAAATCTTTGTAGCTCTATTTTACAGGTAAGGAATCTGAGAGTCAAAGGGCTCAAGTGATTTGCCTATGTCTTAATACCTGAGTACTAGAAATGAGATTTGAACCTCTTGAAATACCTTGTGAGAGAGGTAGAAAGCTCAATTTTCCCGAAGTCTGTTCTTGATCAACTTCCTATTGTTCAGAATAGATTAGGCTTCTGACTGGATCAAATGTGACCTAATAGAGTGTTGTCAAATCTAGAGTCAGAACACTTAGGCTCAAACCCTGGCTCAAATACTTAACCCCTGTGTGACCTTGGGTCACACTTTACCTAAACCTCATTTTTTCTTACCTGCCAAATGGGAATAATAATAACACTTACATTCTATAGCTTTTATGAGATCAGTGAGATCATATTTAAAATACTTTGTAAATTGCACATTACTTTTTAAATGTAAGCTTTTAATGTTATTTAACATTTAATAATAGCTTATATGTAATGGAGATAAACAACAGGTCCCTTTGGTGTGCTGTAGCTAGAGCAGATCTCCATCTGCTGTTTCTCTCTCCCTCATTACAAAAATTTGTATAATGCTTTAAGTATGCAAACAACTTTACCTACTGAATCTAATTTGATCTTCAACACTTCTTCTTGAAGAACCTACTATGAATGTTGTTATGTTCATTTTGATACATGAAGAAGCTAAAACTTATAAAGTTTTAATTTGTCTCTGGTTATACAGCTATTCATTGTCAGAAGCAGAATTCTACCCTATAGATCTAAAGTACATTGCCTCTCTTGTAAATTCAGCTTATTCATGGTCCCTTCATCAATTCAGTCAACTCAGGCAATAACGTAAAATATATATGGAGGGACAGAACCTGGATTTGGCTCCTTTCACTTTCTTATATACATAGAGCCCATTGGTGTGAAGTGTATGATGGTAAAATTCATGCCTAAGATGTTTTATTTCTCTATAGCAGGGATTCCTAGCTTTTTTGTGTGTCACAGACTACTTCAGAAATCTGATAAAACCATTAAAATAGTATTCTTAAATAAATAAGATAAAATACATAATAGTGCAAAGAAAATAAGTTACATTGAAATACAGTTATAAAAATATATTTTTTAAAAACAAGTTTATGGGTCTGAGGTGAACACCTTTGCTCTATAGGGATTTTTACGTAGAATATAAACTTGGGTTGGACCAACACTGGGTATGAGTAATTCATACTTTCAGAGCCTTAGAATTGAAGGGACCTTAGAGGTTATCTATAATAGTCTGGCTACTTCCTTTTACACTGGGGTCAAATTGAAGCCACTTGAAATAAAATAACTTGCCTAGAGTTTCAGGTAGTAAGTGGCAGGACTATAATTTTAAACTAAATTGTTAGGGGACTAGTTGTGTGTTGTTTGCAGCATGTTCTTTGAAAAAGATGATGATACTAATAATGCAGCAGAAAATGAATGTTAAGTGGGAAAAGAGAAACTAGAAAAAACAGTGTGATTCCCACAGGAAACCACAAAATTGTGCTGCCTGGATACACTCTCAATTTGTGTTACACAACTTCACTGGGACCTTTAAAGTAGTAAGGCATTTTTGATTCCTTCCTAATTGATTCCCTTTCTTAGTCCCACAAAAGCCATTCTAAAATGTCTATCCTGAAGCCTCCCCACATCTCCCCTCTTTGCCACATTCTCACCTGAGGACCTTGACATATATTACTGAGAAAATGGAGGCTATTGGACATTAGATTCTTCTTTTTCCATTCTCTTCATCTCAGGTCTCTTGACAAAACTCCTAAGTCTCCGCCTTCCCCCCATTGTCTTATAATGAAGTGACCCTTTTCTATAAAGGCAAAATCCTTTATGTGTGTTTTCATCACATGTCCTTCCATCTTCTCTAGCAGACTGCAGTCTCAATTATGGCCCCTTAATTAATTTTCAACCTATATCTGATGGTTCCTTTTTTTATGTAGTCAAGCTTCCCCCATTTTCCTGTAATTATGCTTTATTTTGTGTTAAACAAAAATTCAATAATATTGTACAATGTTAAAAGTATTATTTTAGGAATAGTTGTCATAAAATTTATTTACTCATTATAAATTTTATAGGTCTCATTTTTAAAAATAAAATAACTGGGTTAGACTCTAAAATCCCTTCATTGTGGTTTGTTTTTCTATTTTTTGGAACTGAATTTTTTTTTCAGTTTGAAATTCTCTCCTTCCTTCCATCCCTCCCCCACCCATGAAGAAGTCAAGAAATATAATACTCATTTTAAACATGAAGTTATATAAAATATGTTTCCACTTTAGCTGTGTTGTAAAAAAAGGAAGAAAAATAAGAAGACAAATATTCTTCAGTCTGCACTCAGAACTGATTAATTCTCAGGATGAGGATAGTATTTTTCATTCCAAGTTCTTTGGAATTGTCATGAATCATTGTATTGATAAAAGTTGCTTAATCATTTACAGTTGTTTACCATCATCACGTTGCTGTAACCGTGTAAGGTTGTGGCCTTGGTTCTGTTCACTCTGCATCAGTTCATGTAAGTCTTCTCAAGTTTTTCTGAACACATTCCCTTCTTGTCATTTCTTATAGCACAAGAGTATTCTGTCACAATCATATGTCATCACATGTTCAGCCGTTCCCCAATTGACAGGTATTATTTCAGTTTCCAATTCTTTGATGCCTGGGAAACTTTCTTTTATAATTGCTTGAAATACAATGTTTCAGCTCTTTTATTTTATCATGGCTTTCAGGTAATTTCATCATTCTTAAATTATATTTACTTGATTTATTTTCCAAGTTAGTTGTTTTTTATATGAGATAATTCACATTTTTCTATTTTTCATTCTTTTTGACTTTGATTATTTCTTGATGTCTCATGTAGTCATGATTCTATTTTTACAAAGACTTTTAGGCTCTTCCATCCCCCTTAAGCTGCTGTTCTGTATTTCTGCTTTTCTCTATCAAATTACAACAAGAAACTTTCTGTAGTCATTGCTTCTACTTTCTCCTTTTATTCACTCAACCCTTTGCAATCTGGTCTCTGATATTCTCACTCAACTGAAACTGTTTTTTCATAGTTTACCAAAAAATCTTTTAATCTTCAAATCTAATGGTTTCTTAGTCCTTATTCTTCTCAATATATTTGCTGTATTTGGCGATGCTGAACACTGTATCCTTCTGGTTTATTTTTTCTCTCTGGTTTTGTGCCGCAGTCAGTTCCCTGCTCTTCTGTCTGCTTAATTGCTCAGTCTCCTTTGCTGATTTATAAGCAATCCATATTTCACCTCTTAATTTTGGGTGTCACCCAAAGGTACTTCCTGGGCCTTCTTATCTTTTCAGTCTCCATACTCTCTTGATGATTTCATCAGCTTTTATTGGTTTAATTTTCCTCCCTATGCAAATGACTCAAAGGGCTTTTCTTCTACCAACATCACTGATCACCTAGTGGACATTTCAAACTGAATATCCTAAAGTTGTCTCAAACTCAAAATGCCCCAAACAAAACTCAATCTGTCACCCCTTTTCCAACTCTCTTCAAAGCTTTTTCTTCTATTGCTTAGGAACCTTCAGCGGCTCCCTATTACTTCACAGATAAAAAAAAAAATCAAAACCAAAAACAAACCTTAGTTTAGCATTTGAAGTCCTTTAAAATTTACCTCCAACCTCCACCTATAGACTTATTTTACATTATTTCCTTTCATGTATTTCATGTTTCAATCAAATCGTTCTTCTTATTCTTTCCAAGTCTGGTATGCCATTTCCTTCCTTTATGCCTTTCCCATCTCTACAAAACAAGCCTCACTCACTTTCCCCTCTCAGAATCTTTAGCTTTCTTTAAGGCTCAGTTTATGTTCTATTTCCTTTGGAAAACTTTTCCAATCCCTTAGCTGTTAGTGATCTCTACTTCCTCAAATTATTATTTGTACTTAGTTATTTGTATTAAAAAGTAATACAGTATAATATCTTGAGGGAAGGAACTGTTTTTTGCTTTGTTTTGTTTCATTTTGTCCTTGGAGCCCTAGCTAGTATACAGTGTGGAGGCCTAATAAATGCTTGTTTGATTAGATTATATTGCATTAAATTGGAAGAAACTATCAATCTACAGGCATGTGTTCTTCCCCTTTTTCTTTGCTCCAGTGTCCCAGAGTCTCTTGTCTCTTCCCTACCTCCAATTTTGGGTGCTTTTTCCTCTTCTTGCCCTAAGTAGAATTACTACTTACAACTCTAATGCTAACCCATTGTTTCCTGTCTTATGCTTCATGTTAACAATACTTTGAGGACCTCAGAACAAATGCCATTCCCTTATTCAGTTCCTTTCTGAATTTCTTATCTCTCTCAAAGTGCCTACTGTTTGATTTTGAGTTGCCTGTATCCAGGAAATCTTTTCTCTTGGTTTCAAGAACGATCTTGTGGAATACTGGAAAATAATATTGACATTTCCAGTGAATTTCAGTACAGTGATGAATGATATTCATGATGATGTTCCTAAGACACTTTAAGATTCAGAAGTATATTTTAAATTATCCCCAAATACATTTTTTCAAGATAATTTTAGTGCTAAGCATATTTTATTTGTATACCTGTGTCATTTACCTCTCCTCTATGGGCTTCTCAGGATACCTACCACAAGTTCAAATACTCTGTGGTACCATATACCCTTGAAACCACAGCCAATGAGTGTTCATTGAAGCATTAATTTTTTTTTCTCCAGTCTCCAGACCAGGACCAAATAATTTCAAAGCTAAGATATACAGTAAAATAGCATAGGAAGAACAGTAACATTAAAATATCCTTTTCATAAACATGGGGCTTTCTGTATCTCTCTCTCTATTTCTCTCTATCTCTGTTTCTCTGTCTCTCTCTCTGTCTCTCTTCTGTCACACACACACACACACACACACACACACACACACACACACACACACACACACACACACACACCCCTGTACACACAACAGATGGGAAGAATGAGTAAATATAGTTATTCATTAAGGGCACATAAACAGGGAACATGTGTCAGTAAGGGTCCTTATTGTTGGGGTACACATGTACTTAACAGGAATACCAAGGAAACATGCATAGATTGAGATAGACATAGAAAAGAACATGTAAGGAAAGGTACAAAATTGCTACTTATTTTTTAAGCACTCATTGAGATTAATATTTTGTAATTTTGTCTTTTATAACAGCTACATCAGAATATCATTTCACATAAAAAAGTATAATGGATGGTGGTAGCATTGCTATAGTCTCAGTCTTCTTTCTTATTAGCTAACACATGTTTAATGATCATCTCTATTCAAATGACTCATAAATCAATATATCTAGCCCTAGTTTCTCTCTGGTATTCCATATATACGTCTCCAAATCACTATTGGTTATTTTAAAATCCCAAGAGGCGTTTCAAATACATGCTCAAAGCAGAACTTAATATCTTTTCCTCACACTCAAAAAAGTCTTTTGAACTTCACTGTTTCTGTTGAGGGCACCACCACCTTTCCAGCCACAGGTTTATAGCTTCAGGGTTGTCCTTGACCACACTCTCCTTCCAATCATGCATCTTATCAGTAGCTAGATCTTTTATTACCTTCAAAACATCTCATGTTTAGTTCCCTTCTCTACCTGGCTGGCTGCCAGCTCTCATCATCTCATAATTAGATTATTGCATAAATAGATTATTGCTCTTGGGCAATTTTACTCCTTTCTTCACTCTAATCCATTCTGTAAAGGCTGTTGAAGTGATTTTCCTAAAATGAAAGGAGGAACAGGTCATTTCTGTACTGAGACTTCAATGGCTACATATTTCCTGTTTGACTTTTAAAGACCTTCCCAACCTGGACTGTACCTAAACTCCTGACCTTGTTATCCATTACTCTCTTTGATATACTCCAGGGTTTAACCAGATTGGTCTTCTTGACATTTCCTGCAAATGACATTCCATCTCCTGACTCTGTGACTTTGTACTGGTGGTCAGCCATGCTAGTAATGACCTTTATATCTACCTCTTAGAATCCTGCATTTCCTTCAAAACTCAACTCAAATGTCACCTTCACCTAAAGCCTATTCTCAACCTCTGAATCTCTAGTTTCTACCCTACCTAGGTTGCCTTGCATTTATTTCACATAGTGGGGGTATGCTTATATAAGTAAATATGGTTTCTCCTTGAATATAAATTCCTTGAAAGAAAGGAATATTTCATTTTGTCTTTGTATCCCTAGCCCCTAGTACAGTACCTGGTACATATTAGTAACTTCATAAATGTTTGGTGATTGATTACTAACCAATGAGTTATTTTATGCATTTGAAGTCAAAACATAAGATTTTCGGATTCAAATATTTATTTCAAAGCACCATCACAAGGCTATTAGGTATTTTTGTTGAAATATGACTCTGTGGTTTTCTTTGGTTTTCTAGTTTTCTTTGCCAAAGAGTGGTTTGCCATTCCCTTCTCCAGGTGATTTTACAGATGAGGAACTGAGGCAAACACAGTTAATTGAGTTGGTCATAGTGGAAAGGTTGCCACTAACCAATCTAATTTATGATACCTTAAGGAATTTTCTGAATTGTGGAGTATGAACCCTTTTGGGGATAGGGGTAGGGGCCTGGAGGGCATGAAACAATGACCAAAATTGCTGAATATTTTTGAGTACAACTCACTTTTTTCCCGCCAGTCAAACTGAAGTCCAAATAAAAGTTAACAAAAGTAAAATCAACTCAGTGAATGCAAAGTAGTAGCTAGAGTCAGCTTATCTCAAATCTTGGCCTTGTTGGATCTGCCACCATCATTGTTAATAAGCTGAGTTGGGTCATAGCACACTATTTGCTTCATTTATTGGTGTAAACTAGAAACTAGAATCCTTGTGCGGAAGTGAAAAGTACCTTAATATCTATCTAGTATGTCAGCATCATTCATTTTCATAAATACCCAATATATCTGCTTTTCAAAAAAAAGAAAATCCTTTAAACTGTTTTTAATGGGAGAACTCAAGAATGGTTACAAATAATCATTTGAAATTTTCAGCAACCAAATTTTAATTTAATTGTTCCAAATTTTTTATCTTCCCTCATTTTTAAGAATGAAAGAAAAATCCTTTCATGATGAACAAATAAATATATAATGAGTTTGAAAAGAAAATCCCCTGGAGCAATTAAAGCTCATTCAAGCAAAGACAAATGTAGACAGTTCAAGTAGTAGAAACAAAGAAACACAAAACAAAAATTCTACATCCAGAAAGCATGATTCACTGCATATGTCATTGGGATTCATGAGAACTAACATTTTACGGAGGAAAGGTTACAAAGTTTTCTTTGTAATTATACTTTATCTGCAGATAGTATAGAGACTAATAATAGAAATGACATCTTTAAAGAATATATGCAGACTATATTGAAAAATAAGAAAATATTTCAGACTAAAATTATTTTTTCAGATATCAAAAGGATTTCTTGCTTCATATAAAATTCCTTAAAGGACTGTTAACCAATAAACGAATCAACAGGCATTGGATAATAATAATATCTAGCATTTATATAACACTTTATACATTTATATGGCATTTTCCCCTCAACAACACCAGGAGATATTATAATAGGGATTATCATAATCTTTATTTTGCAAAGGGTGAAACTGAAGCAGATTGACATTAAGTTATTTGCTCAGGCTCATACAACTGGTGTTTAGGGACAGATATGAACTCAGGTCTTCCTGATTCCTGTTTTAATTTCTATCCACTCCACTACATAGCTGTACCCATAAAAGTACCTATATAAATAAATACAATACATATATACAATATTGAATAAATATGAGGTAATTTCTTTTGGAGCAAGTCACTAGAAACTGGAATGACCAGGAAAGGCCCTATATAGGAATGGTACTTGAATTTAACTTAGAAGGAAAAAAGGTATTCTTAAAAGTGGAAGAGAGGAGGGAGTAAATTCTAGGTCTAGGGGTCAGCCTATGCAAAGGCATAGGGATGAGAAATAGAATATTGTATGGAAAGAACTGTGAGTAACCCAGTTTGTTCAGAATGTAGAATATGGTATGTGAAAGAAAATAATATACAAAAACTTGGAAAGTTAGATTGTAGAAGGCTTTAAATACTAAGCAGAGGAATTTGCATTTCATCCTAAAGGAAAGAAGGAAGAAAGAAAGGGAGTGCAATAAGCATTTACATTGCCCTTATTATGTGCCAGGAACTGTGCTAAGTGCTTTTTACAAATTTCTCATTTGATCCTCACAACAGCCCTGGGAAATAGGTGCTATCATTATTCTCATTTTTACAGTTGACAAAACTCAAGCAAATAGAGATTAAGTGACTTCCTCAGATGCTTACAGCGCTTCAAGCTTATCTTTCTCTCTAACTCCTCCCCCTCCTTCTAAAGTCCTCATTATTTTTGAGAGCACCGCTATCCTCCCAGTCACTCAATCCTGAAATCTCACTCCAAATATCCAGTTGCTTCATCAAATCTTGCTGTTTCTATTTTCATGGCACTTCTTGAATAGATTCCCTTCTCTACTCATACAACTCTAGTTGAAACCCTTATCGCTTCTCACCTGCAGTACTAATTATCACAAACTGGTCTCTCCGTACTCTAGTCTATTCTCCACTCAGTGGCCAAGGTGATTTTTCTAAAGTACATGTCTAACCATATGACCCCTCTTTTCAATAATCTCCAGTGGCTCCCTATTACCTCTAGGATCAAAAACAAATTCTTCTCTTTGGCCTTTAATGTGGCCCTTTCCTACCTTTTCAGACTTCTTAAACCTTACTCTATTTCACTCACTCTATAATCTAGCTACATAAGCCGACTGGCAACTCCTTCAACACTACACTATCTTTTTTAAAAAAATTATTCTGAATTTAAATCAAACAAAAATTTCCATAACATAGCGGAATAGAAAAAAAGATGATTGTACATGAAACTGCAAATCTATTACATACGGCTTGCTATTCTTTTTAAATATATAATAAAATTATCATGTAATTTTTTTCCTTTTTGTCCTTCCCCCCTCCTCTCACCCTAGAGATAATTACCATTAGACACAAATGTGTATGTATGTGTAAAAATAATTCAGTACTTACTTCTATTTATCAGTTCTTACTTTTGTATGTCCTTTGTAGTTAATCTGGGTATTTATAGTAGTCAAAATGATGTAGTCTCTCAGAGTTGCTCTTAAAACTATATTGCTGTTACTGTATACAACATTCTCTTGGTTCTGCTCATTTTACTCTTTATTATTTTATCTAAGTCTATCCATGTTTTTCTAAAACCATTGAGCTCATAATTTCTTATGGCACATTAAAACCATTGAGTTCATCATTTCTTATGGGCATTCCATCTGAATGCTATTCACCAGTTGACAGGAATACTCCCACATCCCAGTGCTTTACCACCATGAAGAGAGCTGATATAAATATTTTAGAACATGTAGGTTCTTTTCTTTTTTCCCCTGATCATCTTGGGAAACAGACATAGTAATAGTATTGCTGGGTCAAAGGAGGGCAATTTAATAACTCTTTGGGCATAATTCTAGATTATTTTCCAAAATGGTTAGATCAGTTCACAATTCCACTAATTGTGAATTAGTGTCCCAATTCTTCCATTTTCTCCTTCAGAATTTATAATTTTCCTCTTCAATCATTTTAGAAAGTCTGATAGACATAAAATGATATATAAAAGTTGTTTTAATTTGCATTTTTCTAATCAATAATGATTAAGAGCATTTTTATGTGACTATAAATTATCTTGATTTCATTGGAAAACTGTTTGTTCATATCCTTTGATCATTTATCAACTGAGGAATGACTCACATGCTTATAGATTTGACAAAGTTCTTTATATGTTTGAGATACGAGACCTTTATCTAAGAAACTGTCTATAAAAATCATTCATCTGTGCTTTGACCCGTGCCTGGAACTCTGCTTTCTCCCCTCACCTCCTCCTTTTAGTTTCCCTTGGATTTCTTCAAGATTCAGCTCAAAGTTCGTCTTCAGCAGAAAGCCGTTATACTTTTCGTCTGTTGCCTGTGCCTTCCGCTCTCAGATCGCCTTTTATCTGTTCTGAAATCATGATGTGCGTACTAGTTATTTGTTTATTGTCTCCCATATTAGAATCTGTGCTCCAAGAGGCAGAACTATTTCATTGCTTAGCCTAGTGTCTGGTGATGTTATGTTCCCATTATGGGTTTACTTCTAACAGAACGTGGCATCTTAAATTGATATATTTTTCACTAGTCTTTTGGTAATTGTTTTGCACATAATTTGCCAAATATTGGTCAGGCATGGAGGTTGGTAGATGTGTAGGGTCAAGTGCTCATTGCTAATAGTTTCTTAGTATCAATTCTTCAGCATTTCCTCTGTCTCTTATTAAGTAAGATAAAACTTTATTATTTTTATATTATTATTATTATAAAGAAAAACTTTATTTACTTATTAAGCAAGAGAAAACTCCTCTATGAAAAAGGTAGGCTACAGCTAGTCATAGCTACCACACCAAGGAAAAGATCAGATAAAAAGACTACAGGCAAAAATTTTCTTTCTTGTTTCTGGAGCTGAGAACATGGACCTTTGACTCAGACAACTTTCTAACAATGTTCGAAATTCCCAAGTTCATCTCTGGCTTGCTAGGCAAATAAATTTGAGGTAGAACAAAAGGTAGATGAAGGAGGCAAATTCATCTATTATCTTTGTATTAGAAAGCATCTTCTTATGAGTTCAAGTCATTAGACTTGCCAGGTAAATGGTATTCTAGGCCAGTGAACTAGGTCAATATAATTGTTGAGCAACTGTCAATGATCTTTGAAAATGGATAGTTTTGAGATGGTTTTGAATTCTCAAAACTGAAGAGCATATGCTTTTTTTTTTTTTTTAAGAAAGAGAGGAGAATGAAATGAAGGCTTTAGACAAGTGAGCTTTCAAATTCTTGCCAAAATTCCAAGACATATTATTAAAGGCATGTTTAATGTTGTTATGTTGGGCTCTTCATGACCCCACTTGGGTCATGAAGATATAGGAGTGGTTTGTCATTTCCTTTTCTAGCTCTTAACTGTTGACAAAACTAAGGCAAACAGGGTTAAGTGACTTAAGTGCCTAGGGTCATGCAGCTAGTAAGTGTCTGAAGCTATATTTGAACTGATGAGGATGAGTTTTCCTGATTCCAGGCTGGTGCTCCATCCACTGTACCACCTAACTGCCCCATTTTTAATGTAGACTAATGAAAAAGAAGTGATGATCACAAACACCAAGCATAGTTTCATCAAGACCAGGTTGTGCATGATTAAGTTCATTTTTTTGGACAGAGTTCCTAGATGAGTATTTCAAGTGAATTCTGTAGAAATGGTTTACCTAGATTCTAGAAAAGCACTGAACTTGACAAAGTCTCTTGTGATATTTATGTAGAAATGAATAAGATGTATGCTCAAGGGTGCAGGGTAGTATAGGTATGTACATTTGGAACTGGTTAAATGGATGAACCCCCAAAATAGTTCATATCAATTTTGAAGAACATAATCTACATCACTGCAGTACCCCAGGGGTAGATGCTGGGTTCTGTGCTGTTTGACATATGTATCTATGTCATGGCCAAAGGCAAAAGTAACCTGTTTATCAGATTTGCAAATGACACAAAGCTGGGAAGGGTAACTAAGGCAATAGGCTAGAACATTGGACCAGACTGACTAAGATGAAATTTATTTATTAAAATATGTTATATTGATCTTTTGTTTTTATGACAGTTATTTCTGGCAAATCTGCCTGCCTTCCAATCATATTATTTCTTGGGGAAAAATATAAAGAAAAAAATAAGTATCCTACCCCTATATCCCTAATACAGTGAGTACATTTGAAACTGTATACAACATCTTACTATTGCTCTGCCATGCCACTGTGGGGAGGAGCATAAGCTCCATTTTGTTTTTGTTGTTCCCTTAGGTCCATTACTGGTTTTTAAATTTCTGAGAGTTTGGTGATCTATGCTGGTATACACATTGTGTCAATTGTCTGGAAGGTAAAATTTAATTGGGGAAAAATATGAAATCTTGAGGAGGCAGTATGCCATCATGTGTAGATTGCTGAGAGCTTAAGAATCTGGAAGACTTCAAATTTCTCCTCTGATACTACCTTGTGTGACCTTGTGCAAATCACTTAATTTCTCTGAAGCCCAGACAACTCTCTAATGCTCTTAAGTTGTTGATTAGTTGTGACCCTTTCCAGTAGAGGGGTTTCCCATCTTTGACATAATGTCATAGCTACAGGGTGTTCTAAGACCATATTGTTTGTGTAAGAGTCTGTTGTTAAATTTTCCATGTGAGCATTTACACACCAAAAATCAGCAAATGTTACAAACCAAGGCTTGATATACTGTTTTATTGATTGTCTAGACTTAAGAACATGAGGGAGAAAATATTAATGATGCAAATTAAACTTAAAAGTGTGTCCTGCCTTGTCATAGACCTGGTCATTAGAAATTGACCAGAGCATTCCTGAAATGTGAAGTCTTTGGTTTAGGTAAGAAAAGTCTCCTTCCCAATGAGATTGGTGAGGGACTTAGATCTGAGGGCTTTAGCGATGTTACAGTCCCTAAAACTTGAATAAGATCTCAGGCTTCAGTAAATGAGTCTAAGACCAGGGAGTTTATAGTTCTACTGTAGTTTGCTTGGGTATCATATTCAGTTCTGCATCCTATATTTTTGTTGTTATTGTTGCTATGAAGTCTACAATAATAAAAAATATCTGTGAGCATTTAATTATACAAATAACAAAAATAGAATTGCATATGAAACTGTGAACTTCTATGATGTTGTTTTAAAGTATAGATTTAATAGAACACTGTAAAAAAATGCTGCTTTTGGTATCCTCTTCTGAACTTCTTTTGGTTTCCTTCTGAATATTTTAATTTTGTATTATGCTCCTAACCTGAAATGCGCTCATTAGCCACTCCCTACTCACTCTCCACAAAAAGGAACTTTGCCTTGTAACAAATAAGTATAATGAAGGAAAACACATAAACACATTGATGTTGGTCCAGTCTGAAAATGTGCATAAGATCTCATGCTCTTGATGATCAGTGCTTTGTCATTTAGCACCTGGTAGTTCACTTGGCTCTGCATTTGTTTCTTGGTATAGTTAGTTAATCATTTTCATGGTAAGAGTATGGGCAAGGGCAGTCTAGGTACTGACTCTTTCGCTTATCTTTCATCCCTATCATTTTTGGTTTCTTTTAATCTTCTTGGTTTCTGACTTCAACAAGCCTTTTAATTCAAGCTTAGGTGGATGAAAAGCACATTCCCCTTCGAGCTTTCCAAGGGGAAACTGAAATTGACCACCTCATTCTCCTTCTCTGACCCTGTAGTTCCAGGAGGGGTCAGATATTGAGATATAGATAGGGTGGGGGGATTACACTTACATGGAACTTAAATTTGCCTCTGCAGCTTCAATCCAGTGCTCCCATCTTTGCCTTCAAATAGAACAATCCTTCTCTCACATGACAGACACCTTTCATGTTAACCTCAAGTCTTCTCTTCTGCTTCTGTTAAATATCCCCAGTTCTGTCTCAACTAATTTCCTTATGACATGTACTTATGGACCTTCGCTATCCTGTTTTCGCTGCTCTCTAATCTATTAGTGGCCTTCTTAAAATGTGGGGCCTAGAAGGGAGTATAATAAGTAAAATGTGGTATGATTAGGGAAATATGTTATATTATATCCTAAGACACTATACTTCCCTCAAAATGTTTTGTTTGTTTTCTTGGCTGCCACATCACAGTTGACTTATATTGAGCTCACAGTTTATTTACTCCCCCAGATCTAACCATGCCTCCCCCATCTTGTACTTGTAAAGTTGTTTTCTTGAATCCAAATATAAGCCTTTATAGTGAAACTCCGGGTATGGCTCTCTTTCTCTCTTCTCCCCCTTTCTCTCTCTCTCTCTGTGTCTCTTTCTCTCCCTCTCTCTCTGTCTGTCTCTCTGTTTCTCTCTGTCTGTCTCTCTTTGTTGACTTGTTTACCCAAACTTACCTACCATTACAATAGCAGGTCTGAGGTTCCTAGAAATAGACCACCAACTTGCAGCTAAGATTAAAATTACCTCAGAATTCTGGGAGTACACCTGTTTTTGAGTAGGATGTACTATTAATTACTTCTCCAGTTCCTGAGCCTTCACTGCTGTGCTTCCCATTTACAGAAAAAAAAAGTCCCAATGACACTATTAACTCCTTTCCTGCTTGGTTCTTCACTTTTATTAAATGAAATCAGAGCCTCCCAATGCCATCTTTTCCTTTGGAGGTAAAACTCACAAAATCCAACTTTCTGTCACTTATTTAATCTTCTTATATTTTCCACACAGTTATTTGATTTACCACTTTGTGACTTTTAACCCGCCAAACTCTAGAACAATCCTGTGCAAATGATCTAAGGGATTGTGATACTTATGTGAGAAACAGTTTGCTATTCAATTCTCTTAATAATCTTTGTATCTCCTCACTTTTGAAAAAAAAAGTTGTTTCTTCACACAATTTTATTTGTTTTCCTTGAACAGAAGTTCTTTTTCTTCCCTTTTCAGTAAGCAAACTGTTTGCATATAAGAGGGGTGGTTCTTAACTTCCATCTTTTTTCTTATACAGAAGTTCATTTTTTTGACCCTTGAAGCAACTGAAGCACTTGCATATGAAAGTTGCAATTTTTTGCAACTTATATTGTTGTCATTGCAATTTTTATTGTTGTCATTCTGTATCTGTGATATTATAGGATTGCAGATCTAGAGTACAAAGTGACCTTAGCAGCCATCTATTACAACCCCTTCATTTTACAGATGAGGAACTGTGGCCTCAAGATGAGATCTAACCTGGTCAGAGAGCCCACAATATGAACTCAGGTTCCATGACTCCAAATTCAGTACTCTTTCCATGTAACAAGAAGAAAATGTGAAGCATCTTGTAGCAAAACAATTGATCTGGAAATCAAATTGAAGAGAAAAAATTTAAGAATCATTTAACTACCTGAAAACTCAGATGCCTCCCCTCCCCACAAAGAAAGCCTAGACATTATATTTCAAGAAATTATAAAGATAAACTACCCAGATCTCTTCTTAGAAGAGAAAGGCAAAGTGCAAATAGAAGGAGTCCATTGGACATGTCCTAAAAGAAATCCCTGAAACGGAAAAAAAAAAAAGGTGAAATAATGTAAATAGCCAGAAAGACAGAATTCAAATCCTGAGGACACAGAGTTAGGACCACGCATGAGTTAGCAGCCACAAGCATAAAAGGCTAGAAAACTTGGAATAAATACAATATTCCAGGAGGCAAGTGATATAGGCTTACAACGAAGAGTAACCCAGCAAAACTGAATATAATGTTATAGGAGGAAAAATAGATCTTTAATGAAATAGAGGACTCTCTAAACATTCCTGAGGAAAAGACCAGAGCTGCATAGAGTCTTTGAAAGGTTGTGATTAAAATGCGCTATGAAGAGTAACTGAGGAAGACTGAGCATAATCTATTTACTGGTAAGGCTAGCAGTGACCAATAATAGAGGTCAGCAGTTCCTCAGTTACAATTAGAGCAGCTTTTTATACAATTGGTGGTTATATCAAGTCCAATGATGCAAACTAATCTATCTGTGATTGACTTATATTAGAGGTAAGGGTGGGCTTACACCTGAGATAACCATGCTGACTTGAAGAGGGGGCGGGTCTCCAGAATCCAAACCAATGGGCAAAACACAGAATTGAATAATACCCTCTGGAAAGTCCCAAATCAGATACCTCTTCCCCTCTCTCCTTTTACCAGAACTCAGTGGTAGGAAAAACATCTCTTGACTAGATTCAATAATCCTCCATCCATCTACTTTATCTCCCTCAAGAGGCAGAGGCAGTCTCAATTGTGTATATAGTCAATTCCAAATTTTTCTACCAAGGCCTATACAAAATAAATTCAAATCTAATCCTAGAAACTAGTTACAACGATTATCAAAACTCTTAAATATTAACCAATCAGTATTAGCCAATCAGTTATCAATACTTAATTTCACAGAAGCACAAGCATAGAATTCAAGAGAAACACAAAAATATAAACAAGTGTGAGTTATTATAGCATACTAAATAAGGACAAATCATCCATATTTTAATATGGGGAGATGACACATATGTACCCTCAGAGCCCTATCATCATTAGTGATTTCAGGGAAGGAGTTAAAGTAGACAGTAGCTCTGGGAATGATTCTATTATGGTTTCATTATCTTAAAAAAAAAGGATGAAAAAGGAGGTGAAGAGTACACTACAGAGGAAAAAGGAGAGGAAAGGTATGGAAAATTGTTTCATATAATTGGAATTTACAAGTAAAAGTATATACAAGACAAGGAGGAAGGTATGGGAGGAGTGGTTGATACTTGAACCTCACTGTCATCTGAACTGATCAAAGCAGGGGAAAAGCACACACAGTTGGGTAGAGAAATATAATTCATTTAACACGGAAACAAAAGGAAAATGGGAGAAAGGAGAGGGGAAATAAAGAGAATAGATTAAGGGAGAGAAAAGTCCTAAAGAAAACAAACTTTAAGGATTTAGAGCAGCTCTTTTTGTGGTTGTAAGGGATTAGAAACTGAAGTGTAGCCCATCATTTGGGGAATGACTGAACAAGCTGTGGTGTATAAATGAGATGGCATACATACTATTATATTGTAAGAAGTGATGAAAGAAATGACTTCACGGAAACCTAGCAAGACTTATATGAATTGCTGTAGAGTGATGTGAACGGAATCAGGAGGATTTTGATTCACATAGTGACAACAATATTGTAAAAAGACAAACAGCTTTGAAAGACTTAAAAAACTCTCCCCAACACAATGACTAACCATGATTCTGGAGAACTCATGGTAAAATGTGTTATTCACCTTTTGATTTTTGGACATGACCAATGGGGGAATTTGTTTGCTTGACTATACATGTTTATGTTAGGGGCTTTGTGTTTTTCTTTCTCTCTCAATGGGGGTGTAGAGGGAAGGAGAGAAAGATTTTTGATGACTGAAAAAAATTAATAATAAAAAAAAGAGAAACATTAAGACTTACTCCATGGCTCCACTGATTCGAACAGTTCTAATTCCAAATTGCATTTATCTAATCCTAATCACTTCAACCTTTCTGCAAGTGTGTCATGAAGTTCTTTATTAAATGATTTGCAAATATCTAGGCAAACTATATCTATGTTATTTCTTAAACTAACAGACTAGAAACATTCTCCAAAACAGAAGTCAAGTTAGTCTGGCATGATCAGGTCTTGATGAAATCATTCTGACTAGGATTATTATTTCTTTTTTTAAGATGTTCATTAATATTCCCTTTGATAATATGTTTTAGAATTCTGTCTGAAATAAAAGTCACTGGTTCTAGTTCTGTAATACAATTTCTGTTTTCTACAATATTTTACTAATCAACTTCTCTACCCCTCAAAAGGATTGCTTATTTCCTGACTGGGTCTTTGTTTAATCCCTGACATTTATTGTTCCTAGGGTATACAGCATGCATAAGGGTAGAATGGAAATGAGGTAGGGAAGGCAAGTATAATCATAGGATGAAACATAGTGTAGTGGAAAGAACATGCAGAGAAAAGATTGAACTCCTTATAGGACATTTTTTTTTCAAAAAATCAGAGCATTAGCTACACCTCTTCTCTCTTACACTTTCCTTTGGAGCCTCCCAAACACTGAACTAGCTCTAGGTATGCATGTGTCAACTTCACAGTCAGTGTGTACAACCCTGGAAAGTACTCTACCAAGGTAAGTGAACTTATCCATAGCATTCAAAACTTCTCCATTTGCTGCAGCCAATGGTTCCACATATGGATGGTGTGGTGGTGGCTGATGGAGCACTTGTATTTTCTTGGTGTTAATTGTTAGGACAAAATTAGCACAAGCAGAGAATCGATCCATACCTTGTTGCATTTCTACTTCAGAGGCTGCATTGAGTGCACAGTCATGCAAAACAAAAATCGTGCACCAACACTCCCTCCACTTTGGTTTTGGCTTATAGCTAATGCTTCTAAGAGTAGACAATTGTGGGTGTAAAACAAAACAAAAAACTCTGAATAAATAACTTGAAAAGTAAACAGGCTCCCCATCTCCTTTTCTGAGTGACCTTAAATAATAACAGAATCTTTGTAATTATTGTTGAGGTAACACTTTCCATTTTACTGGACAGATCACACCTAAAGGCTGTTTAGCCTGGGGACTGAAAGGGTATGGTATTTTTATATGGATACACTTTTGTGGAGTAGGAATGGGAATGTGATAGTCATCCTTGTCACTGAGGCATTTAAAGTCTTATTTGAGCTCTCTCTATGCTTTAGGAGAATACATTTCGTTTCTTGATAAAAAAAAAATAGGGTATCAGTTTATTGGTGTCAGATCATCTCTGCATCATTTAGCATTGAAGAAAAACTAAAAAAAAATAGCAAGTTTTTCAAACCCTGGCTTAGATAAGTGGTACAAAGCTGCTCCCCCAGGTGATGCTCCCTGTGAACTGTCACTATCTTTAATCAGTCTGCTGAATTGAGGATTTGCTAAAGGCAAAGGATTCACCTGTGGGGTCTGTACAGTGGTACATGAAGTTACCAAGAAAAACAAGAGAATATATCATCTTCATGAATTTAAAGAAAAACATGTGAATATAAAAATAAAAGCTAACATTCTCAGTGGGATTTTGGTTCTGAAAAGTTCACATGACTGCCAGAAAGTCATTTAGGTACTAGAGTTATAATTCTCTGTTTACCTCTTTGTCTTAAAAAAACGTCATTTATTAAGGTAAGTTCATGGAATTTATTTTCATGATACTAATATTAACATGTGAATTTCTTCCTTTAAAAATTCAAAAATGAAATGAATAGAAAAGGAAACTAAATCATTTAAATCACACATAGAGAACAGGTCTTAGAAACAAGACAATCTGAATTTAAAGTTTTATTCTTATGTGTAATGATTGTGTTAGTTTACTGCAGTCACTTCACCTGTCAATGCCCTAAGTAATTCTCTCAATCTAAATTGTAGTGCATTGGTGGAATGGTTTTCTTCAGTGAGGCTTTCCTAAACAATGAAGTCATAGGTCTAGATCTATACCCTACACACCCACAAGAATGAATATTTTATAGATATAGGCATTGGTGTTCATTTGTGCCCAACGCTTTGTGACCCCATGTAGAATTTTCTTGGCAATGATACCTGAGTAGTTTGCCATTTCCTTCTCCAGCTGACTTTGCAGATGAAGAAACTGAAGCAAAAAGGGTCCAGTGACTTGTCCTGGGTCACACAGCTAGTAAGTATTGTAAGGCAGATTTGAGATTGAATCTTCCTTACTCCAGCCCCTGGGCTCTATCTTCTGCATCACCTGGCTTAGCTGCCTGACATTTGACTTATTTTTAAGTGAAGAAGAATCTTGATTTAATTATGGGAGAAAAAAAATAATCTGTTTGGGTAGCCTATATTTATGATTTTTTTCCCCAGATATCACAGCATGTATGTGAGACAATAGAAAGTGAAATAGACAGAAAGTAAAGTAGTGACAGGGGTTAATTTCAACAACAAAATTTTTAGGACAACTCGATATTTTGTTGTGGGTCATCTCAAAACAATTAAAAAAATACTCTCTAAAGAATATCCAATTCTGCCTACAGAATGATCACAAAGGGAATCTGAGGTTAAACTGAATGGGCTTCCTAGAGGAGTATGTGATGGGAGATGATGCCAGAATTTTGGGGAGAGATTTAGAAGGAAGTTTACACCCCAATTCAATTTTCAGTCACAACAAAGTAACTAAAGAAAAGTTTCTGTTCCTTTTAGGGAAGCAGAGAAGCAGTTCAGAGTCCAGAGACCAGTTTTCTCTCTGAAGAATAAATTCCTATAATATAGAATTTTCAGATTGACTGCTACAGAGAGAGGTTACAAAAGTAAAATTGGATAAAATGGAGTCAAAATTAAAAAATTGAAACCCTCGTCAATAAATAACCTCATACACAAAACATCATCATTAAGATTTTTTGTTCAGCTTTTTATTACACAAGAACTATAATAGAAAGATGATTTAGATTAGGATGGTGTCATGGTTCTAATTAAACCTAAGATTCTGCAATTAGCATTGAATTTGAAATCAGAATATTTGAGTTTAAATCTGAGCTTTGCCATATACTTTTTGGGTATCTCCTTCAATAACACACTTTCCAGAAGACCAGCAGAGTGATTTCCACCTTTATTCAAAATGTGTATGATCCCTAGAGGAGGAGTTCAGCATCATGTTTTAAATTGTAAGAGTGTTTCAGTTATTTTTCTTGTGAATTGTGTAAGTTTCAGAAGGTGAATAAATAAACACTTTAATGAATAGAAACCAAGGCACAAGGAGAGTAATGGACATGAGCAGAAGAGTCAGGAGTAATGGACATGAGCAGAAGAGTCAGGGGTAAGAAAGAAATCTGAAATCTAGGTCAGGGCTTTATCCACTAACTCATGCTGCCTTACTCTATTTTCAAGTAATTTAGGTATAAGGAGAATTTTAATCAATTTTCTCTTGTCAGGTTTCAAGAATTATAGTAGCTTTTCATAATTTAACTTTAACCCTTTCTTGAAACCCAATTAGTACCAAAGACACTTCAGTTGCAATTCACATTTACACTTACAAAAAGCATCTACATCTTTATAGGACCCCCAAAGGAATAATATTTCAAACAGTTCTTAAGCATTCTCTGAATTATTTGTGAAACAATCGAATGAATTAAATATTAAAAATGAATTAAATGTTTCCATTTACTTAAAATGACAACCGTGTTTAATCATATATACCAATAATACCATATATAATAATGTATAGCAACCATACATAACTATATGTAAAAATAATATTGACAGGTTTGACAAAAACTGCCCTTGGAAGTTTTAATAAGCAGAAGTAAACTTTACTTCTCTGCTCTGAATCCCCACGAAGATCACAAGAGTTTTAACAGGTAGAGATTAGTAATAATAAACAGGCTTATGGTAAATATTAGAAACATTATTGATGTGATTGTGTTCTGTTTGCTTTTAACTAGGAGATGATTAGTGCTCTGTTTTTGAAATGCAAAATAAATTGAATTTTATTTTATTTCTATTTTTTTAGACTGTCAAGTCTTCACCTAAATACTGCTGACCCCACTTCACCTCTCTGGTTCTCACACTTCTGTGATTTTAAAGTTTCTTATCTGTAAGTTGAATAAGGGCTTAGATGACATATTCATCAAATGTGCAGATGACACAGACATGGAAAGGATATGTATAGTTTTTTTAGGCATACTAGGGAAAAGAGGAGGATGAAAAGAGATATAAGGTTGCCAATTGATGTGAATATGATGATAACCAATTACAAGGAGAAAGGAGGACTGCTCAATTATTTTGTTTCTGTTTTCTATGTCAAAGAAAAGACAGAACAAATGTAAAAAATCTAATAGGGAGATTTTGCCCAAGATGATTAAGGACATAGCAGAATACCTACCTGTCTGTAATGAGTTGGTAGGCCTAGTTAGTCTTGAGTACTGAGAGAACTGGCAGATATGATTGCTGAATCACTGTCAATAAGTTTTGAAATATTGTGGGGAATGAGGAATCTATTACAGGATGGGAAAAGGGAAAATGTTCAATTTTTTTTTAAGGAAAGAGAATGGAGGCTACAAATTATAAGCAAACCAGTTTAACTTTGCTTCTTGGCAAATTTTGACAATATTTATTAAAGAAAAGGTTATTGAACATGTAGAAATGGAAGCAATTATCATAAAACTGGGACTGTTTCATCAAGGAGAAATCTAAACTGGTAGATAATGCTGTAGAAATAATTCACCTAGACTGTAGCAAAGCATTTGATAGTATCTAGTTCTACTTAGGATTCAAGAAGATAAAGAAAAGTGTGGAAAAGATGGAGAGATGTGGAGTAGAGTAGACAATAGTATAATCAGATAGATTTGGACAGAGTTGAATGCATGGACCCAAAGGGTAGTCGTTAATGTTTTGATGTCAATTTGGAAGAAAACATCTGCTGTACTTGAGGTAGGTAGGTGACACAGTGTATAGCACTGGATGTAGAATTAAGAAAACCTAAGTTCAAATATGACCTCAGACACTTCTTAATTAGCTGCGCAAGTTGTTTCCCCCTTCCCATCTCAGTTTCTACATCTGCAGAATGGGGATAACACCTACTTTCCAGGGTTGTGAGGACCAAATGAGATATTTACAAAGCACTTTAGAAACCTTAAACTGTTATATACATGCTGCTATTAGTGACCTGAGGATTTTTACTACATCATCATCATCATCATCATCATCATCATCATCATCATCATCATCATCATCATCACTAACTTTTATATATTACTTACTGTTGCCGGGTACTGTTAAACACTTGACAAATATCATCTCATTTGAGTCTTACAACAATCTTGAAAGGCATCTGCATTTTACAGATGAGGAACCTGAGGCCCCAAAATAATGTTAATTAATACAGATGAGGAGTTAAATGACTTGCAATCTGTGACTTGAATAACCAAATAAATAGCATGCTGTAGTAAAATATGTATTTCTCTGTATGATCTTTCAAAGTTTCTTAAAACGTACAGTTTTCTGATGTCGCCTAAATCTTATCTTACTACTTGGGACCCAGGTTGTAACTTGGGCCTGTGATGAAGTTTTAATTTGCTGTAGAAACTTACTAATTGGCTTGCTGAAATCCTTCATGACTTGACCTCCCTTGACTTTGTACTCTGATAGTGTGTCACCCCTAGTTAGTCAGTACTGCCAAGGTTGTCCTGAATTTGGGACATTGGGTGGCCCATCACCACTCTGCTTTGAGATATGGTCTCCAGTGGCTCAGATAGTCAGGGGAAAATGCTCCATCCTCAATTTGAGGTAAAGAAGAAGTGAGAGGGAGCACCCCATTACCATCCAGATAGTCAAAGTGCACAGTACTCTAGAAAGAAACCCTATGTATAAACCTCATTGAAGACCCTGGACAATGGCGCTATCAATGACCGTCTCTGGCCGGCTAAATTGCTTCCCACTCTTGTCTGGTGCCCAGAAATCTTCTTCCCTGTCCCTCAGGAATCACCTAGACCCCTGTACAGGATCCCCAGGTTCTGCTCTTCTTTCTCTTACATGTCCCCTATTAGGTTTCACTGTTGCTGCAAGGCTGACTACCTCTGAAACTACTGCTGTCTACCAGCCCACCATCAGTGCTGGTGTCTCCTGCAATGACTCAGTCATCCTTTCTTGGAAGAATCCAGATGAACCAGTTGGATTGGTGACAGGTCAAGCTGGGGCCACAGGTACCTCCCTTTAGCTATTGACCAGAGCTGTAACTTAAGTGCCCTGCCTGCCACACCTCCATGAACAGAGGACAGACTGCCTCACTGCTACCTCCTGTCCTTTCTGGGCAGAACAAGAGTCACTGAACTACATGCTCCAGTGATCTGCACCTCTCCCCCTCAGCTCATTAACCCACCCACCCCTCCCCAACTCCCCCAAGTCAGAACAGAGATCACTCAGCCAGGTAGCTGCTCCAATATCCTGATAAGTAGCATTACTCATTTAGTATTTGAATGTGAGGGTTTGGTTGAGGGACCTTGTGGCTCAACAGGAGGACCTCTCATTCCACTAGATCCATAAAACTGCTGATCAAGTTTGGGACTAGGGCTTTGGGCAATGGAGGAACAGAGCTTATCTTCATCACAGCTAGAATCTGAATCATGCACCTCAGCAATAGGGCTATCTCAGTCCTGTGATTAAGCTAGGGCTGATACCCTTCAGGCAGTCTAAGCAGACACCTCAGTATTAGCAAAACACTTTATTTGTCAGGTATGGATATGACAGGTTGGGAGGGATAACTACAGGTAAATGACAGGATTCCCTCTATTATGCATCTGTAACTTGTAGCCTGAGACAGTTGCCTGTGCACACTGAAAGATTAAATGATTTGTCCGTTGTCATATAGCTAGTGTGTATCAAAGGCAGAGTTTGAATACATGACTTCTTGATTCTAAAACTGATCCTCTAAATCAAGGGCTACAGACTGCTGTGTGGGGGCAAAATGCAGCCCACCACAAGTTTTTATATGGCCCAAAGCTAAGGATGGTTTTTTTTATAAAATATTTAAAAATATAAAAACCATTCTTAACTCAAATGCTGTACAAATACAAACTGAAGTTGTATTTGACTCTTGGCAAGGGCTGCGGTTTGACCCCTCATCTAAATCATTGCTAGTTATCTCTAGCAGAACAATCAGGAATAAGGATATGATAATCTCAATGTACCTGGTTCTACTCAAGCCACATATGGAGTATTATGTTTAGTTTTGAGTATCACATTTTGGAATGGACATTAATGAGCAGAAGCACCTCCAGAGTAAGCGAACTAGGATAGGGAAGAACGCTGAGTTCACACCATTTAAGGATCTTTTGAAGAAAGTAGGGAATAATTATCCTCCAGCAGAGAAAACTTATGGTAGATATAATTATAAGATCATAGATCTAGAGCTGTAAGACAGCTTAGAGGAGATAAAGAAACTGAGGTGCAAAGAAATGAAATGGCTTGTCCAAGGTCATATAGGGAGTGATGAGGTGATCTGAGTTTCAAACTCAGATCCAGTGATTCTAAGTGCAGGTCTGTTAGAAAAATATAAAGAATAGTGCATTTCTAACAAGTTCTTTTTCTTTTTTTAATTCTAATTTATTATTCTTTTTAACACTCTTTTTGAATTGAGTTCCAAATACTTTTCTTCCCTCTCATTACTCTCCCCATCCACTGAGAAAACAAGTAATATGATATCATTTGTATACGTGAAATAATGCAAAATATGTTTCCATATTAACCATACTTTTTAAAAAAATCAAGAAGAATAAGGTGATAAAATTATACTTCAATTTGCCTTCAGAGTTCATCCATTCCCTCTCTGGAAGTGGATAGCATTTTTTCAACATGAGTGCTTTGGAATTTTCTTGAATCACTGTATTGATCATAGTAGCCAAGTTTTGTATCTTGGATCATCATTATAACATTGTTGTTACTGTGTACAATGATCTCCTGGTTCTTCTCACTTCATTTTGTATCAGTTCATATAGATCTTGCTATGTTTCTCTGAAATCATGTCCCTTGTCATTTCTTATAGCACAATAGTACTCCACCACAGTTATATGCTACAATTTGTTCAGCCATTCCTCAATTGATAATCTTCCCCTCAATGTCCAATTCTTTGCCACTCCAAAAAATAGCTTCTATAAATATTTTTGTACATATAGGTCCTTTCCTTTTTCTTTCATCTCTTTTGGGATATAGGCCTAGTAGTGGTATTACCTTTCTTAGTCCAGCTGAAACATATTAGATTCTAATCCATTCTGCTGTCTGCTTCTGTTTTATAAGTGAGCGCATCCCATTAACATTTGCATCCACAACTATGATGACTGTGCATTTACCTCCATCTGATTTTCTTTTGTTTCTTCCTCTCTCTCTCTGTCCCTCTTCGAAAGTTTATTTTTCTCCTAACCATCGCCTCCCTTCATCTGCCCTCCTGCTTTCCAAACTTCCTTTCATTTTATACCTTTCCCTTTTTCAATTCTTCCATCTTCTCACTTACTGAGACCTGGTTCTCTCTGAGGATACAATTCCCTGGCCACATTTTCAGACATGAATTGTACTTTCACTGTATCTCCTTGGAGTTAGAATATACTCCCTATTGCTCCTCTCAGGCTTAGCTTCTACCACCATACTTGGTAACTTCTCCTTTGAGATTTACTCAATCCGTATGTACTACCCAATCAAGATTCTGGTAGCTGTTGTCTGTAGATCTCCAGAATACTCTCCTGTCTTCAATGAATGAAGTGCCTGGCTCAGAGTCTATCCTTATACTTGAGGAAGGGAAGGCAAGAGAAGGAATGCAATAAGCATTATCATGTGTCATGAATTATGCTAAGTGCCTTTACAAATATTATCTAATTTGCTCCTATTAACAACTCTGTGAGTAAAGTATTATTATCACCCCAATTTTACTGCTGAGGAAATGGAGAATAAGAGAGGTTAAGTGATTTGCCTAGGGTCACACAGCCAGTACATGTCTGAAACTAGATTTGAACTCAGGTCCCCTTGACTCCAGGCCCAGGCCTCTATTCATTGCACTATCACTGGTGAAATCAACATATGTATATATACACACATATACACATATACAAGTATATATGTATATGTATATAAATGCATATATTAAACACACATATATTTATATTCCCTTAAGCAGTTCTTCAACTTATTCGTTTTCCATGACCTACTTCTCTCTCCCACCTAAGATGAGTATACCTTTGATTTAGGCATAACCACATTTTCATATTCATGAATTTTGAAATTCCCCTATCTTTTCCCAATTTGTTTTCATACTCTCCTCTGCTTTTTCATTCTTTGTTGTGGCCTTTGCTGCTTCATTCTCATTTTGATCTCTAATCTTTGATCCAATGATACTGACCTCTCTGCTATTTAATGAATAAGATATTCCATTGTTTGGCTCCAGGCATTTTCTCTGGCTGTCCCTCATTCTTGGAATGTTCTCCCAATTCATATCTATCTATGGCTTCCCTGGATTCCTTTTAGTCCCAACTAAAATCTTATCTGCTAAAGAAACCTTTTCTAGCCCCTCTTAATACTAGCCCCACTTAATACTAGTGCTTTCCTTCTCAATCACTTCCCATCTATCCTGTACATACCTGTTTATATTTGTTTATGCATTTTCCCCCTCATTTGACTATGAGCTCCTTGAAGGCAAAGGCTGTCTTTGCTTCTTTTGTTTTCCCAGTAATTAACACATTGCCTGGCATGTAGTAGGAGCTTAATAAACATGTGTTTACCGACTTACTACCTATCTGAGCTTCTTAGCCTCAAAGCAAGGAAGACCTGGTGGGAAAGTCCTTGAAAGTGTTGCCTCTGACACATACTGGTAGTATGACTGAGGCAAATCTTTTCATCTTTTAGTGCTTCAGGCAACTCTTTAAGAGTATAAAGTTGAAGATAAATTACTAATCTATGTTGCTAGAGGGAGTTTCTTCATCTGTGAGTTCCTCATACTAGCAAAAATCATAGGTTCAAGTCCTTTCCCTGTCATCTTACATATTAGACAGATGTTGTGAAGAATAAGCTTAATTTGAGGAAAAGTTGGCAAGAGATCCAGTTTAGCAAAGGTATCCAAGGAGTTTTTTTTCTTATTCTATATTTGAAACTTAATGAAGGTCAAATAAGGCAAATATTTCCATGTACAAAGCAGAACAGAAAAAAGGATTATATGTGAAACTACAAATTCACATGGAACATGATATTTTTAGTAGCTTAGAATAAATTCAACATATTCTCTTCAAAGCTGGCCAGTTTGTATTTTGCCTTTCTTTCTGTTCTATGCCTTTTAAAAGTGTTTTCTTACTTAATTTTTTTCTTTTAAAAATTTTGCTAACCTTATTATTAGTCCCTATTTCCTCATGTTCCATAACCTCCTTCCTGAAGATTAAAAAAAAAGAAAGAAAAGAAAAACTCTTCTATCAAATGGACATAGTTAACAAAAACAGTTCTCCACAGTGGTAACATATGAAAATGTGTCTTATTCTGTATCTTCCATTGATGACTTGTCTGTCTGGAGTTAGGTAGCATGTTTTACACTAGTCCTCTGGAATCATAGTTTAACATTTCATTGATCAGGGTTCTTAAATTGTTTTTGTTTTGTTTTAGCAATGTTACTGTTGTTATATATATATGTATATGTGTATATATATATATATACATATATACAGTATATATACACACACATATATATATATATATATATATACTGTTCACTCTGTATCATTTCATACAAATCTTCCCAGTTTTTTCTGAGATGACCCTTTTCAATATTTCTTATGCAGAATAGATATTCTATTATAGTCATGTGTTATAATTCCCAATTAGTGGGCATCCCTTTAGTTTCCATTTCTTTCATATTATAAAAAAAGCTGCTATAAATATTTTTGTATATACAGAGTCTTCTCTTTTTTAAAAAAATTCTTTAGAGAATAGGCCTAGTAGTGATATTATTAGGTCAAAGGGTATGCACAGCTGAATGATAATTGAGTGAATAGTTACCAATTGTTTCTCAGAATGGTTAGAGACAACTATATTATAGGGTGCCTGCTTTCCCTCAAACCCTTCAATAATTATCATTTCCCTTTTTGGTTGTTTTTTATTAGTCTGATCGACCTGAGAAGGCCTCTGTCAATGGAGAGAATTGAGAGAAAATAGTAGAAATTAAAACATAGCTAGCATTTACATAGTGCTTACTATGTACCAGACGTTGTGTTAAGTGCTTTACAAATAACTCATGTGATCCTCATAACCCTGAGAGGGAGATGCTATAATTAAAATGCTACAGTTGAGGAAAGCAAACAGAGAATGTGGCCTGCTAGGACCATGCATCTAGTAAATGTCTGAGGCTAGGTTTGAACTCAAGACTTCCTGACTCCAGGACCACTGGTCTATCTGATGAGGTCTCAAGGAGGGTGTGAGACCCCCACAAAAACTAGAGCACCCAGGGGCAGGTCATCTAGAGAAGAATTCACGGACTCAAGCATTGTTGAAGTCAAGATAAAGATTTATTGCGTTTTTCAGTGGGCAAGAGTTCTTAGGGAACCTGCAACCTTAAAGGGGTACAGGAAAAGTTTATACAGGATATTCTACAGTATCACTTGTGCCAAATATGCTAACTAGGTGTTTTGGGGTACGATTAAGGAGTGGTTAAGGAGTGGTCAGTTCTTAAAGAAGCATGCACTTTTGGTATCTACTGAGCAGGTACTTTACCCAAAATTCATAGGGAAATCACCCAAAGAGGGGCTACCTGGAGGTGTGGTTTTAGTTCTGAAACATCACTAAGTCAACCAACAGTCAGGGTTGACTAGGGAAAACCAAGATGCTCTCATTAATGTCTTGTTAGACAAGATAAATGTAAGGGAGTATAGGTATGTCCAAGTCTAGGATACATATGATTGGTCAGTGAGTAGTAATTGTTATGACCCAGTACACAGCTGGTTCAGACTAATGAGTTCTATAGGTGCAGCTGGCTGCTATAGCAGGAAGGGAGATAATGGTTGTTGCTAGGGCAGGTTGTGTCCTTGAGGGAGAAACTTCCTGAGATAGTGTTTTGAGGTTAGGGAGAAATGTGATTTTTAAAGAGAAATGTGATTTTAGAATTGGGGCCCAAGTACATGCACTCAAGCACCTCATCATATCCACTTTATTACTAAGCTGAAGATATGTTCAGGAAGAAGGCAGAGTTTGGGTAAAAGATCATGAGTTCTGTTTTGGATATTTTGAGGGGAGTAGCTGAGAGATTGTGATACTTATGTATGTACTATGGATAATAACTATTAATAACAAATGCTCTTTCTCTCATTGGCTTAACCTAGCCAGTGCTATCTTCCTGTCTCTCAGTCCTGCTCTGAAAATCCAGAGTCAGCTAAGTTCATGTTGGACAACCATCTCCATTTTCTTTTATGAGTTTCAAAAGGCATAGAAACTAGAATAAACAATTAAAGAACTAAAGCTCCCAAGATACTGTCTGCTTCAATTACAGCCAAGAAGGGACAAAAACCTTCTCTCTTCTCTATACCCCTTTTTCCACTGGATTGGAAAGGAAAACAAGATTTCCCTCCTTTGTTCCAGAGAATCAACAGGAAGGAAGGGTTTCAGTTTGGGTTGTACATCTCAGTGACCTGGTGGTCTGCTGAATTTGCTTGTTCTGATTCATGTCTGTGTTTAGTTACTCACTTACTCTACTGTCCTTGGCTTAAAATTCATAGCAACTCATACCTGATACTGGCTTTCTACTTATCACTATCTTGTGCTCCTTACGACCCTTATCTGTACATTCCATCCATCAGGGAAGGGTTCCAAAAAATAGAGATACTTAGAAGTAAACTTCTCTTCTCAGCCTGTCTATTGAGTATGTGAGGAAGTTCCTTGAAATCCAAAGACATGGGATGTTGGGGTTTGGAGTTTGGGATCTGGGTTTGATCACCTGAGGGTAGATATTTCTGACCAACCAACTATTCTTTGTAATGATTCTAAGAGAATCATTAAGATACCTTAATCAAAACAAGGGAATGTATTTACATACCACGTACATAACATATATGCATGTGTGTATACATGTGATATAGATATATATACACATACACAAAGGGCATGCATATATGCACAAATGTACATATGTCTATGTACCTATGTATATATAATATATGTTCATGTATTCACATTATATACAATACATATGTGTGTATGTGATGTCTGTGAGCATACAAGTAGGCTTATAGATGATTAGACACTACCTGGAGTTCCCTGAATTCCTGAGTCTTGTGATTTGAAAGAACTTCCCCATAAACTCAGGTAGCTAGGGATTGTAGTGGATAGAGCACTGGACTTGGAATCAGGAAGACCTGAGTTCAAATTACCTTCAGACACTTACTAGCTATGTGAACCTGGGCAAGTCACTTAACCCTGTTTGTATTAGTTTCCTTATCTGCAAAATGAACTGAAGAAGGAAATGGTAAAGCATTCCAGTATCTTTGCCAAGAAAACCTGGGGCTCACAAAGAGTCAGACATAACTGAAACAACTAAACAAAAACAAGTCCCACACATTGAGTGGCTAAACGGGAAGCCAGAGAAGGGAGGTATCTATATTGCTTAGGACCCTTTTGTGATTGCTAAAATGCACAGGTAAGGCTGGGAAGGAGCATAGAATTGCAATGAGGAAGAAGGAAGCCAGGTTCAGGTATATACATGGAAATACTCAGAACTCTGCCCAAGTCTGTCAGACTCAAACCAATTTATCAATTAGATGAGCTAACCTTAAAGAAAGAGAGAGAGAGAGAGAGAGAGAGAGAGAGAGAGAGAGAGAGAGAGAGAGAGAGAGAGGGAGAGAGGGAGAGAGGGAGAGAGGGAGAGAGGGAGAGAGGGAGAGAGGGAGAGAGGGAGAGGGAGAGAGGGAGAGAGGGAGAAAGATCTATTTTACCTTTGAAAATTTCTCTGACTCAAGGCTTTTTCTAGTAGTAATGTGTAACAAAATTCTGTTATCAAGATTAAACAGGAGTACAAAGTTTATTAGGTAACAGTTTTGATTATTCAAACAGAACAATGATAACTTAACCTTCAGCACACCTTGAGCAATTATTTTGATAAATCCTTTCAATTCTTTTAACTTCTCCCTCTTGGGATGCTCCTCCTTTCAGCTTCATTAAAGGTAAACTCAAGAGATACTTTTATTAATTGAATTAATCAGCCTTTCTTGCTTTTAGGTTGATTCTTACCCTGATCAGTTTTAGGGAGGAGTCTTTCATCTGCTGATTAGGTGTCACTTGAGAAATTGATTAGGCCTGCAAGTTTCGGAATTGATAGTTAAAGACAGACAAAGGATTTTCATTTAGATTAGATCAGGGACTTCAGACTAAAATGCTTCCTTAGTATTATTTTGTAATATGTAGTTGAAAGAGAGAATAGAAGGACCTTAGTATTCACTAAGTCTTATCCATCATGTGGAGCAATAAACAGAGAGATGAAAAGTGACTTTCAATGAGTTGTTAGTGAGCTTTGGCTGCTATTTCTAGGGTATAAGCCATCTAGAATAGTGATGAAAATGATCAGTTGTGGGAAAAAGTGCTTAGGTTTTCCAGAGCCAACATTAGCTGCATGAAGTCTTTTACTCAAGTTTAAAGACGCTGGCAGAATAAGTGATCAGTTCATTCCATCAAACAATTAGCCATCATTATTTTACTATAGTTTTACTCACTGTTTGCAAATCAATGCAGCTGATTTATACATATCATGCAAATTGCCAAAAATGATTTGTGTACACATTTTTAATATTGTGAGAGTTGAGTACTAAGAAGGTGGAAAGAAATATGGCTATTTTTCATTTGCAGAATTTGCTTTTATTAGATTATAATAGATGGATCATAAATATTATACAAACATGAACATTGATATATACCTACCTCAAAGCATGAAAAGTTGCCTACTTTTCCTACAGAACCTCATCATTAAGTGTATTTTATACACACACACACACACACACACACACACACACACACAAGGATTTCCCTGAAAAATAATGATGAACAAAATAATGAAGAAAGATTTTAATCAGACTATACTTGGAGGTAAACAGAAGATAGTATAACTAGAATGAAATCATTTTCTTCTTTCAGATCAGTGATGGACAGATAACAATCTGGAGGTTAAGATAAGAATTCACAATATTTTTGGTGACAAATTCTAGATACAAACACATTGCAGAAACAGATTTCACTTTATTTTCTACTTACCCAATTAATTATGCTTATTTTTTCTTTAAAATACATTTCATTAGCATCTTTGTTTTTTACATTTCTTACCTTTCCCATGTTATGTCTTCCCTCTCCATCTCCTAGAAAGAAAATTTAAAAAAGAGAAAAAAAACTTTTAGTAAAATTAACAAACATATTGAAAAGTTCTAACACTATATGCAATGTTCCATGCCCATGCCTACCTCTTCAAAGAAGGATGCAAAAGTGCCTTCTCATATGTCTTGTTTGAGGTCAAATTTAGTCAGTATAATTTCACAACATTCACTTTATATCATTTGTTTATTCTCACTTATGTTGGACATATTTTTTATTACTTCTATGTACTTCACTTTGTATCAGTTCATATAAGTATCTCTGCTTCTCTGTATTCACTATATTAATAATTTATTACAGTGCAGTAATATCCCATTATATTCATGTACTAAATCTTATTTATCTATTCTTCAGTTGATGGGCATTGATTTTGCTTCCAGTTCTGTGCTATTACAAAAAAGTGCTAATATGCACACACACACACACACACACACACACACACACACACACACACACACACACACACACACACACACATATATATATACACACACATTTGTGCCTGACCTATGGCAGAACCTTCTGAGCTGTATTGGGTCAATCAGCCACAGTTGGACTCACTGGACCTTGATCCCAATTTAGGACAACATTCACACCCACATCCACACCCACATATACATATACACACAGGTATATATACATACATATGTATACATTTTCCCTTTTGTCATTAACTTCCTTGGGGCATAGTTTGCACATATGTTGGATATGAGATCAGACTGGAGATATCTGATATACCTAATTGCAATAATTTTTCTCGTGAAAAATCTTTTCAATTATATGCCATTAAAATTATTTATTTACCTTTTGACATGACATTACATTGTCATCTATTCCTCTACATTTTATTCTCTTCCAGATTTTTTATGGCATAGTCTTTAGGTCATAAATCCATTTAAAGTTATTGTGATATATGGTATGAGATTTTGATCCAACTTTATTGGCCAGATGACTTTTCATTTTTTTTATGATCCTAATTAAATAAGGAGATTTTCCCAAGGTAATTTATGTTTCTAAGCTTATTACTGGACTATTAGTTTATTTATATCTGATTTTTTTTCTTTGTTCAGTCTGTTTAATTGGTTCACCAAGGGATCAAGATGGGGAAAAGAAGAGAGAGCAGCTAGTATAAGGGTGATAGAAACCACCACTGTGATAGGATTAGTGTTTTCCTGAAGTGGCATCCCCCCTCTCCAACTAACTTGATTGGTCCCAGTCTCCTGGTTTAGGGGTATAAAAAGTCCTAATGCCGCAGTCCTGAGGAGTCTGTGCCTCTCAGTCTTGGTGGGTTCCCTAGAAGATGAAGTCTGCTGAGGGGAACTGAACCCAGAGAAGCCACAGGCCACTTTAAACTTATTACATATTCTTACTGTGTAAGGGTAAAGTAAATCTCCTAAATCTTTGGTGATTTGTAACTACTTCATTTTGCCCCAACATTGAATTTGAATAGTAGCCCCTGATCCCTTAGCAGTTATAGCTACCTAAGGACCCAAAAAGAAGATTCTTAACACCAAAGTGCTTGGCACTCTCAATTAGCTTAACATCGGAAATGAATCTGTTATTATCAGAGGAAATAATATTAAAGAAGATATATTATTGCTTGCTTTGCTCCTGAACATTAAAGACCATGAGGTCTTGCCATTGGACTTATAACCTTAACCTATATTTGTTGTGCACTATCTGAGAGCAGCAACTAACTCCTTTTTTTCTATTTGTATTCCTAGTGCCTAGCATAGTGCCTTGTGTATAGTAAATGCTGAATGAATGTTTGTTTGTTATTAATTTATTTAATTAAATTCATGCTGATAGGATGCTTACATTATATGATTTCACATTAAATTATTTTCTTTCTCCATGTAATTCCGAACAACAAGAACAATAGCAGAAATTATTTGCAATTTATACCTCAGTCTGTAATCTGTGACCCAGTGCCTCAAAGTCTGACATTTACATAGAGTAGGTTTTATCTGGTATTTCTCTTTCCCCTTTCTACCCACCTAGATACTGTCTAGGTCTTATATGGACAATACCAAGAATTTCCCTTTGGAATTTCACAATATTGTTCATGTATGGATTTCTATTGAAGTGAATGAAAGAGTCTGCATGTAAGAGCTCACTTAACATTATGTACTTTGGATACAGGAAAGTTTTTATTTTCGCTCGCATAAAAGACTACAAAAAGAGTCATACAGTCCTTAATAATAATAATAAATCTCCTTCTATGTCTGGTGAGTCTT
Organism: Notamacropus eugenii; assembly: GCF_028372415.1. Lineage (NCBI taxonomy): Eukaryota > Metazoa > Chordata > Mammalia > Diprotodontia > Macropodidae > Notamacropus > Notamacropus eugenii. Next base: position 364,371,285 of record NC_092874.1, read on the forward strand.
ACTTTCTCACCAGGGACCTTATACAGTTGTCTAAACTCATAGCACTATCCTTTGGTTTTGACTCTTAAGAGGGAAAGCATTTAGGACTGTTTGGAATTCAACCCCTCAGCTTCAAAATCTGCGTGGGTTAGTGGGAGGCACCTGGTACTATCCTTTCTTTCCAAGAAGCTGTTGGCTGTAAAAAACTCTTTTCTTCCCTATGAAGTTGAAATGCAGGTGGCCTACTGCATTATTTCACTTCCATTCAAGAAAATCTGATATATCAAAATCTGAATTTACACAATAGCTAAATCAGGTGGTTGTTATTCACATTACAAAATGGTTTCCTGCCTTACAAAAGTCCTCCTTATAATTAAGCAGTGAGCTCTGCTAGATCATTTAGGAGATGAATAAATTCACAAAGGTATGAGTTACATATAGCTTTACAGAAGTGAAGCTGATTCCATTTGTGCCAAACAAAGCAGAATTCTAGAAGCAACTAGAGATGAATTGTGTTTATTTCTTTTAAGTTGGGACCAAAATAATAAATTTAAGTTCTACCATCTGAATAGATTTCCCTTTCTAAGAGACATTGTAAACTGAAGGATAGTCAGTATGATGAGAGGACAGACATACAACCATATCATGTACAGTATGATTGTAGAACTGGGAATTTTTATTCTCCAAAAGAGAAGATATAGGGAAAATATGGCAGAGATCTTAAAATATTTGAAGGACTGGTCATGTGTAAAAGATATTAATCTTATTCTATGTGTTCCCAGAGTTTAGTTATAGATAGAGAAATTTTTGCTCACTGTAAGGAACAACTTCTTAACAATTAGAGCCATACAACAGTAGAATGGGTCACCTCATAAGATGATGAATCCCTCATTACTGGAAATACCAAGTAGAAGCTGAATACATATTTGTCACTAATATTAAAGAGATCCCTTTGCTAGGAATATACTTGAAGGACAGGAGTAGTCTCCTATATGTATGTATATACAAATACATATGTATATATATATATACACATATGTTCATCAGTAATGATTCTTTTTTGTTTTTAGCAAAGATTTGGAGATAAAATATTCCCCATTGACTTGAGCAGTTACACAAAATTTGTCACATGAACAATAATGGAACATGACATATTAAATAATGCATATGATGAATATTGATCTAATAATGGTGGTAGTATTTTTCTGTCAGGATGAGTGGTTAAAGGTGTTTGAATGAGGAGAGCTAGATACCCCCTCTTAGAGGGTCCATTCCCTGACAGCTCTGCTCTTTGAACCATGACTTTATAGTTAATGACCTTAAACTAGTCCTTCAAGGGTGGTGTCCCACAGACCTGTCCCCTGGTAGATTAAGCTTGATAGTGGAACATAATAAGACAGTTTTTCAATAGTTAACAAAAATGTATCTACTTAACCACAGCAGGAGAAGTCAATTCAACTAGAATAGTTATTGAGGATTTCTGGAGATGAGAGAGCTAAATGATGCTACTTTGCTTGAGTTATTTATCATGACTTAATAGAATTTGTTTAGCAATACTTTCAGATGCTTTTTAGTGGGTGTGACTAGAATATGAGGTCAATAGCCAGAATCTTTTGTCCCTTGAACCAACCAAGTCTTAGAAAGCTTTCAATATTTTAAATTGTTTTTCCCTTTATATTGGCCATGTTGTAACAAAACAAAACAAAAAGCGAGAAACATGAAGTGAAAAAAAATATATACTTCAATCAGCACTCAGTGTTTTATCAGTTTACTCTCTGGAGGTACATAGAATTAAAATGGGTCCTTTGGAAATGTTTTTTATCGTTGTATCAATGGAGGTACTGTCTTTCTTTTTTTTTTAATGTTGAATAGTTTAAGTATAATTATGATCAAACAAAAATCAATAAGTTAAGGAAGAGCCAAGATGGCAGAGTAGAAAGATGCACATACTCTAGCTCTTCCCCCACAGCCCATAAAATATCTCTAAGAAAGAATCTCAACAAATTCTAGAGCAGCAGAAGCCACAGAATGACAGAGTGGAGGAGATTTCTAGCCCAGGGTGACCTGGAAGGCCTACAGGAAAGGTCTGTGGCACCAGACCCGGAGTGGAACCCAGCCCAGTGTTGGCCATGCTGAGAGGATCAGGACCACAGCAGGCCTTGGGGGCAGAATCCCCAGCAGCAGCAGTGGTTCACATATCCCTTAACCCACAGGCACCAAAGGTCAGTGAGAGGACTTTTTCACCTCCATGACAAGGGAGCAGGGTCTCCCCATAGCCCCAGCCCCAGGTGGCAGTGGTGGGCAGCAGGAGCTGTCAGCAGTGGGTTCTGGTGGCCACAGCAGTCAGGCAGCAGCCAGAGTCCATTGTTCCATTGTTGGAGTACTCCATCTAAAGCCCCTGGGGGAATTGAGCAGCTGATCAGAATACCAGCTGCATGCCAGGCCAGGGAGTAAACTGCTTTCCCTTGATTGTGCTACCTTGGAGGAACTGAGAACCTACAGGTCCCCAGAGTATACTCAATTCTTGGCAAAGGATCCAAAAGTCAAGTAAATGATTGGGAAAATGCCCAAAGGGGGGGGGGAATAAGACTATAGAAGATTACTTTCTTGGTGAATAGGTATTCTCTTCCTCCTTTTGAGTGAGGAAGAACAATGTTTGCCATCAGGGGAAGACATAAAAGTAAAGGCTTCTGCATCCCAAACCTCCAAAATAAATATGCAATAGTCCCAGGCCATGAAAGAGCTCAAAAAGGATTTGAAAATCAACTAAGAGAGGTGAAGGAAAAATTGGGAAGAGAAATGAGAGTGATGCAAGAAAATCATGAAAAGTGAGTCAACAGGTTGCTAAAGGAGACCCAAGAAAATGCTGAAGAAAATAACACCTTTATAAATAGGCTAACTCAATTGGCAAAAGAGGTTCAAAAAATCAATGAGAAGAATGTTTTCAAAAGCAGAATCAGCCAAATGGAAAAGGAGGTTCAAAAGTTCACTGAAGAAAATAGTTCTATAAAAATTAGAAAGGAATAGATGGAAGCTAATGACTTTATGAGAAACCAAGAAATTGCAAAACAAAACCAAAAGAATGAAACAAATGGAAGAAAATGTGAAATATCTCCTTGGAAAAACAACTGACCTGGAAAATAGATCCAGGAGAGACAATTTAAAAATTATGGGACTACCTGAAAGCCATGATCAAAAAAGAGCCTAGATATCATCGTTCATGAAATTATCAAGGAATACTGCCTTGATATTCTAGAACCAGAGAGCAAAATAAATATTGAAAGAATCCAACAATCACCTACTGAAAGAGATCCAAAAAGAGAAACTCCAAGGAACCTTGTAGCAAATTCCAGAGTTCCCTGGTCAAGAAGAAAATATTTTAAGCAGCTAGAAAGAAACAATTCAAGTATTGTGGAAATACAATCAGGATAACACAAGATCTAGCAGCTTCTACATTAGGGGATCAAAGGGCTTGGAATATGATATTCCAGAAGTCAAAGGAACTAGCACTGAAACCAAGAATCAGCTACCCAGCAAAACTGAGTATAATACTTCAGGGGAAAAAATGGTTATTCAATGAAATAGAGGACTTTCAAGCATTCTTGATGGAAAGACCAGAGCTGAAAAGAAAATTTGACTTTCAAACTTAAGAATCAAGAGAAGCATGAAAAGGTAAACAGGAAAGAAAAAATCACAAGGGACTTACTAAAGTTGAAATGTTTACATTCCTACTTGGAAAGATAGTATTTGTAACTCTTGAAACTTTTCTTAGCCTCTGGGTAGTTGGAGGGATTACACACATACACACACACACACACAGAGAACACAGGATGATTTGAATAGAATGGGATCATATCCAAAAAAAATAAAATTAAGGAGTGAGAGAGGAGAAAGGAAGAAATGGAATGGGGCAAATTATCTCTCATAGAAGAGGCAAGAAAAAACGTTTTCAACAGAAGGGAAAAGGGGGGAGGTGAGAGGGGAAAAGTGAAGCTTACTTTCATCACATTTGGCTCAAGGAAGGAATAACATGCATACTCAATTTGGTATGAAAATCTATCTTACACTGCAGGAAAGTAGGGGAGAAGGGGATAAGCAGGGTGAGGGAGATGATGGAAGGAAGGGTAAATGGGAGGAGGGAGCAATTAGAATTTTTGGGGAGGGACAAAGTCACAAGAGAGAATAGAAGACATGGGGGGAAGGATAGGATGGAGGGAAATATAGTTAGTCTTACAGAACACAACTATTATGGAAGTCATTTGCAAAACTACACATATATAGCCTATATTGAATTGCTTGCCTTCTCAGTGGGGATTGGTGGGAAGGGAGGAAAGAAGGAAGAGAAGTTGGAACTCAAAGTTTTAGGAACAAATGTTGAGAATTGTTTTTGCATACAACTGGGAAATAAGAAATACAGGTAATGGGGTATAGAAATTTATCTTGCCTACAGGACAAGAGAGAAGATGGGGATCAGGGAAGGGACAGATGTTAGTAGTGAGGGCACATTGGTGGAAGGGGCAATCAGGATGCAAGGTGTTTTGGAGTGAGATGACGGGAGAGATGGGGAGAAAATTTGGAACTCAAAATTTTGTGGAAATGAATGTTGAAAACTTAAAATAAATAAATTAAATAAATTTTTAAAAAATCAAAAAGTTAAGCAATATAAAAAAATTGGCATGAAAGTAGGTTAAAGCTTCAATGAACAGTGAACTTTCAATATGTATGATTTTGATAAAGGACAAGTGTTTTTCTTTTCAACTGCCAGTCAGTCTCTATTCTTTCAAAGGATGGATTATCTTATATGTAACGAAATTCTTTGTTTCCCCAGCATCTTCTCAGTCTTTCTAGATAATTTTTTGCACTTCTTCGTGAATAAGTTTTTTCCTGTCCCTTTATAGTCATAAGCTTCATCTCCAGTGGGTTCAGTTTGGTATATTCCTTGAAATCCTTTTCACCTTCATAAAACAAATAACAAATCAAAAGCACAAAATCTGACTCATGAATCATTCTTAATATCCTCTTTGCACCTCACGTTTTCATTAGCATCTTTATAAAGAAAGGACAATTTTTTGTGTATTTGTTAAGGGTTCTGATTCTGGCTGTATTTCTTCAGGAATATCTTTATGTTCTCCTATGCCAGCTGCTTGGATAAGAAAGACAGGTCTGGATATTTTTAAATCGGCAAGTCCATGGTCAAATAGTTGATTTATAAACAGTAAATTTTCTTCTTCTTCTTTTGTTACTTCTTATTTATGAAGTTCAACCTTTTTTTTTTTAAAGCTAGGCATTCTCCAAGATTTCTTGATTGCTGTGTTTTTATCAATATTCCTTGTGGCAATACAAGGAAAATGTCAGAATATTATAGAACTTCTCTGGATGAAACTAGAAAGAAAATTTGCAACAATATCTTGAAACCAATGGTTGAAAAGAAGTACTAAGTCTTCAACAATTGATTATGTTTGTGATATGTTTTTACCCTGTACATTGTTCTCATTCTTCTCACTTCATTTTACATCAGTTCGTATAAATTTCCATAGGTTTTTATGAAACCATTCTGCTTGTCATTATAGCACAATAGTATTCCATCACAAGCGGGAATCACCAGTCATCTTGACCTATGTCTTCCCATTGGACTCAGATGACTTTAGAGAAGAGAGTGAGACTGATAACTTTTCACAGCTTTGCCACACTTAAATCTAATTCACTTGCAAGTCAAGACATCACCCTCCTGATGCTATTGCTTTTCTTCAAAGGTTGAACATCAAACAACAATCCATTACAATCACATACCACAATTTGTTTGGTCATTTCCCAATTTATGGTCATTTTCTCAATGTCCAATTCTTTTCTACCCCAAAAGAGTTGCTATAAATATTTGTGTATGCATAGGTCTTTTCCTCTTTTCTGTGATCTCTTTGTGATACAACTCTTGTAGTGATATCCACAGAATATAATGCTTTGGACCTAATTCCAAATTATTCTCCAGAATGGTTAGATCAGTTCACAGCCCAAACAACAGTGCATTAGTGTATCTATTTTTCCACTCCAGGAAGTATTGTTTTCCTTTTCTGTCACATTAGCCAATTTTACAGGTATGAGGCAATATCTCAGAGTTGTTTTAATTTGCGTTTTTCTTATCCATAATGATATAGAGCATTTTTATGTGACTGTTGAAAGCTTTGATTTCTTCTTCCAAAAACTGACTGTTCATATGGGCTAACCATTTATCAATTGGAGAATGACTTTTATTCATATAAATTTGGCTTGATTCCATATATATTTGATAAATGAGACCTTAATCAGAGAAAATTATCATAAATTCTTTCCCAGTTTTGTCCTTTCCTTTTAATTGTGACTGCATTGGTTTTATTCGTGCAAAATTTTTAAATTTAATTTAATGAAACTTATCCATTATACTTTCCTTGATCCTGTCTCATTTGGTCATCAACTCTTCTCTTATCCATAGATCTGACAGGCAAAATTTCCCATGCACTCCTAAATTACTTGTGTTTTCACGTCTTAATCATTTTTATCCATTCTGACTTTATTTTGGTATATGATATGAGATATTGGTCTATGCCTGGTTTGTGTCAAATTGCTTTCCAGTTTTTGCCAGCAATTTTTGTCAAATGGTGAATTCTTGGCCCCCCAAAGTTTGGATCTTTGGATTTTTCAAACATTAGATTGTTATGATCATTTACTACTGAATAATGTGTACCTAATTCTTTCCAGTGATCTACTATCTTTTTCTTAGTACCTAACTGTTTTGATGACTGCTGTTTTTTTAAAATATAGTTTGAAATTGATTACTGCTATGCTGCTTTCCTTCACAATTTTTTTGTCACCGATATCCTTGATATTCTTGACCTTGTGTTCTTCCAGATGAATTCTGTTACTATTTTTCTTAGCTATAGAAAATAATTCTTTGGTAGTTTGATTGGGATGGTACTGAATAAATAAATAATTTAGATAAAATTTCCATTTTTATTATTGGCACACACTATCCACTTATTTCTCCCCTTGTTTAGATCTGTTTTTATTTGAGGTTTGCAAACATTGTATTAATTGTGTTTATAGAGTCAGTTCTGCAGCTATCTTGCCATATAGACTGCCAAGTATTTTATATTGTTAGCAGTTATTTTGAATGTAGTAGATAGAAATGCTGATGATTTATATGGGTTTATTTTATATCCTACAACTCTGCGAACATTGTTAATTGTTTCAACTGACTTTTTAGTTGATTCTCTAGGGTTCTCTAAGTATACCATCATATCATCTCTGAAGAATGAGACTTTTATTTCCTCATTGCATGTGGTTATCTCTTAATATCTTTTTCTTGTCATCATGGTATAGATTGAATTTCTAATTTGTTGTTGTTCAGGCATTTCGGTCTTGCCTGATTCTTTATGACCCAAATTTGAAGTTTTCTCAGCAAAGATATTGGAATGTTTTTGCCATTTCCTTCTTGAGCTCATTTTTACAGATAAGGAACTGAGGCCAACAGGATTAAGCAACTTGTCTAGGGACATAGTGTCATATAGCTAGTAAGTACCTTAGGCAGGATTTGAACTCATGAAGATGAGTCTTCCAGACTTTAGGTCAGGCACTTTATCTACTGAACCACCTAGTTGCCCTCTATTTCTAATACAATATTGAATCATAGTGTTGATATGGACATCCTTACTTCACTCCTGATCTTACTGGGAAGGTTTCTAGATTATGTCTGTTAAACATAACTTATCCTCAGTTTTAGATAGATAGTATTTATCATTTTAATAAAGACTTTTTTATTCCTATATTTTATAGTATGTTTATTTAAATAGGAATAGGTATTATATTTTGTCAAAAACTTTTTCTGCATCTATTGAGATAATCACAATTTTTGTTGATTTTGTTACTGATATGATCAATTACACTTGTAATACACCCAATATTGAACCAGCCTTGCATTTCTTGTATAAATCTCACCTGGTTATATGACCTTTGTGATACATTGATCTAATGTGATCTTTGTGATATATTGCTGAAATCTCCTTGATGATATTCTATTTAAATTTTTTTTGGCAAGAATATCCATTAGAAAAATTGGCCTATAGTCTTCTTTCTCTGTTTTTGCTCTCCCTGGTTTAGGTACCAAAACCATATTTTTGTCATAAGAGGAATTTGGCAGTACTTCTTCCTTATCTATATTTTCATATAGTTTATGTAGTATTTGGATTAACTGTTCCTCATGTGTTCGGTAGAATTCACATGTAAATCCATTTGGTCCTGGGGAGTTTTTCTGAGAAAGCTCATTGATGGCTTGTTCAATTTCTTTTTCTAAGATAGGGTTATTTATGTATTCTACTTTCTCTTCTATTAATTTGGGCAATTTATATTTTGTTAAATATCTATCAATTTTACTTAAATTGTCATTTTACTGGTATATAATTGGGCAAAATAACTCAAAGTAATAGCTCTAATTTCATCTTCATTGGTGGTGTACCCACCTTTCTCATTTTTGATACTGCTAATTTGGTTTTCTTTCTTTAAAAAAGTTAAATTAACCAACAATTTCTTTATTTTATTCCCCAAATCCCTAAAATCCTCCCATGCCCCTAGTTTTATTTATTAGTTCAATGATATTTTTACTTTTAATTTTTGTCAATCTCTCTTTCAATTTTCAGGATTTCTATTTTGGTGTTTTATTGGGAATTTTTAATTTGTCCTTTTCCTAATTTTTTCAAGTTGTATCACCAATTCATTGATCTTTCTCACTCTTATTGATGTATATGTATGGAGATACAAAATTTCCCCTAAGTACTCCTTTGGTGGCATCCCACAAATTTTAGTATGTTGTCTCATTGTTGTAATTCTTTTTTATGAAATTATTGATTACTTCTATGATTTGTTCTTTGACTCACTTTCTTCAGGATTAGAATATTTGGTTTCCAATTAATTTTAAATCTCAGCTTCCAAGGCCATTTATTGAATGTAGTTATGGTTTGAAAATGATGAATTTAATATTTTCCTTTTCTGTATTTAGTTGTGAGATTTTTATGCCTTAATACATTGGTAATTTTTGTGAAGGTGTCATGAGAAAAGGTATAATACTTTTTATTTCAATTCAACTTTCTCCATAGGTCTATCATATTTAACTTTTCCAAAATTCTATCCATTTCTCTAACTTCTTATTTATTTTGTGGCTTGATTTATCTACTTCTGAGAGGGGAAAGTTGAGGCCTCTGACTAGTATAGTTGTATTATCTCTTTCATCCTGTTATTCACTTGACTTTTCCTTTAAGAATTTGGATGCCACATAGTTTGGTACATATATGTTTAATATTGACATTACTTTGTTGTCCATGGTGTAGTTTCCCTGCTTATTTCTTTTAGTTAGGTCTATTTTTGCTATTGCTTTGTTTGAGATAATAATTGCTACCCCATGCCTTTTTTTTTTCTAACTTCAACTGAAGCATAACAGATTCTGTTCCAGTCCCTTCTTTTTAATTTTGTGTGTGCCTCTCTATTTCAAGTGAGTCTCTTGTAAACAGTGTACTGTTGGAGTCTAGTGTCTAATCTATTCTGCTATTTGCTTTCTTATTATGGGTTAATTCGTACTATTCACCTTCACAGTTATGATTACTAACTGTGCATTTTCTTCCATCCTATTTTCTTCTGTTTATCCTTCTCTGTCTCTTTTTATCCTATCCTTCCTCTAAAGTCTGTTTTGGTTCCAACTGCTGATTCCCTTAATCTGCTTTTCCTTTTATCACTCCTCTTCTCTTATCCCCTATAATTTCTTGACTCATTTCCAAGCTATCTATTTAGATTGCTTCTAATTGCCCTAATAATGCATCATCTTCCCATATAGGAATGTAAACAGTTTAAGCTTATTGAGTAGGTTATGATTTCTCTTTTATGTTTACCTTTGCATGTATCTTTTGAATCTTGTATTTGAAAGTCAAATTTTCTATTCAGTACTGGTCTTTTCATCAGGAGTGCCTGAAAGTACTCTATTTCATTAACATACATTGTTTTATCCTTAAGAATTATACTCGGTTTTGTTGGATAAGTCATTTTGGTTGTAATTCTAGCACCTTTGCCTTCCAGAATATCATATTCCAAGTTCCTTTCTCCTTTAAAAAGGAAACTGCTAAATCTTGTCTCATCCTAACTATGACATCATAATATTTGAATGCTTTCTTTCTGGTTGCTTGGAATATTTCCCTTTGACTTGGGAGCTCTTGAATTTGGCTGTAATATTTCTGGGAGTTTTCATTTTGGGACCTGTTTCAGGTGGTGAGCATTGGATTCTTTCAATTTCTAGTTTACTCTCTGATTCTAGGATATTGGGGCAGTTTTCCTTGATAATTTCTTGAAATATGATGTCTAGGTTCTTTCTTTGATTACAGGCTTTCAGGTAGTCCCAAAATTCTTAAACTATCTTTCCTAAATCTATTTTCCAGCCAGTTGTTTTTTCCAATGAGACATTTCACATTTTTTTCTATTTTTTTCATTATTTTGACTTTGTTATTTTTTCTTGATGTCTTATAAAGTTATTGCCTTCCACTTGATTAATTCTAACTTTTAAGGAATTATTTTCTTCAGAGATTTTTTTACTTCTTTAATATTTGGTCAATTCTATTTTTAAGGTGTTACTTTATTCATTATTTTTGTGCCCCCTCTACTAAGATGCTAATTTTCTTTTTTTCTTATTTTCTTGCATTGTTTTTATTTTTTTTCTCATTTTTTCCCCCCAGTATTCTTATTTGATTTTTTTTTTGGAGGCAATTGGGGTTAAATGATTTGACCAAGGTGACACAGCTAGTAAGTGTCCAAGGCCAGATTTGATGCTATCATCTTGAGAAAGGTATCTCTCTCTTTTTATCAGTAGGGATGAGATTATAATTAATCTCACAGCTCTCCAAAAGTTCAAGTACATAGGCATGAGTAAATTCTTGGTTATACATAGAAAGACATGAACTGATGAAAAATGAAATGACTACATCAGTGTTAACTGAAAGAATCTTATGACCAAAAAAAATGTGAAACCACACGGTGTAATTATAATGACCAAGCTTGGCCCAGAAGAAGAGAAGTGAGAATGGACTTCCTTCCTATTTGCAGAGGTGGGATACCACAGGTGTGGAGCCCTGCATATGCTGTCTGATTCAGTTAATGCATCAGTTAGTTTTGCTGAATTTACTCTAACACTCCCCACCTTCTATGTTATTAATGATAATTGTCTGGATGGAGGAGGGGCAAGAATAAATTGGGAAAATGAAAGTGATATAAAACAGACCAACATTTTTTTAAATAAAAAGAAAATTCATGTATTGGATAGTTCCAGTCCAATGATAATATTCCATGATTCCATGAAATATATAGTGTCAACTATGAGGGCTGTGTTACGACTATAATGAGCATGTTAAGTGTTCACTTTTACTTGGTCAGCATGACGACAGGGATATAACAATCTGGCAGTTTACTATTGGGGGAAGTGAAATACTGTCAGAGAATTTACATTATCTGACTTAGTAAGGTTGCTTTGTAAAGTCAGTTGAAGAGCTGAGTTTCTAGTCTTTAAGTCAATAGTATATAATAATATTTGTTCAGGGGTGAGACAAATTTGCTAGCATAATTTTGTTATTAGAACTTTTTTTTAAGGAATTTGTCCACTAATCTATTAACACTTTTTAAAAAGGAAATGAGGTTAGTCTGCCATAACCAGTTCTTTTTTTAAAATGTATTTATTTAACTTTCAACATTCATTTCCACAAAATTTTGGGTTCCAAATTTTCTCCCCATTTCTCTCCTCCCCCCCAAAACACTGAGCATTCTAATTGCCCCATCACCAATATGCCCTCTCTTCTATCATCCCTCCCTTCCCTTGTCCCCATCTTCTCTTTTGTCCTGTAGGGCCAGATAACGTTCTATACCCCATTACCTGTACTTCTTATTTCCTAGTAGCAAGAACAGTACTCGACAGTTGTTCCTAAAATTTTGACTTCCAATTTCTCTTCATCCTTCCCTCCTTACCCATTCCCTTTGGGAAGCAAGCAATTCAATATAGGCCATATCTGTGCAGTTTTGCAAATGACTTCCATAATAGTCATGTTGTGTAAGACTAGGTATATTTCCCTCCATCCTATCCTGTCCCCCATTACTTCTGTTCTCTCTTTGGATCCTGTCCCTCCCCAAGAGTGTTGACCTCAAATTGCTCCATCCTCCCACTGCCCTCCCTTCCATCATCTCCCCCACCCTGCTTATCCCCTTCTCCCCCACTTTCCTATATTATAAGATAGGTTTTCATACCAAAATGAATGTGCATTTTATTCCTTCCTTTAGTCGAATGTGATGAGAGGAAGCTTCATGTTTTTCTCTCACCTCTCCTCTTTTCCCCTCCACTAAAAAGTCTTTTGCTTTCCTCTTTTATGAGAGATAATTTGCCCCATTCCATTTCTCCCTTTCTCCTCCCAATATATTTCTCTCTCACCACTTAATTTCATTTTTTTAAAGATATGATCCCATCCTATTCAATTCACTCTGTGCTCTCTGTCTCTGTGTGTGTGTGTGTAATCCCACCAACTACCCAGATACTGAAAAGTTTCAAGAGTTATAAATATTGTGTTTCCATGTAGGAATGTAAACAGTTCAACTTTACTAAGTCCCTTATGACTTCACTTTGCTGTTTACCTTTTCATGCTTCTCTTCATTCTTAAGTTTGAAAGTCAAATTTTCTTTTCAGCTCTGATCTTTTCATCAAGAATGCTTGAAAGTCCTCTATTTCATTGAAAAACCATTTTCCCCCTGAAGTATTATACTCAGTTTTGCTGGGTAGGTGATTCTTGGTTTTAGTCCTAGTACCTTTGATTTCTGGAATATCGTATTCCACACCCTTCTATCCCTTAATGTAGAAGCTGCTAGATCTTGTGTTATCCTGATTGTATTTCCACAATACTTGAATTGTTTCTTTCTAGCTGCTTGCAGTATTTTCTCCTTGACCAGGGAACTCTGGAATTTAGCCACGATGTTCCTAGGAGTTTCTCTTTTTGGATCTCTTTCTCTTTTGGATCGGTGAATTTCTTGAATACTTATTTTGCCCTCTGGTTCTAGAATCTCAGGGCAGTTTTCCTTGATAACTTCATGAAAGATGATGTCTAGGCTCTTTTTTTTGATCATGGCTTTCAGGTAGTCCCATAATTTTTAAATTGTCTCTCCTGGATCTATTTTCCAGGTCAGTTGTTTTTCCAATGAGATATTTCACATTGTCTTCCATTTTTTCATTCTTTTGGTTTTGTTTTGTGATTTCTTGGTTTCTCATAAAGTCATTAGCCTCCATCTGTTCCATTCTAATTTTGAAAGAACTATTTTCTTCAGTGAGCTTTTGAACCTCCTTTTCCATTTGGCTAATTCTGCTTTTGAAAGCATTCTTCTCCTCATTGGCTTTTTGACCCTCTCTTGGCAATTGAGTTAGCCTATTTTTCAAGGTGTTATTGTCTTCAGCATTTTTTTGGGTCTCCTTTAGCAAGGTGTGGACCTGCTTTTCATGCTTTTCTTGCATCTTTCTCATTTCTCTTCCCAGTTTTTCCTCCACCTCTCTAACTTGATTTTCAAAATCCTTTCTGATCTCTTCCATGGCCTGAGCTCATTGAACATTTATTTTGGATGTTTGACTTCTATGTCTTTCCCTGATGGTAAGCATTGTTCTTCCTCATCTGAAAGGATGGGAGGAGATATCTGTTCACCAAGAAAGTAACCTTCCATGGTCTTATTTTTTTCCCCCTTTTTTGGGCATTTTCCCAACCAGTTACTTGACTTTTGGGTCCTTTGTCAAGAGTAGGGTATACTCTGGGAATCTGTGAGATCTCAGTTCCTCCAAAGTGGCCCAATCAACCATGTACTGGTCTGGATGCAGAAGGGGCTTTTATGCCCAGAATTTTAGCAGTTACCTCTCCACATCCCCCTGGCCTCCAGTTCTCAAGTCAGCACTGGGGGCTGATTTTCAGATAAGCTGGATGGGTAGGGCCACCATTCAGTGTGAGACAAAGACCAGCTCAGCCAGGGCCTCCACCCAGGGCTGAGGTAGGACTCAGCTCTTCAGTGCCCCCAGGGGTTTTTACGCTCCAACAATGAAACAGTCTATAAGGGCTGCTGTGCAGGCTCTGTGGCTGCTGCCTGCTGCTGGAGCTATGGGAAGACCTTTCTCCCTTCCTGGCCAGCTGATAAAACCCCATCACTGACCTTTGGCGCCTGTGGGCTGAGGGATCTGAGGACCTGCTACTGCGACTGGAGATTCCGCCCCCAAGGTGTCCTCCTCCCACAGTCTTGTAGCACTGTGCTGCTCAGCCAAGGCTGGGTTGGGCTCTGCCCTCAGCTCCATGTCCAGTGCAACCAACGTTTCCATGGGCCTTTCAGGTCACCGTGGACTGGAAATCTCCTCCACTCTGTTGTTCTCCACTTCTGCTGCTCCAAAATTTGTTGAGAGTCCCTCTCTACAGGTATTTTATGGGCTGTGGGAAGGACCCTGTGTAAGTGTGTCTTTCTAGTCCACCATCTTGGCTCTGCCCCGTTATTAGAACTTTTTAAAAAAATGTTTTAATTGAATTTTGTACATGATAAGGTCAAGTATGATAGAGATACCAAAAGATAAATTTCACCTATTTTAAGGAGTGATTTAAATAATAAAGTTTCCTTCAATAGCTTTGCTTTTAGAAGCAGCATGAATCTTTGAAAATAAAAGGGGGATCCAAATCCTGCCTTTGCCATTTAATGTCTTTGGGACATTGGAAAAGTCACTTACTTTCTCTGGGCCTCGGTTTATTCATTTGAAAATGAGAAACTTCAATGAGTTTATGGCCTAGATACCAGTCAATTCCAGATCAATCAATCAGGCAGTAAACATTTATTGAGTATCTATTATGTGCCAGGCACTGTTATTATCTATTATTTTTGTTTATTCAGTGCTTTTTATTTTTCACAAAAAATAATTCTGGTGATAGGTGAAAGGAAACTAGATTTGCAGAATGCTATTTCTATTTTCTACTCAAACTGGAGAGAAAAATTTCAGTTTAGATATTTTACCAAATGGACCCTAAATGGACCTTAATGGACCTTAAAAGAATTTGAGATGAAGAAGCATGCTGCATAACCAGAAGAGGACTTATTTTTTCTCTTCCTTGTCACCTTTTTTAATAAGTGCGAGGGCTCATGTCATTCAGTAGTCAGCAGAGGTCCTCAGTGCCATACTTTATTAGATACATATTATTCAAGAAAACTACTTTTCTACAATACGTAGTAATTCATGTTCCAAAGACTTAGTTTAATCTTTCAACTAAGTAATCATACTTAGCTATAGTCAGAAAGAGAGTAACCAACATATATGAGTTGAAATACTTTTCAGGCATAGAAAAGAAAGAAGACCAGAACTAAACCTGAATTATAGAAGAAGCAGAAGCAGAAGAAGCAGAAGCAGAAGAAGCAGAAGAAGCAGAAGAAGCAGCAGAAGCAGCAGAAGCAGAAGCAGAAGCAGAAGAAGAAGAAGAAGAAGAAGAAGAAGAAGAAGAAGAAGAAGAAGAAGAAGAAGAAGAAGAAGAAGAAGAAGAAGGGAGGGAGGGAGGGAGGGAGGGAGAGAGAGAGAGAGAGAGAGAGAGAGAGAGAGAGAAATCCAAGACAGTTTCTGGCACATAATAGTTACTTAAGACAGAGACAGAGACAGAGAGAAAAAAGACAAAACAAATCTGAGTGGGTGGAAGTTGTACACTTGACTTTGAGCTCTTGAATTATTTTGCTTTTAGAATACAACTTGCACTACTGAGTTGCTATTTAAAAACAAATTAAAACAAAATAGTACTTTGAATTTTTTATTCCAATTTTTCTTTTTATTCTTATAAATCTGGCAAATATTAACAAGCATGATCTTTTCCATATACAAAGAAGAATGGAAAAGGAGAATTGTATATAAAATTATAAATATTATGTAACTTTTAAAAAATATGTAATAACATTTAACATGGTAAGTCCAAAATTGTCTTGCCTCTCTGTGTGTCTTTCTGAACTTCCTTTCTTCTATGAATCTTAGAAATATTTCACTGATGCTCCTTACTTTCTTTTCTTCTTTGTTTTGACATTACTACCATTACCCTCTTCTCTACCCCATAATTCTCCCTAATCTAGAAAAAATGTAAGTTAACCCTTCTAACAAACAAATATAGTCAGTTAAAACAAATTTCCATGTTGGTCATGTCTTATTCTACAGATTTAGTTCCCTACTTTAGTATTACCTCTCCACTAAAAGGAGGGGAACGAGATTAGTTATCATATTCACAATCATGAGTTGTGATTGGTCATTGTATTGATCAATCTTTCTAAGTTATTTTCCTTTACAAATTGTCAGCCTCTCTGGACATGACCTCCCATCTTTATCTGGAAACTGTGTCGATAAGTCATTGAGGCATGGCAACTTGAATGGTCTCTGCTTCTCACCAAGATTAAGATGTGGTTGCTACTCACCAACACTACACATCTTTGGGACCTTTCCCCTAAACAAGGTAGTTGAATTAGGGAAACTGGGACCAATTAGGTTGCATGGGAGGAAGAAGCTGTGTCAGGGAAGCCAGAGAATTTGTGTTAGGGAACTGCAGTCCTATCACAAAAATGGAGGGCAGGTGGAAACTGGGTCAATTTTTGGAATTCTGAGTAAATAAAGAACAAGTTGCCACAGCAATAAAATACTTAGTATGCCAGAGTACAAAGAAATACTTATGCATATAAATGTTTTTAGACATATGCATACACATAGATGTTTCTGATGGTAACTTTTGAAACAATTCTTATATGTCAATCATCATTGATACTGCATTACACTCTATTTACATTCATTATTAATCTTTTATTATATTTTTAACTGCTTGTATTTAGCCTACATTTTGTTCGAAGTCTTTTATTTTTGAAATCAATAAACATGATATAAAAGGCTGTATGAAGTCAGGGTAAATCTGGAAGAACCACAACTTACATGTAGTACCTGAGGCATCATCTTACACATGGTGATCCCAGGAAAAGTTAATTCTGGTTCAGGGTATTTTGTGAATTTGCACCCACTAAAAAATTAAAATAAAATAACCAAACACCAGAAAAACTAGCCCAATGTATTGTCTTATACAACACAGCCAAATTATGATTTGATTCAAAATAAAGATAAGTAATGAAATAACATAATAAGAAAAGTAGCAGTAGTATATTTCTTCCATAAACCTGGGAACATTTTCCTACAAACACATGTATAATTGTTGCAAAGGGTGTAGGAAGAACAAGTAGAGAAGCATATATGTAAAGAGTATAAGTGACTAGGTCATATGAATGGAGAGTTTACTGGGACCTCCAATAAGTACCATAGTACTGCCAGAAGATGGCAGAACCACCTGTCACTGCTGAGGTATCACAGACCTTTCCAACCCAACCCTTGCACTATTGCCTGGGTTCCACCAGGTGAAGGGTGTCCACTTTCAGATGGATGCTATGTTCCACATCAATACCTCTGCTGGAGGTGTCCCAGAGCCCTACCCCACTTTAATCTTAGAACCAGTTATCTTCTGTCCTGCTATTATTCCTCAACGTCCTCAGAGGTACCATCTGCCTTCTTACTTTACCTACCAGAACCTAAGTATCACTTGATCTTTCCATTCTCCATGAATACATATGAATGCAATTCCCTCTTTATGTATTGTTTCCCCTGGGGCAACTAGGTGGTGCAGTGAATAGAGCACCAGTGCAGGAATCAGGAGGATCTGAGTTTAAATCTCACCTCAGACACTTGACACTCACTAGCTGTGTGACCTTGGGCAAGTCACTTAACCCTAATTGCCTCATCCTGCATCATCTCCAGTCATCCTGATGAATATCTGGTCACTGGATTCAGATGACTCTGGAGGAGAAGTGAGACTGGTGACCTGCACATCCCTCCCTCACTCAAAACAAAGTCAAGTGCAAGTTATGTCATTATTTCTCTGATGGCATGGTCTGCTTCAGCCATGAAGAACGAACACATATTGTTTCCTCTGCTGGAAACAAAGTTCTATGAAAGTGTGGATAGTCTCATATTTCTGTACGTATCCCCACTGGTTAGCACTATGCCTGGCAATCAGTCATTCAGTAAGTATTAAGTACCTACTATCAGCCAGGCACTGTGCTAAGCTCCTGGGATACAAAAAGAAGCAAAGATTGTCCCTGTTCTCAAGGAGCTTACAATCTAATGGGGGAGATGGCATGCAAAGAAATATATACAAAGCAAACTATATACAGGTTAAGTTTGGAAATAATATGCAGGAAATAATAAACAGAAAATATATAAGAAATAATGCACTTGAATTAAGAAGGATTGGGGCAGGCTTCCTGTAGAAGGTGGGATTATCATCGAGACTTTAAGGAAGACTGGGAGGTCAGTAGTCGGAGTCAGAGAAAGAGGGCAAACAGAGGGAAGAGAGCATTCAAGGAATGGGGGATGATTAGAGAAAAGGCACTAAATAAATAAATAAACAAATGAATGTATGAATAAACGAACAAATGAGCAAACAAATAAATAAATGCTTATCCATTCCGTGCTGGGTGACCTTACATAGCCCGTTGTCCCTGAAGGGTGATGCTCCATTGGCATCATGGTCATTACTAGGTCTTCATCTGCTGGGCATGTGGTTGTGGAGTTTCTTGCTTCTTCCATCTTATGACTTCCACTAGACCTCTCAGCTGAGGTGTTAATTCTTCTGAGAGGAACAGCAAACTCTATCATCCCTCTCTTAGCTTAGATTCCTGAGGACAAAGGATCTCTTGTCTTAGTGACAGAGGTAAGTCCTTCACACACCATTAACTGGAGTGACTTTCTCTGTCTCTGTTTCTCTTTGTCTCTGTTTCTGTCTCTATCTCTGTGTCTGTATGTGTCTCAGTTTCATGAATGTTTTGCTTTCTTTCTCAGTTAAAGAAATCTGTCACTTTAAGTTGACTACATGCAACTTTTTTTTTCCTCCAGAAGGAAAGTCTTGATTCTAGGCATTAACCACTTTCATTCCATATTTTACCTTTATTATACATGTGTATATTCACATATGTCTTCATGGTCATATGTGTGCCTTTGGCCAGTAATAACTGTCCAAACTTTGAAACAACCTTACATATAAATAGAGAGATGAATGATATCTTGAAGAGAAATAGTTAAAAAAAGCTTTCTCATGAAAGAGTTTAAAGCTTGGATCTTAAATCAGAGGCTTATTGTGGTAAATCCAATAAATTTCAGAAAATGATGTAAGTTGAATAATTTTATAAAAAAGATTATAAAAAATGATAGAAATGATTCATAATTCTTTTATTTATGATATAAAGCTATTGGATAAAAATCATCCCTCTATCTCTTGTATTCTTTCCTATTCGTTTGCTTCCCCCTTTCCCTTATCCTTAAGAGCAGTTGCCTAAAAAACATCCAATTCATTACTTCCTTCATTCAGCAAATATTTATCTGATCATCTCTTTTCAATATAATATTATTCTGGGTCCTATGAGTCCTATTAGAAGCAATCTTGGCCTTCAAAGAATTACAACATATGATATAAAACTGCACAATTATATAACTGCAAGATTTAATGCTAAGTAAGCATCATGGACACTAAGAGTTTCCTAATATTTAAGAAGCTGAAATTATCAAGAAAGGAAACATAGGTAGGATTTGTCACTTCCCTCTGTTCTCTTTATTAGACTTAGACTGCCTGCTGTTTAGGCAATAATATTAATTCTCCTCCCTCAATCCTCCCCTTCAGGAACCTTTGACTATTACTCCCTGGATGCTCTAGCCTTGATAGATGAGTTTTTGCCTTTCATTGCCAGGGTCTAAGTCTCTACTCTAGCTAATTCTTCACTGTCTCAGGGTAGGTCTCTTACCAACACGTTTTTACATATTTTCTTCCTCCATTAGAATATAAGCTCCTAGAAGGGAGGGAATGTCTTTCTTGCTCTTTAGAATTCATGGTGCTTAGCACAGAGCCTGGCATGTAGTAGTTGCTTAAAAATATTTCTCTCTCTCTCTCTCTCTCTCTCTCTCTCTCTCTCTCTCTCTCTCTCTCTCTCTCTCTCTCTCTCTCTCTCTCTCTCTCTCTCTCTCTCTCCCTCTCTCCCTCTTCCCCTCTCCCTCTCCCTGCCACCCCCAAAACAATCTCTCCTACATTTCACCCTCTATTAAGGAGATAGTTGGAGGATATTGGACTGGAGAGAGATGTCAGCAAAGGTAGAAATGAACAGGGAATAGTATATAGAGTACCACAGGTGTGGCAGAGTTTGCAGGGAGGGGTCAAGGGAAATAGCTTGGATAGGCAGATTGGTGCCAGCGTATAAAGGGCCAGGCATAGTCTGAGGAGTTTGGGCTTACTTTAGAAGTAATGAAAATTCGTTGGAAGCTCATATAATTAGTTTAAAGTCTAAAACAGTGCTGGTCTCAGTAAATATTTTAGAGATGGGAACAAGAGATAGCATATTAGGAGAAATTAAGGGTGTTCATTGAAGAGCTACTATCAGGTAGTAAAACTGGGGTTATTTTTTTCCCCCTAAATAGAAGAGTATGCTTTCAAATTCCCCTCTCCCTAGCTTATTATTTGCTAGATTTAAACTTGCCTTTTTATGGGAAAACTATAGATTTCTTAATAGTTAGATTCTATTTCCTTCTTAATCCATTTTTTCCCCCAGGAAATTCTAAAGTTTTATTACTTTTAGGTAAAAGAATAATTAAAAACAATCTGAAATATTTTCTTGCACCATTGTTCCCACAAGTTAGCTAGGAAATACGAACCCTTTATTGTGTTAGTCTGCCAAAAGGATCTCTTTTTTTTCAGGTTGGTCATATTCATAAGTGAGATATATCTATATCTATATATACATATATGCACATAATATAGTATCTACACAGATATATACATATGTATACATATATTTACATATTTGAAATGGCAATATAAATGGAGGGAAAAGAAGAGGTAGAGGGAAAGGACAGGAGAAAGAGAAAAGCAAAAGAACAGGATATGATTCACTAATTTGCCTTATGGGATATGATAAAATTAATGATTCAGGTCTGTATTCTACTTTATGGAAGTGAAACTGACCTTGCTACACTATGAAATAGGTTGGGGTAAATCTTTTTTTTTTTCTATCACAGTGTACTGCACAGTATAAGCAAGATGAAATCAATGTGAGATGAGAAGCAAGTGTGTGTGTGTGTGTGTGTGTGTGTGTGTGTGTGTGTGTGTGTAGAAATAGAGTAAATATTTTTTCCTCAAGATATTGAGGTCATTTTATGAGAGCTAAAGACAGAACAGTTTTTGAGAGGCATTCTGAACACTTCCATGGAGCTTTTATTGATCTGCAAAAAGTCATTTTTTTCTTTAAAATGTGTGCCTCTTCTTTTGGGGTGAAAGGTAAAGGGCATGCCTGGATCCCAAATGGATAGTTTGGGCGAATTTTCTAAAATAAATTTGAGTTGGACAAAAATTCATATGGTATATTTATCTTAGCAGATTAATTTCACCCAGAGTAACATATCTGTTGTATTTCTTTTTCCTGCAAGAATATAAACTATATATTTGCTTACAATTAGTTTGCTTAATTCTCCTACCACTAACAATTATCTTTGATCCTCTCATTGTTGACTAAAGTAGAAGCTATGTAGTACCTGGATGCACTCTCCTTGCCTCAACTTGACAATTAAATTCTCCCTGACAAGACAACCTAAGGTTCAATGTACCCTGTGGGTGCATATTAACTCTGTAGCCTAGCTCTTGAGCCTCCAGTGACATGATTCCTTCTCTGGTCACGCAGAAGATGAATTAGTTCAAAACAAAGACATTAGGGGTAGGAATAGGGACTGGATTTGTGATTTCATTGGTATAGGGATGAAATAACAGTAAGATAAGTGGTAATAAAATATTTTCCCCACATATCTGAGTTATCTGCTTCCCAAATTATCCACACTATTAGTGGGTGAGGTATACATATGTAGAGAACATGAGGAGAGAGATGCACAGATAGAGAAGATATATAGCCATGTAGTACACATGTGGCTTAAGTAGATATGAGGGAGGCAACTCATACCTCTGATGTTACAAGCCTGTAGCTACCTGCTAGTGTTGTTCATTAAATTACTTCCTCCAGTTCTTTTGTCTGGTAGTTTCCAGTGGATTTCAGTATCTGTGGGATGTATGGGAGTTGTTTGTAGTCTCTTCTAGGCATTATTCCCTGTGGTACTAGTTCTGTGGTTGATGTTGGTCACTGCCAGACAGTCTTACTAAGCAGGAAGTTGTGGAACTTCTGGATGGTTTCAGCTTCCGGGTGTAGTTGGAGATTACAGTAGAAGTGCTGTATGCTGTATATGAGGAATGATCTCTGCCATTTCTGTTAACTTAAAGCCCAGAGATTTTCCTATTATGCTTTCTTTCAAAAAAGGCAGAAATATTGTTTTAAGAGTGACTTTGAACAAATAAGTCATTTTGTCTATTATAAATACTCAAATTAACTATAAAGGATATATGAAGAAAGATGCCATCTGTATCCAGAGAAAAAAGCTGATAAATTGAGGTATAGAATAATTATATATATTTATGTTACATATTTGACGTCATATACATAATACAATTATTTAATAATAAAATATAATATAAATATGTATTATAAATTATATTATTATATACTAATATTTTATTTACATATGCCACCTATTTTGTGTCTAATGGTAACCATTTCTAGGGTGGGGGGAGGGAGAAAAAAGGGTGGGAGAAGAAAATATGCACGATAATTTTTTGTGTATTTAGAAGGAATAGCAAGTTGTATGTAGTGAATTTGTAGTTTCATGTATAATCATCTTTTTTATTGTGTGTTATGGAAATGATTGTTTTATTCCATAAATTAAAAAAATAAAACAAAACACAAAAGTCAGAAACATTAATGCACCCAGCCATCAGACTAGCAAAAAGTCTACGTTGGCCTTTCTCACATAAGGAAGTTAGCTTATTTGGTGGAATGGGCATTTCTGGTCCAGAATATGTATTACCTCACCCCAGCTCCTGAAACATCAAGCAGAGAGCTATTTTTGAACTATTACCTGGTTTTTTCCTCTTTCTGTCCTTCCTTGTCACCATACTGCCCTGTGATTTAGGATTAGGAATCCCTTGTTTAATTCCCAATAGCTACACTGTACCCAAGAGCAACTAGGTGGTACAGTGAATAGAGTGCCAAGTCTGGAGACAGGAAGACCTCAGTTAAAATCCAGCCTCAGACACTTTCTAGCTGTGTGACCCTGGATAAGTCATTTAACTCTGTTTGTCTCAGCTTCCTCATCTGTGAAATTAACTGGAAAAGGAAATGGAAAATCACTTTAATGTCTTTGCTAAGAAAACCCCAAATGG
Source organism: Notamacropus eugenii (assembly GCF_028372415.1). Lineage (NCBI taxonomy): Eukaryota > Metazoa > Chordata > Mammalia > Diprotodontia > Macropodidae > Notamacropus > Notamacropus eugenii. Next base: position 364,394,678 of record NC_092874.1, read on the forward strand.
GGTCATGAAGAGTTAACCACAACTGAAAGACAGCTAAACATCAAAAACTATACCTAGTTAGATTTCATTTTAAAAGCTTCACTTCCTCCTAAAATTGCCAAAGGCTTTTTTAAGATTTTCAGACCCATCAGTTTCTTAACTGAAATTTTTTTGCTTTGCTTTGCAAATGGTTGGGGGTGGGGGGCAATTACAGGAATAAATCTAAAGTTAAGGAGCAATGTGATTATTTTTTACCTGCCTAGCTATATTCTTGCCCTCCAGGAATTCAAATCTTTTCAGTGTTTGAATACTATAGTTAGAATAACACAAATGATATAGATGGCTTAGACTTTGTGTAATTTTCTGCCTAACTTTTGTATAGTGCTGGACATATTGCACCTAAATTCATTATTGGTATTTAGATTTCTCCACCCAGTGTCCGCAGTCTATTGGTGGTAACTGTTGGCACCTCCCTTATTCCCCAGATTAAAACTGCTCCAGGATCCAGTTGCTCTCTAGTTCCTCATCTCCTAGAACTTAGGTCAGAGGACCTCACTTAAATGTGTACCATTAATGCTAAGCTAAAGGATACAATTAGTTCAAACTGCAAGCATTTAATAAAATGTCATAGTAAGAAAAGTAATAAAAAATTTTTCCCCTTATAAACCTCTCCAGGTCAGGTGCTTCTTCACTCCAGACAAAGAATTCTCCTACACATATGGTATAGCACATTTAGAAAGAGGAGGCACATGTAGGGAATGTAGTGGAGGGAACATTCATGTAAGAAACACAAAGAGGAACAATCATCTCTTATGCTTCTGATGCTGAAGAGGTACGTGTGTGGGGGGTGATGTGTCAGTTGAATCAATCATCTGAGCCCACTTAAAGTAACTTAAAAGATACTCTAGTCTTGATACCTTATCAGATGAGATCCCTGCTGAATCAATTAATCATTGCAATTCATGCAAATGTGAAAACCTGGGTAATAAAGATGGGAAGAAAGAGAATGCTTTAGGTCATTGGATGAAATTAAATAAACCAGTCCCGTTCTCTAAACTTGGGCCCATTTTCTTTCTTTCTTTCTTTCTTTTTTTTATTCCAAATATTTTAATAAGAGTTCTCTGCTAGGCATTTAAAACACCAGTTTGTGAGGATAAACTCCATTGAAAAGAGAGAATACAGAACGCAGATAGCCACGGAGCTGAGGAATTTTCTTGATTTGGGGCAGGATCTGTGAGTCCACTGTTTTCTGATCAGCCTTGCGCTGCTCTGTAATCTCGTATTTCTCTTTTTCTGTATCAAAAATCTCTCCTTCTTGGTTTCTGGGTTTATGGAGCCTCTTCTTCTTGAAGTAAGCATCAGTAAGATGATTTGGAATTTTTACACCTGATAGGTTAACCCTGGTAGACATGGCAATGACAAATTTCTGATGGGTCCTTCTCAGAGAAACACCGTTGATGCTCAGGGGTTGATGCTCACCAGTAGCAAGCCACTAGCCAGATGCTTCAGGGAAACCACTCGCTTGCCCCTGTGGCGGCCAGTGAGCATGATCAGAACGGTGCCTGGGGTGATGCTAGCTCGAAGTCTCCTCACATGCTGGCTGAAGGGCTTTTTGCCATGACTTAGCAGCTTTCTAGGCACATCTTCAGTAGGGTAATACCTAGGCATTTTGCGAAACTTTACCACACAGGTTCCTCTGTTCTTATCGCCACCAACTGGCTTTGAGATAATAGCAGGTACCTTCTCTTTCTTTTCCCTTACAATTCGGGTTTTTGGTGCAGCTTATTTCTGCTAGTACATGACTCTCCGGGAATACATTGCAGACCTGGAGTACCTACTAATCCCCTGGGCCAGGACTGGATTCCGACTGAAATGCTTTCGAGGCTTTTTCACCACATTTTCAGCCACATCTTCCATTTTGCTCTCCTTCTTTTCCTTTTTCACCTTCTTTTCCTTTGGTTCCTTTGGGCTTTTTGTCCACCATCTTGAGAGATGGGAAAGAGCTTGGGCCCATTTTCTTCTGGACTCTGTATATACTAGAAGCACAGTGTCTTCCAAACTTTTGGGGGATATTTGGTACCAACTCTTACTATAAACATATGTATATATATGTATATGTGTATATATATGTATATATACATATATATACACACACATGTGTATATATATATATGTATGTATCTATCAGTTCAGTAAATAAGTGTTTCTAAAAACTAAATTTAGGGGGCAGCTAGAGGGTGCGGTAGATAGAGCACTGGACTTGGCATTCTGGAAGACTCATCTTCCTGAGTTCAAATCTAGCCTCAGATACTTACTAACATGTGACTCAGGGAAAGTCACAACCCCATTTGCCTTAGTTCTTCATCTGTAAAATGAGCTAGAGAAGGAAATGGCAAATCCTTTCAGTATCTTTGCCAAGAAAATCCCAAATGGGGTCAAGAAGAGTTGTATATGACTGAAATGACTGAACAGCAACAATAGAAACTAATTGATAGTAATAGATAACAAGAGGAAGCACATTGGTGATAGTGGTGGTGGTGATGACTTATCAGTTATAGTTCTAGAAAAATCATCTCTAAACTCCTCAAGGTTACTTCTAGTACTCTGAGGGGAAAAGGAGCCACACAGTTTCTGGGGAACCAATTTAGTTAGAGTGGAGATTAGAAGAAAGGCCTCAGAGGCTTCATGATACAAGTAATGTTGCTGCACTGAACTTCCTTTAGGTTGGTTCTTCTAGTCTCATAGTCTCTATTCAATATTGTTCCACCAGAGAATGCTCTTCTGCTGGGCCAGGACTGGCCCAATGTGTAGTCTCTACCCAGTGCCCTCAGTTGAATATACTGCTGAATATTGTTCTGAAAGATAATGTTTGGATTGCCAGGTGTAGCTTTTGCTAGATGCATCTCTGCTGTTTCCAACTTCTGACACAGATGAAATTCTTGGCTAGCTCTTACTCTAAGGAGGAATGGGTACTGCCATGTGAGTGAAATCAGGTTAAGTGAAGACCCCTCAGGCATGAATTCCCCAAAACCCCCACCCTTCCTGCCAAAGCAACTAAGTATCCCCCTTAGGCAAAAAAAATGCTCTAGGATGAAGGAGAACCATCAAAGTTCCAGTCAGGTGACCTGGTGTACCTTTCCCCTTCATCACCCCTTATGCCAGCCATATCAGTATTCTTCCCTTAAGTTCCATATTTGGTAACAAAAACCCTCATTGGTGAGCAACAATCCTTTCCGTGTTCTTTGTCTCTGAGGTAGATTCCCGCGCTTAAACTGTACACCTGGATTCCCAGCCAATGGGAAGAGAGGCTAGTAGGTTTCTTCATTAGAGACTATATAATGCTGTTCTCCTTTCTGCTCAGGTGCACTCCCTTGCTAACACCACCCATGGTCTTGTGGGAAGTGCCCCTTCTCATGAGATTGTAATAAATTCCTTTTTGCTATGTACCTTGAGAAGCCTCTGAATTTAATTTGAGTAAGGGTTGCTGTATCCCATACGCCACGTATTTTTAGTTTAAAGCACAAAGGTTTTTTTCCTGCTATCATTTTTTTTTTTTGAAAAGGACAAAATATTGCCTGAGTCCAGTAAAAAGCAACCTTTTCCTCTCCAGCCTGGCAACATTTTCTTGTCTTATTACCTTTAGTTTAATTTCTAAAATACTTACCTACCCAGTCAGAGAATTTTTAGCCCCGGGCAGCTCTTTAAAAATAAGAGTAGGTAGTGTCTTCCCAGCTAGCCGATGCCCTCAGGATTAATTTTTACTTTAAACTAAATGTGCCAGTCACTTTTTAGTTTTTGTGTGTTAAATAAAGGTAGTGAAATGGAAAACTAGAGCAGGAAAGCAAAAATGTGCAGAACCTTAGGGGAGAAGTATTAAGGCCAAGTTGGATCAAGTGCTTGTACTTTTAGCTCTTTCCTGTAGGATTGCTAAAAGTTCACATTTAGAAGAAACAACCAAGTCAAAAATGCACTTACCCTCCAATCTGTCCTGGCTGATCAATAGAAACAGAAGATTTCCCCCCAGTTCTGGATTAGGCCATAGAGGGAAAATATAAGTTATCCATGTGGAAGAGAAAAGAAAAACAGAAGTTAAGAGCTATGATAGGTAGAATTTTTCTTTGCCAGTGTCTGTGTGGTTGCTTCAGCCCACCTCAAAGAATCATCCTTCTCTTCTTCCTCACTGTGTTTCCCATACCCCATACATGTGATCAGTTGCTAAGTCTTATCCAATCTACTTGCACAAGATCTCTACGTATATTATGTACCCTTTCATCTCATGCAACTAGTGCCCTAGTTTGGGCCCTCAAGCCTCTTGGCTTTTCATGATTGTCTTCTTGTCTATATCTTCAATAAAAAAAGTACCAGTACAAACTTGCCAAGTTTGGAGATGGTGGTAGTGTAGGTAGTGCCACCAGGGTAATAGCTTCCCATGCCAGGCTTCCCCTGTTTTGTGTTATTTACAGAGAGTATACTGGATTGTCACGATTAACTAGCCTGCTGAAGGAATGTGGTATGGGATTTGGCCGGTAGATGGTGTTCCAGCTACACACAAGTAGCCTCCTTCCCTTTCCCACCAGCTTCCTCTCCCCTGAGCCTGGGGCAGATGGTCTCAGTCTACGGATTTGACGTAGAATATGCCCCAAATTACCAAAAATGCTCCTTGAATACTTGTACCATATTTGAACTCTATCCTCCTCCTTTACACCCCTTCATTTGCAAGATTTGAATATTTTTCTCTTAATGTCCATAGCAATACAAAATAAAATTGAAAAAAAAATAGCAACCTGTACACACACACACACACACACACACACACACACACACACACACACACACAAATGCATAGCACACTCTTAAATCTAATCTATATTATTGATATTTTTCCCATCAATCAACAAAACAGTAGTTTAGATTTGTTGATTTCTGAGGTATAAATGCTTATGCTAAAATTTAATAATGCTCTTTCTGCAGAGCCTGCATGAGCCAAGCCAACTCCAGCACTCCCCTGGATGGATGTGTTTTTCTGTTCCAAGCCCATGCAACTCATAGCAAGAGATCTCTTTAAAAGGCAAAGGAAACAGAAATCTGACACATCTGGAAGATTAAATCCCATGTACATTTCTTAGTTTACATGAGCCTCATTGATCCTTTACCCTAGTCAAGTCTGGGAGACCCTGGAATAGTCCTGTTGCGTTAAACAAGCACAAATATGTCCTCTCATTTTTTTTTCACCAGCTTATATTTACATAGGCCATAGCCCCTTCTGGAAGCTTCTTCTTTCAGTGATTAAGCTCCTCTTCCTTCCTTTTAGGCAAAGATCTGGTATCTTTAATAAAAGTTTTTTGAACCTACCAGCTGAAAGTGATTTCTCTATTTTCAGATTTGTTTCCACTCATTTTCTGAACCTTTTCTTTACACTTATGACATTCTGTCTTGCATACTAGATATTTGTATATGTCTTGTTCCCTTGTCCATGTCAGATTATAAGTTGTGTAAGAACAAAGACTGTCATTCTTTACATTTGTATCTCTAGTACTTAGCACAGTTCCCTGTAATAATAGCTAAGAAATAACTGGTACATTGAGTTGAATACCTTTTTAAACAGCACTAAAATTTCAAATCTCTCTGCCTTTGGAGTATTTTCAAATTTTGTCTTTGAACAAATATTCTTATGAGGTCAATCAAGTTTACTTAAGATGACTTATAGTGTTCTAGAGCAGAAGTGTCAAACATAACGTAGCCTCCGATATGTCTGACTACATGAAGCAAATTAAAATATAATTGGGAAATATTTAATAAAATAAATAAAAAATACAATAAAAAACAAATAATGTCAATAAGTGGTTTTCTACACCAATGTACACTCTTAGGGATCTTTATGTGTGGTTTAGTGGCCCCATTTCTATTTGGATTTGACATCATTGTTCTAGAGACTGATGTCATCTTCAAACAGGAGCTTTGAGGTAACCTCATCATCCAAAGGTGGTACTTTATCCTACCACATCAAATATGTTTTTGTAGTCAACAAACAATAAGAAAAAAATGTGATCTTGTACTGTATAGTCTTTCAACTGAACGAACTCAAAAGAATTTATCATACTATCCACAATGGAAAAATTAATTGAATAAACAATGTGTTTTGTCTAGACAATTAGATGAAGTTGAATGGATAACTCATAGAGTTAGTAAATCAGTAAAATGTCTTGTTCAGACACTGTGTATAGACAATAAATTTCAATTTTTATAGAACAGATAGTCAAATTACAAACAGATATTGATAACAAAAAAAGAGAATTTTTCTCTCAGAGGTGGATAAATCCAAAAGATAGTTTAACAAGAGAGAAAACATAGAGCTGAATAGATTACTTGAACATTTAAATTTGAAAGATCTATGGTAATTTTTAAGTGTGGGTATGTATGTGTATATGTGTATTACATGGAAACTATAAAATTCGGCATATTCTAGGGCATAAAGGAATGAAAACATTTTAAAAGGCATAAATAATAAATGTAGCTTTTCTAAAACACAATGAAATAAAATGGTAATTGATACAGAAAATATGAACAAAAGACAAAGACTTAACTGGAAACTGAATAATAACATCTTGAGTAAGCCAAAGAGAAAATCATAGAACTATGATGCTTGTGTGTCCTCTACTTGTGCTACTGATATTTAGATATAGCAATAGTGTAAGTAGTCCCAATAGAACCATTAGTGATTCCCTTCCTTAAGTCCAACGAGGTAGTATGCTAGGGGAGGAACCAAGGTGGTAGAGAAAGGGCAGCAACTCTCCTGAGCTCTCCCTAAAACTCCTCTGAACACCTTTACATAATGCCATAAAGCAATTTCTGGAGTAACAGAACCCACAAAAGTACTGGATAAAATAATTTTCTAGTCAAAGACAACTTAGAAGGTCAGCAAGAAAAGTCTACTCCACTTGGGTGAGAGAGGAGCACAGTCCAGCACTGGTAAAAACAGGCCCCAGCAAACCAGGAGCAGGCCTTGTAAGCCACTGAATCAGCAGCAGCAATAGTTCTTTTCTGAGCTGTCAGCTCACAGATGATAAGGGGCTCGAACAACTGGTCAGAAGTAGATTACAGGGGTCTTTTTGCTAGCAGTGAATAAAGACTATTGCTTTGCCCATACTCAGATCTGGGTCCCAGTTCTGGGTGGTAGTCCCAGGGATAGGAGGAGCACTAACACAAAAAGCTTATACCACAGTGGAGCTGGCACCCTTGTCATAGTGTCAGGGCAGAAAAGAATGCTTGTGGTCAGTCACAGACCAGAGCAAAGGCCAGGAGAGTAGTAAAAACCTCTACTGAGATCATACTAGCTTGGAACAAATGAAAACTTACAGGTGCCTGGAAGTATCTCTGAAAACAGTGGAACAAAACCCCTGAAGCTTGGGACAGTGTGCTCTCCACCCTGAAAGCAGAACCTTACTTTAACAAAGAGATAAAAGTCAAGAAATAGGCTGGGGAAGAAAAGCAAACAACAGTAAAAAAAAAAAAAATCCTGACCATAGAAAGTTACTATGGTGACAAGGAAGATCCAAACACAAACTCAGAAGACAACAAAGTCAAAGCTTCTACATCCAAGAAAAATGTGAATTGTTGTCAGGCCATGGAAGAGCTCAAAAAGGATTTTGAAAATCAAGTTAGAGAGGTAGAAGAAAATTGGGAAGAGAGTGATGCAAGAAAATCATGAAAAATGAGTAAACAGCTTGGTAAAGGGGATGCAAAAAATACTAAAGAAAATAACACCATAAACAACAGACTAGGCCAAATAGCAAAAGAGGTCCAAAAAGCCAATGAGGAGGTGAGTGCCTTAAAAAGCAGAATTAGCTGAAAGGAAAAGGAGGTATAAAAGCTCACTGAAGAAAATAATTCCTTCAAAATTAGAATTGAGCAAATGGAAGCTAATGACATTATAAGAAATCAGAAACAGTAAAACAAAACCAAAAGAAAGAAAGAAAAAAGATGAAAATGTGAAATGTCTCATTGGATGAACAACTGACCTGGAAAATAGATCCAGGAGAGATCATTTAAAAATTATTACACTAACTGAAAGCCATGATCAAAAGAAAAAAGAGGCTGGACATGATCTTTCAAGAAATTATCAAGGAAAATTATCTTGATATTCTAGAACCAGAGGATAAAATAGAAATAGAAAGAATCTACACATCACCTCCTGAAATAGATCCCCAAATGAAAACTCCCAGGAATATTATAGTCCAATTCCAGAGTTTCCAGGTTAAGGAGAAAATGTTTCAAGCAGCCAGAAAGAAACAATTCAAGTACTGCGGAGTCACAGTCAGGATAGCACAAGATTTAGTGGCTTCTACATTAAAGTATCAGAGGACTTGGAATATGATATTCTAGAGGACAAAGGAACTAGGATTACAACCAAGAATCACTTACCCAGCAAAACTGAGTGTAATCCTTCAGAAATAAAAATGGATCTTAATGAAATAGAGGACTTTGAAGAGTTCTTGATGAAAAGACAGAACAGAAAATTTGACTTTCAAATACAAGACTCAAGAAAAGCATAAAAGGGCAAATAGGAGAGGGAAATCATAAGGGACTTAATAAGGTTAAACTACATTCGTACACTGGAAGATGATACTTGTAACTCAGAAGAACTTTCTTATTAAGGCGGTTAGAAGGAGCATATATAGACAGGAATCAGGTATAAGTTGAATATGAAGGAATTACACCTAAAAAAACTTAAATTAAGGAGTAGGAGAGGAATGTTTTGGGAGAAAGAGAAAGGGGGAGGTAGAATAGAGTAAATTTTTTCACATAAGAGAAGCAAGAAAAAACTTACAATGGAGGGGAAAAGGAGGGAGGTGATAGGGAGTGAGTGACAACTGTCCATCATTGTAATTCTCCACACCCACTCTCTGGGTATTTTCTCTGGCTTTCCCTCATGCCTGGAATACTCTCCCTCCTCCACTGTGACTACTGATTTCCTTCCTTTAATTCCAAAGTAAAATCCCATTTTTTAAAACCAGAAGCTTTCTCCGATGCCTCTTTATTCTAATTCCTGACTTCTATTAATCATTTCCTATTTATCCCATACATAACTGCTTAGTATACATTTGTTTCCATGTTGTCTCTGCCATTTCGATTGTAAGTTCTTTGAGGGTGTGGACGATCTTTACCTCCTTTTCTATTCCCAAAACCTAGTACAGTGCCTGGCACATAGTAAGCACTCAATAAATGTTTATTGATTGGTTGATAGTAGAAAGGATAGATAGTCAGTCTCACATAAAGTGGATCAAATACCCTCTATTTTTTTTAAATCCAGCTTCCTACCCTACAGTACACTCAGGGCAGCACAATTTTCCTGTGGCCACAATGTCAGTTTCTCTCTATGTGGCCTTTTCTCTCAAGTGCCTCATGTTCCTATGTAGGTGAAATGGCAGTTCAGAAATACTTGCTACAGAAGCAATAAATGATAACATTAGATAGAATAACAATGTCAAAACATATATATATATACATATATACATACATACACACACACATGCATATGTATATTGGTTATGCTAAAGCAATCCTCAGAGGAAAATTTCTATCTCTCAAAGCATGTGTGAATGCGATAGAATGTAGAGGATCAATAAATGTCATGGAATTAAAAAAACACACTAGAAAATAAATAAATTAACAATCCCCCAAATAAAAACAAAAGAAATATTCAAAATAGAGGATAAACTGAAAAATAAGAAAATAAGCTATAGAACATATAAATAAAACTAGGAACTGTTTTTAAAGACTAATAAATCAATAAATTGATGAAAAATAGAAAAAAATCAAATGACCAAAATAAGTTAAAGAGAATCATTAGGCTTTATTGTACATGATTACATATGAGAAAAATCAAGAATTTAAATGAAGTAATTATCTGTATAAATTTACGATGTTAAAATTATTTTTCCTTTATTTTAGAGAGTTGTTATTTTTTAGCTTTATAAAACCCTCCCTGCCTTGTCTGAATGATTGAACACTAAATTTGTAAACGAACATAGATGGCATTATCATTTTAATTTTACTAGCACCTTTCAACTATGAGTAATGAATATCCTTAAAAAAAGTTTGTTATTATTGATTTCTTTACTGAATATTTTACTTTTGTTTTATATGTCTTTGCGTGTCTAGTCTGATGTATTTATGTAGTCTACAATTATTTTAATGGGATTTCTTTTTTTATTATTTTCTCCTGGAATTTATTTTTACCATATGGAAAAAATAAGTTTTTTGTGTGTTTATTTTCTATTCTGCTATTTAAAAGATGCCACTAATCATTTTATTTAGTATCTTTGCTGATTCTTTAGAGTTTTCCATATAAACAACCATTTCACATGTGAAAGGGAATAATTTTGCCTCCTCTTTACTAAATTTTATAAACTTTAATTTCTTTTTCTTTTTAAATTGCTATTGCTATCAATTATTTTTGTTCATTTTTTATGTAAGTGGGTTGAGGTGCTGGGTGAGGGGAATGGGTAGGGAATATCTGGAAATTTCTGACATGTAAAATCCAATAAAATTTATTTTTTTTTTAAATGTGGTCACCAAAAAGGTAATGGAGAGATTCATGGAACTTGTGAATAGGCAGTATCATATTACCATGGAAGAATTTCACAAAAATAACTGTGTAAATGGTGTCATCAAAGAGATATATCAAAAGAAAAGAGGTTAATTTAGTTATGTCTCTAGATGCAGAGATTACCAAACTTATTTGGTTTATCTCCCCTTTTAAAAAAGTACTCAGTGTTCCCCTGGGAACTGATTTTCTTTAACCCTTTAATATTTTTTGAAATTTGCATAATTTTAAAAAAAATGTAAATTTTTTTTTAAAAAGACCCATCTTAAATTTAGTAATTTATTGTAAATTGAGTTTTTTTGTGCATTGAAATTTTGACAATGTTGCATCATGTAATTGTATAGTATCTTGTTATAAGCAAGTCATTATATGCACATACTCCTGCTGACGAATGCTGGACTTCCTGACAATGTGGATCTGCTTGTCTGTCAACACTGGCTTGTGAAAACCTGTTGCCGGACTTGGCTACTGATCAGTTATAACTTGTCTTTTGTGTGTTTATTTGGAAAAGAATATAATCACTATAACTTTAACTTTGTTACACAACAGATGCAACATGTATGAACAGCTTTTCAAAATTCTCTTCTCTTCTTTCCTTATGCTTCTATTGCTCCCTTAGTTTTAGTCAACACCCCCCAACTGCACCTGATATTACTGAAGCCCCACCTGGATCATTCTGGTGCCCACCAGACCCACTCTGGGAACCTAGGAGGACTAGAGATAGCAAATTAACATCGTGGATATTTTAAAATTAACCTCACACAGGAGAGTTTGAAGAAGAGCCTCCAGCAGATTGGGTGATAGATTTACAGAATGACATGAACAAGGCATAAAAATAATGAGAGGACATGAATGTTCTGAATCACTGAACAAAGGATTGATATAGAGGTACTATGATGTGGCATGGTAGCGATTTTAGAGTAAAACTCAGATAACCTGATTTCTGATCCAATGCTCTTTTCATCCTGCGTCTTTATATGTGCAACCCCACAAATCTACACTTTTTATTCTTTATGGCTATTCCCAAGGAAAGTATAAGTTCTCTTATAGGCCACCCAGAACATTTCTGAATGCCTTACAGAGGTCTAACACTCAGTGAGTAGACCCAATTATTATAGCCACTTTTTTTGTTCTAAAGCCACTGAAAATCTATGAACTTTCCATGGTCCCAATGACTTCATTTTTTTCGTATGCTTTGAACAATTTCCTTGACAAGGGTTAGCAAAAGGGCTTTGGTGTTTTCAATCTTGATATTTCCAAATATCCTGCTGGTTACTTGTAGGTTGTGGTGCTTCATGCTGATACACAGCTAAGGCTTGCAATTTAACTAAGAAAGGTGAAAAAGAATTTCATTTTCACTTCCAAGTAACATGAAACTGATTTTTACAGAAGAATAAAATAAAGACAAGAACTTTGTAAAGATGTGTTTTTGGGGTGGGGTGCGGTACGACAGAGGAGTTGTATCTCTAAAGTTTTACTCTGTTCTTGTGAGTTATCATTACCCTGTGCTCTGGGAGACATCTCCAGGTCTCTTAAGTCTGGCCTATTCTAACTCCTATTCTCAGTTATAGGTTTCTCTAGGTTGAGAACCTGATCTGAGTATGGGTTTAAATGATCAAAATTATACATAGGGTGTGGTGATTGGTCTATGTCCCCACTTGCAACCAGAAGATTAGTCATTCAATTTGCAATAAGTATTCTCAGGGAGGCAACTTTAGTGAAAGAAAGTGACTATTTTGACTAGTTAGTCTGTCAGAAAGTGTTTATTAAGCACCAGGCACTGGTGTTAGCTGCTAGGGACACAAAGATAGGAAAAAGACAGTCCCTGCTCTTAAGGAGGATGAGGAAGACAAAATACAAACAACTATGTACAAACAAGGTACATACGAAAGAAATTGGAGATAATCAACAGAAGGAAGTAGAATTAAGGGGCACTGGGAAAGGCTTTTTATTGAAGGTGATGAGACTTGAAGGAAACAAGGATATCCAGGAGACAGAGATACATAAAGAGAAAGCTTCAGGTGTGGATGATGGCAAGAAAAATTCTGGAGTTGGGAGATGAAATGTCATGTTCCAGGAAGAGTCAGGAGGCAGGTGTCACTGCATCAAAAGTGTATATGGGAGGTTTAAGCAGTAAGATGAAAGGTAAGAAGGGGACCAGTTTTGGAAGGGTTTTTAAAAACCAAACAAATTTTATATATAATCCTGGAGGCTTAAGAGAAGTCACTGAAATTGAGTGAGTAAGGGAATGAGAAATGTTGAAAGTGACCCATGTCCTATATATACTTGCAATCAACCTATCTATAAGTCTCTCTACCATCACTAGTTAACAACACAGGATGGCCACTCATCTCAGCTGACATGATTTAGTATTGGAAGGGACTTGTGAGATCATCTTGAACACCTTCGTTGTAAATTAAGAATAGTGGTGTGCTGGTAAATGTTTAACAACTGGCTGTCTTCCTCCTTCTCTATCCCCTCCTCAAATGTATGCACAACACTCTTTTAAGTTTAGTTTGAATTATTAACAGCTTTTTTCATCACTTTCTTAAGTCTAGGCAATCAAGAGAACAATAAATCAAACCCTGATTTGTAGTGTTTGCCAATAAATTTAACATTAGGCTCTCACAAGCTGATTTGAGCTGGCTTTATCACATAGTAATGTAAAAGGAACATGAGACACAAAAGTGTTAAGGCCAAGATTATATACATAGTAAATCATAGAGCTGAAATTTGAAACCAGGTCCTTGGACTTGAAGTTTAGTATTAGTTTCACTACCTGACACATATCTTTCTCTCTTCTCCTTTGAAAATTACCTTTAATATTAAGTTTATCTTGATTTCCCAGTATTAAAGTTGTAGGGAGACTCAAAATATGATTTGCCCCAGGCCCTGCATCCTCCTGTCAATGATTTAACATCTAGGACTCATTCAAGATGCAACTGAAAAGTTAGGCATTTCAGTTAAAAACAAAATCAAAATATTTTTAGCAAAGGGCATTATAAATTGCTGAAAATGAAGGGTTATAAAATCAGCTTTGACTCAGAAACTTTTGTTGACTTTTCTTGAATCTGTTAGAGGCCATAAGATTTGAAAAGGAAGTACATAGAGACCTGAAAAATCATTGCACTAATTGTCTTTTATAGGATAGAAACAAGCAAGGTCCATGTTTGTGTGACAAAGTGACAGAGATTCCATGGTGGTTCACGAATAAGACATGACATTATTTGTCTTTCTAGCACAGTCTGCACCAAGGCTTACTGAAGCTACATTGCATCTTGTAGATGACTCCTTGGTTCTTTCCTATATATCTGGTCTCTTATTCTCAATCTCCTTTGATGTATCTTCATCATTGTCACATCCATTAAATGTGTGTCCCTCAAAGCTCTGTTCTGGATCTTCTTCTTCCTCTTTGGTCCTTAGCCTTTTTTCTGTCATTGACTCTCTCTGGAAAAAATCATAAAAATGGAAAATGACAATTTATCAAGGGAATATGGGAAGACAAGGGCACCAATGTATTGTTAGTGGAACTGTGAATTGATCCCACTATTCTGGATGTGATTTGGGCCCTCAAAGTCATTCGAGTGTTCATTAATTTTTGACCCAGTGATTCTACTACTATTCCCATATGCTGAAGAGCTCAGAGAAAGTGAGAAAGGACTCACTCATAAAAAAATACTCACAATCACCCTTTCTGTTGTATCAAAGAATTAGAAACTCAAAAGGTACCCATTAAGGTAAAGGACATAATTTTATAGTGTATGAATTTTATGGAATATTATTGCATGCTAAGGAATGATGAAAGGACTTGTTTCAGATACACCTATGTAAGACTTCTTATGAACTGGTTCATAGTAGTGAACAGATCCAGGAAGACAAGTTTGGCAATGACCACAACACTGCAAAGAAAAGCAACTTTGAAAGACTTAAGAATTCTGATTATTCAATGACCAACCAGTAATCCAGATGATTGGTTACGAGAAGTGATGGATTAGAAGCATATAATCAAACACATATTTTTAGATATAAACAATACATGGTTTTTTTCTTTCTTTTTTGATTATGCTTATTTGTAACAAGGGAGAGCATTTTTTTTCCTTTGGGGGAGGGATTGAGGGAGAGAGGATAGTTAGTGATAATATTGCCAAAAAAAAAAAAAAAATACAAGACTGTCAATGAAACATTTGAAAAAAATACTCAGAAGATAATAAAAAGAAGTTTAGTGGGAAACACAAATAAAGGTTTGAAACTAACATTTTCAATTTATTATGCACTTTTCAACAACATCTAAGCTGTCTGCAATAGAGATTTGTAGTTTTATATACAATCCTTTTTATTTGTATATGGAAATATTTTTGATGTTTGTCAAGCTAAGGTATCAATTTATGTGATGAATGAATGCATGTTAGTTGTTGCTGTTGAGGTGATCTAGGGTCTCACTAGTAAAATGTAAACTCTAACAGAGTCCTTCAAAGCTAGAAATGCTTCAGATACAAGCCTGTTAAACTCTATTTCTTTTATTTAAGGACTAATCTACCTAAGTTGGAAAACTGAAGCTTATCAATAGAAGATTGGACCCTAGCAGATGCTTTTGTTTCTGGTCATAACAACCTTTGTAATTATTTCCCAAAGCATAGAGATATCTTAGTAGACCATTTAATTGTATTGGATAAATGGGTAATAAAGTGCAATATATAGTCACGTATGTCACAAAGGAGCAACTGTCTCAAAGCCTCTTCCCAAGATCGTGCCTTGTTCTCACTGGCTCCCCTTACAGGATGAAAGAAGTAGAAAATTCACTTGCTTTTATACAAACCTTACATTTTTAATCATTCATCATTGAGCTTTGGCTAAGACCTGGACTTCTTCCTCTTTACTTGAACAGCAACGGAAATCTTGCCATTGCTTCTCTTCCACTAACCAGGAACTAGAAAATCACTTCTCAAACACTGCTACTACCCAAGGGCCTGTTTGATTTATGAAACAACTGCCCTATAGGAATGTCTATTCTCTGCAATTTTACAGGTCTGAGATTATTGTAACTGTAGTGATTTTCCCAACATCTCTTTCAATTTCTCTGAACTTCATTTGCAAAGTCTGCTCCCAGTGATATCTGCATATCTGATGGAAACTTTGGGAAATCATTTTCATTATTTATATATTCCTTTCCCCAGACCTCTTGTGAGATAATGTTCATTGGAAATAACCCCAAAGTCCCCAGAAATAATCACTTTACATCAGTTTAAAAAAAAAGTCAAAATCTATCAAATTCCACATTTTACTTTTCTAAGCAGTTTCTCCTGCAATTTATACAGTTATTTTCCTAGCTAAAGTTATTAGTGATACGATACTTCAAAACCTCAAAAATCTATGTTTATGTTAAAGTATGTTTTTCCTCCATTAATACAGGTCATAACATTCATTTCTTCATTTGCCTGTCTATTTATTTTTGGACAAAGGAATGGAAAGTCAAGAAATGGCTTACTAAGAAAAGCTTGGCCAAATAGTGATGGTCATTGGGAATGGGTTGGTGAGCTAGGTGGTATTTGGATTTTTTTTCCTGAAAAAAAATGATTAAGAGGCTGAAAAGAATGATAATAGCATTATCCTGACCCCTACATTCATCAAAGGCTAATTTATTTTCTTTAAAGGTAGTGAGACCATCCTCTAGACTTTGTTGGCATCACTTCCCTGAAGTTTAAGTATAAATCAGTTACAAGAGGCTGCAGTCCCTCTGTCTGATGCTTTGCTGATATAAAACAATGAATAAGGGAGCTTCACTCAGCTGAATCAAGTCAAAGTGTATGCCTATCCTTATTGAATATTCTTTTGTTGCTTGGTTGTATGATTTCTTAGTGTCTCATTTTATTCCAGTATCAAACCTGAACTAAGGGGGTACAGATCTGAGACAGGTCTAGCCCAGAACAATTAGTGGTAGGATTGGAACCTTGCTGAAGTAGAGGATGGGCAATGAAAAGGAGAGTTGAGCCAGATTGGCTTTTGTTCTTCTGGTGGTGGTTTTAGTGATGATCATGTTTTCAAAGGCATTACACATTCCTGGGATATTAAGTATATGGCCAGTCAGCCAGGAGAGGCTGATTTGAGTATGTTCATCCTTAAGAACTGGAAATTGGGGGTGGAGCCAACATGATGAAATAGAATCAGGGAACTGCTATAGTTCTCCCCCAAACCTTTAAAAAAACCAATGACTAGTGACTCTAAGCAAATTCTAGAGCATCAGAAGTCACAAAATGACAGACTGAAGAAAATTTCCAGCTCAAGACAATCTGGAAGGTCTACAGGAAGGGTCTATTGCACCAGACTGGGAACAGAGTGTGGTTTGGCATGGGCCACACCAGTGTGGACTGAGCAGGAGCAGGTCTTAAGGGACTGAATCGCTGGTAGCTGCTGTGGATTCCAGATTTATCAACCCACAAACACTAAAGACAGCTTCAAAGGTCAGTAGGAAGGGTCTCTCACCTAGCTGAGAGGGGTGTGTGTGGTCTGGCTCCCCTACACCAGTCCCAGAACAGCTGCAGACACTGCTGAAGTAGAGGCTGCTTCTGGAGCTCTCCACTTAACAAAGCTCAAAAGTCAAGTAATTGGCTGGGAAAATGAGCAAATGAGGGAAAAGAAACACACTATAGATTCTTATATTCTTGGTGAAAAGTTATTTTCTTACATCACTGGTGACAAGGAAGATCATAATACAGTCAGAAGAAAACAAGGCCAGAGCTCCTGCATCCAGAGCCTCTGAGAAAAATATGAATTGGCCTCAGGCCATGAAAGAGCTCAAAAAGGATTTAGAAAATGAAGTAAGAGAAGTAGAGGAAAAATTGGCAGGCAAAATGAGAGTGATGCAAGAACATGATGAAAAACAAGTCAACAGCTTGGTAAAAGGGACACAAAAAATGCTGAAGAAAATTATACCCTTAAAATTAGACTAACCCAAATGGCAAAAGAGGTCCAAAAAGTCAATGAGGAGAAGATTACCTTAAAAAGCAGAATGAGCCAAATGGAAAAAGAGGTCCAAAAGCTCCCTGAAGAAAATAATTCTCTAAAAAGTAGAATGGAACAGATAGAGGCTAATGACTTTATGAGAAGCTAAGAAATCACAAAACAAAACCAAAAGAATGAAAAAATGGAAGATAATGTGAAATATCTCATTGGAAAAACAACTGACCTGGAAAATGGGTCCAGGAGAAATAATGTAAAATTATTTGACTACCTGAAAGCCTTGATCAAAAAAGAGCCTAGACATCATCTTACAAGAAATTTTCAAGGAAAACTATCCTGATATTGTAGAACCAGAGAGGAAACTAGAAATGGAAAGAATTCTCCTGAAAGAGATCCCCAAAGGAAAACTCCTAGGAATATTGTAGCCAAATTCCAGAGTTCTCAAGTCAAGTAGAAAATATTACTAACAGCCAGAAAGAAACAATTCACGTATTGTGGAAACACAATCAGGCTAACGCAGGACTTAGCAACTTCTACACTAAGGGATTTAAGGGTTTGTAATATGATATTCCAGAGGTCAAAGGAGATAGGATTAAAATGAAGAATTGCCTACCCAGCCAAATTGAGTATAATACGCCAGGGGAAAAAAATGGAACTTCAGTGAAATAGAAGACTTCCAAGCATTCTTGTTGAAAAGAACAAAGCTGAATAGAAAATTTGACTTTCAAATATAAGAATCAAAAGAAGCAAGAAAAGATAAATGGAAAGAGAAACCATAAGAGACTTATTAAAGTTGAACTGTTTACATTCCTACCTGGAAAGATGATATTTGTGACTCATGAGACCTTTCTCAGTATTAAGATAGTATATATATATATGTACACATATATATATTAGTATAGTATATACACATATATACATACATATTAGTATAATATATATAGATAGATAGTATATGTATATATATATATATACATATATATGTACGTATGTATGTATGTCTGTATGTGTGTATACACACACACACATTCAGAGCACAGGATGACCTGAATATGAAGGGATGTTATCTAAAAAAGAAAATTAAGGGTTGAGAGGAATATATTAGAAGAAAGAGAAAGAGAGATGTAGAAGGAGGTAAATCATCTCACATAAGAGGAAAGAAAAAGCTTTTGCAATGGAGGGGAAGAAAGGGAAGGTGAGAGGGAATACGTGAGCCTTCCTTTCATCAGATTTGGCTTTAGGAGGGAATAATATTTATACTCAATTGGGTATGAAAGTTTATCTTACCCTACAGGAAATCAGAGGGGAGAGGGATAAGGGGGGGAGGGGGGTGATGGGAGGGAGGGAAGATTGGAGGAAAAGGCAATCAGAATACACATTGTCATGGGGTGGGCATAAGGGTGAGATGGAGAGAAAATTTGAAATTCAAAATTTTGTGGAAGTGAATGTTGAAAGCTGAAAATAAATTTACATGAGAAAAAAACTGGAAATTGAAGATAATTACAGTGAACTGACTTTTAGGCCCTGTCTTTATGTTATCCCTGAGCCTTCTGATGGGGGTTAACCCTAACCCTAACCCCACCTAGAACTCTCCTTGAATTTCCCCACTTAATCTGGCAATCACCTGAGGCTATAATCCTCTTAACTGGCCTTCCCTTATAGCTAAACCCAATTCCCTTTTACCCTTAACCTAGCTCAGCCCTTCATTATCTGTTACCTCCCACCTGCCTCTGGCTACTTCCCACCTAGCTAAACCCCATCCTGTTCCAAGTTCTATTGGTGCCTTTACTCAGTCTGTCTTCAAAGAAGCCAAGAAGAATTGAACTTTAGGGGATATGAAGTGATGATTTTCCCAAGTCAAGGGAAATCAACAAACATTTATTAAGTGTTAGGTTTGTACTAAGGGGTGGGAATACAAGCACAACCAGAAAGATAGTCCTGGCCCTCAAGGAGCTTACATTTTAATGGGGGAAGACAATACAATAAAAAAAGGTGAAAAGAGAGGGGTAGAAAGGAGGAGAATAGTAACCATGTAGGAGATTGTTGGAGAAAGTCTGCAAAATCAAGAGCAGATCCCAGAGAAGAATAATTGAGTGATTTGCCTGGACTCTTTCCTTAAAATGGAGGTTCTAGGAAGAATCATCTGATATGAGAAAAATGTTGCAGGGGCAGTGTGTACTTCCAGAATGTGAAGATCAGAGTCAGAGTGAGCTTCTAGGGAGAGAAGGCTGATGTGTCATTATGGAGAAAGTCTGGGTTTGAAGAAGACCAAATACTAAAGACTTGTGTCCTCCCCTTCTAGGACTGAATACTCATCCTTGGCCAAGGCATACTAAAAAAAGACTCTAGTTAGCTTTAAGGCAGTCATTTTGGTGTGTGAATGGAGAAAGAACTACTAGGATTTGAATGACATTTTGGTAATGACAATGCAGCTGAACCAGCATTTCTTAGTCTTAAAATTGTATATGAACATTGGTAGGCAGTTGAAGAGTAGGATAAAGGACCCTGCCAGTGAGAGAGGTCAAACCAAGACAGACCAATTTGATTTTTTCCTTCAATTTGACTTTTGAGAGGCCAAATGGAATTCTGCCTCATAGAATTGTGACTCTTTGGTGCAAACCATTGTGGGAAGTGCTTGAAAGAACAATTTTTAATTCTCCTCAAGATCCCAGAGACATTTCCTGAATTGAGGATGTGTTTAAATATTCCATCTTTATACCTAGTTAATTTGCTGAAGACAGGTAAGAATTCTGTTTCAGCTTAAAAAGTTTTTGTTCATTTCTGAACTGTGAACTGTAATTCTCTTTGGAGCATCCAGTGAGGGGCCACAGATGATATGAGGCCACAGGTGCTCTCTCTCACACTAATAGATGGGTGATCCTAAACTGGTCATAAGTTCACTGCCCCTTTCTGGTCTGCTAACTGATAAGGTAAGGAATCACTACACAAGATGGAGCAGGCAACTCCAAAAGATTCTCCTTATGACTTGCAGGATCCAGTCTCAGAATGGGAGAGCAGAGTCATACCCCAGGAGAGGCAGTGCAATGGCACTCAGTATGGTGACAATACTCTCTTCCAGGATAATGCAGCAGAGCCCAGTAGTGGCAGTTATCTTGCTCCAACACAGTGACTAACAGTTGACACTGGAAGAGCAGGCAGCAGTTATAGACGTGGGCTCCAAGAACAGGAGACAACAGTAGTCAGAGATGCAAGTGCTAGGGGCAGCAGATAGCAGTAGAATGCAGAAGTGAGTCCAAGTGGTGCTGGCTAGAGGTTAGCTGGCCCAGACATGGGTGCTAACAGCAGTGACCAGGCAGGCAGAGATGTGCGCCCCAGTAGTAGTGGATGATGGCATGCTTCCCAGTGTCAGTTGTTGTTGTTGTGTTCGTCCTTCATTGCTGAAGAAGACCATGCAATCAGAGAAATGAAGACATGACTTGCACGTGACTTTGTTTTGAGTGAGGACTGTACAAGGATACCAGCCTCACCTCTCCTCCAGAGTCATCTGAATCCAGTGACCAGATATTCATAAGGATTATTAGAGATGACTCAGGATGCACTGGGAAATCTTGGCCCCTTCATGCCAAAGTCTATTCAGTCTATTTACTTAGGGTGAGGTGATGCTCATTCATTGAATAAACCTACTTAAAAAATAGCTCAGGGGTGGCCCCTTTAATGAAGCAAAGAAAAATGAAGACATCAGGTTGAGAGGGAAATGATAAACTAGTGGCAGAGAGTAGGCATTAATATGTGTAGTAGGCAACAGGATGCAGGCAGCTCATTTCTTGTTATGGTATAAAACTGACTGGCCTTTCCACATTGTAGGCAACATAATACCCACTGATTGTTATATAACTTCTCCTTAGGGGTATCATTGTTGGGAGGGAGCTTACATTATGGCAATAGTGGGGATATGGAGGTGTCAAACTAGCCTTCATAGAAGAAAGAAGCAATCCTTTCTCATGGGGGTCAAGATTTTTTTTAGGCAATTTTGGGGCAAGTGACTTGCTCATGGTCACACAGCTAGTAAGTATCTGAGGTAGGTCGTGTGGGTGTGTGTATGTGTGTGTATGTGTGTGAAGATTTTGAAGGAAAGTTCTATCTGTTGAGCCTAGGAACATAAAGTAGGTGGTGCTACACATCAATCTTTGACCTTAAAGTTAAGTGATTATGCAAGAAGAATCATTATCTTTTTAAAATCTTATTTATTTGTTTTGTTTTCAACATTCATTTCCACAAAATTTTGAGTTTCAAATTTTCTCCCCATCTCTCCTCTCCCTCACCCTAAAATGTCTTGCATTCTAATTGCCCCTTCCACCAATGTGCCCTCCCTACTAACACCTCTTCCTTCCCTTATCCCCATCTTCTCTATTGTTCTGTAGTGCAAGATAAATTTCTATACCTTATTACCTCCATTTCTTATTTCCCAGTTGTATGCAAAAACAATTCTCAACATTTGTTCCTAAAACTTTGAGTTCCAACTTCTCTTCCTTCTTTCCTCCCTCCCCACCAATCCCCACTGAGAAGGCAAGCAATTCAATATAGGCTATATATGTGTAGTTTTGCAAATGACTTCCATAATAGTCATGTTGTGTACATTTCCCTCCATCCTATCCTACCCCCCATTTCTTCTGCTCTCTCTTTTGACCTTGTCCCTCCCCAAGAGTGTTTACTTCTAATTGCTCCCTCCTCCCATTTGCCCTCCCTTCCATCATATCCCCCCCACCTGCTTATCCCCTTTTCCCTACTTTCCTGTAGTGTAAGATAAATTTTCATATCAAATTGAGTGCGCATGGTATTCCTTCCTTGAGCCAAATGTGATGAGAGTAAGCTTCACTTTTCCCCTCTCATCTCCCTGCTTTTCCCCTCTATTGGAAAAGCTTTTTCTTGCCTCTTCTATGAGAGATAATTTGCCCCATTCCATTTCTTCCTTTCTCCTCCCAATATATTCCTCTCTCACTCCTTAATTTTATTTTTTTTGGATATGATCCCATTCTATTCAAATCATCCTGTGTTCTCTGTGTATGTGTGTGTGTGTGTGTGTGTGTGTGTGTGTGTGTGTGTGTGTGTGTGTGTAATCCCTCCAACTACCCAGAGGCTAAGAAAAGTTTCAAGAGTTACAAATATTATCTTTCCATGTAGGAATGTAAACAGTTCAATTTTAGGAAGTCCTTTATGATTTCTCTTTTCTGTTTACCTTTTCATGCTTCTATTGATTCTTGTGTGTGAAAGTCAAATTTTCTTTTCAGCTCTGGTCTTTTCATCAAGAATGCTTGAAAGTCCCCTATTTCATTGAAAAACCATTTTTTCCCCTGAAGCATTACACTCAGTTTTTCTGGGTAGGTGATTCTTGGTTTTAGTTCTAGTTCCTTTGACTTCTGGAATATCCTATTCCAAGCCTTCAATCCCTTAATGTAGAAGCTGCTAGATCTTGTGTTATCCTGATTGTATTTCCACAATACTCAAATTGTTTCTTTCTAGCTGCTTGAAATATTTTCTCCTTGACCTTGGAACTCTGGAATTTGGCTACAGTATTCCTAGGAGTTTCTATTTTTGTATCTCTTTCAGGAGGTGATCAGTGGATTCTCTCAATATTTATTTTGCCCTCTGGTTCTAGAATATCAGGGCAGTTTTCTTTGATAATTTCATGAAAGATGATGTCTAGGCTCTTTTATTGATCATAGTATTCAGGTAGTCCCATAATTTCTAAACTGTCTCTCCTGGATCTATTTTCCAAGTCAGTTGTTTCTCCAATGAGATATTTTACATTATCTTCTATTTTTTTCATTCATTTGATTGTGTTTTGTAATTTCTTGGTTTCTCATAAAGTGATTAGTTTCCGTCTGTTCCATTCTAATTTTGAAAGAACTATTTTCTTCAGTGAGCTTTTGAACCTCCTTTTCCATTTGGCTGATTCTGCTTTTTAAAGCATTCTTCTCCTTATTAGCTTTTTGGACCTCTTTTGCCAATTGAATTAGCCTATTTTTAAAGCTGTTATTTTCTTCAGTATTTTCCTTTAGCAAGCTGTTGACTCACTTCTCATGATTTTCTTGCATCACTCTCATTTCTCTTTCCAATTTTCCTCCACCTCTCTTATTTGATTTTCAAAGTCCTTTTTGAGCTCTTCCATGGCCTAGGACCATTGCATATTTATTTTGGAGGTTTTGGGTACAGAAGCCATGACTTTTATGTCTTCCCCCAATGCTAAACATTGT